>NC_056751.1:139569284-140169284 GCF_019279795.1 Protopterus annectens
ATGGACACTGTAATGATACTCATATTAGTTTTGTCACATTTTTACACACACAGAATTGCTCTTGAGCATAGGAGTGAAATTTGTTACACTGTTTCAGTTCTTCCATATGTAATGTGAACTGTCTTTGAAGAAAATGTAGTACAAAACTGTAGAATTGGTATGTAGTACAGTTTGAGGGAACAAAGACTTATTCCTGAAACTGTTTGGAGGGTGATACAGAAAGTGTGGAATGATGACAGTGCTAGGAGTAGATGATGGAGACAGACTATGATGTGCACATGGGAGTCATATATGAAGTATGCAACATTATTGTTGAAGTTCCGTGTGTGTGTGTGTGTGTGTGTGTGTGTGTGTGTGTGTGTGTGTGTGTCTGAGAACCCAGTTATGGACATTCTACAATATTCTGAACAGCTGAGCGGTATGCATAGTACAAAAAAGACTGAATCCTGTCTTGGAGACCTGAGAATAATAAATGTGTAAATATATCCACAAAAGCAAAACAATTCATACCATTTTTAAAAATGAGCTGCAACAAGCTGAGACTACCAGGTGTATATCATAACCGCGAAAACGCAAATCATCGAACGACATTTCATCAAACACGAAACCGCAAATGCTGACAATATCAAAGCCGCGGAACATTGAATTCTTACCCAGGGCAAGAATTCAGTGGGCTGTTCCGCAGCTTCGCTATTTCCTCCACTGTGGTGCGATCTCAGAGTTGGTATATTTAAGTAGGGGGGTGGGGGGGCACAGCCTTCCACGTCAGGGGGGTGTGGGGGGGTGAAGCCCCCCACATTAGAGGCAGTTTTTGGTGTGCTTTTGTTGTGTGTGTGATTCTCAGAACAGCAAATCTTTCCTGGAGAAAAATTTCGCTGTTCTGAACTTTCGATGATATCACATTTTGAGCTTCCAAATTCGAGGTTATGGTGTTCGATATTTTGGAAGTTCGATAATGTGATATAGACCCAAGACTACCAGCAGTACAATGCACAGATAGAACCTAGTTCATCATTATTTAACATTGCCTGAGTTAAGTCCAGGCGGCTATGTTTTATATGACTGCAGTAAATGTTTTGCATTTTATACCTTAGTTATACAACAGCCATTCTTTAATATCAGCAGTCACTCTGCCTTTAGGAAACCAGCTTAGTGAGTCCATATACTTAGTAGCATACTGGAACAACCTTCCTGTCCACCCCTGTAGCAGATCCCACCCAAATGCCCTTTTAGAAAAGATTTCTCTATTTCTCAGACTTGTCTTGTGGCTGTGGCTTAGGCATTATTTGTGGTGTGCTCAGCTTATTCTGCTGGATTACTTTAGACTTTATTGTATTTCAGCAGACTTTTCAGCAGTTCCAAAGTCTGGGTGTTTTTCACAATGGTGAAAAAATCATTCCATCCTTTCCAGTCAAATAGATTCCTAGGTACAACTTTGGATATGAAATCATCTGTGATCACCTTACCTTAGGAGAGTGTGCAACTTGGAGATGAGCATTTTCTCTTCACATTAAAAAAAAAACACTCTACCTCAATGCTCTGGGTTACACATCATCAGACCTCTAGGCTGATGGTTACTTAATGCCAAGTCTTCTTAGAAATGTATGGAGTTGGAACTGTCCATCTCCAAAGTATGTCTTCCAGTAGTTGTAAATTTATTAATGTCATTCCTTTGTAGCGCAACCAGATTTCCCTGAATTAAGGACTACTTTTGTTACTCTGACTGCTATTTATAATAATATTGATATTGTAAGTGTTGCATGACACATTTGTACTTGCCTTTATGACAATCTTGTACCCAATTTATTATGTAAAGATATTGTCTGTGGAACTGTTGAAAGACTCATATGATTTTAAATATATAATAGTGCACGAATCAATTATTTTCTTCTGTTTTCCCGTAAATGCAGGCACATGACTCTTCTACTACATCATTAAACTAATGTCACTGTATGCAGTATTTCACACTGTATACTTTACTTATTTCTGTAATACTGGTTTCTGTACATAGACAGTTTGTACTTTATGGTAGCTATGCTTACATACAGGCTTGTTTGGCACACTGATATTACTCAAAGTACTGCTTGTTTGTAGGGCAACCCTGTGCATTATAGCATTAACTGTATTACCTGTACATTTTGAAGGGTACTTGGTATAATCACACTGTATCAGTGCTGCTGCCTTTCCTGTAATTCTACCCATGGCTAATATCTCATTACATGGATGCGGGCTTGGCATAATCATTGTGGTCTTTACCTCACAGACACAAGGTGCAGGGTTTGATTTTGACCTTTGGTTACTGTCTAGGCTTAAAATAGCTCTTTAGGGCAATTAGCCTAGAATTTAGATATATCTCTGCATTTGTTTTTGTACTGTCTACTCCAAGGATTGTGCTTAAGTGGAACCTCCTGTCCCCAGCTGCTTAAAAAATAACTTCAGCTGTCAAGGTTGGACAATGTGATCCCACTCTCAAGGCCTGAACAGACATTTGCTGCTGTTGCTAATTGCATAGACAGAGCGGCCACATGCCCCTGTCATTCTAAACTGAATGATTTAATCTGGTTATTCACATGGCTAAAGTGTTCTTTCAGGTAGATAAAATAATTTTATTGTTTTCCGTACTACCAATCCATTTCTTTCCCTTCACAATGTAACTCCATTTGCCTGTAGCAGGACTGGTTTACCTTCCTCCCTGTCAATGTACAGTAAGTGGTAGAGGTCTGCTTTACATTTTTACCACAGATATGCATGGTTATTCACACTTCAGCACTGGCAAAGTCAGTTACATTTTTAGCAGTATAAGAAAAAAATTACTTACTGTAATTGAGTGTATATTCCTGCTATACTACCTGAGGATTTGGTTGCATGCATGTACACATTGATTTGCTACTGCACAACTGATCGGTGGCCTACTTTGCACCCCTTATGCCTCAACCCCACCCACCTCCTCCAGTTCCGTTTATTTATACTCACGTAACATTACCTCTACCACGTGTCATATCCCTGGCATCCCTGTAAGGTAAAACTAAAATCCCTTAATCAACACTATTTCTCTTGAACCACATATCAACCAAACAAATCTGTACTAACTGCAAAACAGAACAAAATTTAAAAAAAGTTAATAATACAACCATCCCTATAGTATACTTTACTCAGTAACCCAATTCAAAAGCAATCCTACAAGAATAAAATAAAACTCCTGTACTAATCAAACTACTTTATTTTTAAACACCTTTATTGAATTATTATTTGTGACATAGGCATTTGCATTTATATACAAGTAATCAAACAGTATTAAGTTAAAATTAACAAACATTATGCTTGATATATATTGCTATATTTTATATAACATAAGCAACATTACATTAATTATTCAATTTCTGCCCCTTTTTTAAACAACAAACCTCTTTATTAAACCATCACTTACGACATAAGCAATCATACATTTATATAAATGAAAACAAACCACACCAATGCAGTCCTAGTTACAAGCTTTTTACATCACAAACCATACTGACACATTCCCAATTGCAAACATTATACATCACTTATCTACCCAATTATTTTCAGTCAAACATTACATAGCTCATTTAAATCCTGCCTTCTTTTAAACCTCATTCCTCCCTTGTATGTATTGTTCCTATAATTCACATTTTCTCCTGTGTAATTTGCTCCTGCCTTTTTCTAAAGATCTCAGTTGCAGTTGTTTTATCTCTATTATTATATTCACTACTTCCAATATAGTTGATTTAGATTTTGATTTCCATTTTCTAGTAATTGCTTTTTTGACAGCCACCATAATTGGACACAGCAAGACCTTACCATATCTAGGCAATTCCGATTCTGTATCATAGCTCAGAAAAATCATCTCCCTCGTCACACCAATCTGCCCACCCAGCATCTTTGACGGTGTATCCTGCGGGGAATCCTTAAAGTTCCCCAGCTCACTGTACTCCCAGAAAATATGTTCCCGATTACCTCTTTCTTCACCATCACACCTCCAACATATGCTGTCTACCTGAGGAAAAATTCTCTGGAGTCTGCTTGGAGTATAAAAATATCTATGTAAACATTTCCAGACAAAAGTCCAAATATTCTAGATTTTGTTGCATATTTGGGAGACACATATATCCTACCATTGTTTTTTGTGAATTGCTTATCCAATCTCTCTTCCCAATTCTTTGTAACCTCCTCTGATTGATTCTTATAGTTATCATGCAATATTTTATATGCTCTACTAATTATTCCTTTTTTAACAGCAGCTTTGGTTCTAGATGCTACTGAAAATTTTACCAGTGCTGGTCTTTCATTTAGGACTCCCCTATTTCTTTCTGTTTGCCTATACTCTGATATCAGTCCCAGGGAAGGCAATCTCTAACCTGCAGTCCAAATAAATACTTGGCATCTTCCCATTCTATCATCTTTCCCTCTCTAGTTATTTGCTGCCAGTACCTTGGGTCCTTTGCCAGTTTTCTCCAGTAAATTCCAGCCCCCTCTTGCCTGTTGTCTATATCCCTAATTGCAGTCTTCCCTATCGGCAGAGTCTCCTTTCTCCATTCACATGTTGGCTTAGTTCTTGGAATACTTTCTACTACTTTATGAATACAGTATTCAGTATGATTGTTGTTGTTCTCCTTAAAGGTCTGCATCCATAATCCCAGTCTTCATCAAACTACTTTAGACACTTAGCACCACACCATAGAGTACTCCAAAATACATTCCAAATCTGTGCTGAACAAGTCACCAACATGACACCACTTCATTTGTAAGATCACCTCCACCACCCATTCAGCAATTACCCAAAAAATAACTAAGTACAGTTCCCAACAACACTGCATTATCAAGTTTAGCAGCTGATCACCTTCCATCTCAGATATAGCAGGCAACACACACTGATATAACTAAAATGTACCTTTTCATTATCCAGTCACCTGCTTCTTACAACTTCTGCTAATGTTCAGTGACAGACTCTGACATAGCCACAACATACTAAATCCTTTAATCATCCATAAACTCCTGCATCAGAATACCTTGCTGTTTACTATCACCCAAAATTAAAATATTCCATCTAACCACCACACTTGCCAAACAAAAGCAAATTGTAACAATGGATGTGAGAGTGTTCAATCTCGCCTTTGTTCTTACACATGGGTTCGGAGCCGATCCTCGGCTCCGTGCCGGCCGACTGCAAGCTCTGCATCGAGAAGAAGCTCGAGGACATCTAATACCCACAATCCCCCTCTGCCTTTACCTCAGATCTAGTTTGCCGCTGCTGCATTCGCATCGCTGGAGGCTAGCTCGAGGATTTTCAGATAAGATTTAACTTTCTTTTTGTTAAATTTTAGGAGAACTTGTTCAAAATTACTTGTTACTGTATTTAGTGTATGGTGTGTGTGTAGAGAGGGAAATTCTCGGTACTGTTAACTTAGTTTAACTTCTTTTAACTGGTATAGAGTTTTTCGGGGCCTACCACCCCTACTTGGATTGACAAACGGACTGTCATATTTACCGGATTTGACCCTTTTTTTCTCTGGATTGACTGTTACTGGACTTGACTTTTTTCTCTTACTACAAAATGTCTGAGAAAATGAAATCTGGATTTAAACGTTGCCAGTGTGGCCAAAAGATGTCGGTCACGGACAACCACAGTTCCTGTGTCTACTGCCTTGGCCCTCTCCACTTACAAGAGGACTGTTCTATTTGTCACTCTTTTAGTGGGAGGGTCATGACAGATAGGCGCAGGAAACTGATGGACAGAGGTTTATTGAAGCCCTCTTTCCAGGAGGCTCTGGATGCTTCAGACCAGGCATCCAAATCCTCGAAGGAATCGAAGACGTCTGAGCCCAAGTCATCGGCTCCGAGCTCTTCGGGTAAAGTTAGATCACCGGTTCCACAGACTTTGGGGCCGAGTGTTCAACTGTTGGCAGTTTCCGAGCCTCGAGTCTTGGAACCGGTGACGGAGCTCCCTCCACCGACTCTGTTGAGGTCGGCTCCGTCTTCGATCCCTTCGACTCGTTCTTCCAGGCCCCTCTCCGACACCGATGTGGACCGTGTGGTGCAGAAATTGATGGAGCATACGGCCTTATCCAAGCTTATCTCGGTCTCCTCTCAGTTGATGTCGAGACTTGAAGGCCTGCCACTATCTCCATCTGTTCCTCCTCCGAGACCTGTCCAGTCTTCGGAGCCAGAAGAAGCTGAACTGATGATTGTGGAGCCCTCGGTGCCAGAACCGTCTTTTTCTCGGTCGGCACCGTTCACCTCGACTCCATCCGATCCGGTACTGGAGTCTCGGGGCCGAAGATCCATCCTTGGTTCCGGGACCGAGAGTCTGACTGATGTTTCGGTTCCGACACTCCCTCTCGGAGCCTCGGCGCGGATCGACTCTGTTCCGTCCTCGGGGTCGGTGCCTTCGGTTCCTGTTTCGGGGATTCTTCCCATTTCTTCGGAACCGGGAGATACCTCGACTCGGGACCCGCGGGCCTTCGACCTCATGAGGAAGGTGTTGTCTACCCAGACAACCACATCAGCAGGAACAGCTTCTCCTCCCCACAAAGGACCGTTATCCTCCTCTGCACCCACGGCTACATCCAAGCGTCGAGCACCGGTGTCTCAGCCACCCCTAGAGGTGCCCCTCTTCCTCGGAGGCTTCTTCGGATGTTCCCCGAAGAAGTCCCTAGGAAAAGATTGTGTAAGAGGAGACACTTAGATTCTCCACAAGAATCTTTGACATCCGATACTGACTTGGATGAGTCAGAAGGGTCCCCTAAGTCACCTTCAGAAGATGTCTCCTTTTCTGACATCTTGGAGATCCTAAAACAGAGAGGTGACTGGCAATCCCTCCCCCCTTCTGAGGATGAGTCAGTTTTGCTGAAGGCATTTGGTGCTCGCCCTTCCTCCTCCTGGGTCACTCCGCCCTTGATGAGTTAATGGAGTTGATTGCTCGAAGGCATGGGAGACACCTGACACGGTGGAACCAGTCCCTAGGAAGCCTAATAAGTACATTACGGCACCACAGGACAAGGCTTACCTCACCAAAGGAGTTCCAGTAGACGCCATGGTGGTGGCAGCGGCCACGAAAAAGGAGATGTCGGAGTCTTCCTCATCTGTCCATCCGCCTAACAGAGATTCTAGGACCATGGACAGATACGGGAAGCGCATTTTCAGTTCAGCGGCTTTCTCTATGCGTTCCCTGAACTATTTGACTCATTTTACACGCTTACAGAGGATCTAGTCAAAGAGTTGGGAGATACCCTCCAGGGTACTACAGATGCTGCTGTTTCAGAGAAAGTTACAGCACATCTCAACACCCTTACATCCATTGTAAACTCGTCCATGAGGCTGATATACGCAGCCGAGGGATCGAGTAGGGCAGCGGCTTCAGTGATTGCTCTTCGTAGGCAATCCTGGATGCGCTTATGTTCGTTTGCGGAAGCCTTCAAGTCTTCCTTTACTAACGCCCCATTTGATGGAGCCACACTTTTTGGCCCTAAAGTAAAGGAGACCCTTACCTGGTGTGAACAGGAGGGAAAGACTCTGTCTGCTGTCGGAGTCCGTTTTTCCACCCCTTCCAGACCGTACCCCAAAGGGCAACGTGGTGGGAAAATGTGGTTTCGAAAACCCCAAGGATCTTTCCCAAACACACAGGGTGATGCCCCCTCTAGAGGCAGAGGGGGGGGCAGAGGTGGAAGACGCCGCCCTGGCGGCAGAGGGGGTCCGCAAAACCAAGGTGACAGGGATAACCTCCTGGCAAACCTTTTCAGCACTCCTGAGAGAAGGCCCAACAGTCTTGCTCTGAAGGCAGTCTAGGGGCGCTTAGCTTTATACACACAGGCCTGGCAAAACCTTTCTTCAGACAATTGGGTAAAAGCGTTGTTACCAGAGGTTACAAAATCCCATTTCTATCCACACCCATTCCAAAGAAAACTCCCAGATGTACCACCCCATCTGCGAGAGCCAGCAGCTACAGAAATTTCAAAGCTGCTAGAAAAAGAGTCATCCAACCAGTCCCAGCGGACCAAATAGGATTGAACTGACTCAAGGTTCTTTTTAGTTCCAAAGAAAACAGGGGACTGGAGGCCGATTCTGGACCTAAGCCATCTCAACACCTTTGTCAAGAAGGAAAAGTTCGAATGGTCACGCTTCAATCGATCCTTCCATTCTTACAGAAGGGCGACTGGATGTGCTCGATAGATCTGAAGGACGCATACTACCACATCAAAATGGCCAGGGCGTCCAGGGATCATTTGCGCTTCCGGCTGGGAGCCAGTCACTATCAGTTTCGAGCCCTGCCCTTTGGTCTGACTACAGCCCCCAGGGTCTTCACCAAATGCATGGCAGTGGTAGCGTCTCATCTGAGGCGCCTAGGATTCCAGGTGTTTCCGTATCTGGACGACTGGCTCCTGTCTGCCACCACAAGGCGTCAACTGATACAGGCCAGGGATTACACCCTTCAACTTTGTACACACCTTGGAATTTCAGTAAATTTCGAAAAATCTTTACTACAGCCATCACAGCATATCTTATTCATAGGAGCGGAATTAGATACGCACCATTTAGTTCTAAAACTTCCTACAGAAAGAATAGTAGCACTTCAAATCAACATTTCTCTTCTGCTGTCGTCCAGAAAGTCCCCGGCAAAAATTGTTCTGAAAGTCTTGGGTCTCATGGCAGCTTCTCTCGTGGCGATACCATTGGGAAGACTGCACATGAGAGTGCTACAATGGCTTCTGTTTGCACAATGGTCATTCCAACAACTTCCACTGACTCACGAAATATTGATAACGAAAACATGCAAATCACACCTAATGTGGTGGTTACAGACTTGCAACCTATCCAGCGGAAGACCATTTGTGCTACCCGCACCGTCAGCGACGATAACCACGGACGCTTCCCTGATAGGGTGGGGGGGCATCTTTCAGGGACAGACAGTCCAAGGCGAATGGACCAATCTGGAGTACAATCTGCACATCAATGTTCTGGAGTCGAGGGCAGTGTTTTTGGCGTTGCAACACTTTGCTCCCCTTCTTCCTCCAGGGACCATTGCAGTTCAGACAGACAACATGTCCGTAGTCTGGTACATAAACAAGCAAGGGGAACCAGGTCTTACCAACTATGCAGAGAGGCCATGAGAATTTGGCAATGGGCAGAGTCCACCGGTCGCTTTCTGATCGCAACGCACATCCCGGGGTCATCCAACGTCATAGCCGACAGGCTGAACAGGGCAATACTGTTGCCTCACGAGTGGTCCCTCAAACAGTCAGTTGCAAGAAGGATTTTTCGCAAATGGGGCCAGCCTACCTGCGATCTGTTTGCGTCTCCAATGAACGCCAAATGCAGGAGCTACTTTGCCCTATTACCCCTCCAGGGAAGTCCCCAGGGACGCTGGTGCACGATTGGCCCCCGGGTCTCCTATATGCTTTTCCTCCATTTCCCCTGATTGCAAAGTTTCGACAGAAAGCCAACAACCTTCAGAGGACTATTATTCTCATTGCTCCGTTCTGGCCTCGTCAAATTTGGTTCCCTTTTCTATTGCATCACCGCATTCGGGGACCTTGGATGCTGGACCCAGAGCCAGATCTACTGACTCACTCGTCAGGAGTTCCTCACCCATCTCTAGAATCTCTCCATCTAGCAGCTTGGCTGCTCCGCTTCCCTTTCTAGCCAGGTGGGTTCCCCTTACATCGGCGGTTCAAGATATTTTAGTAGCTTCTCATAAAGTTTCCACTACAAAGACTTACACCAGTAAGTGGAAACGTTTTGTCTTTGGGAGTCACATCATTTGGACCCTGTTATAGCTCCGTTAAACAAGATTTTAGAGTTCTTGACTGAACTATTTCATGAGGGAGCTTCCCCGGCTACTTTAAGAGTACAGTTAGCTGCCATTTCTAACTATCATGTAGAGGAATGTGGTGCCTATTATGGCTCACAGACTTTGTAAAGCCTTTTTAAAAGGTTCTTTTCATATCAGACCACCAGTCAGAAGTCCGACATCACCGTGGAATTTGAACCTGTTGCTCTCTAAATTGATGTTGCCACCCTTTGAACCAGCCTCAAGTTGCACATTGAAATTTTTGTCATGGAAAACTTTATTTCTAGTGGCCATTACATCTGCTTGGCGAGTGTCTGAGCTTCAGGCCCTTTCTGTCAAACATCCTTATTTAATATTTCATTCTGACAGAGTATCCCTACGCACTAATCCATCCTTTCTCCCCAAAGTTTGCTCTTCTAGTAATATTAATCAGTCCATTGAATTACCCACCTTCTTTAAGAACCACTCTAATAAATTGGAGTATATGTTGCACAAACTGGATGTCCATAGACAACTCAGATTTTATTTGGATAGAACAAAAGATCACAGGAAATCTGATCAACTATTTGTAGCTTTTGCTGACAGCAGAAAGGGTCTTGCAGTTATGAAACAAACTCTTTCTAAATGGCTAACTGACTGTATCACATATGTTTATGAGGCCCCTGATCAAACATTATCAGTAAAACCCAAAGGACATTCCACCAGATCAGTTTCTACATCTTTGGCTCACGCAGCTCGCTTACCACTAGACACTATTTGTGCGGCTGCTACTTGGGCTAAACCACATACATTTATCTCTCATTACAAAGTGTACAGGGTTTCTAGGGATAGGGCAACCTTTGGTTCCACTGTGCTCAAGAACGTTCTCCCTTGAGTTCCTCAGGATCATGGAGCTAGGGCCGCTACCCATGTGTAAGAACAAAGGCGTGATTGAACACTCTCACATAAAGAAGTTATGTCCTTACCATAACGATCCAAGTGGCGTGTTCATCGCGCCTTTTCCATTACACTCCCACCCCTCCCACCCTTAGGAAGAACGTTCTATTTGGTGCCTGGTCTGGAGTATTCTCCTTCTGCTGTTGCATTATTAGTGTTACTATCATACCCTTGGTATGTTTGTATATATGTACTTCTATGTATATAGTTTGGCATGTGTGCGTGCTTTATGTCTGGTTTGCTTGCAAACTAGATCTGAGGTAAAGGCAGAGGGGGATTGTGGGTATTAGATGTCCTCGAGCTTCTTCTCGATGCAGAGCTTGCAGTCGGCCGGCACGGAGCCGAGGATCGGCTCCGAACCCATGTGTAATAACCAAGGCGAGATGAACACTCCACATGGAACGTTATGGTAAGGACATAACTTCGTTTTTTGATTACAACTACGTAGTCATTTCAAAAACATCACCCTAAAAGAAAAAAAAATGAGTATGCTCCTCCAACTATTACTATCCAGACCAACCTAGAAACTCCGTATACATCTGCAAATACATTTAACACATTCTCCCATCCCTTCTCCATCTGAAGTTAAAGAAAAGCAATTATTACACATAGGAATCCTTAACTCTTTGGGCATACATCATAAATTTGACTACATTCAGCTATGGCTAGTAGAAAATAACATAGACCTATGGGTTCTTCCTAAAAACTGGCTTAAACCTCACCGAGCTACTCCACAAGTACATTCCCAAACTGTGCTACTATATTGCACAACAGACCTGGAGTCTCTCTCTCTCTCTCTATATATATATATATATATATATATATATATATATATAATGGCTGTATGTTATAAACCAAATCCACTCAAACTCTCACAGTTATAGCCACTTCTTTGCACACACATGAAATCAATCCCCAACTGTCATATACCAGACCTCAGCCTGGCTAAGCAAATTACACACTTTTACTACACTTACTGTAGCAACCATCTGCTGTCCTCTGCCTATCCCACAAGCAGAATTCACTTACCTACTTCAGACTTTTTCAGAATGCAGTAAAGCCAAAACATGTTCCTAAACTTGGTGACTTGAATTCAAACTTCAAAAAAACCCTAAACATGTCTTGAACAACTTCCAAAGTGACCTAAACATTTTCTAGCTAATAAAAACATCCAATAAAACGTAATATAGCAACCTATAACAATACAGTCATAAAATATTTTTTTTAAACAAAAAACATCTTTATTGAATTGGCCCTTGTGACATAAATAATCATATGTTTATTTACATAAAAACCAACCATACTGACGTATTTTCAGATGCAAACATTATACATCACATATAATCTTCTCTGCAGTCATTGCCAATCAAGCATTGCATAACTCATTCAATTCCTGCCTTCCCTTAAAACTCATTCTTCCTCCATAACATTATTGTGCATGCATTCTTCACACAATTCTCTTTTTTCAATGTAATTTGCTGCTTCCTTTTTCTAAAAATCTCACCTCTAGTTTTCTTTTATCTTTTATACTATAATCACTGCTTCTAATACGGTTGGATTAAACTCTGATTTTCATTTTCTAATAATTTCTTTTTTGACAGCCACCAGAATTAAACTCAGCGAGACGTTACTATGTCTAAGCAATTAAGATTCTGTATCACAGCTCAAAAAATATTTTCCTTAACACCAATTTGCTCACTAAGTATTTCTGACAGAGTAGTCTGCAAGAAATTTTTAAAATCTGCCAACTGTTTACTTTCCCAAAAATATGTTTCCAATCACCTCTTTCTTCCCATCTCCCCATCATACCTGCAAGATTTAGAATCTACTTGAGGAAGATTTCTTTTGAGTCTGCTTGGGGTATATAAATACCTATGTAAACTCTTCCAAACAAAAATCCTAAACCTTCTACACTTTGTTGTGTATTTGGGAGCCATAAATATATCATTCCATTGTTCCCTTGTGAATTCCTTATCTAATTTCTCTTCTAAATTCTTTCTAACCTTTTCTGATTTATTCTTATGTTTATCATGCAATATTTTATAAGCCCTATTAATTGTCCTTTTTAACAGCAGTTTATGTTCTAGATTCTACTAAAAACTCTACCAGCGCTGGTCTTTCATTTAGGATTCCCCTATTCCTTTCTCTTTGTCTACATTCTGATATCTATTCTTGATAGGGAAGGCAGTCTCTAGCCTTAATTACGAATGTATTCTTGGCCTTTTCCAATTCTGTTACCTTTCTCTCTCTAATTATTTGCTCCCATTATCTTGGGTTTCTTTGCCAATTTCCTCCATTAAATTGCACCCTCTCCTGGCTGTTCTGTGTACCCCTAATTGCAGTCATCCCTATCAGCAGAATCTCTTTTCATCATTCCCGTGTTTTAGTTCTTAGAATACTTTCTGCTGCTTTATGACTATAATATTCTGTATGGCCATTGTTATTCTCATTAAGGATATGTAGACTCCTTATCTCTTGAACTTCTTTCAGTGTCATCCCTTTCCACTTTGAATTATAGCTTTCTGATTGGGGTATGTAGAGGCACCTTAACTGTGTAGCTCTGAAATATCCTTTCAAGTTGGATAATCCCAAACCACCTTGTTCTATT
This sequence comes from Protopterus annectens, assembly GCF_019279795.1. NCBI lineage: Eukaryota > Metazoa > Chordata > Ceratodontiformes > Protopteridae > Protopterus > Protopterus annectens. Next base: position 139,582,637 of record NC_056751.1, read on the forward strand.
GGAAGGATCAACTTATCCCACTTGATTCTTGCCCCCCCACACACACACACACAAAATCTCTCAGTTCTGTATTAATTGCTATCCACAACTTCTCCTATGGTTGATAAAAAATATGTCTGACCTGTGTATAAAACCTAAGGTACTAAAAACATTTTCACTGATGGTATCTTGCATTTTATATCCATAAAACATAGCTTCCACTTTCTCCATTTTTGCATTACCCGTATTCCTATGTGTACTTCATTTTATTAATGTAGTCACTGTTGAAACAATTCATGTGTGGGTACACAGTTTACAGCTATTGCCTTTGTTTTTTCTTCATTAATTTTGTATCCCAAAAAGACTTGAAACTGTCTCAGATTGTTCCACAACACTGAATTAGTCCTAGAGTTATTCATCATGATCCAGCCCATCAGTATAAAATGTTCAGACCCTCACATAAGTGACCACTGTGTCATTTCCTTTACGTATTTACTAGGTAAACCAAATAATCCCTCATCCTCTACCTCATACAAAGTAATACTTTTGTCAACAGAAAATATATATTACAATTATCAACATAAATTGGCCTTCATTCTTTTCCATCATAATGTTAATGAAGCTGCCTCTTTAACAAGTCACTCCTCAGGATCTAAAAGAATTTTATCCCACCATTTTATAGTATGCAATGCAAATTGATTATCTTGAATATTGTCACCTTCTTATGCAAGGAGATCCCATCTAGAAAACACAAAAGCAAATTCAATAATACCTACATTATTTTAACTACTAAGCTATATGTAATCAAACAAAAAAGAAATGTAACTGGAAAAGCTACTTAGGATGGCCAAATTCAGCCACAAGTGTACTAAACTAACACTTCAGAAGTTCAGTCTGTCCGTTTTATGCCATCTAGGAAAGATGGTGGAAAAAGCAGTTTACAACCAACTTACTCTTACCTTTACCAGCATATGTCATCACATCAGCTTACCCTTGTAAAAGGCAAAAGCATCCAAACAGCCATATATATACTCTGACCAATGCTATAATAAACACAGACAAAGTCACCTTACTGGTGCCCTCTTCATTGAGTTTACCAGTCTTGGATTCAGTCAGCCATAAATTGCTACATAATTCCATTGCATAGACTCATTTTGAACAGCCCAGCATATATTGATTCTGCAATGACTTCTCAAACAGAACCTTTTCATTTAAATACACCACTACCATCTTACCAACATTCAGCAACATTACAGGCACTTCCTCACAGTTCAGCCTTAGTCCTTGTACTCTAAACTTTCTACCCACTTGTCTTAAAAAAATTAATCTAGTTGTCTATGCTGGTGATCTAGTCTGTTTTGACACAATTCCCACTTAAAAAAACAATACATCTTAATCTCCAAAACATTCTTCACAGTGTGCATGCTTGGCTGACTAATAAATAGCTAGATGTGATTGACAGAAAGACTAAAGTGCTGTTTTTCAGCTCTTCAAAAAAAAAAAAAAAAAAAAAAAAATGCAAAACCTTTCACTTTTGCCTGCCTGTCTAAGTGCTGATTGCAGTATAAACTACATCTCATCCTTTAAATGCCTGCCAAGTTTATATATGTCAATATATGTTGATGTATGTCAATTAAATCAGTGGCTAAACCTAACATCACTCTGTTTGCTTGCCACAGAAATCCTGCTGCTTCATTCAGAAAGCAAAGGAAGGTAACCATTTGAAATGTCGGGACCCACTAGACTGAGTCCAGAAATATGAAGATTGAATGGCCAAAAGAATGGACTTACATGTACTAAGTCCAAGATGACATTTCTCGGAATATTTACTTTTGTGTGAGGTATGAAGATCTTGCAGTTGGTATATACAAGTTCAGGAGCTTTAGGGGGGTGTAAGGGGGTTCCAAATCCAGTGTAAATTTCTTACCATATCCACTGGTCTAGGTTGTGCTTAAATTTGGGTAATAGATGAACTCCGCTTCAGATGGATGGGAAGCCTATTCCACATCAGGGGTATTCTTTGGGACACATCTCTCTTTCTAGCATGTCCTGTTTAAGTCACAGACAAAGTCAGGTCCATCGACCGTGTATTTCTGGTACTGTTTGAATTACAGATATGGAGGAGGTTCATAGTTAAAGGGTTTGCAGATGCCTTGTAAATCAGGATTAAGCTTGCCCATCACCAAGCTATAGGAGACTGATTAGAGGGAAAGGGCTTTAAGGCACTCTGCACAAGGCAGGTTTGTTATGCTTTATATTCTTTGTGTAAGGAACCGCTGTTGTTTCTCTAGTTGCTGCATCATATGCAGTTTTCGGGTACATACTGAAGGGAGCATTGAACTCTATGACTGATCTGATAAGGGCAGTGTACAGCAGGATAATGACCTCTTTGGACCTACATGCGATGCCCTTACTTATAAGTTGTGAAACATAAAAAGATTTCCTCTCCACTGTGGCCATGTGGTGGTCGATGGTAGGGCTACTGTCTACATTTGTACCCAGATCCCTGACCACTGGTTCAGCTCTTAGGGGTGTATTATTAACATGATAATTTACCCAGGATGTTTGACTTCCCAAAGGGTGCAGTTATGCATGTAGTAGCACTAAGATTAAGATCATGGCTTTCGCACCATTTATTAGTCAGAGATCATAGAATCATAGGAGGTTACTAGGCTATTGGCCCTGAGGCCCTTATAAGCCTAGCCAAGAGTTTAGCCCATGTTTAGATGATGCCCCTGTCCAGCAGGTGGAATCCCAGGGATGTATTTTCAGTTTCCCATCCAGTTATCCAGGTTGAGCTTAAAAAGGGGGTAAAGAGGTACTCTGCTTGATGTGGAGAGGGAGTCTGTTCCACAGATGGAGCATCTCTGGGACACAGATCTGTCCCTCTAACAAGTCCTATTGATGTCACAGACCAGGTTGAGGCACATGTGCAGGTTACTTAAGTGGAGCATGAGTTGAGGATATGCAGCTGTCCCATCAAGGCAGGGTTTGAAATCACCCTGTTTGCCAGACAGAGGTCACCTCTGAGGAGTCTGTATGAAACTGAGTAGAGGTAGACTGCTTTTAGTCGGTCTGTGTATTGTAGACTTTTGAGGCCCTGGATTTTCCTGGTGAGGAATCTCTGTTGTCTTTCCAGCTGCTGTATTTGCTTTGCGAGGTACATGCCGAACAGGGAGTTGTACTCAATATTGGGCCTTATAAGGGAAGAATACAGAGATGTTAATGACCTCCTTGTCCCTGGATGAGATACCCTTACTTATGAGGTGGACCATGTAGAAAGCTTTCCGTACAATGGAAGCAATATGGTGGTCAAACATCAGGTTCCTATCAACCTGGATGCTCAAATCCCTCACAACTGATTGCATTCTTAGGACATTATTAATGTAATAATTTGTCAGGACGTCACTCTCCCCAAAGGGGATGATGATGCATTTTTTGGTATTCAGCTTGAAACCATGTTTCTGGCACCAGTCATTTGTTTTTTTGAGACACTTTTGGAGGATGTCCACATCACTAGGGGAATTGAAGGCAGGGCCCAGCTTGCAGTCATCTGCAGACTTGGAAAGCCATAGCCCACTGGTTTTGGCCTGCAAGTTAGAAAAGTATATCCCAAATAACAGAGGCCTCAAGACCGAACCCTGGGGTACACTGCTTGTTACGGATCTGCTTGAGGTGGCTTCCCCTATTTTAACTATGTTGGTTCTATCAGTCAGCCAGTTAGCTGCCCATCTGGTAACATACAGACTGATGCCTATTTGAAAGAGTTTATCTATTATACCCGATGAGGAATAATGTTGAAGGCTTTGGCCAGGTCAAGGTAGGTGTGGTGTGCACTACCTTCCCCTTGTTCATGGCTTTGGTGACTGTCTCAAAGTAGTAGACCAAATTTAACAGACATGACTTCCCCTTGACGGAGCCAAACTGTGTGGGATCGAGTGTTTGGAGGTTGCCTGTGTCCTTGTTAATGAGGTCCATGGTAATCCTTTCCATGGCCTTGCAGATTAGGCTAGTTAGACTGATGGGTCTATAATTTCCTGGATTGGTTGACGCTCCACCTTTGTGCAAAGGGATGATGGTGGCTGTCCTCCACTCAGCTGGGACAAAGCCAGTATTGAGGCAATGGTTGAATAGGGCACCGAATGGTGTTGCAAGTTCCTGCCTGAGTTCATGTAGGATGCAGCCTGGGATGTTATCGGGTCCCATGGAGGCTGTATTTTTTTTTGAAAAATACTTTTTGTTGTATTTTGCACAAATACATAATAAAAGTGAAAGTACAAAATGACTGCAAGACAATACAGCATGTAATACATAATTGAGTAAAGGTATCCAAACTTTCCAAAGAAAAACATTTAAACATTTGCAAGAAACTTTATGATATACAATTGAGATGGTTACAACATATCTAGGGATTACTTGGTGCAGAGTTATGCTGAGGATGTTGAGAATTAGGATTGTATATGCAGAAAACCTTTGTCTAGACTGGAAGTAAAAGAAAAAAGAAAACAGAAAAAAACTAAGACGAAAGAGAAAAGAAAAAACTTTTAAAGTCTTCCAAAACCTAAAATATTTACATTATATACAATATATACAGTGTTGGAAGCCATCCTTTTGTTGAGTCACAGAAGTGTGTTTTCTATATCAGTGATACACCTATTTATGTTCAATAACATAGAGGATTTATTTTAAATCAGCCACCTACCTGACATTGGATTTAAGTATTCTCTGTGTTAATCAAAATTGTCTCTAGGCGAGAATTCCAGTATGTTTGGAAGTATAATCTTTTTTTTAATACTTTTAGTAGCTAGTTTGTGAGAGGTAATATATTTAACTGCCATTTCTTTAAAGTTGTTCCATGAGATGTTTTTGTTATTGACCCAATTCTTAGGTGTATAGAATTTTTGTAGTGCGCATACTGGAACTAAGATATGTTTGCACATTCCTATGATTGAACTAGGAATAATATGGGAGGCTGTATTTTTTGCCTTTGAGAGAGCAGTGATGACCTGTTCCCTGGATATAAGGGGAAAGGGCAGGTACCGGGAATTTCCTGATGGGGGGTGGGTAGAGGGGTGAAGCTTTCGCTGAATCTGTCAGCCAGCAAGTTTGCTGTATCTATTGCATTTGTATATGTGGTGTCCTTAACCACTAGTTCTGAACAGATCTGGGTGCTTCCTTTGAGATTGCGGACATATGTGAAGAAGGCCTTATGATTGTCTCTAGTAGCTGTAACCAATTTGGACTCAGTTTGGTTTGGAAGATTTCCTTAGCCTGAACAAGCAAATAAGAGCACTAAGGAGAGATTTCTTCCAATTAGCACCTGCTGCTTCTTGGTCCTGAACAGCAACTTTTTCCTTTTGTTTTAGAGTTTATTTATTGCAGATGTCCACCAAACAAGTTTACTCTTCCTTTCAGAAGATGATTTAGTCCTGCAGGGTATTCCTGATTCTATGCATCTATATAAATGCTTGTATAGTGCTTTGGTATAGTTTTGGATACTGGTGCCAGTTCCTAGACCTAGAAAGGGGGATGGGGCTGTGAAGCTGCTTATACTGTCCCTCAGGAGGCTGTAATCAGCTTTGGAGAATTTTTTTTGTCTGACCCTAGCTTGAGGGGTGCCGGAGGGGATGGTGACTTCGAAAGTGAATCTTACCAGGGAGCATGATACTGCAGGGATGCTGCAGTGGTTATTCATATTGGTTAATACCAAGTCCAAGATATTGTCATCTCTTGTGGGGGTTTCAACTAGCTGTTCCACATCATTTGCATTGACAAAATCAAGGAATCTCTGGGCATTTGTGTTTTGGCATGAGTAGTTCTTCCAGTCTATGTTTGGGTAGTTAGTCACCCAGGATCAGGGTAAAGGGTGGAATCTTTATAGATTTGAAGAGGTCCAGATATCCGGATTGGGCATCCTGAGTCAGAACTGGGGACTGGTAGCTAACTATGATTTGTATATGGGTCTTGTCAATGGTTAAATGCACCTGGAGTGTCTCCTGTGCCTCATGCTGTTTGAGCAGCCTGGAGGTGTGTATGTCTTTAATATATATTGAAGCTCTACCTCCTTTGGCCTTACTGCCCACATTTTGGGGTCTGATAGGCCTTGTTTTAGAATGCTAGTGTCTGCAGGGGGAGTCTGTGATCATCCCCAGCTTACAATCATCTGCAAACTTAGCTGTAAATCTTCAGCATTTGCTTTCAGTTCAGAGAAATACAGTGGATATAAGTGTACGCACCCATGTTAAAATGGCAGGTTTTTGTGATATAAAAAAATGAGACCACAATAAATCATTTCAAAATTTTCCCACCTTTAATGTGACCTTTAACCTGTACAATTCAATTGAAAAACAAATCTGTTAAGGGAAAAATAGAAAAAATGTACAATAAGCTGGTTGCATAAGTGTGCACACCCTCCAGACTCTGAGGGCATCTCTTGTGCACAGCCCTCTTCAGGTCACCCCACAGATTTTCTATTGGATTTAGGTATGGGCTCTGGCTGGGCCATTCCAAAACTTTAATTTTCTTCTGGTGAAGCCATTCTTTTGTTGATTTGGATGTATACTTGAGGTCATTATGTTGAAAGGTGAAAATCCTCTTCATCTTCAGCTTTCTAGCAGATACCTGAAGGTTTTGGGCCATAAGTGACTGGTATTTGGAACGGTTCATAATTCCCTCCACTTTGACTAGAGCCCCAGTTTCAGCTGGAGAAAAGCAACTACAAAGCATGATACTGCCACCACCATGCTTCACCGTGGGGATGGTGCTCTTTTGTTGATGCAATGTGTTGTTTTTGTGCCAAACATACTTTTTGGAATTGTGGCCAAAAGTTCGACCTTGGTCTCATCAGACCATAATGCATTTTCGCACATGCTTTTGGGAGACTTGATGTATTGTTTTGCAAATTTTAGCTGGGCCTGGATGTTTTTCTGTGTAAGAAAAGGCTTCCATCTTGCAACCCTACCCCATAGGCCAGACATGGAGAATACAGGATGTTGTTGTCACATGTAGTATACAACCAGTACTTGCCAGATATTTCTGCAGCTCCTTCAGTGTTGCTGTAGGTCTCTTGGCAGCCTCCCTGACCAGTTTTTGTCTATTCTTTTCATCAACTTTGGAGGGATGTCCAGTTCTTAGCAACGTCACTGTTGTCCCGTATTTTCTCCACTTTTTGATGACTGTCTTCACTATGTTCCATGGTATATCCAATGCTGTAATAATTTGTTTGTACCTTTCTCCTGAATGATGCCTTTCAACAATGACATCCGTTTGATGCTTTGTAAGCTCTCTGCGAACCATGGCTTTTGCTGTAGCAGGCAACTGTAAATGTCAGGAAAATCCTACTTGGACAGTTGAACTTATGCAACCGACTTATTGTTGTGTTTTTTATTTTTTTATATTTTTCCACTAACATATTTGTCTTTCAATTGAATTGTACAGGTTATATGTCACATTAAAGGTGGGAAAGTTTTGAAATCATTTATTGTGGTCTCATTTTTTTATATCACAAAAAACTGGCATTTTAACAGAGGTGTGTACACTTTTTATATCCACTGTAGATGCCAAAAAGGAATGGGCCACTACTGAGCCCTGGGGGACTTTGCTAGTGATTGGCTTCTTGGTGGCTGTGGCCTCACCTATTTTGACCTCGTGGGTCTCATCAGTGAGCCAGTTGGCTGTCCATCAGGTGATGAAATGGTTTTACCTAATTTAGTGAGCTTGATTGTAATACCTGAGTGGGGTAGTCCTTGTCCAGGTCAAGGTAAGCTATGTGCACAGTTTTGCTCTCCTCCATTGCTTTGGTTGACCCACTTAAAGAAGTCCACCATTCCATTGTCATGACCTTCCTTTAACAAAGCCAAACTGTGATGGGTTCAGTGTTTTTAGGTTAAGTATGTCTGCATTTATCATGTCCATTATGATTCTTTCCTTTGCCTTACATATGAGGCTCGTCAGACTTATGGGCCTTTAGTTACCTGGATCAGTAGTTGGACCTTGCTTGTGCGGGAGAATGACTGTAGCCATCATCCATTCTTTTGGTAGAAACCCTGACTGTAGGTTCCATTTGAAAAGTGTTTCAAGTAGATCAGAGAAGTCATGTTTCATGCTTTTTATTAAACATCCCGGGATGTTATCAGGGTCCATAGATGCAGTGCTTTTGACCATGGAAAGTGCGTTGATGACCTGTTCCCTAGTAATGGTTTGGGGATTGTGGTGTACAGTATTTCTTTTGGACTATCAAGGGGGGGAGTGTTTGGAGAAATTTGAGCTGAACCTGTCAGCCAAAAGGTTGTCAATGGCATCTGGTTCAGTGTCGTTGATGCCATTTACAATAAGTTTTGTTGAGTATTTCCCTTTAGGTTATGCACATAGCTGTAGAAAGCTTTGTGCTTGTCCTTTGCCTGAGAAGCTGTTTTTTTCTTGAAATCTAGCCTTTGAAGTATTACATAACCCTCTTAGCTGCCTGTTTAGATTGGTCAGTGGTCTTTTAATATGTTGGGCTTTGTTCCCTGTCAGAGGGGGTGTGCGTTCAGATGTTCTGAAGGAGTGGCTCTGCCTCTGCCTCTGCAGTGATGCAGCCAGCATGTCCATGCCCATCTCATTGTTTGAGAATACACATGCGTCTCATCAGATTTTCACAGAATGTCCTGATTTTTATCTCTCACTTTTGGTCCTTTCCTCATAAAAGTTGGGATATTCTGGAAAATTCTGGAAAAGTGTAAATAATGACACACATTTGAGTTTATCTTTATATCCTTCAGTAATGCATGCCAATGCAAAACATGTCATTCTATCAAATTTTTATGTTTGTAAGAGGAATATTTAAAATCTTTTCCTGATTTTGGGCCTCTGCCCCCATTATTTTTGATTTTGTCCAGATTTCTTGATCTAAGAGTTTGAGAGTTATGGTAATGCCTCTTAGAGAATGTGCATATTGTACATTTAACCTTGATTGGACAATGAATGTTCTCTAGCAGAGTGTTAATGTAGAAACAATGTCCACTGAAAAAGTAGCCTGCTGCTTCATGGCAGCATATTAAGCTGCCATGAAGCTCAAACAGTAAAAAAAAAAAAAAAAAAATGGCCACCATTTTTATGCTCACTAAACAGTACTTTGCTGTTTACTGAATGTAAAATTAAGATAAAAAGTAAATAAGAAAAAGTAAAGCTTGGGGGTGTATGTTTGTCTGCATGTGTGAGTGTTTGCATGTGCAGAGAGAGCATGCCTAAGTTCATGTATGATGCAGCCTGGAATGTTATTGGGTCCCATGGAGGCTGTATTTTTTTGCCTTTGAGAGGGCAGTGATGACTTATTCCCTAGAGTTAAGGGGTGGGGGACAGGTACTGGGAATGTCCTGATTTACTGATTGGGGGAAACAGACGGGAGAATTATTTGCTGAATCTATTAGCCAGTATATTGGCTATATCTACAACATTTGTATATGTGGTGTCCTTGCCACCAGTTCTGAACAGATCTGGGTGCTTCCTTTGAGATTGCGGACATATGTGAAGAAGGCCTTATGATTGTCTGTCGTAGATATGGCCAATTTGGACTCGAAGTTGGCTTTAGAGGATTTCACTAGTGCTCTTATTTGCTTTTTCAGGCTAAGGAGAGATTGCTTCCAATTGGGCACCTGCTCATTCTTGGTCCTGGACAGCAACTTTTTCCTTTTGTTATATAGTTTATGTCCATCAGACAGGTTTACTCTTCCTGCGGATGATGATTTTGTCCTGTCAGTTATTCCTGATTCCATGCATCTGTGTAAATGCTCGTATAGTACTTTGGTATAGATTTGAACATTGATGCCAGTTCCTACAGTGGGATAAGGGGCAGTGAAGCTGTTTATACCATCCCTCAGGAGGTTATAATCAGCTTTGGAGAAGTTTTTTGTTTGACCCTAGCTAGAGAGGGGGGGGGGGTCGGGGGAGATGGTAACTTTGAAAGTGACCGCTTTATGGTCAGATCTTACCAGGGAGGATGACACCGCAGGGGTGCTGCAGTGGTTGCTCATGTTGGCTAATACCACATCCAAGATATAATCACCTCTTGTGGGGGTATCAACTAGCTGTTCCAAGGCATTTGCATTGATAAAATCGAGGAATCTCTGGGCATTTGTGTTCTGGCATGAGTAGTTTTTCCAATCTATGGGTGGGTAATTAAAGTCACCCAGGATCAGGGTAAAGGGTTGAATCTTGGTAGATTTGAAGAGGTCCATATAGGTGGAGTGGGCATCCTGAGTCAAATTTAGGGGCCTGTAGCTAGCTATAATTTGAATAGGGGTCTTGTCAACGGTAAACTGCATTTGGAGTGTTTCCTGTCTGTCATATTGTTTGACCAGCTTGGAGGTGTGTGTGTTTTTAATATATATTAAAACTCTACCTCCTTTGGCTTTGCTGTCCACATTTTGGGGTCTGAATGTATGATGGGATGAGTAACCAGCTAAGGCTGGGGTGCTCTCCACAGCTTTGAACCAGGTTTCTGTGACTGCACAAATGTCAGCATCTTCTGGAGTTAAGAATGCTTGCAATGACTGCAGTTTCATGTTTAGACTCCTAGCGTTTAGCAGCATGACCTTTAATTTGTGTTGATTTGAAGGGGTATCTCAGAGCTACACAGTTAACGCTCCTATACATAGCACAAGCAGAAAACTATAATTTATAGTGGAAAGGGATGATGATGAAACAGGGAGGAAGTTCAAGAAATAAGGAGAGACTGGGATTTTGGATGCAGATCCGTATGGAGAATAACAATGATCATGCAGAATGTTATATTCATAAAGTAGAAAGTATTTTAAGAACTAAGCCAATGCAGAAATGGAGAAAGGAGATTCTGCCAATAAGGACAACTGCAATTAGGGGTACAGATAATAGGAAAGAAAGGGCTGGAATTTACTGGAGAAAACTACCAAAGGAACCAATGTATTGGGAACAAATAGAGAGAGGGAAAGGTAATAGAATGGGAAGAAGCCATGAATACATTTGGACTGCAGCCTAGAGATTGCCTTCCCTGTTGACAGATATCAGAGTACAGGCACAGAGAAAGGAATAATTAGGGAATTCTAAGTGAAAGAACAGCACCGGTAGAGTTTTTAGTAGTATCTAGAACAGAAGCTGCTGTTAAAAAAGAGATAATTAGCAGGGCATATAATTAGTGCATGATAACCATAGGAATCAATCAGACAAGGTTAAAAAGGATTGGGAAGAGAGACTGGATAAGCAATTCATGAATAAACAATTGGAGGATATATGAGACAAAGTCTAGAAGATTTATGATTTTTTTGCTTGGAAATATTTACATAGCTATTTTTATACCCCAAGCAGATTCCAGAGAATTTTTCCTCATGTGGATTACAAATGTTGGAGGTGTGATGGGGAAGAAACAGGCAATTGGAAACATATTTTTTGGGAGTGTAATGAGTTGGTAGACTTTAAAAATTCCCTGCAGCCTACTCTGTCAGAAATACTGGGTGAGCAAATTGGTGCAATTAAGGTAATTAATTTTTTTGAGCTGCGATACAGAATTGGAATTGGTTAGACATAGTAAGGCCCTGTTAAGTTTAATTCTGGTGGCTGCCATTGAAGCAGTTGCTAGAAAATGGAAATCAAAGTCTTAACCAAATGAATTAGAAGTAGTAAATATAGTAACAGAGATGAAAGAACTGGAAGTGGGATCTTTAGAAAAGAGTAGGAGCAAATTGTACAGAAAAAAATAGGAATTGTTGGAACAGTACATACAGAATAATGTTTTTTAGGAGGAATGAGGTTTAAGGGATATCAGGAATTGAATGAACTATGTAATGTTCAAATGACAATGACTGTTTAGAAGATTATATGTGGTGTATGTTTGCAACTGAAAGTATGTCAATATGGTTCATTTTCCTGTATATAAATGCATAGTTGTCTGTGTCATAAGCGATAATTCAATAAAGATGTCTCGTTTTAAAACATATGTTAAAACAATACATAGGAATAATACAAAAAATAAAAAAAAATGGAAACAAATAATTTAACACCTTATCTCTGCAATGTCCACCAGTGAGTGTGTGTGTTGTGTAAATAATGTCCTTCCTTGTTAACACACAATGTGATAGTGTTCAATCTCGCCGTTTGTTCTTACACATGGGTTCGGAGCCGATCCTCGGCTCCGTGTCGGCCGCTTGCAAGCTCTGCATCGAGAAGAAGCTCGAGACAACCTAATACCCACAATCCCCCTCTGCCTTTACCTCAGATCTAGTTTACCACTGCTGCGTTCGCATCACTGGGATCTAGCTCGAGCAACTTCAGATAAGATAAAACTTTATTTTTGTTTTATTTGACAAAAAATTGTTCTAAAAGTACTTTTTGGTAGACATAGTGTATGTGTGTGTGGTAGGTAGAAATTCTCGGCACCGTTAAGTTTAATTAGACTGGTTAGAGTTTTTCGGGGCCTTCCACCCCTTACTTAAATTTGACAACCGGACTGACATATATCGGATTCGACATTTTTCTACTGGATTTGTCTCTCTACTGGACTTGACTTTTTCTCTTACCTGTAAGATGTCTGTGAAAATTAAATCAGGCTTTAAACGTTGCCAGTGTGGCCAAAAAATGTCAGTTACTGACAACCATAGTTCCTGTGTCTACTGCCTTGGCCCTCTCCACTTACAAGAGGACTGTTCAATTTGTCACTCTTTTAGTGGGAGGGTCATGACAGATAGGCGCAGGAAACTCATGGACAGGGGGTTATTAAAACCTTCCTTTCAGGAGGCTCTGGATGCTTCAGACCAGGCATCCAAATCCTCGAAGGAATCGAAGACGTCGGAGCCCAAGTCATCGGCTCCGAGCTCTTGAGTAAAGTTAGATCACCGGTTCCACAGACTTGGGGCCGAGTGTTCAACTGGTGTCAGTTCCTGAGCCTCGAGTCTTGGAACCGGTGATGGAGCTCCCTCCTCGACTCTATTGAGGTCGGCTCCGTCTTGGTTCCTTCAACCCGTTCTTCTTCTAAGCTCTCCGATGTCGATGTGGATCGTGTGGTGCAGAAGTTATTGGAGCATTCGGCCCTATCCAAACTTATTTCGGTTTCCACCCAGTTGGTGTCGAAACTTGAAGGCCTCCCATTGTCTCCATCCATTCCTCCTCCGAGACCTGTCCAGTCTTTGGAGCCGGAAGAGGTTGATCTTCTGATTGTGGAGCCCTCGGGTCCAGAACCGTCCTTTTCTCGGTCTGTTCCTCTCACCTCGACTCCGTCGGATCCAGTACCGGAGTCTCGGAGCCGACGATCTGTCCTTGGTTCCGGGGCCGAGAGTCGAACCGGCGTTCGGTTCCGACTCTTCCCTCGGGCGGATCGATTCGGCTCCGTCCTCGGGTCGATGCCTTCGGTGCCTGTCTCGGGATTCTTCCCATTTCTTGAACCGGGAGATTCTTCGACTCGGGACCCGGGGGCCTTCGATCTCATGAGGAAGGTGTTGTCTACCCAGACAACCACATCAGTAGAAGCAACCTCTCCTCCCCATAAAGGGCCGTTATCCTCCTCTGCACCCACGGCTACATCCAAGCGTCGAGCACCGGTGTCTCAGCCACCCCTGGAGGGTGCCCCTCTTCCTCGGAGGCTTCTTCGGATGCTCCCCACGAAGAAGTCCCTAGGAAAAGATTGTGTAAGAGGAGACACTTAGATTCTCCACAAGAATCTTTGACATCCGATACTGACTTGGATGAGTCAGAAGGGTCCCCTAAGTCACCTTCAGAAGATGTCTCTTTTCTGACATATTGGAGATCCTGAAACAGAGAGGTGACTGGCAGTCCCTTCCCCTTCTGAGGATGAGTCAGTCTTGCTGAAGGCATTCGGTGCTCGCCCTTCCTCCTCCTGGGTCACTCCGCCCTTCGATGAATTAATGGAACTTATTGCTCGAAGGGCGTGGGAGGCTCCTGACACAGTGGAACCAGTCCCTAGGAAGCCCAATAAGTATATCACTGCACCCCAGGACAAAACTTACTTGACAAAAGGAGTTCCAGTGGACGCTATGGTGGTGGCAGCGGCCACGAAAAAGGAGATGTCGGAATCTTCCTCATCTGTCCATCCCCCTAATAAAGATTCTAGGACTATGGACAGGTATGGGAAGCGCATTTTTAGTTCAGCGGCTTTTTCCATGCGATCCCTGAACTATTTGACCCACTTTATACGGCTACAGAGGGATCTAGTCAAAGGGTTGGGAGATACCTTCCAGGGTACTACAGATGCTGCTGTCTCAGAGAAAGTGACAGCGCAACTTAATACCCTTACATCCATTGTGAACTCGTCCATGAGGCTGATCTCTTACGCAGCCGAAGGTTCGAGTAGGGCAGCAGCTTCAGCGATTGCTCTTCGCGGACAATCCTGGATGCGCTTATGTTTATTTGCGGAAGCCTTCAAGTCTTCCTTTACTAACGCCCCATTTGACGGTGCCACTCTCTTTGGCCCCAAAGTAAAGGAGACCCTTACCCGGTGTGAACAGGAGGGAAAGACTCTGTCTGCTGTCGGAGTCCGTTTTTCCACCCCAACCAGACCGTACCCCAAAGGGCAACGTGGTGGAAAAATGTGGTTTCGAAAACCCCAAGGATCTTTCCCAGGCACACAGGGTGATGCCCTTCTAGAGGCAGAGGAGGGGCAGAGGTGGAAGACGCCGCCCTGGCGGCAGAGGGGTCCGCAGAATCAAGGTGACAGGGATACACTCCTGGTAAACCTTTCCAGCACTCCTGAGAGGAGGCCCGACTGTCCTGCTCTGGAGGCAGTCGGGTCGCTAGCTTTATACCCTCAGGCCTGGCAAAACATAACTACAGACAAGTGGGTAAAAAGCGTGGTTACCAGAGGTTACAATATACCATTTCTATCCTATCCCATTCCAAAGAAAAGACTCCCAGATGTGCCGCCCCATCTGCGAGAGCCAGCAGCTATAGAAATTTCAAAGCTGCTAGAAAAAAAGAGTCATCCAACCAGTCCCAGCGGACCAAAGAGGATTTGGAACTTACTCAAGGTTCTTTTTAGTTCCAAAGAAAACAGGGGACTGGAGGCCCATTCTGGACCTAAGCGACCTCAATACCTTCGTCAAGAAAGAAAAGTTCCGAATGGTCACGCTTCAATCAATCCTTCCATTCTTACAGAAGGACGACTGGATGTGCTCAATAGATCTGAAGGATGCATACTACCACATCAAAATGGCCAGGGCATCCAGAGATCATTTGCGCTTCCGGCTGGGTGCCAGTCACTTTCAGTTTCGAGCCCTGCCCTTTGGTCTGACCTCAGCCCCAGGGTCTTCACCAAATGCATGGCAGTGGTAGCGTCTCACTTGAGACGCCTAGGATTCCAGGTGTTTCCGTATCTGGACGACTGGCTCCTTTCTGCCACCACCCAGCGTCAACTAGTGCAGGCCAGAGACTACACTCTTCAACTGTGTATTCACCTAGGAATTTCCGTAAACTTCGGAAAATCCTTACTACAGCCATCACAGCGTATCTTATTCATAGGAGCGGAATTAGATACACATCAGTTAATTCTAAGACTTCCTCCAGAAAGGATACTTTCACTTCAGACTCACATACGTCTTCTTCTTTTGTCCAGGAAATCCCCAGCAAAACTAGTACTGAAGGTTTTGGGACTCATGTCAGCTTCTCTTATTGCAATACCCTTGGGAAGACTGCACATGAGAGTCCTACAATGGCTACTGTTTGCACAATGGTCGTTCCAACAACTACCTCTAACACACGAGATTCTTATAACGAACACATGCAAAACACACCTGAACTGGTGGCTTCAAACTTGCAACCTTTCCAAGGGGAGACCATTTGTGCTACCCATGCCTACAGCTACGGTGACCACGGACGCTTCCCTGATAGGGTGGGGGGGCATCTTTCAGGGACAGACAGTCCAAGGCGAATGGACCAATTTAGAGTACAATCTGCACATCAATGTTCTAGAGTTGAGGGCAGTGTTTCTAGCGTTGCAACACTTTGCTCCCCTTCTTCCTCTGGGAACTATTGCAGTTCAGACGGACAACATGTCGATAGTCTGGTACATAAACAAGCAAGGGGGAACCAAGTCCTATCAGCTATGCAGAGGCCATGAGAATCTGGCAATGGGCGGAGTCCACGGGTCGCTTTCTGATAGCAATGCACATCCCGGGGTCATCCAACGTCATAGCCGACAGGCTGAGCAGAGCAATACTGTTACCGCACGAGTGGTCCCTAAAACAGTCAGTTGCGAAAAAGATTTTTCGCACGTGGGGCCAGCCTTCCTGCGATCTGTTTGCGTGTCCAATGAACGCCAAATGCAGGAGCTACTTTGCCCTATTACCCCCTCCAGGGGAAGTCCCCAGGGACGCACTGATTCACGATTGGCCCCTGGGTCTCCTGTACGCATTTCCTCCCTTCCCCCTGATCTCAAAGTTTCTCGAGAAAGCCAACAACCTACACAGGACAATAATCCTCATTGCCCCATTCTGGTCTCGTCAAATTTGGTTCCCCTTCCTCATAACACACTGCATTCGGGGACCCTGGATTCTGGACCCAGAGCCAGATCTATTGACTCACTCGTCAGGGGCTCCCACCCCTCGCTTTTGTCCCTCCATCTAGCAGCTTGGCTGCTCCAATTCCCAACTTAGCCAGGTCTGATCTTCTTTCGCCTGCAGTTCAGAATATATTAGTGGCTTCTCATAAAGCTTCCACTACTAAAACATATACTAGTAAATGGAAGCGCTTTGTATTCTGGGCGAATACACAGCAAGTGGACCCTGTTATAGCTCCCTTGAATAAAATATTAGAGTTTTTAACAGAATTGTTCCATCAGGGTGCTTCTTCTGCCACATTAAGAGTTCAATTGGCTGCCATTTCTAATTTCCATGTGGAAGAATGTGGGGCTCCTGTTATGGCCCACAGACTTTGTAAAGCCTTTTTAAAAATGGTTTTTCATATTAGACCACCAATTAGATCTCCTACGTCACCTTGGAGTCTAAACTTATTATTATCTAAGTTGATGCTGCCCCCCTTTGAACCAGCCTCCTCTTGCCCATTGAAATTTTTGTCATGGAAGACTCTCTTTTTGGTAGCCATTACATCCGCTAGGCGAGTATCTGAACTTCAAGCTCTCTCCATTAAACACCCTTATTTGATCTTTCACTCTGACAGAGTTTCTCTTCGCACTAATTCATCCTTCCTTCCTAAAGTTTGTTCTATTAACAATATTAATCAGTCCATTGAATTACCCACTTTCTTCAAGAATCACTCCAATAAAATGGAGTATATGTTGCACAAATTAGATGTCCACAGACAACTAAGGTTTTACTTGGATAGAACAAAAGATCACAGGAAATCTGATCAACTTTTTGTAGCCTTTGCTGATAACAGAAAAGGAGTAGCGGTTACCAAAAGAACTCTTTCTAAGTGGTTAACTGATTGTATCATCTATGTCTATGATTCTTCAGATCAAACTCTTTTGCACAAACCCAAAGGACATTCTACAAGGTCAGTGTCTACATCCCTGGCTCATGCAGCTCGCCTACCACTAGACGCTATTTGTGCGGCTGCTACTTGGTCTAAACCACATACATTCATTTCTCATTATAAGGTAGACAAGGTTTCTAGGGACAGGGCAACCTTTGTTTCCACTGTGCTCAAGAACGTCCTTCCGTGAGTTCCTCAGGAACAAGGAGCTAGGGACACTACCCATGTGTAAGAACAAACGGCGAGATTGAACACTATCACATATAGAAGTTATGTCCTTACCATAACGTTCCATGTGGAGTGTTCATCTCGCCTTTGTTCTTACATTCCCACCCTCCCGCCCTTAGGAAGAACGTTCAGTTTGGTGCCTGGTCTGGGGCATTCTGCTTCTGCATTGCAGTTGTTGTGTATATAGTTGACATGTATATATATGTGTATATATGTATATATATATATATATATATATAGACTCTTAGTTTCTGTGCATATGTGATATTGGCATGAGTGTTCTCTCTCTGACTACTGGTTTGCTTGCAAACTAGATCTGAGGTAAAGGCAGAGGGGGATTGTGGGTATTAGGTTGTCTCGAGCTTCTTCTCGATGCAGAGCTTGCAAGCGGCCGACACGGAGCCGAGGATCGGCTCTGAACCCATGTGTAAGAACAAAGGCGAGATGAACACTCCACATGGAACGTTATGGTAAGGACATAACTTCTATTTTTGTCAGTCATTATGCTTGATTGTTAATAGTTCCTGGTCTGCACTGGGAGCCATGACATAGGACATGCTGACACTGCTGCTGCACCACTCCTTTGTGAGAGGAGAGCTGGAATAAACCGCTTCATTTTTGTTGGGTCTTCTCCCTCTGGGGCTGTTAGTCAAAATTAGGCTATCTGGATCATAGTCAGGGAGGGCTTCATTCTTGTACACCAAGAAGCTGATATCTTTGCTGTTATTGCTGCTCTGCACTGGTGAGTAGATCACTGCATAATTCCTGTGGAGATGTGTTTTATATATATATATATATATATATATATATATATATATATGTATATATATGTATATATATATATATATATATATATATATGTATACATATGTATATATATATATATATATATATATATATATATATATATATATATATATATATATATATATATATATATATATATATAGGTTCATAGGTTTATACTAGGCTATCTGCCCTAAGGCATTTATAAGCCTAGCCCAAAGTTTTGTGGCTTACGCCACCCCTTATATTAAAAAGTACTGTGCCCATTAGTTTGTTGTGCCTCTGTCCAGCAGTGACACTGAGATGATTCCCGGGGTAAACCGACGATCTCCCATCCACCGGTCAAGATTTCACTTGAACAGAGCCAGCGAGGTGCTCTGCCTCACATGGACCGGGATTTTATTTCACAGCATAGGGAGTCTCTGAGTGACAAATCTATCCCTCCAGCATGTCCTATTTATATCCGTGCTAAGGTTTAAGTCGCTTGCTCTAGTGGATCTGGTAGATTTGGATTTTTTGAGGTGGAGCATGTCCATTAATTCCGGGTTGGACATGGCCTTGTATGTCAGGCACAGGTCACCTCTGAGCAGGCGGTATGCGACTGAATACAGCTGGAGTTTCTTCAGTCTGGCAGCATATGACAGATTTTGGAGTCCCTTTATCCTTTTGGTGAGGAACTTTTGGGGTCTCTCCAGTTGCTGCAGGTGTCGGGTGAGATACATCCCGAATGGGGCATTGTACTCTATCATTGGTCTGATAAGTGAAGAGTACAGGGGAACAATGACCTCACTTGATCTGGATGTGAATCCCTTCATGATCAGGTGGGCAATGTAGAAGGTCTTTCTAACCACTTTAGTAATGTGAGTGTCAAAAGAAAGGCCACTGTCAACCTGGGTCCCCAGGTCCCTGATAACCTCTTCTGTGCTTAATGGATTGCCACCTATATGGTAGCTTGGGGTTACCATGTTTTTCCTGAAGGGTATGACTATACATTTTTTGGCATTTAACTTCAGGCCATGGCTCTGGTACCAGTTATCAGTTTCCGTGAGACCCCTCTGAAGGATATCTGTGTCCGATGTACTTTCCACTATGGCGCCCAGTTTGCAGTCATCTGCAAACTTTCAGCCATAGTCCTCCTATGTTTGCCTGTACTTCTGAGAAGTAGATGCCGAACAACAGGGGGCCAAGGACTGAGCCCTGTGGGACACCACTTGTGACCGGCTTGGAGTCTGACATGGCGCCAGCAACTCTAACCCTGTGGGTTCTGTCCTTTAGCCAGTTTGCAACCCATCTTGTGACATATGGGTTTACATTTAAGCTGGTAAGTTTCTCTATAATACCCGAGTGGGGTATTGTGTCGAAAGCTTTTGCAAGGTCAAGGTAGGCTGTATGGACTGCCTTTCCCTCATCAATGGCCTTGGTGACTGTTTCGAAGAAGTCGACCAAGTTCAAAAGGCATGATCTGCCCTTGACAAAGCCAAACTGGGTCGGGTCCAATGTCTGCAAGTCCCCTATGTCTTTGTTTATGAGTTCCATTATGATCCTCTCCATAGCTTTGCAGACCAGGCTTGTTAAGCTTATGGGGCGGTAATTACCAGGGTCCGTAGAGGCACCGCCTTTGTGGAGTGAGACCACAGTTGCCGTACGCCACTCCTTGGGCACGTATCCTGTGGTAAGGCTAAGATTAAACAGCTGCCTTATATGTGGGTTTAGTTCCTTGTTGAGTTCGTGTAGCACACAGCCGGGGACACCATCCGGTCCCATTGATGCTGTGTTTTTAGCTTTAGAGAGAGCAGCTTTCACCTGCGCATTTGAGATGTCTGGGAGGCTACACTCCGCTGGGATAGTTATCTCTCCTTTTGGGGGGGAGAGGGGGTGAAGTTTGCACTGAACCTGTCTGCCAGTATGTTGGCAATGTCTGTGGGTTTAGTAATTTTTGTATCATTTTGGACTAATTCTGCGCATATCTAGGAGTTTCCACCCAGGTTTCTAACATAGCTGAAGAAGGCCTTATGATTGTCTTTTGAATCTATTGCAATTTTTCTCTCAAAGTTGGCCTTGGATGATTTTATGAGTGCTCGTATTTTTTTACTAATAATGATCAAGAGTGTCTTCTCTTTTATGGATTTTGCTCTATCATGTAACAGCTTTCTCCTCTTATTGTAAAGTTTGTTTATGGCTGGGGTCCACCAGACTGGACGTTTGCCCTTGGTGGAAAGAGTCTTGGTTTTATTAGGGATTGCCTGATCCATGCAGTCCTGGAGGTGTTCGTAGAAGGCATTTGTAAGGGCTTCCGCAGCTTGGATTGTGGTTTCCACTGGCTCGGGGGCCTTGAAGGATACCACACCAGTCTTGAGTAGTGTGAAGTTTGCTTTAGAGAAGTTCTTCACTGTGGTCTTTTTTTGTTTGGGGTGGGGGCGGGATGTGGATTTCCAGTGAAATAAGTTTGTATATATATATACATACATATGCATAGATATATATATATGTGTATATATATATATATATATATATATATATATATATATATATATATATATATATATACACACACACACACACACACATATATATATATATATATATATATATATATATATAATAAATGTAAGTATAAAAATATATATAATAAATGTAAGTATAAAAATATATATGTGTGTGTATGGATTCACTTCACAATGCTGAATTTCCGAAAGATCGAATTTTATATGGCTGAGATCATATGATCAAACATTTGGAACCTCAACATGCAAAATAAATCCTCAAAAACAAAAAAAAAAGTTCTCACTATTATTGCAGGGGGGAAAGCCCCCCACACCCCCACTACTTAAATATACAAACTGCGAGATCGTACTACAGCGAGGAAAAAGGAAATCTTCAGTTTCGTGCTGTATGCAGATCTCAGTTCACCATGCTGAGATTCCTAAAGTTTGATCATATGGTCTCGGCCATATGCAATTCAATCTTTCGGAAATTCTGCATTGTGAAGTGTACCTGTGTGTGTGTTTTATATATCTCTATATATATATATATATATATATATATATATATATATATATATATATATAGATATAGATATAGATATAGATATATGTGTGTGTGTTTGTGTGTAGAGTAATACAGAAAATAAAGTTGATACATTTTTACCAGAGTAGGAACAGATTTAAATAAAATGTGTGTGTCATGCTTCAGGTCCTTGTTGACAGGTTTGGCAAGAAATCTTTATTCAAGGTCAAGACAACTAATTTATTTGCATTCAGTGCTGTTCATAACTTGATGCAATCAACACTTCTTTCTTACAAAATAGTGAAGGAAGCAAAATTATGGATGCAAAATAACATGTTGTAGTAAAAATATAACAAATATAACAGAGCTATAAATCAGCACTACTTGGGTATAATAATATTAATGAGCCTAGCACTGATGTTGCCAGTCAACAGATGGACTTGCTCTGTTTTGTCATGCATTGAACCAAGTTTCCAAAGGCAGGTGCAAAGTATGCATTACCCTCTATGTGCCTTTTAAGTTTTATACAGCTTAATAAAGTCTGCAGTGGAGTGTAAATAATTTTATGACTTCCCTCATTTCATGGTAGTTTTTGTGAAAAACTTCAGCTGAAGCAGTGTAATGCAGTATGTGGTTACATGTTAACGTGCTTTTACTTCCTAGGTAGGAGAAAATTGTCTAATACTGTTATTTCCTGCAAGAGGTTTGCAGCAGTCAGCTTCTAGAAAATTGCTACTTGATTTAAATACCCCAACTTGAATTTTTACCTACAGTGATAGTTTTAACATTTAGCTCATCGTGTGTGTATCTAGGTCTGCATTGAAACTGATTTTCATGCACTTAGCTAGTCTTTTTCAGGACCGAAATAAAAATACACCTTCCAAAGTAAATATGTAAGTTCATGTTTTTCAGCAAAAGCCACAGACAGAAAAGAGGTCCTTTGTTCCAGTGAATCTTCTAAGCAGCATCTGTTTCTTTTTTCCATAGATGGCAGATGCCTCTACAGCACGTTACAGAGCTAAAACTCCTCTCTCACCACTGGATGGTGTCCCAGTTTGTATCAAAGAAGAACTGAAAGTGGTGAGTTCTAACTTCAGTTTTATAACACATATTTAAACATAGCAGGTTGTTTTAAAACAAAACTTTCCTAAGAGAGAAGTTATGGTGACTTAAGTCAGTATATGCATGCTGTGTTGTATTTTAGCTGTAGTATGTGTTTGATCCCCTTCCCTGCTTACCCTCAAACTCCCAGCAATCTGATACTAACCATTTGCTCCCCTCATTCGAGACTGTACCCAGTGTCAGGGTGAGACTTATCTAGAACGGCTGTCATTCAAGATCATGAAGGGACTTTGTGAGCTTATTAGGGTTCCAGCAATAAGAGCATTTTGCAATGGCTTAACCGTGTCTTTTGTCATGGTTGATATTCTATCCATGTCATTTCAAAGGTCCTCGGTGACCTTCCCATGTAAGTGCACATTTCCTGCATGCCTGCATTGAATGCTGCCATAAGGTGGGGTTAACGCACACTGCCAAGCAGCACATTTCTGTTGCTGTTCCTACTTTGAGGTCACGGCAATAATGTGGCCTGCTGTTCACCATGCGCCTCCTCAAGGATTGGCCTCCTAATTTTCCACTGCCAGCTTCATCAGATGCCCAAGCTGCTAATCTAACCTGTGTCATCTGGACTGTAGTCAGGGCTATATCCCTCTGTACCTTCAGAGGTAGGTGTGTGTGTGTGTGTGTGTGTGTGTGTGTGTGTGTGTGTGTGTGTGTGTGTGTGTGTGTGTGCGCGCTAGTGTTACATTCTAGTCATTGGGTACAAAAAACTCAATATGTATTCTTACATCACTGGAGCCCACTTTTCATGGAGGCTTATTCAGTTCCTACAAACTAAATGACGTAAAGGAATACCATAGTTTTTGCAAGACACTACGGCTGTGTTCTCACCTGAGAGATGTATATACATTTTTGTCTTGCTTAAGCAGGCAGTATATCAGTGCTCTCTTCATGTGTACTTTCATTCTTTTTACCCTTTAAGAAGCCACAGGTTACAGACTGAGGAGGTTTCCTGTGTCATTTACTTCTACATGTTGAAATTGTGTTCATTTGTGAGGAGGATTCCAATTATCAGTAGCTTGAAAACATCAAGATGTGGTTCAGTAGGCCTTTACTGGCGGTAGATACAAAAATGGTTCGGAGTTCTTGGACTTTAGGGTATGCTCAGTTTATATACATTGCATCTGTATCTGGACTATTGCTGTTGCAGCACCAATAGAGGCTTAAAGGGGCAGTCAGAGCTTTTGCAGCCACACTAGGAGTATGTCCATCTCATTATTATATTAGTTTATATTTCCCAAAAACGGTATGAAATAATGGCTTCTGTCTGGTAAAACTTGCAGATTACCAAAGAACCAAACATTGTCTCGGCAGGTGATAAAAGTGTTAAATCACCGAGTAAATCACATAAAGTGAGGAAACGCAAACGTCTCTTTAATAAAATAAGCAAAATAAATAAAAAGAAATGTTTAATAGTCACACTCAGTGCTTTCTTCCTTCTAATGCCTCGGGACTTCTTCAGAGTAAAAGAACTTCCTCTTGAGTTCGTTATATAACTGCTCAATTAAAAGCCATGTCCATTTCCACAGCTCGTCAATCCCCTAGAAATTTTAAGAAACAGATCCATTTAAATTTACATTATTACACTGCTAAAAAGTACCCCATATGACACACACATCTA
Organism: Protopterus annectens; assembly: GCF_019279795.1. Taxonomy (NCBI): domain Eukaryota; kingdom Metazoa; phylum Chordata; order Ceratodontiformes; family Protopteridae; genus Protopterus; species Protopterus annectens. The sequence continues at coordinate 139,606,824 of NC_056751.1, forward strand.
AATTCATCATAATCTAATATTGATCTCAAAGTCCAAATTAAAGTTAAAAGCTCTAAAAACATTCTTTCAGATTTGTACAAGCACCTAAGATGTTTACTATCTCAATGGTTTATTGTCTAATAAGCTTGTGCCTTTAATTTTAGGCAACAAATAAGGATGTAGACTCCCTGAGACCTTAAGGACCTGTGGCATTGGTCTTAAGTTGCCACTCAAGTTCCTTGCATTTCAACCTTACCTTCCAAGGGTGACCCCTGGGGTCCTAATCCATTACATCTGTGATGAAGAGACCAAATTCATGTCCTTCATAGTTTTGGATATGTTTCCAGAGAGCATTGCTAGGGTCTTGTTTTTTGACATCCCTCAAGTACGTATAAACCCTTTCTTTCAGTGCTGTTTTGGTTTTACTGATATAGAAAGAGGTTGCAATTTCTACATGAAGTATATACTACCCTCCTGGTGTCACAATTGCACTTCCCCAGAATTTTAATGTTTACCAAACTCTTAAGCCATAACGGAATCACCTTTGTAAACTGAGGGACACCTACCACATTTTGACATGTTCTTCTGTCTCGTGGTGATGTTTGAGGGTTTCTTCTCTGTTTCTATGTCATTCTTAGTGTTACAATCCCTTCTATAAATAACTGTTGGTTCCATGTCAGATGTTTTCATGTCCATCCCCTGAATATTCAGAACTTTGCAGATGTTTCTGATTATATTCCTTATCAAATTCAGCATCTATATTGTATGTAACAATGAATCCTTTGTCAAAATTCTGGTTATTTTTGTGCCTTGAAAAGGCACCATCATTTCCAGACCCTAAAAGAGGCTTGAAGAATCCATTGGCTCTTTTTTTGGTAAACTACTCTTAAATTCCTTCAAGGAAATCGTAAGGATAGCCTCTGTTTAATAGCATGGACCTTAGTTTTTCACATTTCATATATAGAAACATTTCCATGCCAGATATCCTGGCTAATCTCACCAGTTGCCCTTTAACCACAGCTTTCTTTTGATGATGGGGTGACAACTGTCATAATGCAGAAGAGAATTAAAATATATTGGTTTCCTGTATAAATTTGAAATAATTTTTTGACACGGTCAACCTTAATTTCGACATCTATGTAGCAAATACAATCCATGGACTTGTTAAAGGAGAAACTTAAAAAATTGGTGGAATTATTCATGTAATTAAAAAAATTCACCGAGACTACAATCACTGTCCCTTCAGCAAATAACTGTATCACCTAGAAAGTGTCCATATAGGATCCAACTACTCTAAAAAAATGGAATTGAATACATAATTCTTCTCCCAGTATGCTAAAACAGTCTTCGCAAAAATGGGGGTGCAAGCAGCCCCCATTGCTACTCCATTTCTTTGTTTAAAAATGGACCCCTCAAACCTTATAAAATTGGTGTCTAGGATGATTTCCATAAGGGTTGTTTCCACCCCAGTAGTACCATTGCTAAGTATACTGTTCTAACTAAGATATTGTGTGAAACATTCCATCCCCCTATCATGAGAAATAACTGAAAAATAAGGTCCTCCACTAAATAATCTTTTTGGATCTTCCTAAGAAAATCCCATGAGTCCTTAAGTATGTACGCCTAATTATTCAATATGTCCTTTAACTTAATGCATGAGATTTTGAGCCTTTAGTATCAACAGTGAGATGCAAAGTGGGATCTGTGATGTCTTTGTGGATTTTTGGTATTCCAAAAATGGATGGAATCTGAGCAAAATCATTCCTAAGAAAATTACATTCAGTTTTTATAATATGCCCCTGCATTAGTAAATCATATATGACATTGTCAGTCCTAGATTATGCAATATTCAGTTGGTTCCTGGATACTTTCCTCATATGTTCTGAAAAACAGCATTCTTTCCATTCTACAGTTGTAATCTTTAATTTCCATCAGCACTAGCCCCCCTCCCTTGTCAGGTTTCCTGGTAGTTGTTTATGTGGTTTGGGTGTCCCTCTGATCTGGTTCCTTTTCTCTGATTCATCAGTCTTTCCGACCTTTGAAGTGTTGGGGAACCTAAAGGGATCTCACAGGTGTTGATGCAATGCACGTGCCATTGTCTGTTTGAATGTCGTTCCTATAAATGGAGGTCGCCATATTCGTGGGGGTAGGCTTTTTTTATGTTCATAGTCTGCTTTGTCACGTAGCAACTTCTTTTCTTCTCCTAACATCATTTAATGCTATATCAACATTCCCAAAAATGTTGTTATAGTAATTTTTCTAGTGTTCAGAAAACAAATCATTAGAGATTGTAAGGTCTACTTTAGTAATATCAGTCATTAATTTATCCATGTTTAACTAATTATGACATACTAGATTTTCTGAGAGTCACAAACTTGCTCATCATATAGGGCCAAAAGGTCATGATGCAAAGCCAAGCCTTCAGTAAGGCCACTGGGAAACTTCCAAGATCTCAAGTCTTTATGTACTATTCCCATTTTATACACTCCTGGAAATAGTTGTTCTCAACTTGTAGCTTACAATATTTAGTGAGCTTATTTTCATACATTTTAAGCTCACTAAATATCGTAAGCTACAAGTCGAGAACAGCTATTTCCGTGCTAGTCAGCTTATTTTCTTACATTTTAAATGCCGCGGTGGTGCAGCAGTTAGTGTTGTTGCCTCATGGCAAGAGGTTCTCCACTTCGATTCTTGGCTGGAGCACCTTCTGTGTGGAGTCTGCATGTCCTCCCTGCGGTTGAGTGACATTTAAAGACATGCAAATAGGTGCATGTGTGAATGTGTGTGCTTTCTTTGAAGGTTAGGTGTTGGGCTGGCACTTCGGCACTGTAAAAAATCCACTGCCAGTCATTAGCGGACCGGAGTTCTGCTGTGGCGACCCCTAACTGGGAAAAGCCGAAAGACATTAGTTTTTTATTTTCATACATTTTAAGCTGCTTCACCAAAGTAAGACCTGACCCACCATCATCACTGCCACTCTTCCCAAATTCAGTGGAGTTGTTAAACCGTTGATTTAATAAGGTGTTATTCCCAAAATCATGGGAGACCTTGTCAGATGGTCTGTCAGTCCGTGGGTTTAGTGGTAGTTCAGGTATTGATCGTATCACTGGATCCTTCTGTCCACATGGCATTCCATTGATGGAAAATGAATGATTTGCTGAAACCCCTTCATTAGAAGCAGATATGTTGACTTTGTCACAAACATTCTTGCAGAATATTTTGCTCATCAGAGTATTTGTTCTTCTAACTCCCTTTGTCATGCTTTCATGTTGGAGGATGAAGCTACAAATTTTTGGGTTAATAGTCCAGGGTTGGTGGTGCCTAAATTGTTACCTCTATCTTCAACATGTTAGAGGGAAGGAGAGGAGGGATACTAACTTATTTTTAAGTCCCACACAACTTTCTTCTAACTTTTCCAAGATATGGTTTAAATGTAGAATTTCCAGAGGTGGTGCCTTCCGTTAGAAACTGTATAGCAGAGTGAATTCCTGCTTCCTTCCAGTTCTGTCAAAGGTATAGTTCAGTCAGTATGACTGTGATTGTTCTTCCAGTAAAGGCATAGTATTCTAGTACCATTCTCTGAGGCAATAAGCTGTTCTGGATAAGTTCCAAAAAAGCAAAGTGGAAAGCACAGCAGCAAACATCAATAACTGAGAAATGCTGTGCTCGATTAAGTCCAAACACTTAGGGTAGAATCCTTTACTGAAATTACAGTTATGCAGTTTTGTCCAGAGACCAGTAAGGACTTCATCAGAACTGACAAGAAACTTGCAATCCATCATTAAGTAATGTTCAAAAAGTCATGTGACATCACTTTAGAAAAATGTATTTAAAAAAATAAGGAAATGAATGCTAAAAACAATATAATAATGTTTAGACATTATGCATTTTGTCAAAAAAATTATACGTTTTCAGCTCTTAATTTCAGTACACTGGTTATCAATATATTGTCATTGAGTCCTGGGGTAAATCAGCATGTAAATTTAGTTGCCAGGTTAGTTCCGTGTACTTGATCCTAGTTTTCTAAGGAAGACCTTTGGTATTAATGGGAGTATTGTCCAATGCTAAAAACTTAAAACATGTGGTCTTGTACGTAAAGGAATGCTTGTAAAGTGCGTTTGTATTTTTGTATAGCAATGTCATGTATGTGCTCGTACATTTGCCTCCTTAGTATTCTTTCAGTTTTCAGTGTAAAAAGAGGTGCATGAGAAAATATTTGGCTACATGTATAAAACCAGTACTTCAACAATTAAAAATGTTTACTAGATATGTAGGTTTTTGTTACAGGCATTAATAGTAATTTTTCTGCCTTCTAAAATGTACTTGCATTGGTGGCAAAACCCACACTTATGTTTATTGCTTTTTGTTAGTTGTGTTGATGCTTTCCACTCCTCTTTCAAACCTCTCTTTAAAGTTTTTGCCTCTTTATATATTATAAGTGGTCGCTCACCCAAATGTTCTGCCACTTCTGGAAACTAGGAAAATATATTCCAGTTTTTGCTCAAAATATTTTTTAAATCTCCCAATTCATTGTTATATTTTTATGGCCATTGCCTTCTCATAGTTTGCACCCTCAGTCTTCCTTCCCTACTTCCAAGACTGATATGTGTTTTGAGCCCCATATATTTGCTATCCCATCTTGTATGGGTTCTGAAATGTTTGTTGGGTAACCGTGGTCTAAAAACATACTGTATAGGTTATTGCTTTCTTTCACAAAGGTGTCATAATCAGAAGTCATATGTACCAGTCTAAATTACTGGCCTTTCACCAAACTTATTTTTTGGAAGTGTGGGTGTACAAGTACTACAGATGTTTAGATTACTGAGCTAAAGAATCAAGCTGAAGGCTGAATTTGTTGAATTGCATGCTCCATGTTTTTAAAAGGGCAGAATAATTTGTGGTGTAATGAAGTAATTAACAGGCTCTTAAGAAGTGACCCAACAGTATCAAAAGTTGTGGTTGTGTGATGTGAAAGTGAAATTACAAGTTCAGTGTTACTGTATTACCCGAGGAAACAAATATGTGTAAGATAAAATGTCAGTCAATAAAAACTTGCAAAAATGAGAAATAAAGTGAAAATGTTTCAGTAATGTATATGAAAATGAAATGCTTGAGAGAATACACTGCAACACTAACTGAACACAGCCATGCATTGCAGAGGATATGGTATTCATTTGACGTCTATGCCTCTTGTAGTGCTTGTGGTCATAAAAGTTAATACATTAAAGTCTGAAATGAATTGGAGGCATTGAGAAACTAATATAAGTGAGACTGTTGGGAGTAATGTTAAGAATTAAAAGCAAATATTGAATTTGAACTAGGTACAGCTGCAGAGTTTTATATTTTGTCTGAAAATTCTTTTGAAGCACTAGATTCAAGAGCACTGAGATAGAACTAGTAAATACATGTTTTTTTAAACATCTTTATTAACATCACATATTGACATGAGTACACTTTCAGTCATGAAAGAGAAAACAAACCATTATAAATACTTTTTTTTCTTTTCATGCAATATCCACAGATGGTTTCTTTCTTAATTATTATTCAGTTTAACATTACATAGCTTACTCAAGTTCTACCTTCCTTGAAATATCCCTTGTCATCTTGAACAATTTGTATGTGCATTAATACACTCGGGTCACCAAGTAAATTCATTGGGTCAAATGCTACTGAGGTGTATGTGAAAATGCAAAATGTATGACCCTTTTTCAAATGTTAGCACTTAAAAAGTTAATTATTCAAATATTTTGGGTCTTTTGGCTTCTGGGTAGCAAAGAATGGCTAAAAAAAATGCATTGCAGAAACTGTTAGAGAATTAAGCAAGCAGTCTCTCGTGCTGTGCAAAGCCATGACAATGATATTCATTCTGACTGTGCTAAATTATTTACAGGATAGAAATGTTTGCCAGGAGAATATCACATAAAAAAATCAGTCCTGGTATGGTGTCAGTGATCCGTGTTCATAGAACACTACCACTAGCCATCAGGAGTAGAGTAGAACAGGGATTAAAATAAATGGAGAGCTTTTCAATTAGAGTCAGCAGCATGGGTGAATAGTATGATTACTGCTGTGAAGCAAAGCAAGATGTGCATTTGTATTGCTCATTAAAACTTGAATTAAGTGATCAAAGCAGATATTACTCTTATTTGAAGAGGTGGTCCCAGTTATGCTGAAGTCTTTTCATTGCTAGGTGTATACCTTAGGTTCCAGTACAGAAAAATTAGTCAAAGAAAGTTACGATTTAGACATATTTTGAACTTAGTTTATTTAACTTTTGTTTGGTATTTCTTCAACACTAGATATATTGCGGAGTTATTACAGTGATAACTGAAGGCTTGGAAGGTGGTGTAAACATAAATGATCTGGTAGTGTGTAGTCAGACATTTGAAGCACATGATGACAGACTGCTAAGCTACACAATAAGTCAAGACAGCAGTAAGAACAAATGTGAAGTATGGGAGATCTGAAGTACGGGGTCATATTCTGACAGAGGGACTGAAGCAATACAGAAAACAATCAGTGCAGCTATGCAAGTGTAAAAGCGAGAAGGTAAACATATTACAGCAGTTTCTTAGAATGATACCATATCTTACAAAGTTTGTAATTAACAGTACTGAGATAAATATGCCTCCAAGGAAAGTGTTAGAACAAGTTGTAGCTTGGGAAATGAGTTATGAATGAGAAAGTTTTGAAATGCTTCAGAATTATGTTGTAAGTGAAGGCCAGTCAGAATGGTATAGAAGCTGTATCTACAGCAGAATTTAAAGGGTAACATGCTGCATTTGTAGACAGGCACAAAATATTCTGAGATAGAAAGGGGGACTGCTTGTAGTAGGTTATGGATATGAGAAATTCCAGATGTATGTAAAGGTTAAATGTTAAAGAAGTTCAGGGAACACCAGAAACCTTTACTGAGAATATTCAGGAGTCTTTGTACAAGGCACCTCTGAAACTGCAGACAGTGCTAGTTTGTCTACAAAAGAATGATATGAAATTGAAATACGGGTCTGCATGAAAAATTATCAGAAAAAGAACTAGATAATCTTTGGTTAATACTACAGTTACCAGTGACAAATGAGAAAGAGTTTCAGAGATTTGCTAACAGTGACATAGAAATGGTTTTACTACAGACCTTACTGTAAACTGCTGGCCTAAGGAAAAATCATGAGTAAGGATAACATTTTTCTTATGTTTATTGTATGGAAGTAATTAGTTGTGCTTAAGTCATAATGCTCAAAGCTGACAAAGTAATAGCACCCATTCAGCTGAAACTACAAATCACATCTGGGATAGAAGAGTGCAAAGAAATACGTAGAATAATGTACTGGCCAGGAATGTCAACTCAGAGCAAGTAGTACAGAGATGTGTCATAGGAAGTGTGTTCCATAACAATCCAAAGGAAGAAATACTACCTTATTTAGTAAAATCTCATCCATGGTACAAAGTGGGAATGAAGCTGACTGTTTTATATGTGTAAATAATTATTATTGAAACTGCTCAGAAATGTATTTGGCAGGACAGGTACAAATCTGATTAGTGCATTAAAGGCTATTTTCTCAAAATAGATTAAGTGATTATATCATAGTTGATAGTGGTCTGCAGTATAAAAATCAGGAATTCATAAAATTTATGTCATGGTATCTGGGTCCAGAGAGCTCATTTTCCTGCTGTACTCTGCCCTTATCAGACCAATTACAGAGAACAGTGTTCCCTTTGGTATGTACCTGACCAGGCATATGCAGCAGCTGGTCGTTAGCCTAGTAAAAATCTATGAATCTATTTATATGAGAGTGGTAATTCAGATATATAATGCAACACCCAGTTCACATGATCTGCAGCCTAATGGAGAGTTTGGAGAGGTGCCAAAAAACTGAAGAAACCCATTAGAAAGAAGAGTTAACCCATACATTTTGGAATGTAAGACTACTCCATTGTAGGGAGTTAGTAACTCATCAGCTCAAATTGTAATGAGAACAATGAAAAGCAAATTGTGTACTTCATCTGTGTTATTGATACCTAAACATCAATACAGAGTAAAGGAAATCAGGAGGGAGATGTACTATAGCAAGAACCTGCAGACTACCAGATGTACAAGCCTGAGATAAAATATGAAAGTCATGGAAATGTTTGCAGCTTGAAGCTGAAATAGGTCATTAAATAGCTAAACTGAGGTCATGTATTGTTGTTTTGGAAGACGGAAAGCTGTACAGGAAGCATCACAAACGTGTGTCAGACAAACACAGCAAAGTTCCAAGGAGAAAGTAGAGGTGTTGCACCTAGTGGTATCACAAAAAATAGAGTGAGAATTGTTTTAGTTGGGACTTAAGAGTTTCATGTACTTGTGTCTCAAGGAGTAACTGTAGTGCATCAAGAACTGTCCCAAAGGGAAGACTAGATGTCCAGTGATAATGCCCTTATGATTTGTTTTAAGTATGGAAGATTCCTGAAGAAAGGCTGAAAAGTTTCCTTTACTGCAACATCTTGAATGTGTACAAAGCTATTGTTTGAGTTAAAATGTCCATGACATGCTTAGGAAGTTTAATTTAAAATTATCAGTGTAATGTATGCTATTCCAAAGGTACTAAAGATATATGCACATATATGCGTATATCTTTATAAATACACACACCCATATTATACATATGTGTATAAAATAACCAAAAATAGGTATGTTGTATGGAGTATAACTTTTCAATGTTAAGTTGTCATTCTCGCCTTCATTCTTGCTGGATGGGTTCGGAGCCAATCCTCGGCTCCGACTCTGCCTATACTATAGCTCGAGAGCTATTTTTACCGGCTCGAGGCAGCCCTATATCCCATAATACCATGAGCTAACTCCCCAGATCTCGTTTGCTGCTTCGCTGCGAGGTTGCCTTTTTTTTACCGGCTCAGGACAGTAAAAAAGATTTTTTTTAAATAGAGCTATTTTTCAGATAGTTTTCCAGATAGTTTTCCTACCGTAGGTCCCTATCGATAGTTTTATTTATTACAGCCCTTTTGTAGCCCTTCTTCCCTTCCTTTTAGTTAATTTTTATAATCGGGCCTACAGGCTTTAGCTTAGTTTCCCCCACCCCTTAGAGTGTCTGTGTGTGGGTGTTTTAGTCAGTCCCCTCAACTCCTTTCTGGGTATAAGTTGAGTGAGTGTGTGGGCTGACTGTTTTCTGTATTTAGGACTATGTCCAAAGACGATAAGGTCTCGGGATTCAAGAAGTGTGACTCGTGCTGTCAGAAAATCTCTCTGACAGACGGTCACACTTCTTGCGTCTACTGCTTGGGGCCTTTACACCTGCAGGACTCTTGTTCCGTCTGTCACGGATTTAGTTCGAGTCCTGCAGGAGCATCGTAATAAGCTCATCTTGAGGGGCTTATTGAAGCCCGATGACTCCCCGTCCAAGTCTGGCTCGGGGAAGTCTTCTAAAACCGCCAAACCCTCGGCTCCAGCTTCTGAGTCGAGGACTGGTGTAACTGAGATGGCTCCGACATCGGTTCCAATCGGATCCGAAGCGAGCAAGGTCATATCCGCTCCGAAACCTGCATCGGAGCCGACTCCAGCGCGCAAGCGCTCTAGACCCCCCTCGCTAGAATCCATCCGATCGGCTCCGAGATCACCACTCCTATAAGAGCAGAGTCATAGGGCTCATTCATCCAGGTCATCCAGGCTTTCCGACCATGATATTGAGAGGGTGGTCAATAGACTCATAAAATCTCAGGCACTAGCCCAAATGCTCCAAAGCCCATCTCACCAGACTGTGGCTCCCTCGGTACCGCCATCGATTCCTCCCCCGACTCACCTTTCGAGTTCGGAGCCAGAGTTTGTCGGAACCGTAACCTTGCCCACATCGGAGCCGATACTTCCACCTTCGGCTCCGGTGTCGTTGGCTCCAACTTCTTCATTGGTTCTGTCCGTGGAGAGGTCCGGGCGCCGGGACTCCATTGTCAGCTCCGAGAGGGCGAGTGGCATCGGACCCTTGTCCAACCACACTCTCCCTCTCGGAGCTTCGTCTCTGGTTAGTTCGGCCCCGACATCATTCTCAGAGCCTTCTCTGTCGGTGCCGGGAGCGGTTCAGGTCTCTTCGGAGCCAGGACTGCCTTTGGTGCCTGATAGGGGAGCCTTCGAAGTGATGAGGAGCGTGCTGGACCCAGTGTCCACTCCAAGGTTAAGTTCTGCAGCTCCTCCCTCTACAGTGCCTGTTACGGTCTCTGGCCATCCTCCTGCATCTGACAGCAGAGATCCAAAGCATAGGGTACCCACTTTGGGTGTCTCCTCCTCTTCCGAGGCCTCCCCTGAAGCTGCAAGAGGAAGCACATAGACTCCCCCGAGTCTGTCACATCGGACACCGACTTGGATGAGTCGGAGGGTTCTCCGAGATCCCCCTCTGAGGATGTCTCTTTTTCAGACATCCTAGAGATCCTGAAACAGAGGGGAAATTGGTCCACTCTCAAACCCTCCGAGGCCGAGTCGGTTTACCTTGACGCTTTTGGATCTCGCCCTTCCACCTCCTGGGTGTCTCCCCCTTTCGACCCACTCATGGAAGTAGTGGCCAGAAAGGCGTGGGCAGCTCCTGACTCAATGGAACCTACCCCTAGGAGGCTCTCTAAATTTATTTCTGCTCTGGAGGACAAATCCTTTCTGACCAAAGGTGTTTCAGTTGATGCTATGGTAGTAGCAGCAGCCACTAAGAAGGAATTAGTTGATCCTTCTGTACCTGTTCATCCTCCTAACAGAGAGTCCAGGACCATGGACAGGTATGGTAAGTGGACTTTTGCTTCAGCGACCTTTGCTATGCGATCGCTGAACTATTTGTCATTTCACCTGCCTTCAGAGAGACTTGCTCAAAGAACTGGGTGAAACTTTACAGGATCCTTCTGCTGCAGGATATCAGGACAAGATGAACTCCCAGCTGGCTACCCTGAATTCCATTGTCAACTCCCCCATGCGGCTTATCACCTACGCAGCCGATGGAGCGAGTAGGGCCGCAGGCACAGGTGTTCCGTTGAGACGTCACGCTTGGATGCGACTCTGTAACTTTGCCGATCCCTTCAAGGTGTCCTTCACCAACACCCCCTTTGATGGTTCAGAATTGTTTGGACCTCAGGTGAAGAATATCCTCACCAGATGTGAGCAAGATGGTAAGACTCTCTCTGCCGTGGGAGTCCACTTTTCCACACCTTCTAGACCTTATCCTAAGGGCTAGAAGGGTGGAAAGATGTGGTTCCGCAAACCACAGGGAGTCGCGCCTGCCGCACGTGGTGAATTTCTCCCCAGAGGCAGAGGGGGGAACAATAGCAGATGCCGCCCCAGGGGCAGAGGGGGTCCACAGAACCAGGGTTCCAGGGAATCCTTCCCTGACCAACCCTTTCAGCATCCCTGAGAAGCTGCCCGACTGTCCGCCTTCGGAGGCAGTCGGGGGAAGATTATCTCTGTACCCGGAAGCTTGGCAATCCCTCTCCCAAGACAAATGGGTACAGTTGATCATGTCCGAGGGTTACAAAATTCCCTTCATTTCCCCTCCGGTACAGCCGCCAAGACCCCTACCAGACGTACCACCCGGACAAAGCGGTCAGGCACAGCTAGCAATAAAAAAACTGTTAGAAAAAAAGAGTCATCCAGGCAGTCCCAGCAGATCAGCTAGGATCCAGAATCTACTCCAGATTCTTTTTGGTACCAAAAAGACAGGAGGCTGGAGACCCATTTTGGACCTCAGCAGATTGAACAGCTCTGTACAAAAGACAAAATTTCGGATGGTAACACTGCAGTCCATTCTACCCTTTTTGGGCAGAGACAACTGGATGTGCTCGTTAGACCTCCAGGACGCGTACTATCATATAAAGATACACAGGCGCTCCAGGAGGTTTCTCCGCTTCCGGCTGGGAGCCAGTCATTATCAATTCAGAACCCTGCCCTTTGGTCTCACCACAGCCCCCCGGGTGTTCACCAAATGCTTGGCAGTGGTCATGGCTCACCTGAGACAAAAAGGATTCCAGGTGTTTCCATATTTAGACGACTGGCTCATTTCCGCTATCACCAAGCAGCATCTTATAATGGCCAGGGATTACACTATTCAACTTTGCAACAATCTAGGTATTTCTATAAATTTTGCAAAATACTCATTGTCACCTTGTCAATGTATAAACTTTACAGGCGCCGTGTTAAACACCACAGAAATGTCTGCAACATTACCACCTCAGAGAGTGACAGACATACGGTGGAATGTTCAGTTCCTGTTTCAGTCCAACAGAGTTCAAGTCAAGTTAGTACTGAAAGCGTTAGGCCTCATGGCAGCGGCGATCCTTCTCCTCCCATTAGCCCGCTTCCACATGAGGATCCTTCAGTGGATGCTGTTCTCTCAGTGGTCCTTTCAACAGCTCCCAATGACTCACAACATCTTGATAACCCCATCATGCAAGAATCACCTCTCCTGGTGGATGGTTTCCCCTCAGCTCTTTCAGGGCAGACCCTTTGCCCCCCCCCCAGTTGCCACGGTGACAACGGATGCCTCCCTGATCGGGGGGGGGCACTATCAGGGCAGGACGGTCCAGGGCACATGGCAACAATTAGAATGCCACCTGCACATAAATGTCCTGGAGATGAGAGCGGTGCTTTTAATGTTGCAAGCCCTTCAGAACTCTTCCCACAGGGACTATAGCAATTCAAATGGACAATATGTCTGTGGTATGGTACATAAACAAGCAGGGCGGAACAAAGTCCTACCCCCTATGTCGAGAAGCACTCAGACTTTGGCAATGGGCGATTTCCTCTCAACGGTTTCTGATAGCAACGCACATCCCCGGGAAGTCCAACGTCATAGCGGACAGATTGAGCAGAACTATCCTCATGCCTCACGAGTGGTCTCTAAATCAAGCGGTAGCAGACAGAATATTTCAGAAGTGGGGCCAGGCTTGCTGCGATCTTTTCGCAACCCCTCAAAGCAGCAAGTGCCTCGACTTCTTCACACTCTTCCCTCTACCAGGCCATCCCCCCAGAGACACTCTTGTTCACGATTGGCCCCGGGGTCTTCTATATGCCTTTCCCCCCTTACCATTGATCCTGCAATTAATTCAGAAAGTAACCGCATTAAGATCCAAAATGATCCTCATTGCTCCGTATTGGCCTCGACAAGTATGGTTTCCGTTCCTGCACAGTTATCTACTGGATCAGCCTTGGCATCTGGAAACCCTTCCGGATCTGTTGACCCATCTCACGGGCAAGCTGCATCAGTCTCTTCATTCCCTCAACCTCACAGCTTGGTTGCTCCACTTCCAGCCATAGCCAGGCTTCCCCTTATTTCTCTTCCTGTCTGTGACATCATTCTTGCTTCCCATAAGTCCAATACTAGGAAGACTTATGCGAGCAAATGGAAGCGTTTTTCGCTGTGGGCACAAGCTAGGTCCTTAGATCCTTTCCATGCACCAGTTCATAAGGTTCTAGACTTTCTGGCGGAGCTTTTTCATTCAGGGTCATCGTCAGCCACTATCAGAGTACAATTAGCGGCCATTGCTAATTTTCATGGGGGGCTCTCAGAAGCAAATATTATGTCCCACAAACTCTGTAAAGCCTTCCTCAAGGGCATCTTCTTGCTTAGACCTCCCGTTAAGGATCCGCCGCCACAATGGGATTTAAATTTGGTTCTAACGTCATTGATTCTGCCTCCCTTTGAACCTGTAGCCTCTTGCTCCCTCAAGCTTCTTTCTTGGAAAACTCTGTTTTTAGTAGCCATAACATCTGCCAGAAGGGTATCGGAATTCCAAGCCTTGTCTGTCCATCCCCCTTATTTGGTCTTTCATAAAGACAGGGTAACTCTCAGAACAAACCCTTCCTTCCTACCGAAAGTTTCCTCTGAAGCAAATCTAAACCACTCTATTGACTTGCCTGTCTTCTTCCTAGACTACTCAAACAGGGCTGAACAGAAATTACATTCATTGTATGTTCATCGCCAACTACGGTATTATCTAGACAGGACAAAACAACTCAGAAAGTCAGATCAGCTGTTTCTCTCTTATGCTGAAGGGAAGAAAGGGCTTCCAGTATCAAAGGTTACTCTTTCCAGATGGTTGACATCCATTATTACCTTTGTCTATGAGTTGAGACACAGGCAACTCCCATCTAGGCCTAAGGCTCATTCAACCAGGGCACTAGCAACATCAACAGCCTTTCAAACAAGGTTACCATTAGATGCCATATGTGCAGCAGCTACATGGGCTTCTCAACATACCTTTATTGCCCATTACAAACTTAATATAGCCTCCAGAAATAGAGCTGACTTTGGTTCCACTGTACTCAGGAGTCTGTTCCATTGAGCCACCCAGGACCAAGGTGCTAGGGACGCTGTCCCATCCAGCAAGAATGAAGGCGAGCATGACAACTTAACATTAAGAAGTTATGTTCTTACCATAATGTTCCATGTTAGTTGTCTTCTTCTCGCCTTCTTTCTTGCGTCCCTCCCTCCTGCCCCCTAGCCTGGACAGACTTGAAGGTCTCTGAGTCCTTCTATTTCATGTGATACAATACTTTACGGTTTCCCTGTATCTTTAGTGTTACCAGCAGGGAGTCCGTACTTGGAAATGAGGATAATAATAATAAAAGTATACTATGTGTTAGCTGCCAACGAGATCTGGGGAGTTAGCGCATGGTATTGTGGGATATAGGGCTGCCTCGAGCTGGTAAAAATAGCTCTCGAGCTATAGTGTAGGCAGATTCGGAGCTGAGGATCAGCTCCGAACCCATCCAGCAAGAAAGAAGGCGAGAAGAAGACAACTAACATGGAACGTTATGGTAAGAACATAACTTCTTAATACTAACCTACCTACAGAAAGAGGCATGTTTTGTGATGCACATCCCATGAAAGACTATTCATGTATTTTTGTTGTCTATATTTACTCACCAGCCTGTCGATTAAATATATTAATTCCAGCCACAAAACCTTGGGGAAAACAAATACCTTGCAAGGGTTAACACGATAGCTGAATGAACACCTTCTGTATTATAGTTGGCTAAGAGGACAGGATAGTGGGATTGAGGAGACTGCTTATAAGCAAATTGACAGAAGTCATTCACAGGGAAATCTGGTGGAACATTCTGAGCAGTGTAGACACTAGGTTTGGCACCCACTGAATTAGTACGTGAGACACTGGTAGTGATTGGCGTAACAGACTTGTTATCCATGACTTTTATGAAATGTGTCATTCCCTGTGTGACCCGATTTTGCTAGTACAGCAGGGTTCCTGACTACATTGTCAGATGTACTGGCGGTACCCATGGGAGTGTTGCCACCTGAGGTTCCAACAACATCCTGTGTTTTGAGAGCATGGTATGTAGCTTAGAAAATGACAATGTAGTGTCACAGTCTACAGATTCCAGTCACTGGAAAACTAACATCACTTCCTAAGCACAGTAGTCTATACTCCCTATAGAGACCTAGTTACATATTTAGTCAACATTTATAGCTATTTAAAAAAATACATATATACACATACAATACACACACACACACACACACACACACACACACACACACACACACACACACATATACATATACATATATTATGGCTGTCTAATGATGTAGTAATGATTGTAGCACTACAGTTTGTTACAGGATGTACCTGCCTAGCACTTCATCATCTGCCTCCTGAGTCTCTGTGAGAAGCATGCTTTGCAGCACCTGTATGCATAGAGGTAATGCATTAGATTGTTTATAACAGGTGTAATATGGACAAGTCTGTATAACACAGTAGCATGCAACACCTGTAGTGAACATATCTTCTGGTAGCAGAGTAACCCAAACCTTTATCCAAACACCAATGTCAGACAAAAGTGTTGATGGCAAGCCTCACCTGCGGCATTCTAGAAGAATTCACTTCATGCAGTTGGTGTGTGCAGTTATGCATATCTGTGGCATGATGACATTGCTGTAGTGTGTAGCTTGGTCCCTCACTGTATTCATCCTTTGGATGATGTCCTCCCATCAGTGGTCTTACTGTACATGTCCTCCATGACCCAGAAGTGTAGGGTCATGCTGTCAGCATGCCTCAACCAACAACTTTTTTTCTCAACAGCTCTAAGTTATCATGGTATATTCCACTTGAACACTTCCTAGACAAACCTAAAATTAAAATGTACTTCGACTATAAGAAAGTGTATCAGTACATGTGTAATATAATGCATGCATTACAAAGGACAAGCATGTCACATATTTCTTCAGCATAAATTGTCAGGAATTGTATGTGATGTATTTCTGACAGCTTCTCGCCATGTCTGTATATAATATGTATCCTTGTATGCCACAGTCAGTCAGTCACAGCAGTGCAACATCCTGTCTACTTCAGCAGTATAGTTTGACACAAACATTTGCAGAAGTGGCAGTCGTGTAATTATTTAAACATGCTAAAGTTCCTCTCTGAAGTATTTAGTAGAGTTCTTACAACTTCTCAGTTTCAAAATCATGAGTAATGTTCAGTATTGGCAAGTAAATGCAAATTTCCTTGGCAGGACTTCATACCTAAATTGTCTTCCTAATTTGCACTGAATGTTCTAGAACTGCATTAACTCAGAGCCACATTATTTGAGCACTTGAAGCAGTGAACTGCTGCTGCTGTAGTAAGCGAATAGTACTAGATTTTGCACAACCTGGACTGGGCACAGCATACATCACAGTGATGCGGCAGATGTAGCTCACGTTTCTGTACATTCTCAGTACATGCTATGATTTATCTCTCAACATGTTTTGATGACATGCTCTTTTGCTACTGGCTGCCACGTTTAGGCTTCATACTCATACATGGTCAGAGCTTGAGAACTTAATAATGTTCTGTATGATGTAACAGTATGCAAACCTTCTATTTGAGTACAGGAGTGCAATTCTTATGATAAGTGCACAGGAAGATCACACCGCTGAGCTGTAATGGCTGATGGGATATTTCAAATCAATGTTCAGATACAGCACTAGCGGTAAAAGAGGTAAGCCCAAATGGAAATGGAAGAGAACAACTCAGGAATCAACTCCCTGAGCTGCTGTTTAAGTACCAAATGTTGATTTGTAATTTCATTCATGCACCTTGCTTAAACCATTCATTTGGCCTCAAGGTAGGAGCATTGGATTACTTTGTGATTTGTGATTATTTCAGTAGCTGCTGATGTACACTTATCGTGTCTGGCTAAGGTATGCCTAAACAACTTAAAACTGCATGTGCTTCAGCTGCATAATGTTATTTTTGTAGGCTTGTACATGGCATATGTGAATGCCCATATGGTCAACTGTGACTCATTTGAACAATGTTTACTGCATGTTACAGTAAATTGGTGCCCACCTGTAGTGTGATTTAATGTATAACAGGTATACGATGTGTAGTATGCTGCATGTTGTGAAACAAAGCTTTAGTCATGTCAAATGTCTGCATGTAGTACTCTTTTCAAAGATATTTTTGTTTGGAGGAGAGACATATGCATATGTTGCAGTAGTGCCTTGTGCAGTTCACATTTTGATGTTTGGGTAAGCTGTGCACGATGTACACGATAGGTGGTCATGTATGTGCTGGCATAACACCATGCCCATATGTAAGATCTGTGTAGATTTCTATAACTAGGCCTGCATATTGGTGCTAGACAAAAACAATGCATTTCTTATTGAGGGTGTGGCTGCATAAGTTTCACTGTGGGTTATTGAACCTGCTAATATGGGGCTGCTCGGATATGTTAACTGCCCTATTATAGCGATAATTATTTTGATGCAGTTTGTTTACAAACAATATTTTATTACCCTCAGCTTGTGTGTCCCTGTGTAAATGTAGATGTGTAGTGTAGCTTTGTGCATGCATCTTTCAATTATATTTAACATGGAGAATGTCATTCATGTTGTTGTGGTTATGGCAGGGACATTGCATCAACAGCAGTGTATTATGTTGTCACGTATGTGTTATAGCTCAAACAATCAAAAAGGTTCACAAAAAACTAGGTCTCCTTTACCGGAATAAGCAATTTCTCACTAATCACACCAAAACTACTATAGCCAGGGCACATCTGTTGTCTACCCTCCTCTACGCATCCCCAGTTCTAACCAACCTCCATAAAACTGACCTACAAAAGTCAGAAGCTTGTTATAACAAGATTGCTAAATTCTCTACTGGAACCCCATTTAGGACTCATCACTGTGTAGCTCTCAAAAAAACTAAACTGGACTGAGCTACCTCAGCTATTGAAACTCCATCAATTGGCACTAGCTCACACACTATATTTCTACACATCTAAAACTTCAGCACTCCATAGCTTAATTATCCCTTATTTTACAATGAGAACATTAAGATCTAGCAACCAAAACAGCCTACACTTCACCAAACATAACAATGATGAAGGGAAATCTCTCTTCAGCTACTCTATCGCCAAAGCCTGGAATACACTACCTAACCACCTGACTTCTATGAACTCTACCCCACAATTTAAAAATCTCCTCAGAACACACTATATAAATACCTGGCTATGCTCATGTAACCCCCCCCCCAGGATAAACACCTACTTTTCAGCCATCTTCAGTGTTAACCAATATGCACTATCTTGTTTATCATGCATTGTCTTAAGGCTTTTATTGCATTATAACAATGTTAATAATCCATGTCAATTTGTTCTCTGCATGCCAGACTGATGTATTATGTCATGTCTGTTTTAATTTTTTTTTTCATATCCTGAATATTATGTATTATTTCCGGGGCTTTACTCCCCAAACTTCCGCTGAAAATGGACCTGTGTCCAGTCGGACTTTCCCAGTAAACAAAAAATAAGTAATAAAATGTTGGCAGTTGACATGCTGAGTGCCAACATGCCAAAAAAAAAATCCAAGGGAAGAATGAATCTTGAACATCACTCTTCCCTTTTAAACTTTTTTGTTTTGTAGATGGCCAAGCCCCCATACACCCCCAAACATAAATGTGTATGCATGTATGTGTATATATATATACATACATACATACATACACAAACACACACATATATACCAACTCCAAGATCACCATACCTTGGATAAAAGAGAATATAATGGCCATCTTGGACTTAGTATATGTAAGTCCACTTACCTTTTCAGCCTTTCAGTCTCCATGTTTTGGGACTCGCTCTAGCTCATCCTGATATTTCAAATGGTTGCCATGTGTTGAGCATAACACTGGGTTATGTCCAGAATTTAAAGATGGCTGCACATCGAGTAGCAGCTTAATTTCAGCTCTCCCAGTGTGGAAACTGAAACTCAGAAGAGAGAGCCAATAAACTTTTAATTTTGGGTAAATTTCAGTAACAGACTAGAAAGTGCACTGCTTGGATGCCAGCAAAAAGGAAATTTAGAGAATCTTCAAGAAAACCAATCACAAAGGGTGAGGAAAAACACTGACTGGGAAGAATTCTGCATTTGTTCAGCAAAAGCAGTGCAAGCTCCAGCTATGGTTCAAGATATGACTTCCAGTAACCTAGAGGGAAAATAAGTCAGATGTCCTCAGAGCTGATTAAAATAAATGAAACATTGATGGAGTATATCAACTCGGATAACAAAAGGCTGGAAAAAGTGGAAGAAGCTTTAAACAGATATTCAGATGAAGTGATAAAACTGCAGAAGTCATAGGTCAAAATGAAGAAAAAGCTGGCTGAATGAGACTGCTCAAGAAGAGAAGTTTCAAAAAATAAATACATTAGAAGACAGAGCACATAGGGAAAACCTGAGATTTTCTGCTGTATTAGAGAGACTGGAAGGAGCAGACCGTATTAATTTTAATTTTATGAAAGCACAAATAAGCAACTGGACTGGTATTTCTCATCAGGAGTTGATAATTGAAAGGGCACATTGTGTGTATGGTCCAAACCTGGCTGTGAGAAAGTAGCCTAGACCTTTAATAGTAAAGATGCAGTCCTACCAGCAGAATGATTCTATTCTGACAAAACTGTGGCAGAAGAGCAAAGTACTAAAAGTTGGAAACAGTATAGTATTAGTGGAAAATAATTACTCACTGTACACCAGGCAGAAAAGGAGTACATTTATTCCACTAATCAGGAGATGTTGAGAAGCAGGTGTGAGATTCAAACTGCTGTACCCAGATCTTCAGAATATTCTTTCCTGGAAGGACAGAATAAATTTTTGCTGCAGAACACGCTAATGCAAAAATACAAAAGTTTTTGCAACAAAATGTGAGCTGTGAAACATAAATTCTGCTTCTCTTATTCTCCTGGTAATAACGATCACAAAGATACTGTGCCAGTGAAACGTTTTCCAGTTTTAATGGAAAATGCTTGAGAAGCAAAAAAAAAAAAAAAAAGCAGAAGAGTTGACTAAAAGAACTGAGTGTATGTTGGAAATGAAGTAGAGACTGGATTTGGGAGATGGAAATTAACAGGAATAAAACCACAACTCGGAAATTGACAAATGTGAGATTACAAAGCATTAATTATATATGTGAAACATGACAGAACAAGAAAACATGGAAATATTGGACTTTTTGACTTTGTTGAAATTCTAGGGGACTCTAAAGCATCTGCTCTTCTTCATTTCAATAATGTTTAGAAGAACACTTAGGAGAGGGGTAGGAAGGAAAGAGTTAACTGTAAGTAAAACAAACTTTGGTTAGTAGTATTTTTATAATGCATGATATCTGCATGCTATAAAGTAAAGTTTTCTCAATTATTTTCAAGTGTAATGGCGATACTAAAGTAAATAGGTGCTCCTGTTTTTGTTTTCCTTCTCTCTTTTTCCTTGTTTAAGAAATATGGGCACTACAACATAAAAAAACAGTCTGGTCAAAAGAGCACAACAGAAGAAAAATGGTTGTGTTTTTTCTCATTCTTGCAAAGGGGGAATGACTGGATTAAGGCCCTTGACTTGATCTGGTAACATGTTTTAAGAGAAAGCAAGTAAAAAAAAAACATTGAATATAATAAAGCTTTCCTCTAGCAAGTAAATAAATGCTGGTAGAAATTATTTTGTATCTGGTTCTTATGTCTCCATGGAGACAATCTGATAAAGAGCAATAAAATAGAATACGTTTTTCTTTCATTGGCTAGGAGATAATGTTTTCTGAAAGCATTCTAGTGATTTCCTAGTCTGAGAGGGCACTAAAGATAAGACAAAACCAGACAGTACTTAGAATCATAGGCTGTACCATGCATCTTAGCATGGATAACGGCTGTCAGTTTCGGACAGTTCTTCCTATTAGGAGAGTCAAACTACAATATTTGAAGATGCACATAGTTTTGAGTGTTGGCATTGTTAATAGGTTTTAGGGGTGTATTGGGGGTGTATTTTTTAAGGTTTTCAGTAAAACAAACACTTTGTAAGATGTGACATACGCTAAAATGGATATGACAAGAAACAACTATATATGAATTTGACTGAACATGTGAATTTGATAAAGAAAGCTTTTCAGGATGGTTATTCAGTGCAATAGCTGGGACAAAGGAAAAGAGGAGTACTTATATTAATTGCAAGAGGAACTTCAATAGTGATAGAAGAGGATAAAAAAGTTAATAATGACAGATTTGTAGTGCTAAGGGCATAATGGCTAGGGAGGAGGATTACACTGGCATGCATTTATATTCCACTTAAAACTGCTATAGTGGAGGTTAAGAAAATTCTGGGAGAAATAATCAGCTTTTCAGCAAGGAATATTCCTTATAGGCGAAGACTGGAATTTGATTTGCAGTAGTGAAGATGTGTCTGGGGCTCAGAAGGTACAATATAACAAAGGAGGGTAGATGTTTGAAAAGAAATTATGAACGTATTTGGCATGGAAGATGTGAATTGTATTAGGAATTTGTAGTGCATTTACGTATTATTCCCCAAGACACAAAAAATTGGGCTAGGCTATACAGAATTTAAATTTCATAGGAACATTTGCATTTATTTGAACGTTTTGATACACATCCAATAACTATTTCAGATCATGTGTCAATAACTAAAATAAAAATGCAGGGTAATTAAATAAAAATGAGACACTGGCACTTTCCCACCTATCTGTTGAAAAGAGAGGAAGTTGAGGAATGGGTAGTGGAAATTATATGAGAGTTATTATGGAAGACAGAAATTTGGGTGGTACAGTGGTTAGCATTGTCAGCTGACAGCAAGAGGTTCTCCTGTTCGATTCTCAGCTGGGGTGCCTTCTGTGTGGAGTCCGCTTTTCCTCCGTGTGAATATCAGCTGATTTGTCATGTGATTTCTTGTTATATAAACTGTTTTCTCATTACTTTTTATTGTCTGAAGAAGTAGGGGTACTGAAGTGCTAATTATACATTAAAAATGATTTAATATGAGCTTTGCCATTGCTTCCTTTTGTTTTTAAGTAGTTATATTTAACATTTGGATGACGCAGTAGTGCAGTGTTAGGGTTGTTGCCTCACAGCAAGAGGCCGTCCAGTTGGATTCATCCCTTCCTTAAAAAAAAGTATTCTGTATTAACTCCCATACTGTTTTTATTTTATACTCAAGCTTTTCACATGACCAGAGTTGGTGTAAAGTAGCAATCCTGACTGTCCCTTTCTTTTGAAAAGAGAGTATCCCTCTTTTCTATTGCCATCAACTGTAAATGTTCTTTTATGGCTGATTGTTTTACAACTTTATTTTTTTATAAGATTTTTTAAACATAAAACCTGTATCTGTAACCTCTACAGGGACTGCATGTAATGGCATTTCCCCTCTGTAATGAATGTGGCTAAAAACCCAACAATTTGACTTGTGTGCCTTTGCAAACAAATTTTGCATGGCTAAAAATGTATTGAAATCAGGTATCCAATCATGATGTTCCTGTTCTCGTGATCTATTATATCTGAGTATCTCTCCCCATTTTTTTCTTTGCAGCTGTTTTATTTGCACTTCCTTTTGTATTTACATTTCTTTTTTGGATTGCCTTGTCCTGTCCATTAATTGCTATTATAAACAATATATACAGTAGTATGAAAATACATGAGTATTAACATGCACCCCCAAAGTTGCATTTCCTTGTTTGAGGTTTAGCTTTCCTCCATTTTTCTGGCTTTTTTTCAAATGGGTATATCAGCATTTAAAAACAAATTTAAAGAGACTGTTACTTTCCTAAGACTGTTAACAGACTGTTACTGTACTGATACTGTTTAACTTTTATTAACTTACACTGAACTCTATGAACCAACATGGTGTGCTGCTTTTGCTTGGATTTCTATTAGCTGAAAAATGCTATTTGTCTAAGTTTTTATTAATTTTTTAATCACTCTGTACTTTACTACCTGTATGTACCTGTTTTTTAATCACTCTGTACTTTACTACCAGTACTTATTATCAATGCCCACCCCTCCAGGCATGTCTAAAGATCAGTTCCCTGTGCTTTCTCCTATTAACCTGGTGAATATGGGCATCCTGAGGCAATGAAGCAACTGTCTCATGCACACTGGAAACCCTCTCTTCTTACCTTCAGACACTCAGACTTGCGAGAGATGCACTTATATATCCAAATTGGAAGCCACGCACTCTCCAGCTAAGACCGGAATAGCTGGTCAAGAGGAGAAAGTCAACACTAGCACCACACCACATGGAGCACACAACTCTCCAGAACACACACCAGCACTGCCTTCACATAAAAACACAAACCACACACCCACCTTTGCGGAGGCTCTCAGTAAAAATGTACCCAGGCAGCAGAGACAACCAAGGCAGAAATGCACTCGACCACCACAACACAACACTAATCATGAGACACACAACTCTCCTAAACAGTGTGCCACTCAACCAAAGCCCCTAAGGCAAAACATCATGCCCATCACACTAGTCATAGATGACTTGATAGTGAGGCAAACTGATGTCCCACTCACTAGGTTGAATAAGGAGAAAGTAACAGCTGTCTTTCAGGTGCCAGGATCCACCACATAACGCACGCACTCAGGTCCCTCAACAACAAGTACAAATATGAGAATGACCTGAGATGTACCTCCTGGGACTACACAAAAAAGAGATGGAGGGAGCTTCTGATTATTATGCCCAGGCTGAGTATGACCCCCTAGCTGAACAATATCCTACCATCCAGAATGATACCATAATGACACAAGCAAAAAATATTTATTTCACTGGCCAAGTCTCTTGCCACCCCTATAGTGCCTTTTTTAGGTGGTGTTCCAAAGACCAAATTACCACCATAACAACTACAAACAAATGCAATCTGAGGGTCATGCTGCTCAATGCTAGAAGTCTAAATCTCAAAATGCACTCGCTCGAAGCACTCCTTAAAATGGAGAACATCGACATTTGTGCTGTAAGAGAGACCTGGTTCAAGGTAGCAGAAAGCATCCCTGCACTACCAGGCTATAACTCATTCCACACCTTTCGGCCCCAGAACATGGACTGAAGCTCCAAATGCGGTGGTGTTTCCATATTCATAAAGGATGAGCACACCTCCAGACTGGTAGCCCAACACACTAGTCATATGTGAGTCTATAGTCAGGCACTGATGTCCCACTCACCAGGCTAAACTAGGAGAAGGTTACTGTCAGCTGCCTGTCTGGTGCCAGGCTCCGCCACATAACCCATGCATTCAGGTCACTCCACAAGTACGACTCTGTCATTGTCCATGTTGGTGTGAACGACCTGAGATGTATCTCCCTGGACTACATGAAAAGAGATATGGAAGAGCTCTCCGATCTTGTAATCCAGGCAGGTATGACCCTATCCCTGAGTAGCATCCTGCCATCACCCAGAATGATACCACAATACAAGGACAAAATGATTGACTTCAACAATTGGCTAAGCTTCTGGTGTGATTTTAAAGGGATCCAGTATCTGTCTGCTTGGGACAACATGGTCGACAGACCACGATGCTTTGCCAGAGATGGCCTGCACCTATCGCTCCTGGGATTCCAGATACTGGCTAAGGGTCTTGCCGCCCCTATAGTGCCTTTTTTAGGCAAGGTTCAAATGACAAATTCACCACCATAACAGGAACAGGCAAGCAAAAACTGAGGGTAATGCTACTCAGTGCTAGAAGTCTAAATCTCAAAATGCATTCACTCGAGGCACTCCTTAAAATGGAGAACATCGATATCTATCCAGTGACTGAGACTTGGTTCAAGGCTCTAGAGAGCACCCCTGCATTATCAGGCTGTAACTCATACCATACTTTTTGGCCATCTAACCTGGACCAGAACACCAAAGGCGGAGGTGTGTCCATATTCATTAAGGATAGCCACACCTCCAGGCTAGTTGTGCAGCATAATGCATCCGAGGTTATCCAAGTCCAACTAACTCTGGGCAAAACTGCAATCCAAATTGTAGCTTGCTACAGATCCCCCACCATGCCCCAGGATTCCCAGTCCTCTTTTCTTGATATACTGGAAAATATTAGGGTTCAACCAAACACCCTAATAATGGGCGATATCAACTACCCCACCATTAACTGGGAAAACTACTCATGTACCAACTCTTTCGCTCAACGCTTTCTGGAGTTCATAAATTCCAATGCCCTGGATCAACTTATCCATACCCCCACCAGGGGCAACACATGAGTGACCAGTGTTCCACACCTGAAGTCAGCACCTCGTTGGTCAGATCCGACCATAAGCTAATCACCCTAGAAATCTGCATCTCACCCCCACCCGCCATTAAGGAAACCTTGGTAAAAATTTTCTCCAAAGCCAACTTCATGCTTCTTAAAACAGAAGTGGCGAACTTCATGACACCCATGCAGATGGACAATACTGTTACGACTGCTGAATCCTACACAAATGCACTCTATAAGCACTTACACGAGTGCATGGATCATGCTATCCCAAACAGAACCAAGACGCTATCCTCAAAAAAAAAAAAAAAGGAAGCCAATCTGGTGGTCCCCTGCCATAAACAAACTCTACAACAGAAGGAAGAAACTGTTGCAAAAGAGAGTAAAATCCCATGAGTGGAGGAGCTCCCTGGTCAGCCTCAGTAAGAAGGTGAGATTCCTTATAAGGTCCTCCAAAGCTAGCTACAAAAACAAAATTGCCACTGATTCTAACGGCAGCCACAAAGCATTCTATAGCTATGTCAAGAATCTCAATGGCAACACCCAGATCTGCTCAGAGTTACAGCACAATGACACGAAAATTACAGAAACAACTGATATTGCCAACATCCTGGCAGATAGGTTCAGTGCTAACTTTACCCCCCCCTCACCCCCTAAAGGGCCCATATCTATACAGGAAGAATGCAGAGTCTCTGTAATCACATCTATGCAGGTGAAAGCTGCACTCTCTAAAACCAAAAACACAGCATTCATGGGACCGGACAACATCCCAGGCTGCGTTTTACATGAACTTCAGAACAAACTGTCTCCCCACCTAAGTATTTTGTTCAGTCATAGTCTCATGTCAGGCTTTGTGCCCACTGAATGGCGCACATCAACAGTTATCCCACTCCACAAAGGGGGAGCCACCACTGATCCTGGGAACTATCTCCCTATTAACCTGACGAGCCTGGTCTGCAAGGCCATGGAACTCATAAACAAAGAATTGGCAGTGGCGGCTGGTGACTTCAAATTAAAGGGGGGCTGCAGGAGACAGCTGAATGGGTGGGGCCAATGGGAAGGTGTGCGCCCAACTGTTTTTCATCTTTATTAATGACTTGTATACAGTCATACCAAACGTCAGCTGTATCCAATACGCTGATGACTCCACCTTGATTTGCTCAGCTACTTCTCCCACAGACCTGAGGGTCGCTACCCAGTCCACCTTTAATACCATAGAAAATTGGCTCTCTGAACGTAGATTGTTACTAAATCCCAAAAAAACTAAAATGCTGTTATTCTCTCCAACTCATAGGTCTGCTGCCTTCACCTTTACCATAAATGCAAAAGATGGGACAATAATTTCCCCTGACCCCTCTACAAAATTACTAGGTGTCATTATTGACAATAACCTAAAGTTTGACCTACATGTAAATCAAACAATCAAGAACATCAATAAAAAACTTGGGTCACTGTATAGAATAAAAGCCTTCCTAACCCCTCCAACTAAGATGGCTCTAGGTCGCTCTCATCTACTCTCAACACTTTTATACACCTCCCCTTCTCTCCAATCTTAACAAATCTGTACTAAATAGACTGTCAACCTGTTACAATCATATTGCCAGGTTTGCTACTGGAATGCCTTTTAAAACACACCACTGCATCAATCTAAAACACCTTGGGTTGCTAGAACTTCCCAGTCTCATCCAATATAACCTGCTGATCATGGCTAACAAAATCCTCTATAACCCAGATAACACACCAGCCCTTCAAAATATTATCACCCCCCACAACAATCCAAGCCTGCTTCGATCCTCGAACAAACTTCTAATTCAGACAATCAAAATCAACAACGCCGCTGGAGATGCCCTCTTTGCTAACACTGCAGGCAGAGCCTGGAACTTACTTCCAGGTGATATTACTTTGCTCTCCTCCCTAGGACAATTTAAAACTAAACTCAAACAACATATGGCATTTAACTGGCTTTGTCACTGCAACAAGCTCGGGTAACTCTCAACATGAATGTGAATAACCCAACTAACTATTTTTTGTTAATTTTCTCCTGACTATAACCAGGTGCATCTCATGCCTGTCTATGTACTCGTTGGTAATACTACTTATATACTCTTGGTTTACTTGTATTATTGTATCTGATAACTTGGAGCTTATCTCCCCGGGCCTCCACTGAAAATGGACATGGCTCCAGTTGGACTATCCCGGTCAACAAATGTAAAATAAAATAAATAAATAAATAAATAAAAAGGAGTGGAGCTATGCTTAACACCACAACAACTGGAACTTTAATTAAATACGCTGCCCTGGGTGCCAAACCATCAGTACGAGAGTCCAATCAAGACAAAATGAAGTGTAGAAGAAAAAATATTTCAATGCATTGGTTACATGACAACTTACTTAATATCTAGATGGAAACACAAAGGTTGTGAGGCATGAAAAAATAAATTACTTTTTAAATACATTACTGGAATGCCAGTCAAGGGCAGCTTCAGTGGTGCAGCGGTTAGTGTTGCTGCCTCACAGCGAGGTTCTCTGGTTCGATTCTCGGCTGGGGTGCCTTCTTTGCGGAGTCTGCATGTCCTCCCTGTGGTCGCGTGGGTTTCCTCCCACATCCCAAAAACATGCAGTAGGTGGAGTGGACACACTAAATTAGCCCTAGGTGTGCGTGTGTGCCTTCTGTGGAAGGTTGGGCGCCGGGCTGGCAACTCAACACCATAAAACTCCACTGCCAATCATGAGCGGACAGATGGTCTGCTGTGGCGACCCCTAACCAGGAAAAGCCGAAAGAAGAAGACTGGAATGCCAGTCAAAAGCAGTTTTAATTATAATTTATATTCAGCTTTATAAAATTACCAAGTAACATGCTGAACATAGCAATCTCTGTGATAACCCCCACTTGTAAAAATGTTTCTTATCCAAAAAAGACCTGCTGCCTGATAACTATCTACTTGTTTCATGGGGAAGATATGATCAAAGTAAAAAATGAACAGCAAACAAGAAACAAGCCCAAGATAAATTGCTTAAAGGATTACTGCACAAGGTATGGACCACACATGATAGATTGGCATTCTGTTTAGTTTACGGGTAAAGCCTGCAACGATGACTACAAGTCTCCAACAAATGTAATGAGCTTCTGAAAATACTGTAATCATGTCCTTTATTACAAATACTGTCATATGCATTTCAGTACCTAAGGCTTATACATTATCTAGTTATGTAAATATTCTCTGCATGGCAGCAACAAAAAGGCTTTCAATGTTGGTAATTCTTTAACAGTATGCTTATTAAAGCTTATTTGTATCTTACAATCTCCGACAAGCTTACCTGATGGTCATTAAAGCATTGCTAGGTAAACACAAAGCAACAAGGCACTGCAACAGCATGCATTTTCTGAATAATAAGAAGCATAAATCAACAGTATAAAAATATGACAGAAAACCAGAACATTCTGCAAAATCAAGGACAGATGAAAAGCCACGGTTGTACCTGTGGTCTACCTTGGATGGGGGAATACTCTGCACACTTACACTGCATAACTGCTCCTTGCCTTGCTTGGACACATCCAAAGCCACTACAGTGGGGAGTGGGGTGCAAGAAGTATGTCACAATTTGAAATGTCTCTGGCTGACGGTGATGGCTCATACCTCTCAATCTCAGAGCAAGAAATCTGGACAAAACCATACATAGAAGTGGGACACAGGCCCAAAAATAAGAAGCATTTTTAAATATTGCTCTTATAAACTTAGACATATAATAGACTAGTAGTAGGTCTTGCATTAGTATGAATTTTCTGAAGGGTATGAAATCTGAAACTGAAATGTCTGCCATTATTTTCTCACTTCAGTCTTTAATGATTTGCCACTAATTTGCCAAAAAAACACAATTTTATGAAAACCGGACCAAAAATGTGATGCAAACATATAAAATTGCCACACAATACAGCTGGGAACCTGTCAAAGTAGGGACACCTTTTTTAATATTAGTACTGTTAACTTGAGCAGCTGACAAAATAAGAGCATCTACATGCATTTTCGAAATAAAAGTAATCTATAACTCTGATCATTACAGTTGTTTATAATTGTAAACCCTCCATATTTTCTTCCAAAATTGCTATTTTGCAGAGGGATTATTAGGGGGAGAGCAACATTTTGAGCCACAATTTGGGGACAGTTGAGAGGTTTGGAATTCTATAAAGCGATTTATTGGCATATACCTCTCAACCTCTTAATGCAGGAAATCTGGACAAGGCCAAATATATTGGGGGAACATACAAATAGTACTAAAAATTGCTGTTGTATAAAGACAGTTGATAGAATAACAGGTCTTGCTTTAGCATGCATTTTTCTGAAGGTTGTGACATCTGAAACTGAATGTCTGTCATTATTTAGTGACTTCATTCCTAAATAATTTGCCAGAAAACCACAGATTTTATGAGGAACAAACCAAAAATAAGAAGCAAAAATCTGGACAGTTGAGAGGTATAGTTCAGCCGGGGCTGTCTGAGTTTGCTGCCCTTCCCCCCTCACAAAATTATGGTCAAATGGAGCCTCCCTCCTGCAGCCATTCCAATGTTCCATTCCTTGGTTATTACGCCCCATTTACCATAAACACTGTAGTGTGCATACTGCTTTACTTTGCGATGATTTGGATTTCATTTGAAAGTTTTATTTTGCATTTTACAGCACAAACACCATCTGCCAAACAAAGCAATGCAGTCTCACAATGAAAATAGACTTAGCATTAAAACTTCTCTGCCCTTGAAACTCACGTTCATTGAAACAGCATTGAAACCCACATTCAAGGAAAATGCATTTTGCCAGTAGCAGATAAAAATCAACTCTGGGCTGTTTTCAAATCATAGGCCCTGTGAACACGAAACATGCACGTGCTCTTTGATACACCTTCCTGACTGTATTAAATTATATTCCTTGTACAATACAATACAGTTACAGGGCATTTTAAATTTATTGTTTTGAACATTATTCCAGTAAACAATGAAACAAAATGCATGCACCAATAATGACAAAACTGCCCAATTCAGAAAATTTCAATCATAAAAGTCTACTCAAACTTCTACAGTCCACCAGTATCAGTAAATGTGCACAATCTCCGAAGAAGTAAAAGTCATCTAAATTCCACATTAAAGAAATCTGTAACTAATGAAGAGGTTGCTGCTAGCAAACAACTTTATATGTCATTGTTTCATCTACAAATAAAGTGCCTATGTTGCATTAAAAAATTGCAGCTAGTAATATTGCAATAGGGAATGGATGGCAAACTAATAACAGGTTCATTTTACTGGGTATCTTCACCAAAAAGGACTGCAGCATCCACTCCCTTTAGAACACAGTACAGTATGAGCAATGCATCTACCTACTGTGGGAGTAGAACCCACAGCCTTCTTCATCAAAAGCAAGTACACTACCTGCTGTGCGATTAACAGTGCAAGCTGACTCAGCATAAGCAGCACTAAACTTCTGTTCTCCTGCAGCTCTCAGCTCCTTGTAAACTCTACTCGACACTCAGTGTATCTCTGAACTTTGCAGCACAAGAAATCTGGAAAAAGCCAAAATTTATTTTGGGGGGCAAACGCCCAAAAACCAGGGACACATTTTAAGCATTGCTTGTATAATGTTGGAATGTTGCTAGAATAAAATGCTGTGTTACTACCATATATTTCACTGCCAAGTCTTAAACCCTGGACCTGGTGAAAAACAGTCAGAGCAACATACCACTATGCCAAATCAGCTGTTTTGTGAAAGAGAGGAAGACTAACTTAAATCGCTACCATTTAGTGAATTCAGTTCTCACCATAGCTGTCAACCTTTTGGCACAAAACACCTGTACAAAGCCAATAATGGGGGAATAACAGACCCAAACATATTCAGCAAATTCAGTTCTAACCATAGCTCTCAACCTTAGCACAAAAAACCTGGACGAAGCCAATAATGGGGGGGGGGGGTACAGTCCCAAAAATAGAGACTAATTTCAAATTCCCATGTTATAAACTTAGAAAATTGCTAGAATAAAAGGTTTTGTGTTACTATGTACTTTCTGAAGAATATGAAGTCTGAAATTCAGATGCCTGTTTTTTTTATTTATTTAACATTTGTTAACCAGGAAAGTCTGACTTGGAACAAAAGCCAATTTTCAGCAGAGGCCCAGGGAGAAACTCTGCAGAAGCATGCCTTTGTAAGATGGGAGGACATGCAGACTCGGCACCCAAGCCAAGAATCAAACCAGAGAAACTGTAGCTGTCAAGCAATAATGCTATCAGTGCACCACTGCACTACTGACTGTGCATGGAAAAACAAACATACAGAAACCACAGATTTTTTGAGGAACAGAACAAATATGAGGCAAAGATCTACAAACTTCTTTTACAAATGGTGGTGGGTAGGGAATTCAGGCCCTTGCCACCTTGCATCCAAGGTAGAGGGTTCAAGCCTGAGGTATTCTCTACCCACCACCATGTGTTCCTTTTTTACAAACATACACTTCAGCATTTCCATACCTGTCCTCAGCCTGTAATTCCACTACATTAGTTCAGTGCATCTCTGTGCTCGTAAATCCACTTTCAGTAGTGTCCTCACGCTAACAGTCCTTCTGGTAGGTTTCTCAGCATGCCAGTGATGCTGGTTTCTTGCGAGTGTAGGCTGGAAGCACCAGACTGCTGACGATGCAGTCCAGTGTTCGTTCCACGGATGTTATCACCGCACAGACTTCTGGGGCTGCAGGGCAGAGATGCCGTTCTCCCTTATACAGACTGCCTGACAGAGCAGTCTGGAGTTCTGAGAGAGTACCAGGAACTCCAAGCACACGTGTCGAGTTCCGGGACTCACTTTATATTTCTTTTTCTTCTCCGTTCGTTCATTTGATTTCTCCTTTTCAAGGTAAGGGGGGCTGCAGTCTTATAGCACGAGCCACCCCTGGACATTGGTAACCTCCAAACTCTGGACTCCACCCAGTTCGGGTTTGTGAAAGGCACATCATGCCTTCTGAACCTGATTGACTTATTTGAGGCTGTCACCAAAGCCATAGACGAGGGTAAGGTGGTTCACACAGCCTTTCTTGACCTTGCCAAGGCTTTCGACACCATCTCCCATTCTGGAATTATAGCTAAACTCACTAAACTAGGTATAAATCCCTATGTCACAAGATGAGTTGCCAACTGGCTCACTGACAGAACCCACACTGTAAAAGTTGTAGACTCCAAATCTGACTTCAAAACAGTGACAAGTGAAGCACCACAGGGTTCAGTCCTGGCACCTCTCCTGTTTGGTATCTACTTCTCTGAAGTACAGGCTAACACAGAAGGCCTCTGGCTAATGAAGTTCGCAAATTGCTGCAAACTAGGAGCCATAGTTGAGTGCCCAAATGATGTGGACATCCTACAGAAGGGCCTTACTGAGACAGATGCCTGGTGTCAGAGGCATGGCCTCAAGCCTCAATGCCAGAAAGTGCATTGTCATCCCCTTTGGTAAAAACTCTGTACCCATGAACTACTACATAAATGTCAGTCTACTTAACACCGAATGTGTGATAAGAGATCTTGGGACCCAGGTGGACAGTAGTCTCTCCTTTGATAATCACATTACCACAGTAGTCAGGAAATCCTTCTATGTGGCACACCTGATCACAAAAGGGTTCTCATCTAGGAAAAAAAAGAGGTCATTGTTCCCCTCTACTCGGCACTCAGACACATTACAGAGTACAGTGTCCCTTTTGGAATGTACCTCACAAGACATCTGCAGCAGCTGGAAAGGCCACAGAAGTACCTCACAAAGAAGACTACTGGCCTCAAATGGATGCCCTACACTGACAGTCTCGAAAAACTCCAGCTTTACTCTGTAGCATATCACCTACTCCGAGGAGATCTCTGCATAACATATAAAGCTATGTTAAACCCAGAGCTGTTGGACATGCTACATCTAAAGAAATCCCAATCCCTCTGAGCTACATGCTCTAGGGACCTAAACCTTGTCACCACAATAAACAGGACATGCTGGAGGGATAGATTCCTGTCCCAGAGACTTCCTATAGCCTGCAACAAGCTACCCATCTATGTCAAGCAAAGTTCCCTCATTAGCACTCTTCAAGAAAAATCTTGATTAGTGGATGGAAAATAGGAAATACACCCCAGGGATCACATTTGTGGCTCTGCTCGACAGGGGCACAGGACATTAACTTTCTTGGGTGGCATAAGTCAGGCAACCTTGTTGGCTAGGCTTACTTAGGCCCTTGGGCTGATAGCCTAGTACCTGCCTATGAACATAACACGTCAGAGATACTTCAGGTGCAGCTAACATTGGGTAAGACAGCAATTCAGGTCGTAGCCTGCTATAGGTCGCCATCCATGTCCCAAGACTCACACTCCACATTCCTAAGCACCCTGGAGAATATTAGGGTCCAATCTAACACTCTCTTACTAGGCAACTTCAACTATCCCTCCATTAACTGGGTAAGCTACTCATGTACCAATACATTTGCCCAACGTTTCCTGGAGTTCATTAATTCCAATGCCCTGGACCAGCTCGTTCTTACCCCTACTTAGAGGTACCAACATCCTTGACCTGGTCATTACTAACATGGGCAACCATTGCTCTACACCATAGTCAGCTCCTTCCTGGTTAGATCTGACCACAAACTAATCACCTTGGAAATTCACATCCCTCCCACCCCCGCAAAGGTAACCACCATGAAAAACTTATCCAAAGCTAACTTTGGACTCCTAAAAGCAGAGGTGGTTAACTTCACGGCACCCATGCAAATGGATAATAGTTGCGCGACTGCAGAATCATACACCAATGCACTGTACAAACACATACACAAATGCATGGATCTCACCATACCCAATAGAACCATGGCGCTCTACTCCAAAAAAAGGAAACCAATCTGGTGGCTCCGTGCTATAAAACTCTACAACAGAAGGAGGAAACTGATGCGGAATAAGGTGAAGTCCCAAGACTGGAAAAAACTCCCTTATCAGCCTAAACAAAATGTTGAGATCCCTCATGAAATCCTCTAAAGCTGTCTATGAAAACAGAATTGCAGCAGATAGTGAAGACAACCACAAGGCCTTCTAAAGTTATGTAAAGAATCTCCATGGCAATATTCATATTTGCTCTGCGCTACAGCACAATGGTACCTCCTGTACTGAGCCAACAGATATTGTCAGTATACTGGCCGACAGATTCACTGCCAACTTTTTCCCTATCCCCCCCCAAAGGACCAATCACAATACTAGTAGATTGCCAGGCACCCAGTATTAGTGCTGCACAGGTTAAAACAGCACTGTCCAAGGCCAAAAATACAGCTTCTATGGGACCTGACAATATCCCTAGTTGTGTTCTACATGAACTACAGAGTGAACTGGCACCTCACCTGTGTGCCCTGTTCAATCACAGCCTCACCTCAGGCTTTGTCTCTACCGTGTGGCGCACTGCTACAGTCATCCCTCTCCACAAAGGAGGAGTGACTACAGACCCTGGGAACTATCACCCCATTAGTCTGATAAGCAAAACTATGAAGCGCATCATCATGGACCTGATAAACCAGGATATAGAGAATCTCTTCACTCTG
This sequence comes from Protopterus annectens, assembly GCF_019279795.1. Lineage (NCBI taxonomy): Eukaryota > Metazoa > Chordata > Ceratodontiformes > Protopteridae > Protopterus > Protopterus annectens. The sequence continues at coordinate 139,641,858 of NC_056751.1, forward strand.
GATCCCACACAGTTTGGTTTTGTGTGAAGGGTAGATCATGCCTGCTCAACTTGGTCGACTTCTTTGAGTAAGTCAACAGAGCTGTGGATAAAGGCAAGGTGGTTCATACAGCTTACCTTGATCTGACCAAGGCTTTTGATACCATTCCCCACTCAGAATCACCGAAAAACTCACTAAGCTTGGCATCAACCCCTATATCACTAGGTGGGTTGCAAACTGGCTCACAGATAGAACCCACAGTGTGAAAGTTGCTGATTCCAAGTCAGACTGCCGACAAGTCACGAGTGGAGTCCCACAGGGTTCACTCCTGGGTCCTCTCCTGTTTGGTATCTACTTCTCTGAAGTTCACACTAACACGAAGGGACTCTGGCTGACAAAGTTCGCAGACGATTGCAAGATGGGAGTTATTATTAACTTCCCAAGAGATGTTGACATCCTACAGAATGGACTCACTGAGACCAACATCTGGTGTCAGAACCATGGCCTTAAGATCAATGCCAAAAAATGTCATCATCCCCTTTGGGAAAAACCCGGTTCCCATAATTTGCCACTTTGATGGTAGTCCACTGAACACAGAAGGTGTTATAAGAGATCTGGGAACACAGGTTGACAGCAATCTCTTTTGATCACCCCATTGCCACTGTGGTCAGAAAGTCCTTCTGTGTGGCACATCTCATTACTAAGGGTTTTGCATCCAGGAAGAAAGAGGTCATTGTCTCCCTTTACTCTTCCCTCATTAGTTCAATCATAGAGGACAATGCCCCATTTGGCATGACACAGGAACAAACCAAGAAGCACGCACGTAGGACAAAGTGCAGGGTCCAAACCAACCATACAAAAAGACAAAAAACGGACCAGCACAGCGAAATGCAGGCAAGAAATATTTATTTTAAATTGAATCCCATTAAACAAGATAAATAGTAAGCAAACCGGTTTCGGCTGAAAAAACAGCATTCTTCAGTGCTGAAACAAAGTTCAATAATTAATTATCCAGCTTCAAACATCCTGGTCTTATATAGACACTCAATTAGAGATATTGCCAAAAACACTTATTGGATTGTATAAGCTAGACCCATCTCATAGAAATCATAACATTAATGAAATCATGAAAATTGGTGAAGGTCTGTTTCCAAAATATTGAATTAAAAAGATGAAAAAAGAATAATAAAATAATATTAAAAATGAAAAAATAAAAGATTATTAACAAACACATTGCATGAAAGGGCAAGTTAGCATATTATACCATCTCATTTAATCCAGGTTTGAACAAAGCCCCTAACCTGGTTATCCACATTGTTTCCATATTGTTAAGTTTGTTATGCCAACCTGCTTTGAAATTTCTATGCATTTGAATTTTATCAATGATAATAAATTTAAAGACAGCCATGGGATGTTGAATGGTGTGTTTATAAAGAGCATTGGACAGACGATGGTTTCTTATGGCGCTGAGGTGTTCACTAATCCTCAGTTTGAATGGTCTGGACGTCTGACCAACATAAAATGATGAACAGGTACATGTAGCTAAGTAGATGACCCAATCTGAACTGCAGTTACCAAAAATGTTAATTTGATATACTTTAGATGTATTCTTACTTGAAAATTCCTTAGTTTTAAGAATATGTTGACAAGCACTGCAATGCCCACAAGGAAAGCATCCAAGCAATGGGTCACCAAATAAAGTAGTTTGAACAGGTATTGCTGGTGTGTGTACCTCTTGTAATGTGGAAATCTTGAGTTTATAGTCCTGCCCCTCCTATATGAAAAAGTGCATTTATCTGGTAAAATATCCTTCAAAAGTTCATGGGATTTGAGTATATCCCAATATCTGTCAATGATTTCTCTAAATTTAAATGTATTGTTCCCAAAAGTAACAAATCTAATTGGCTGCCTAGGATTAGATGTTTCTTGATGCTTCATACTATGATGTTGTAATAAAGTGGGTCGTGTCACATGCTTAGTTTGCTCAATGGTGTGAGAGATATGATGCTTGGGATATCCACGATCAATGAACCTGTGTGACAAGTCGTGCACAGGCTTCATATTGTTCCTCTGATGAGCATATGCGTTTCATACGTAGAAATTGGGATTTCGGAATATTTTGGATGATGTGGCGGGGGTGAGAACTTGATGCGTGTAATAATGTGTTATACTGAGGAAACTTCCTATGTACATGTGTAGCTGAAGTATGATCCATCTGTCTGGAAACAACAACATCCAAGAAAACAATCTCTTCATATTCAGTATTCAAGGTAAATTGTATATTCCAAGGGTTGTTGTTAAGATACTTAAAATCAGACACATGGTCCTTATCCTCACGCCACACCATCCAACAGTCATCTAGGTACCTCCTCCAGATATCAAGATCATTTATATGCAAATTATGGTCCACATCATAGATGAATGATTGCTCAAAAAATCCCATAAATAGGTCAGTATATATTGGGGCAAAAGAGGCCCCCCATTGCCGTCCCCTTAATCTGCCAATAAGGTTGTCCGTCAAAATAGAAAATGTTTTTACATAACACATACTCAGCGAGCTTTACCAGAAAATTGTTGAAAGCAGTGCAATATATCCCAGATTTATTTAACCAATATGAAATAGCAGTAATTCCGGCATCATGTGGAATACTTGTATATAAAGATGACACATCTAAAGTACATAGCCACCAGTCGGCTTCCAGTTGTGAATCCTGAATAATATTCAGGAATTCAGTTGTATCTAATATCCTGGATCTAATATGAACCAAAAGAGGTTTCAAATAATATGTAAGGAATGCGGAAAGTGGTTCTGTAAGAGAGCCTCTACCTGAGACGATTGGTCTCCCTGGGGGATTGATAGAATCTTTGTCGATTTTAGGAAGTAAATATAAATACTGGGGCATAGGTTCAGCCACTTTGAGTTGTTTACAAGTCTGTCTACTAATGATCTCCTCTTCCATTGCTAAATCCAGTAGAGAATCTATCTGTGCCTTAAAACTGGGTGTAGGATCAACAACCATCTTAATATAGAACCGAGTATCGGCCAGCTGTCTATAGGCCTCATCTTTATATGTGCTATGATCCATAACAACAGCACCACCCCCTTTGTCAGCCGGAGTAATAACTATTGAATGGTTAAGTTGAAGTTCAGTTAATGCATGTCTCTCAGTTTGAGTAAGGTTATGATGAATGGGTATCTGTTAGAAAAATGCAAATCTTTAGTGACACACTCCTTAAAAATAGAAACATGTTTATCCATAGGCGGTACAAAGTCCGATTTACCAAATTTAAACTCAATAGATCTTTGAGTGGATTCTTGGTCTGAAAAAAATATCTTAAAATTAATCAATCTACAGAAATCATTAACATCATTTAACAAATTGAATTCAGAAACTGGTGCAGAGGGCACAAAATTCAGACCTTTAAGTACTTGGATATGTACAGGTGATAATTCAAAAGATGAAATATTATGTACATTGTTCACTATTTCACCATCTGTTATAACAGTACCTGTAAACTGGATGTGCCCATGTCTGTTTCTATGCTTTCTGCCCCCCCCTGCGTGTCTTATGTCTAAAGGGTCAGACTGTTTTCGCTTAGCAGCAGGGGACACCTGATGTGAGGGCACATCATAATCAGTAGCTGAGGAGTTTTCATCCTCTGAAGTCATACTGACCGAAGAATCTGTCCTTCTTAAAATTGACCTGGGCCTTTTTCGGCCTTGATTGCTTTTGTTTTTAATCACTCTATCAGTGAACCTGACATTCTTTGATACCACAAATGGTTTGCCTTTATCATAATCAGACACATCTCGATTAAATTTGTGTGTTTTTCTCTTGATCAGTTGTTGTTCTAAATTGGCCAAATCTTTGGCCAAAGCGGAAATATGTTCCTGGAAATAGGATTCAGTTTGAAATACCTGAGCCTCCATACAAACTTTGTTGATTTCAATTATTTGTGATTCTATAGTTCTTTCGTAATACCCAATTAAGGTATTGACAGACAACATGGCGGCCTGATGTTGTGCCAAGGCCCAGTCTTGTGATAACTGAGCATCAGTATTGGCCACTAGGGGTTGTAAATGGATCCTAAGACCTCTGGGTGTAATATCTTTGAGTTTATAAGCCTTGAATAACTTCAAATGCCAGATGTTAGACCTAAGATGTTTCATATTTTTGGCCAGATTATGAAAAATGAGCCCACATTTTTGTTTGGAGTCACAATCAGTATTGTTGCTATTAGTTGACCCCTTGTTATGGAAGCCAAATGCTTCCAAATTATCTTTGTCAGCTGATAGACCTTGCAAGATGCCATTGAGGTCCATATTAAAGCTGATGTGTGGTATACAGGTCACAAAGAGGATCCTAGGCCTTGTGCTATGTGGACTGACTCAAAACAACTCCCAACTATTCTGTCTCCTGTTGCCTTCTTAGAGGCGATCTCTGCTTGGCTTACAAAGCTATGTCTGATTCAGCTCTGTTAGAAATGCTACATCTAAAAAAATCCCAATCCCTCTGCACCATATGCTCCAGAGACCTCAACCTCATTGCCACAATTAACAGAACATGCTGGAGGGACAGGTTCATAACCCAGAGACTGCTCATGCTATGGAACATATATGTCAAGCAGAGCACCTTGCTGAAGCTATTCAAGAGAGATATTGATGAGTGGATGGAAAACAAAAAAATCACCCTGGGGATGACTCCAGTGGCTCTACTCCACAGAGGCACTGGGAACTAAGGTTGGGTGGCACTATTCCAGGGTAATCCTATGGCTAGGCTTGTAAAGACCCCAGGGCCATTAGCCAAGTACACACCTATGAACCTATATATTCCCGTGTATTATTCCCAAGATGGCAGTTACACCAGTCTGACTAATGATGTTCTTGCTGTACTAGTTTGTTTACGGAAGTATAAGTCTGTTTGCTGTTATATTCCATGTAAGCCATTCTTTTTAAAATGTGACATTACAGTCACTGTTTCCTACCATTATTGATCCTGTCTGTTGTATGCATAAGCTGCCTTTGGAGACATATGTACTTTTAATGTGTGGGGTTTTGACCCTCTCTTGTTTTTTCATTTAGGATTTGTCATAGGTACTGCTTTAAATGTTACTCTATTTCTAGATGTGGATGTGGACTTCTATACCCAACGTTTAATTGCATTGTTTAGTTTTGCATATACCATTTGCATTACTGTAAATGTATTCACTGTATCTGTATTAACTTTACACTGTGTCTGTAGGTTATTTCTGTGTTTATTCTGAATCTGTCATAGCTTATCAAACCAGTAAAGTAATTATTTTTCTGTTTTTTCTGTCCCCTTTGTTTAATTAATTTACATTGAGTTTTGTACTAACATTGTCTTTCATTACTTTAAAAGGTCTGTGTACTTTGCTGCCAACTGATAACCTGTGTTCTGTTAATTTATTGCTTTAATGCCCATTTCCTGCCATGACCTGGGTTATAGGGAGGATTATCCCCATATTCTACTGGTCATAATTTACCATTTTCATTATACTGTTAGTGTTTGTAATTACCCCTTGCCTTATTGAAAAAGATTTGTCCTTCCTTCTGTTTATTTTCTACCTTTTTCTGCTTACCCTGATTTTTGCAGGTTGTTTGCATATATGCCCTTTTCTATTTATTACCTGTTTTAAAAACAGTGTATTAACTGTCTATGGCTGTCTCCTGTTTCATCATTGCAATGCGGAATTGTCTGCAGTAGACAATATTGTTGTACTTGTAACAACTGTGACATCTTTTGGCTTAATTTTTATCTTTAGACTTTAAAGCATCAAACTGCTTTTTGTAGTCCACAAGCTGTTTCTGTACATTTCCTATTTGCATCTGCAATACTGCTTACTTTTTTAAACTGCTTAGTACTTTGGCTTTTTCTTGTTCCAGGTGGAGTTTAAGATGTTTAATCTCGAAGTCTGCATCTGTCTGGCTGACAGAAACTGATTTTAAAGCTGCATCTGCATTTTGTAGAATGTCATTAACTGTCTGACAAAATTGCTTTAACATACTATCATGCCTGACCAAAACGTTTTTTTTTTTTTGGGTCATGTTATTTAGACTGTCTGTCCGATCATTTTCAGATAGTTTTTTTAATTTTTGAAACTGTGGAAACTGGCATTACCTTGTCTGTGTGTTTAAAACAGTTATGCGAGTCTAGGCACTCGCCTGTTTTAGCTGCTTGCTTTGCTTTGGCATCTGCCAAAGCATTTTCTTTAGCCCTTTTGTATTGCATTTTTTATGTGCTTTGATTTTTGACAATACTAAACTTTTCCTGTAAATTATTCTGGGAATTAATGCCGATAACTCCTGTAGTACTGGAGCATGTTTTATTGATTTGTCAACACTGTCGACAAATCCCCTTCTGACCCAAACTGGCATGTGTAAGCATAAAGAATTTACCACATAGGCACTGTCACTGTAAATATTGACAGGTTAAAAATGCTGTAAAACATATTTTGCTAATTGTATATTTGACTTTAAACATTTAGGAATAAATGTATAAAGCATTTAAATAAAGTATTATTTCAAATAGATTCCACAGTGTATATCAACCATTGTTTAAATGCCAACATATTGAAACAAAATTCCTTTTTTGTCTTGCCACTGAGGCAGTCTTCAGTAAACAATATCAGCAGGAGAAATAACTGCCATTTTTGCTGAACCCTGTCCAATGTCAATTGGTGTATTTTGTGCCCCTTGTAAGTCTTGTTGGGCTTTTCTAACTTAATAAATGTTGTTGGGCTTTAATCGGATTGTTGTGTTAAAACAGAAATGTTATTATGTAAAGTCTGAATGCTATGCTGAGTCTCTTCCTCTAGATGGCGACATTGTCCCTTACTACTGTCACTAGGGAAATTTTGAAAAGCTGTGAAAACCTTTCCTTTAAAAGGTTAATATTAATAGCACACTTTACTATGTTAGAACTTTCTTTCTGTGCATTTACAAGATTTATTATAAATAATATTTTTATGTAGTCTATTACATTACTGACAGTGATTGTCCTACATTTGTACTGTATGAAATTTAGGTAAAGCGGAGCCTTAAGACATTAAAGAAAATGTGCAACCGTTTGCATTATTTCTGGAAAAGGCATGACTGCAGAAGGTACATTTACCTGTTGTGTATGTGAAGAACTAACAACGCTAGAATCAAACAGATGTCAGAATAGGATATATCTTATTGTATGACTTGCATACTAGACTCTTGTGACAAGATAGACATCATTTTGTAAATTTACTTCCACATAAAAAACAGTCTCTTTGAATTGCTGTACATTTTGTCATGTATGGATCTTAGACATTTATCCAGTTGTGTTTATAAATGGATAAATGTCTAAGATTTTTTGAACATTAAAAATTTCAGAGTTACATTTTATGTCTGACACGACCAGGTTTAAATGATGCCTGTAAATAAGACCAGACCTTGTCCAGTGTATTATGTAAATCTATATGTACAATATGTGGGCATTGTAAAGTCAAGTTTTTATTGGCATCTGTGTTATAACTGTGAAGAATTTACCATAGAGGACAAACAGGTGATCAGGCTGAAGTCACTTCGAAGACATGGTGTCCTTCAACAGACGAATTGATGGTGGAACATTGTTGGACAGATGAAACAACGTTATCTCATAATCCACCCAAGAGAAGCACTGGATCTGTCGACCTGTGGAATTTACATATAAATTATTTATTTATTTATTCCAGTTTGGTGACTGGGGAGGTCCACTGGGCTCGAGAGCCCATTTTCAGTGGAGGCCCAGGGAGAAAAGCTCCACAATGCAAAGTTACATTATATAGAGAATTACAAGAAAAATATTTGCATTGCAATCAACAGGTAGTATAACAATGAACAGGTAGTATTACAGTCAAAACTGGTATCATTTAGTAAAGACAGCAAAACTATTAAAAAAATTTTCAAGAGAAAGATAGGCATACTGCATAATGGCTGGATGTTACTGTTTAGTTACATTTATAATCTAAGTATATGAGAGAAATTAGGAAGGTATGAAGGTTAGCCAGGAGAGAAGGAGGAGCAGAGCTTGGGAGGTATGAGTTGAAGAGTGCAGTTCCATTTCCTGTGAAGAAACAGGTAAGAATGATGTTGTGTTTTGAAGGTGTGTGGATTGTCACAGGTCCTCAGAGTAGAGGGCAGGGCATTCCATTTTCTGGCTAGGGAAAAGGAGAGTAGAAGCTGACCAGCTGGGCGCTTGGGTTTTTGGACAATTATAAGGTTTTGGTGAGTAAATCTAAGGGGTCTAAGGGGGGTATATGGTTGTAGGATATTAGATAATGCAGGGCAGCTAGTAGGTTGGAATAATAATTTGTTGGCTGTGACTATTTGGAGGAAGTCAAGTTGATTAGGGAGTTCAAGCCATTTTAAAGAGTGTAGGGAGGTGCAGTGATGGGAGGAGGATTTTGCCTTGGTAGCGAATCTGGAGATTTTGTTGTAGCACACTTCCAGTTTGAAGGTGTGTGTGTGGAAGGTAGATTGGTACCAAATGAACAGTAACTGCTGGTAACGGATATAAAAGGTCACATTCAAGCTGGCTTCGCCACTGTTAAATTGTTGTCAAACGTCAGAAGTAACCAGACTTGCACCATACTGCTGTTTCTGTTGTAGTTTAATATGTCCAAAAAGTTACACTGTCTGAGATTATTTCGATGCTGTTATAACACAGCTAGAAAAAGTATTTTGCATCTCATTAACTGAATCAATGCACACTTGATTAATACATCTCCAAAAGAAGAGAAAATAATGTCCAGTTTATATACCATTTTCAAAGGGCAGCAGATTTTATTTTTAATGTCCTTGTGCTTTGCATGACTGGTTTCTGTTTCTGTCACTTGTCCTACTTTGGTTTCTGTATCTGAAGTCTACGAAAAGTCCATGTTAAACAAAATTCCTTATTATTATAACAGAATGCCATTTACAGTTATGTTTAGTCCAGAAAACTAGACGTTTTTTCCATGAACCATTTTTAAACGTATTTAGAGTTATTTTAGCAGATGTCTGTCTGAGATAGCTGCTTGCTTCGGCATGCAGTTTGTGTTATACTTCTGCTTTTTAGAAAGAGACATTTATTTCCAAGTTAACCCTTGCTTTACAAGTCAAAACCTTGTATTAATAAAAAGCATACTTTTCTTTTTGTATTGCAGCATTATTTAATTTCATTATTGCTTTGGGGAAAGAATGTTTGTAATATCTGTCAACGTATGTAAAATGTCTTTTTTGAGCAGGGGGCATTATTTCTCCATATTAAAGCATAAAACCTTTACCTTCTGAAAAACTGAAGATGTAACATATGGGGACCTTTTTTCTTTGAGTGGCTCCTTTAGCCTATAATTGCTAGCATGCATGCCATATGATCTTTATCCAGTGTACTGCGCAGATGCAGAGTAAATACTGATGAAACTGCCAGTCAAGCTACTCGTGCCTTTGTTGTTGACCATCCTGACTAATATACTAATCAGACTTGTGTTGCAGATGGACCTATTGTACCAGTAGCCTTCTTTGCCCAGTCACATTGAACTGTCATGCTGTTTGGAATGGCTTTGCCAGGTGGTGAATAGCATGGACAACAAAACATGTTTTTTTTTTTTTTTTTTTTATTGATGATTGTTTAAAGCAATTTACAAAGTAGCTTAGTTTATATTGTTAACTTTGGATTCAGTTTTATTGACTAGAGAAGAACGATTCATGATAATGAAGGCGGCAGTTTGTTCCAAAGAATTGCTGTTGAAAGATTTCCTAGTCTTGTCATAAAATACTTTTTGCCAAAATAGCCATCCCTTTGTCATTCTGTAACATTTTTCAGTCTTTAATGGTGGAATTCAAATAATTCACAAAACAGCAGACACACAGAAGACTCAGGTGAGAATGAAAGAGGTAACTTGTCATAATAAGATGCTTCTTTTGAAAGGAAGTTGTTATGTTTTTCTTTACGTTCATGTGACCAGTTTGTGATCAATGTAATTGATCTGTTTTACTTGTAGTTTTAGCACAGGATGAATTTTATGAATCCCTGCAGGCTTTTTGTTTTTTTTTGTCTCTACTATGTTCAGTAGTATCTTTTTCCTGCTGAAAACATAGCCTTTTCCTTACTGCTTTTATTTTGTTGAGGGAGGGTAGTGGGGTGATAATGACAGCATTGTTGGAATGATAGCATACCTTATTCTGTTGTGAATAGTGACTGTTTCTTTTCTGTTCAGGTGCCATTTCATTATCGTGCAGGTACAGTCTTCTTAGGAAAGGAACCAGAGACTTCTGATGCCACTATTACAAAGAAACTAAGAGAGGCTGGAGCAATAATTTTAGGAGTGACAAACATGCATGAGCTTGGAATTGGTACAACTGGCTGTAATCCCAACAGGTAGAACAGTTGTGTGTGTTAAACATTATCTGATGTAATTGCAAACATGCTTAGTAATTTAGTCATGTTGCTGTGCTGTATTTGACCATTTTATAAACTAGTGTAGTTTTTTGCTATTCTCTGTGCTCTCCATTGGGGAACTTTAGCATATCTAACACTGACCAAAGAGCACACAGTTCTCAGTCACAGACAGCAGCCTCAGTTTTTACCCTGCTGCTTGCAAGCTAGACTTTATCTCAGAGTAGAGGCATTCTTCAGGTGTGTCACCTGCCCCTCTACCAAAGGAAGCTGGGACTTTCCTCTCTGGGGAATATAGCTCCTACTGAAGCACTTCCACCCACCTTCTCCCCTGCAAAGGAGTTGCAGAATGGAACTTATTTGGGGTCGTGATATCATGTCAACTGTTGCCACTTCTTTCAAGAGCCACTCTCCTACCTTCTTTAACAGTCATGCCCGACTCTAACAGAATCCATTTATCTCTTGGCTGAACATTCTTGTCTGCTCTTACCTTCTTTACTGCAGTCCTAAATCTGCTTTGCTAAGTATTCTTCTGCTTTTCTGCACATGTGACAACATCACCCTCATTTGTTCTCCTAGATATTCCCCACAGTTGAGACTACTTTGGCTTCTTAATTCTAATCTCAGGCTCTTTATTTCCATCACCTCAAGCTTTATCCACTGCTTTGCCTTCACTGTCCACATTTTTATGCCATGCAGAATCACTTTTCATACCACTGCTGTATTTGAACTCCTTATTTAGACTTTCATTCTCCTCAACCACATCTCCCAGGTATTTGAAACTGTTAATCTTTTCCACTAAGTTTTGCCTTCTGTTTTAGTTTTAAGCTTCTGATTTCCATGATGTTTCTTGCTATGACTACTGTCTAGTCTGTACCCAGTTTCATCCCCACATATATTCAGATGTCATTCTATGTCATTGTTGCAGTATTCTTCACAGTAGGGATCTCCTTCCAAGGACAGCCCAACATCTGGCCAGTATACCAAAACCTTTAGACATTGTATGAGCAGTGCATCACATTTATGCTCCCCATACAGGACGCAGTTACCCAGAACTTCTTTGCCACCAGTATGAACACTGTCATCGCCCGTCTGTCTGAAAGCCCTTTTCCTGCACTGAATACATAGTGTCAGATAAGTACCCTGTTGGGGTTTTCTTTTATTTATCTTTGATCTTGATACCTTTTAGTTACCTAGAGGTCATGTCATCCAAGAAGGGAAAATGTCAGTGTGGGAGGCAGATTCCCCATAAGGACCATCACGAAAAGTTTTTGTCTTGGTGCTTCCCACGACCGTATGTCTTGTAGTATTTGCAAAGCGTTTGTACCCAAAACTCTTAGAAGTTGCGTATCTTTTAGAAGTTGCGTGTCTTCCCTGGCCATCTGTCTTGAGAACCAGAGGCTTAAATTGTTAGCCCAAGATAACATGGCAGAATCTCTTCTGTATACCTTAATGATCCTCAAGGGAAATGGCAGTAGTTACTCATGTCCTGTTCAATGCCTTAATTGTCCTGAAGCCTCCTCAAGGGGTTTCTGTGCCCGTCCCCTGGATTTCAGTGTCTGGTGATGTGTCCTGTCCTAATCTTCCCAGATGCCTTCGCCTTTGGCTTGTGGTTCTGATGAAGAAGAGTCTGCAAGTCCTGAGTCTTTTTTTGAGAAATTGTCTTTGAGTCGCCATAGCCAGAATGATGGAATACTTAAGTGGGATTCTTCTCAAGTGTCTGATATCCAAAAAAGGTATTATGAGCTGCTTCAGGTGGATACTCCTAAACATTCAGTAATATTTCCTGTATTGGCTGCCTTCTTAGACACCTTTATTGCCGCCTCTAAGTCTCCAGATTCTCAGACTCCTAAGAAACCTGACAGGTTCTGTAAGGTTCCTGAGGATTTTCAGTTCTTATTTAAATGTCCTGCTGCTGACCCTGCTGTGGTGTCAGTCTCCTCTGACATGTCTTCTAAACTTTTGCCCTCTTATAAGCTTTTACCATCAAATAAAGATAGTATGGCAATGGAGAGAATAAGTAAGGAGGTTTATACTGTTTCTATGTTTTCCTTTCTGGCCTATCCGACCCACATGACCAGATATGCTCTGGCCTTGATTGCCCAGGTTTGTCATGTCATTTCTGATCTCCCCGATTCTGAAACAAAATCTTCTGTTCAGTCTATTTTAGGTTCTACCTCTCAGTCAACTCGTCACTATCAAGTGTAGCTATGAGGCTGCTGATGCATCTTCCAGAGCTTCTGCCTTTGGGTCTGTCATGAGGTGTTATTCTTGGCTTTGTCTGCGGTCCTTACCTGAAGACATTAAGGCCAAGCTGCTGGATGCTCCTTTGCATATTAAAAATCTCTTTGGGACTGCTGCTACTGAAATGTTTCAGTATCTTCAGGAAAAAGGTAAAGCCTTGCAGGATCTTATACATATCTTTGTATATATCCTGTCCCTAAGTTCCAGAGAAACTATCCTACTAGGTCTGCTTTTGTTCACAGACAGCCTCATCAGTCCACCAAAGGTAGCAAGATGGTTGGTAGGCAAGCTCCTCCTGCTAAGTCTTCTCGGGCTGCTGTGGCTTAGAAGCCTCCTTTATCAGACAAGCCTGCTTCTCTTTGATTTCTTAACACCCCCCCCCCCCCCCGGCCAGGTTTCCTTGTCCCTTCAACTCTCCTCTGTCTTCCAAACTCACATATCATCGCCTCCGATACTTGGATTCTATCTGTCATCCATCAGAGCTACTTCATGGTGTGGAAGACTCTCCGTTCTTTTTCAGGGATTCCCCAACCTCCTCTGGAACAACATCTTCATTTCTTGGAGGTGCTTGGGTCCCTGTTGGACCAGGGAACTATTGAACCTGTCCATCCTTCACAAGTAGGGAAGGGATTTTAGTCCGGAATGTCCCTGGTCCCTCGAAAAGAGGGCAGTTAGAGACCTATTATGGATCTCTCCTTGCTCAACACCTTTTTCAAGGTTCTTACCTTCTGGATGGCTTACTCTTCATACCCTATTTCCTCTCATTCTACCTCAGGCGTTTCTAGTGTTCCTGGATTTGAATGATGCTTACCTTCATGTTCCTGTTCGCCATCTTTTCAGGAAGTTTTTGTGTTTCTCTGTTTCTTCCACTCATTTTCAGGTCTCTGCTTTGTACTTTGGCGCCTCTACTGCCTCAAGTATTCACAAAATGCCTTTTTGATGTGACTGCCTTTTGCAGGCTCCAAGGTATTCAGATTTTTCCTTATCTAAATGACCTGTTGCTTCAGGTGCCTTCTCCCAGTCACCTGTTACATGATGTAGTTTGCCATCTTTCTCCTATGAAATCTGTGGTTCATTATCAACTTTCAAAAGTTTGTCCTGACTCCCTGTCAGGACCACTTATATCTGGGTTACAGGAGTCACAGTACCAGTGTTGGCCTCTCTTCCACCTTCAAAAGTTCTGTAATTGACAGCTTTCTTTGATTCTCTTCGTACCATGCCTGCTGTTCCAGCCGGAGAGTTTCTTCAAGCCCTGGGATTCATGGCCTCTTCTATTCCAATGTTCCCTTTTGCGAGACTGCACATGTGGAAGCTTCAGTGGTACCTCAAATCACTTTGGCTTCAGCATTGCCACCCACTAGATTTTAGTGTGCCTCTCTTTCCATGCCTAAAGCTGGAATTCAAGTGGTGGATTCAACAAGTATCTCTCAACCCAGGCCTGCCCTTTCAGTCTCTGGTTACTGCTCAAAAATTATTCACAGATGCCTCAGACAGGGGATTGAAGCTTCCTGTGGTCATTTGAAAGCCCCCACCCATCAGAGGTCAGATCATATCAACATCAGAGATGAGAGCTCTGATTCTGGCCTTTCAGGTTTTTCACCCCAGGCTGTCTACAGGACCTCCGAAGGTTTACACGGACAACACCACAGTGATGTGGTATGTCAGCAAGCAGGTGGGCACCAAATCTTACCTTTTCTGCAGGTTGGCTCTGCAGTCCTGGGATTTGACTCTCAGTTATCAGTTTTACTGTTCAGGCAGTGTATATTCCCTTAGAGAAAGATTGTGGCAGACACTTTGAGCTGGACCAAAACATAGGCTCATGAATGGATGCTTCACAGAAACATGTTTCTGGACATAGTCCATTGGTGGTGTATTCCTGAGGTAGATCTTTTTGCCTTTGCTCTGAACAGGCAACTCCCTGATGTCCTTCATGGATGCATCTGCAGTCATAACAAGTGGGTTGTCCTGTCGTCAGGCAGCCCTTCAGTCGGCCGGATTCCAAAGTCCGGCTTCGGCTGATGTCGCACTCCACCCGACGTCATCTCTGTTGGTCTTCGGGTATAAAGGCATCAGCCGACGCCATTTTCCTCAGTCTTTCTTGCCGCGTGGCGCCCGAAGCAGAAGCTGTTCGCAAGTGCCGGTCGGTCGGATCCAGAGATTACTTCTACCGAATACTACTTCGAAGACTTCTAAAGCTAAGTACCCCGTTGGGGACCTTTTCTTGCCTCAGCCGATGTCAGAAAAAGTTAACAATTGTTTAAACTGTGGGAAACAAATACCTCATAAAGATTTCCACTCTTACTGTCTGCCTTGTTTAGGCCCAGCCCACGACGTAGCAGCCTGTTCGGCCTGTGCTTCCTTCAACCGACGAACGCTTAGGCGTCGGTCGGAGTTCGCAGAACAGTTTTTCGGTTCTGATTTTGCGTACATTATGCCGTCGGATCCTCCGACTACCCAATCTGGCAAAAAACGCAAAGATAAAGACCGACACTCGCGGTCCGCGGTTTCGGCCGAAACCTTGGTCAAGCAAACCGCGAGTGTCTCGGTTTCGGCCGAAACCGAGAAAACTGAACAAAGTACAGCTGAACCTATTCCTACAACTGAGGCCCCTGCTACAACTCTTGAAACGACTTCAGAAATTTTACCCACTACGGTGGTTGACTTATCAGACACCATCCCCTTGGATGTTTCTACCCCAGCACGTGGTGCTGCTAGGCCTCCAGCAGCCATGTCCATTAAGGCCTTCGCCAGGGCTAAAGCTGCCAAGACTACTAAAACAGTGCCTGTTAAACCACCCCCATCCAGGCCCTCTTCTAGTTCTCAAATGCTTACCTTGGCAGAAGATTTAATTTCTTTAATTAGAGGATCTCAATCTCACCCAGACAGGGCCTCTCAGCCACCAGAGAAGAGACCTAGGGCAGAGCCCCCCGAGCCAGTGTCCTCTGATGATTCTGCTGATGAATCAGACATAACTGACCAGCCAGAGGCTCCCTTCTCCAATTTTGAAGATTCTGATGCTGAAGAATCCATCCCAGCTGCTTCCTCACCAGAAGAATTTTCCTTTGGGGAAACTTTGCATGCCATGCGAGAACAGTTCCAATGGCAGCAACAGGATTTTTCAGACTCCAGAAAAAGACTTAGGACCTTTCTGCACCTCCCTCAGCACAGGCCCTTGGCTATACCCCCTGTTCTCTCTGTGGTGGATGATGCTTTCAATGATGCTTGCTCCGCTCCAGATTCTTTACCCCAGCCCCTACCAAACCAGACAGATTTTACAGGGTGCCAGATACTCATCACCACCTTTACAAGGCTCCACTTGCAGACCCAGAAACTATATCCCAGGGCCCCAAGGCAGTAGCATGACCATAGCTAAAACCCTATTCCTTCTGAAAGGGAAGCAAGGTCATTAGACAGATGGGGTAAAAAGGTCTACACTTCAGCTACTCTCTCAGCTAGAGCTTTAAACTGTCAGTTTCACATGATACAATACCAAGAGTTTATGCTGGATCAGTTAACTAAAAACTAACCACTGATGAATCTCTTGATAAGAAATATGTATTAGATATGGTAAATAACATACAACAGGTTAGCAACCATTCCTTAAAATGTGGCTATGATGCACTGGAGGCTTCATTTAGATCAGCCATGACAGGCACAGTGATAAGAAGGCATGCATGGCTAAAGGAACAAGCTTTACCGGATCATGTTAAAGCTAAGTTGCTAGATGCTCCTATGGACAAGACAAGTTTGTTTGGTACATCTGCCCAGCAGGTTATGAAGAAAATGGAAGAAAAGGCAAAATCTGTTCAAACTGTTAAAGATTTCTTGCAGGTTCAACCCCCAAGGTTTAGCAGGAACTGGCCTGCCAAAAATTGGTCCTTTCCTGACTCCACAAAATTTCAAAGGGGCAGGAATAGACGTTCCAGAGGCAGAAACCAATCCAGAGGAGGTGCCTACAGAGGAAGACAGTGGCAAGGTAACAACAGAGGCACAGACACGGCCACTGCCACTACATCAACACAACCACAGTGACTTAACCCTATACCCACCTACCAGGGAACAAATAGCAGCTCCTCTAGGCGGAAAGTTAACCTTATTTTCAAAGAACTGGCACTACATAACAAAGGACAAGTGGATTTTACAAACCATAGATCAAGGTTACCGGTTTCACTTCCACACTATTCCAGTCAAAAGAGGAATGCCAAATCTACCTCCAAATCAAAAAACAGAGGCTCTACGCCAGATAATGGAGTTAGCAAACATGAGAGCTGTGGAAAGAGTGCCAGCAGCAGAACAAGGAAAGGGGTTCTACTCCAGACTATTCCTAGTTCCAAGAAAGGAAAAAAGTTGGAGACCAATT
Source organism: Protopterus annectens (assembly GCF_019279795.1). NCBI lineage: Eukaryota > Metazoa > Chordata > Ceratodontiformes > Protopteridae > Protopterus > Protopterus annectens. The sequence continues at coordinate 139,658,847 of NC_056751.1, forward strand.
CTCGACCTGTCCACCTTAAATACATACATCATTGTCCCAAAATTCAAAATGCTGACCCTACAGCAACTTCTTCCCATGCTGGGCAAGGAGTCTTGGCTGGTAACTCTAGATCTCAAGGAGGCATACCTGCACGTCCCCATTCGACCAATCTGCAGAAGATACCTCAGATTTCTTGCAGGATCAGAGCACTATCAATTCTCAGCATTGCCTTTTTGGCTTATCTACTGCGCCCAGAGTATTCACAAAATGCCTGGCATCAGTAATCGCCCATTGCAGACTTCAGGGAATTCAAATTTACCCATACCTGGACGACTGCCTGCTACAAGGGAACAACAAAAGCAAGCTGACAACAGATTTACAAAGGGTCATTTGCTTGCTACAAGCACTGGGATACACAGTCAATTTACAAAAGTCAAGGCTAATACCATCCCAAACAAGGACTTTCTTGGGCGCGGAATTGGACACAGTAAAACAAATGGCATTCCTGACTACAGAAAAACAAAATAACTCCCTCTATACTTCTTGGCACTAACAAAACTGAACAAGTTAACAGCAAGAAAAGTACTGCAGGCCTTGGGCTTCATGGCATCATGCATAATCTTGGTTCCATTTGCCAGACTACATATGAGAAAACTACAGTGGTACCTAAAGAATTTATGGTCCCAACACAGACACAGTCTAGAAACAGAAATCCCACTAATTCCATGCTTAAAACAGGAGTTCCTATGGTGGGCTCAGGCATGCCAGTCAAACCCAGGCCTACCCTTTCGCAGATGTCAAGCAAGCCAGACCATCACAACAGACGCTTCAGACCTAGGATGGGGAGCACACATGCTGGACAAATGCGTGCAAGGATTGTGGACACAGGATCAACTTCAACTGCACATCAACCTGAAAGAAATGCTGGCAGTAAAACTGGCAATCCAAAAGTTCAAACCATTTCTCAAAGAGGGCCAGTTGATGATAAGGACAGACAACACCACAGTCATGTGGTACATCAACAAACAGGGAGGCACTCATTCATACCCCCTATGCAGAATGACCTTGGAGCTGTGGACCCTGGCACTCAGCTACAACATCCAGTTACAGGCAATATTTGTACCAGGGAAAGACAATACCCTAGCAGACATATTAAGCAGAACCACTTCGAATGCCCACGAATGGAAGCTTCATCCGGACATCTTCAAGACCATCTCAAAGAAATGGGGAATGCCACAGATAGACCTATTCGCATCTCCTCTCAATCACCAGCTCAAAAAATTCTGCACAAGGACATTCCACCCATTAGCATGGAAAGTGGATTCGCTCTCTTTCAACTGGAAAGGCCTAACAGCATATGCATTCCCGCCTCTTCCTTTGATACACAAGGTACTACTAAAAATCAAGGAAGAACGTCCAAGGATAATCCTGATAGCTCCAAACTGGCCAAGACAACACTGGTACCCACTACTGAGGAGCATGTCTCCAATATGTGGACAATTCCCCTGATGCCTTTGATGTTAACGCAGAACAACTACAGCATCATACATCCAAACCTAAAAACCTTACAACTGACTGCATGGAACATCACATAACAGCAGCTATTCCAGAACTTTCCCAAAGAGTTAAAGACATTATTCTGGAAGCACGCAGACCTTCAACAAGAAGGAACTATGCTGGAAAATGGAAAAGGTTTGTCATCTGGAGTATGGAAAGAGGAAAAGATGTGTCAAACATAGATATGCCTAACATTCTGGAGTATCTGGGCGAACTTCTTCATTCAGGCCTGTCCTACTCCTCCATCAAGATACATGCATCAGCTATTTCAGCAGAATACAGCTTTGATACACCTGTTTTTCCGCACCCTTTGCTCAGACAATTCCTCAGAGGAATCAAGAATGTAAAACCTCCAAGGAAACCACCATTACCAGCTTGGGATTTAAACTTTGTGCTAGAAAAGTTGACACTAGCACCCTTTGAACCAGCAGCAACAGCAGACCTACAACACCTATCATGGAAAACTGCTTTCCTACTGGCAATTACTTCAGCAAGGAGGGTTTCAGAACTACAGGCCTTAATGGCAGTGCAACCCTTCCTAATCTTCCACCAAGATAGAGTGTCCATGAGGACTAATCCTACATTTATGCCTAAGGTGGTATCCAGAGTGTCTTTAAACCAGGCAATCCACCTACCTACCTTCTTTCCCAACCCACAAAACAGAGGGAAAGAATACTGCATACCTTGGATGTACATAGACAGCTACGCTACTACTTGGACAGAACAAAAATAGCAGAAAGACTGACCAACTTTTGTAGCCTATGCAACAGGAAGGGAAGGAAAAGCTATTTCCAAACAGACAATCTCCAAATGGATAGGAAATTGCATACGATTCTGTTACTCCTTCCATGGAAAACCAATTCCACAGAACATAAGACCTCATTCTACAAGAGCAACAGCCACTACCACAGCCTTCTTACGAGGAGTGGCAACCAAAGACATTATTGAGGCGACTACTTGGACCTCCGTGCATACATTTGCCAAGCATTATAATTTGCCTCTATATTCCAGATCCCGAGCAGGGTTTGCCACTGCTGTACTGCAAGGGATCCTAAACACACCATAATCTACCTTTATCCTCCTCCCTAGTTGGCTATGGTATTCTACCCACTTGTTATGACTGCAGATGCATCCATGAAGGACATAGTACAGTTTTGTACCTACCATAAATGTAGATGTCCGAACTGGATAGCATCTGCAGTCAGGATTACCTCCCACCATCCCTCTGTGGTACTCCTAGGGTGTTTACCCTTCTAATAGCTAGCTGTTGGGGAGTCTTTTATGGTGTATTTGTTTTGTATATGTACATACATGCTTATTGTTGTGTTTACCTCTATCTATTTGGAAACATTGGCATCTATCCAAATTTTAGCCTGCAAGAGGGCTACTGGCATCTGGGGCAAGAAACACTGAGGAAAATGGCGTCGGCTGATGCCTTTATACCCGAAGACCAACAGAGATGACGTCGGGTGGAGTGCGACATCAGCCGAAGCCGGACCTGGACTTTGGAATCCGGCCGACTGAAGGGCTGCCTGACGACAGGACAACCCACTTGTTATGACTGCAGATGCTATCCAGTTCGGACATCTACATTTATGGTAGGTACAAAACTGTACTTTTTCTGTTCGAGTGCCATGGCATGTGGTGTGGTAGAGGGATGTCCTTTCTTTTTTTTTTTTTTTTGAAAGGGGATGTTTCTTTATGCATTCCCTCCCCTTCCTCTACTTCTAAGAGTCCTGCAGAAGATCCAGCTAGACTCCCCAAAAATCTTATTAGTGAAGAAAGCAGGATTTGAATGAGCCATGTAATGTTTAACTGCCAGTGAGTGGATAGATTATAAGTGATGCATAATGTTTGCAACTAATATGTCAATATGGTTTGTTTTCATTTATATAAATGTATGACTGTCTATAGTCATAAGTGATAATTTAATAAAGATTTTTTTTGTTTAATAAAAAAAAAAAAAATCTTGTTAGAGACTCCCTTTTGGCCAAGACAGCACTAGCTCCCCCTATTAATGCATTTGGCTAGGGGCAATCACCACAAGTTAACTCACCGGTTGGACCTCCTTACACAGGACAAGGGTTCACTCATCCATCATCATTTGTCCAGTCTTTCTACTGGAACTGTGACTAATAGGGTTCTGATTACTTTTAGGCACCTCTTTTCTGAGAACGTGCTTAAGGTTTTACAGGAAGCAAGAAAATCTGCAACAAGAAAGTGTTATATGTCCAAATGGAAGAGATTTTCTGTCTGGTGCTATGCTGGTAACAAAGATCCTTTTTCAGTGGGGCTCCCTCTGGTTCTTTCCTATTTGTGTGAATTACTCCAGTATGGCTCGGCCTATTCTTTTGTAAAAGCCCATTTATCTGCTATTTCTGCTTGATGCCCTTGAATCCTCCTTTGTCTTCTTGCTTTGATCAAACAGTTTCTTAAATGTGTCCTGCATCTTCTGCCCCCAATGAAGCCTGTTCCTCCTCCTTGGGACCTTCATTTTGTTTTAGAAAAATTGACACAGGCTCCTTGGTAGCCTGGGTTCAGCTTCTCTACAACCTCGTAACCTGAAGCCTATCTTATTACTTGCTCTTACCTCTGCTCAGATGATTTCTGACCTTTAGAGCCTTATGACCATCCCTCCTTTTTTAGTTTTCACAGGAACAGGGTGTCCCTTCATGCTAATCCTTCATTTATGCCCAGGTTGGTCAGTGAGTTGTCCCTGAATCAGGCAGTTCATCTTCCTTCCTTTTTTACCTCTCCTCATTTGCCTAGTGAGACAGTCTTGCATACTTTGGATTTACACAGACAGCTCAGGTATTATTTGGATAAAGTAAAGATTATTCATAAATCTAACCAGCTTTTTGTTATCCCAGGGTATTGGGTTTTGCTGTTTCTAAGCAAACATACCCTCCTGGATTTTTAAGGCCATTTCATTTTGTTATTCTTTTCATGGCAAATGCCTGTCTACTTCCATTAGAGCTCAATCCACCAGGACTATTGCTTCTTCTGATGCTTTCTTCAAGAGGCCTAACTCCATTCTTGAAGCTGCTACTTGGTCTTCCGTGCATACCTTTACTAAACATTATACATTTGTTTATGGTTTCTAGGGCTAAAACAGGTGTTGCTTGAGTCATTCTCCATTGGTTCATTTAGGGCTCTTCCCAGCCTTCTTCCTCCCAGTACTTTTCTTGAGCTTTTGTACTCTCTCTGCTGTGAAGAATACTGCAACAATGATATAGAAGGGCATAGTACAGTTGTGTAAAACCTTACCATAACAGTAGATGCTGTTTTCTTCACTGTTGCGATATTCATTTCCTCCCTCCAACACCTTTTTTTCCTTTGTTTTTTTTTTCTCTTTGGTTTCCCTCCTGGCTGAGGGTCTCCTTTTTCCATCTGCATTATATTCTGGATGTGCACGGTCCTTTTTGTCCTATGAGACTTCTCTCTTCTGGGGCAGTTCAATTCTGAGTAACTGTGTCCGTATGTCACCTATATGCCCCATGTCCTGTTTGGGGAGCGTATATGTGACGTATGGTGCATACAAAGTCTAAAGGCTTTAGTGTACTGGCCGGATGTTGGGCTGTCCTTGGCAGGAGATCCCTACTGTGAAGAATGCTACGACAGTGAAGAGAAGGGTATCTCACGTGGGTTTCCTCTGGGTGCTCCAGTTTCCTCCCACATCTGAAAGACATGCTGTAGGTGGGTTGGACACTCTAAATTGGCCCTATCTACTGGACCATGCATGCATGTGTGTGCCTTCTGTGGAAGGTCGGGAGCTGGGCTGGCAACTCAACACAGTAAAACTCCACTGCCAATCATGAGTGGACAGATGATCCCCTGCGGCAACCCCTAACTGGGAAAAGCCGAAAGAAGAAGAGGAGAAAGGCATCTACTGATGCCCTTCAAGGATGCATCTGCAGTCCTTACAAATGGGTAGTCCTGTCGTCAGGCAGCCCTTCGGTCGGCCGGATTCCAAAGTCTGGGTCTGGCTTCGGCTGGTGTCGCACTTCACCCGACGTCACAGCTGCAGTTCTTCGGGTATAAAGGCATCAGCCGACGCCATTTTCCTCAGTCTTTCTTGCCACGTGGCGCCCGAAGCAGAAGCTGTTCGCAAGTGCCGGTCGGTCAGAACCAGAGATTTCATACCGAATACTACTTCGAAGACTTCTAAAAAGCTAAGTACCCCGTTGGGGACTCTTTCTTGCCTCAGCCGATGTCAGAAAAAGTGAATAACTGTTTAACTTGTGGGAAACAAATACCTCATAAAGATTTCCACTCTTACTGCTTACCTTGTTTAGGCCCAGACCACAACATAGCAGCTTGTCTAGCCTGTGCTTCTTTTAACCGACGGACGCTTAGACGTCGGTCAGAATTTGCAGAACAGTTTTTCGGCTCTGATTTTGCTTATATCAAGCCGTCGGACCCTCCGACTTCACAAATTACCAAAAAACGCAGGGAAAAGGACCGACACTCGCGGTCCGCGGTTTCGGCCGAAACCGCGGTTAAGCCAACCACGAGTGTCTCGGTTTCGGCTGAAACCGAGCAAGCGGTTCTTCCCCCGGCCGAAAACTTGCCTTCTACCGAGGCCTCTTCTAGCCTGGTGGAATCGGCTTCTGAAATCCAACCTTCTGTTGCGGTTTCTCAGGAATTATCAGACACTATCCCCTTGGATATTTCAACCCCTGCACGTGGAGCTGCTAGGCCTCCTGCAGCCATGTCTATTAAGGCCTTTGCCAGGGCTAAAGCAGCTAAAGCTTCAAAAATGGTGCCTGTTAAACCCCCCTCTCACAGGCCCAGCACTAGTTCTCATATGCTTTCTTTGGCTGAGGATCTCATTTCTTTAATTCGTGGCTCCCAGCCTCATCCAGACAGGGCCTCTCATCCACCTCCAGAGAAAAGGCCTAGAGCAGAGCCCCCTGAACCAGTATCCACAGATGACTCCTCTGATGACTCAGAACATACAGACCCTCCTGAGGCTCCTTATTCCCCTTACGAAGACTCTGATGCTGAAGAGTTCATTCCTTCAGCCTCTCCACCTGAGGAATTTTCCTTTGGGGAAACCTTGCATGCTATGAGGGAACAATTTCAGTGGCAGGGCCAAGATTTCTCAGACTCCAGAAAAAGACTTAGAACTTTTCTGCATTTGCCACAACATAGGCCTTTAGCTATACCTCCAGTTCTATCTGTTGTAGATGATGCATTTAATGATGCTTGCACTGCTCCTGATTCTTTACCTCCGGCCCCTGCTAAGCCCGATAGGTTCTACAGGGTCCCGGACACACATCACCATTTATACAAGGCTCCTTTTGCAGATCCAGAGACTATCTCCCAGGGTCCTAAAGCTGTAGCTACTACATCTGCAAAAAACCCCCTCCCCTCTGAAAGGGAATCCAGATCCTTAGAGAGATGGGGTAAAAAAGTATACACTTCTGCTACTTTGTCAGCTAGAGCTTTGAACTGCCAATTCCATATGATTCAATATCAAGAGTTTATGCTTGACCAGTTAACTAAAAAGCTGTCCTCTGAAGAATCTTTAGATAAAAAATATGTTCAGGAAATGGTACATAACATACAGCAGGTTAGTAACCATTCTTTAAAATGTGGCTATGATGCACTGGAGGCTTCCTTTAGATCAGCCATGACTGGCACAGTTATCCGGAGACATGCATGGTTGAAAGAACAGGCATTACCAGACCATGTCAAATCTAAGCTTTTGGATGCACCCATGGACAAGGTCAATTTATTTGGTTCCCCTGCACAGCAGGTACTAAAGAAGATGGAAGAGAAGGCGAAATCTGTACAAACAGTGAAAGATTTCTTACAGGTTCAACCTCCAAGGTTTAGTAGGAACTGGCCCTCCAAAAATTGGTCCTTTCCAGACTCCTCTAAGACACAGAGAGGCAGGAATAGACGTTCAAGAGGCAGAAACCAATCTAGAGGTGCCTACAGGGGACGCCAGTGGCAGGGTAACAACCAGCGAGGCACGGACGCAACCACCACCACTACAACAACACAATCACAGTGACTTGGATGTGGCACCGCCTACCAGGGAACAACTGGAAGCACCCTTAGGCGGAAAGCTAACCTTATTTTCAAAGAACTGGCATTGCATCACAAGGGAAAGATGGATTTTGCAAACTATAGATCAAGGTTACAGGTTCCATTTCCATACTCTACCAGGAAAGAGAGGAATGCCAAACCTACCACCTACTCAAAGGGCAGAAGCTCTAAAGCAAATATCTCAATTACTAAAAATGAGAGCTGTGGAAAAGGTACCATCTATGGAGCAAGGAAAGGGATTTTACTCCAGACTCTTCCTGGTACCAAGAAAAGAGAACAAATGGAGGCCTATTCTCGACCTGTCCGCTTTAAACACATTCCTCATTGTTCCAAAATTCAAAATGCTGACCCTACAGCAGCTTCTTCCCATGCTGGGCAAGGAGTCTTGGCTGGTAACTCTAGATCTCAAGGAGGCATACCTGCACGTCCCTATACGACCAATTTGCAGAAGATACCTCAGATTTCTTGCAGGATCAGAGCATTATCAATTCTCAGCATTGCCCTTTGGCTTATCTACTGCGCCCAGAGTATTCACGAAATGCCTGGCATCAGTAATTGCTCATTGCAGACTTCAGGGATCCAGATTTATCCCTACCTGGACGACTGCCTGATTCAAGCGGACAACCAAAACAAAATTACAGAAGACTTACAAAGAGTCATTTACCTACTACAAGCCCTGGGATATACAGTCAATATAAAAAAGTCAAGGCTGACTCCATCCCAAAGAATAACTTTTCTGGGTGCAGAGCTGGACACATCAGAACAAATGGCATTCCTAACTGCAGAAAAACAAGAGCAACTACCTCTCTACTTCTTGGCATTAACAAAGCAGAACCATCTAACTGCAAGAAAAGTACTGCAAGCCCTAGGCTTCATGGCATCCTGCATAATTCTGGTACCTCATGCCAGACTACATATGAGAAAGCTACAGTGGTACCTAAAGAATTTGTGGTCCCAACACGAGCACAGCCTAGAAGCCAAAATTCCAATAATCCCATGCCTGAAACAAGAGTTCCTATGGTGGGCTCAGGCCTGTCAATCAAACAAAGGATTGCCCTTCTGCAAAAGTCAACCAAGCCAAACCATCATGACAGATGCCCAGACTTCGGTTGGGGGGCACACATGTTGGACAAGTGCATATAAGGCTTATGGACTCAAGACCAGCTACACCTGCACATAAATCTAAAGGAAATGCTGGCAGTAAAATTGGCAATCCAGTCATTCAGACCATTTCTCCAAGAAGGTCAGTTGATGATAAGGACAGACAACACCACAGTTATGTGGTACATCAACAAACAGGAAGGCACACATTCATACCCTCTATGCCGGCTGGCACTGGACCTATGGGATGTGGCTCTGAGCTACAACATTCAGTTACAAGCAATTTTTGTACCGGGAAAAGAAAACATTCTGGCAGACGTTTTAAGCAGAACTACCACAGATGCCCACGAATGGATGCTGCATCCGGACATCTTCAAAGCCATCACAAGAGAATGGGGATTACCACAGATAGACTTATTTGCATCCCCACTCAATCACCAGCTAAAGAAATTCTGCACAAGGACGTACCACCCACTGGCTTGGAAGGTGGACTCCCTATCTTTCAGTTGGAAAAACCTGACAGCTTATGCATTCCCACCACTTCCTTTGATGCACAAGGTGCTTTTGAAGATCAAAGAGGAACGTCCAAGGATCATTCTGATAGCTCCAGACTGGCCAAGACAACATTGGTACCCATTGCTGAGGAGCATGTCTCGGGAACAAATATGGACACTGCCCCTGACCCCATTGCTGTTAACACAGAACAACTACAACATCCTGCATCCAAACCTGAAAACTCTGCAGCTAACTGCCTGGAACATTACATAAGGGCAATTAACCCAGATTTATCCCAAAGGGTTAAAGATATAATCCTTGAGGCTCGTAGACCTTCAACAAGAAAGAATTACGCAGCAAAATGGAAAAGATATCTCATTTGGAGTACTGCAAAAGGAGAAGATGTGGCGCTAGTAAACATAGCCAACATCCTGGAGTACTTGGCAGAGCTCTTCCATGCAGGCCTGTCTTATTCTTCCATCAAGATACATGCATCAGCTATTTCAGCAGAATACAGCTTGGATCCTCCTGTCTTCTCTCATCCTCTGCTCAGACAGTTTCTGAGGGGAATTAAAAATGTGAAACCTCCCAGGAAACCACCATTACCAGCATGGGACTTGAACTTTGTGTTAGAAAAATTGACACTTCCCCCTTTCGAACCAGCAGCAACAGCAGAATTACAATACTTATCCTGGAAGACTGCTTTCCTTCTGGCAATCACCTCAGCAAGAAGGGTCTCTGAACTACAGGCATTAATGGCAGTGCAACCCTTCCTGATCTTCCATCAAGATAGAGTGTCCATGAGAACAAATCCCACATTTATGCCTAAGGTGGTATCCAGAGTGTCTTTAAATCAGGCTATCCACCTACCTACATTCTTCCCCAACCCACAGAACAGGGGAGAAAGACTGTTGCATACCTTGGATGTACATAGGCAATTACGCTACTACCTGGACAGGACCAAGTCCAATAGAAAAACTGACCAGCTTCTGGTAGCGTATGCAACAGGAAAGGAAGGAAAACCTATTTCAAAACAGACAATCTCCAAGTGGATAGGAAATTGCATTAGATTTTGTTACTCCTACCATGGAAAGAAAATGCCAGAGAACATCAGGCCTCACTCCACAAGGGCTACAGCCACTACCACAGCTTTCTTACGAGGAGTAGCTACCAAGGACATTATAGAGGCTGCTACTTGGACCTCCGTGCATACATTTGCCAAGCATTACAATTTACCTTTATACTCTAGATCCCGAGCAGGGTTTGCCACTGCTGTTTTGCAAGGGATCCTAACTACACCATAATCTCTACTTTTTTCCTCCTCCCCTAGTTTAGCTATGGTATTCTACCCATTTGTAAGGACTGCAGATGCATCCTTGAAGGACATAGTACAGTTTTGTACCTACCATAAATGTAGATGTCCGATAGGAATGCATCTGCAGTCAGGATTACCCACCCACCTTCCCCTCTGTGGTACTCCTAGGGCATTTGCCATCCTTCAGCTAGCTTGGGGGGGATCAATTATGGTGTATTTGTTTGTATATATGTACATACATGCTTATTTTATGTGTTTGCTCTCTGCTATTTGGAAACATTGACATTTATCCAAATTTAGCCATCAAAGAGGGCACCTGGCATCTGGGGCAAGAAACACTGAGGAAAATGGCGTCGGCTGATGCCTTTATACCCGAAGAACTGCAGCTGTGACGTCGGGTGAAGTGCGACACCAGCCGAAGCCAGACCCAGACTTTGGAATCCGGCCGACCGAAGGGCTGCCTGACGACAGGACTACCCATTTGTAAGGACTGCAGATGCATTCCTATCGGACATCTACATTTATGGTAGGTACAAAACTGTACTTCATAGGTTCATAGGTTCATAGGTTGGTACTAGGCTATCAGCCCTAGGGCCTATACAAGCCTAGCCATAACAATTCCCTGGCTATTTCTTCCCACATTATTTACTTTCCTGGACCCCTGTCTAGCAGGGTGACTGACGTGATCCCTGGGGTGAATTTCCTTTCTCCCATCCAAACGTCAAGGTTCCTCTTGAAGAGGTCCAAAGAGGCACTCTGCTTGACATGTATGGGCAATCTATTCCAGAGTCTGGGGAGTCTCTGGGTCAGGAACCTATCCCTCCAGCATGTTTTGTTTATTGTGATGACAAGGTTTAGATCCCTGGGCGTGTAGCTCTGAGAGATTGGGATTTCTTTAAGTGTAGCATGTCCAACAGCTCTGGGTTTGACATGGCCTTGTATGTTAAGCAGAGATCGCCTCTGAGTAGACGATATGCGACAGAGTATAGCTGGAGTTTTTTAAGGCGGTCAGCGTAGGGCATCTGCTTTAGGCCTGTGATTCTTTTAGTGAGATATTTCTGAGGCCTTTCCAGTTGTTGCAGATGTCTTGAGAGGTACATACCAAATGGGGCATTGTATTCTATAATGGGTCTAATGAGGGATGAGTACAGTGGGACAATGACCTCCTTTTTCTGGATGAAAAGCCCTTCGTGATGAGGTGTGCCACATAGAAGGATTTCCTGACTGTTGTGGCGATGTGGTTATCGAAGGTGAGACCACTGTCCACCTGTGTCCCTAAGTCTATTATCACACTTTCTGTGTTTAGTGTACTGCCATCTATATGGTAATTCATGGATACATGTTTTTTCCCAAAGGGGATAACAATACATTTCTTGGCATTGAGCTTGAGCCCATGGCTCTGGCACCAAGCATCTGTTTCTGTAAGGCCCTTTTGTAGAGTATCCACATCATTTGGGGATTCAATAATGGCTCCCAGTTTGCAGTCATCTGCAAACTTTGTTAGCCAGAGTCCCTTAGTGTTGACCTGTACTTCAGAGAAGTAGATGCCAAACAAGAGCGGCCCCAGGACTGAACCCTGAGGTACTCCACTTGTCACTTGTCTGGAGCTGGATTTGGAGTCTGCTACTTTTACAGTGTGGGTTCTATCAGTAAGCCATTTAGCAACCCATTGGGTGACATAGGGATTAATACCCAACTTAGTAAGTTTATCTATGATTCCAGAGTGGGGATGGTGTCAAAGGCCTTGGCAAGGTCTAGATAGGCTGTGTGGACCACCTTACCCTTGTCCATGGCTCTGGAGACTGATTCAAAGAAGTCAATCAGGTTCAGGAGACAAGATCGGCCCTTCACAAACCCAAACTGGGTGGGGTCCAGTGTTTGAAGGTTGCCAATGTCTTTGTTTATAAGTTCCATGATAATACGCTCCATGGCCTTGCAGATAAGGCTTGTCAGACTGATGGGACGGTAGTTTCCGGGATCCAAGGTGGATCCCCCTTGTGGATTGGGATAACTGTAGCTCTGCCACTCAGTGGGCACGAAACCTGAGGTGAGGCTATGATTAAACATGACACTTAGGTGAGGTGCCAGTTCATATTGTAGTTCATGTAGTACACAGCCCGGGATGTCATCTGGTCCCATGGATGCTGTATTCTTGGCTTTAGAGAGTGCGTTTTGTACCTGTGTGGCCGTTATTACTGGAATTTGGCAATCTTCCGGTATTGAGGTGGGCCATTTAGGGGGTGAGTGGGGGGTGAAGTTGGCACTGAATCGATCTGCCAGGATATTGGCAATATCCTTTGGATCAGTATATTTATTGCCATTCTGTTTTAGCTCAGAGCAGATCTGAGCATTGCCATTTAGATTCTTGACATAGTTATAGAATGCTTTGTGGTTGTCTTTGGAATCTTTGGCAATTTTATTTTCATAACTAGCTTTGGAGGATTTTATGAGGCATCTCAGTTTCTTACTGAGGCTAGTAAAGGAGTTTTTTGCATCCTGGGATTTTCCTCTTTTCTGCAAAAGTTTCTTCCTTTTGTTGTAAAGTTTGTTTATGGCAGGGGACCACCAGATTGGCTTCCTTTTTTTGGATGAGAGCATTTTGGTTCTATTTGGGATGGCACGATTCATGCATGAGTGGATGTGCTCGTACAGTGCCTTAGTGTAGGATTCAGCAGTTGAACTTTCAGTTCCCGTCTGCATGGGTGTCATGAAGTTTGTCACTTCTGACTTGAGTAGCATGAAGTTGGCTTTGGAGAAGTTTTTTATGGTGGTTTCTTTACTGGGGGGTGAGGGTGGGATGTGGATGTTAAGGGTGATTAGCTTATGGTCAGACCTGACTAACGAGGGGGTGACCACAGGTATGGAGCATTGATTTGCCATGTTGGTAATGACCATGTCTAGGATATTGGAGCCCCTGGTGGGACTATGGATTAGTTGATCCAGGGCGTTGGAATTTATGAATTCCAAGAACCGTTGCAAAGGTGTTGGGACATGAGTAGTTTTCCCAGTTAATGGCAGGGTAGTTAAAATCACCCAGTATTAGGGTGTTTGGTTCTATCTTAATATTTTCCAGTATGTTTAAAAAAGTGTAGTGAGAATCTTGGGGTATGGTGGGGGATCTGTAGCAAGCTACAATTTGGATTGCAGTCTTACCTAGTGTTAGTTGCACTTGGAGAATTTCAGACACATTGTGTTGGCCAACTAGCCTGGTGGTGTGAATATCCTTGGTGAATATTGACACTCCTCCACCTTTAGTGTTTCGGTCCTGGTTTGGTGGCGAAAAGTGTGGTAAGAGTTGTAGCCTGGTATTGCAGGGGTGCTCTCTGGAGCCTTGAACCAGGTCTCAGTTACTGCACAGATATTGATGTTCTCCATTTTTAGGAGTGCCTCGAGAGAGTGCATTTTGAGGTTTAGACTTCTAGCATTGAGTAGCATTACCTTCAGATTTTGCATGCTTGTACCTGTTACGGTGGTGGTTTTGTCCTTTGAAGTTTGCATAAAAAAGGCACTATAGGGGTGGCAAGAGCCTTAGCCAGTAACCTGAATCCCAGGGGCGACAGGTGCAGACCATCTCTGGCAAAGCATCGTGGTCTGTCAATCATGTCATCCCAGGCAGACAGATACTGGATCCCCTTTGAATGACACCATAAGCTTAGCCAATTGTTGAAGTCAATCATTTTATCCTTATGGTGGTATTTTACACAACTGTATGTTTTGCATTCTCTTATTTGCTGAATTCTTTTTGTCTGCTTCTAGTGCCACATCATCTGCATACAACAGCATTGTTGATCTGTCCCTTGTGAACTGTTTGATTTATTTCATAACCAGTATGAACAGGAGTGGTCTCAGAACTGAACACTGATGCACACCCACTCACACTAGGGACTCTTCTGTGTCCCATTTTATTTCATTGGTAAGAAGTTTGGTTGTACTCCATATGACCAATTTCAACAGTCAAAAGAATCAAAATTCCCAGTATAGGAACTTGGGATTTTATACCCTTTTCCCAAGGAAGAGCAATATTACATTTGATTATATTAGCTAAGAGTGTTGAGGGGGAACAGCTCTCTGCATGGAGAGCTTTGTTCTCTGCCAGAAACAAATTTAGCTTTTGGTTTTAACCACTTTGTCTCAGCTGATTCACAGTATGTCCAGTATCTAGCTCAGCTATGAAATTTCCTAACTGGTAAGGGATAAAATTTATTTCTGCAAACCTTCCTTTACAAATAAATCCTCTTATCTTCTAGAGCCTTCCCCCTTGGATATGATATTATTCTGGATTTACACCTGTCTTCCTAACCTGTGTACCTTTCAGGTCCTATTGGTTGTTTACTTTCTTCAGTCTTTGTTTCTATTTTTTTTTTCAAATACACTAAAATATGATGGGATGAATTCACTAACTCCTCTAGCTCTGTCTGCGTTTCTCTTCCTTGTTATTCATCTGCTGTTTCACCTACATAGGAAAGTTTTTATTTATTTTTTTATATAAATACACCTAGAAGTTGTCCTATAGCTGCCTTTACAGCAGTCCTTCTGCCCTACTTGTGTGTCAGTTTTCAGATCTGTTGCCTTGTTTTGAATCCTGTATCGCTTGTATCATAGGTTATGACTAGCCAGTGTTCACCTTGACCTTTTTTGTTTTCTGGTGGAGAGATGCAGCATCTGTGCATTAACAAATATAGGAATTTGAGGACATTATAGTCATTTCAGATTTATGGATAGCACATGTGACAGCATGCATACTTACATGGCCTAAGTTGTAAGTCAAGATTTTAAAGTAGGAGGGGGATCTGTATTTAAGGTGTAATTATAAAATAATCAGCCTTGTAGTATGAAAGTTCACCACCCAGCCTTTGCTGCTAAAGGAAATTAATAAGCAAATAGTGGTCAGTGGATACATCTTTATGATTTGAAGTCAGCTGGGATTGGAGGACAAAAAATTAAAAAAAAAAACATTCTTCCCTTCATCATACCCCCCCCCCCCAAAGAAAAAAATCTCTTGGCATTCTGGTGTCATGAATCTGGTCCACTGTACAGAGAAAGACCACCCCCTTATAGGTTTATAGGTTCATAAGTATACACTAGGTTAACAGCCATTAGGGCCTTTTTAAGCCTAGCTGTGTCCCTATGTGTAATGGCTGTTTATTAGGGGGGTGAATGTTAGGGAGGAAGTTGCTAGATGTTATGTGGAGGGGGAAGTATGTTTGTTTGGGCAAACTGTTTAACGCTATCAGGGACCTGGGGTGAATTTCTGATTTCCCATCCATTGGCCAAGGTTATGCTTAAATAGACTTCCGAGATGGCTGTACACTCAGTAACAGCTTGATTTCAGCTGCCCCAGTGTGAAAACAGAAAGTCAGAAAAAGTAGACAATGAATTTGTCTTTTGAGGTAAATTTCAGTTACTGGTAGTAAATACACTACCTGGATGCCAGCAAAGATGAAATTCAGAGGACCTGAAAGAAAATGAACCATAAAAGGTGAGGAGAAAGCATTGACTGGGAAGAATTCTGCAGCTGTTAAAAAAAAAAAAAAAAAAAAAAAAACTGTTCAAGCTCCATCTTTGGTGCAAGACAAAACTTCCAGTAATCTAGAGAAAAAAAATAAGTCAAATATGCTGAGAGCTGGTTAAGATAAATGACACGCTGAAGGAGTATATCAACTCAAATAACAAAAGGCTGAAAAAACAATGGAAGCAGCTTTAAAGGAAAACTCCACCCCAGAACTAAAGAAATATGTTTTTTTTCACCCCATCTTTGTTTTCTGGCCTATTTTAACACCTCAGAATCACTCAAAGTGCTTTATTTGTAATTTTAGCCTGTTTTCAACAACATGGTTACCAATGGGGCTTGATGTATCAAAGTAATCTTGTTCGTCCTCAACCCGTTCTCTTTCCCATAATGCTTTATATGACTCATGCCAGTCATAAGGAAGTAATTGAATTCTCATGCCACTGACATATAATGGGATTTGTGAGCGTCACTGTCATCTTCTATACCTTCTGTAAAAGTCTGCTTCTTTTCTGTCTCTAATCACCCTCTTTTATGTTTGGCTTAGAGCTTGTTTTACACTATACTTAGAAGTTATCCAGTTACAGCCAGAAAAGTAACTAAATTCCAGGCCTTTGTTCAGAGTTTTCTTTTGTAGTCTAAGAGGACCTTATGTCTGGCATGAGTCATACAAAGAAAGCATTATGGGAAAGAGAAAAAGTTGAGGGAGAACGAGATCACATTGATACATCAAGCCCCACTGGTAGTCATGCTGTGGAAAATGGGCTAAAAATACAAATAAAGCACTTTGAGTAGTTGAATTAGATCAGGAAACAAAGATAAAGTGAAAGAAACATATTTTCTTTAGTTCTAGGTAGGAGTTTTCCTTTAAATGGATATTCAGATGAGCTTTAAAAACTGCAAAGATCACAGGTAAAAATGAAGAATATGTTTGAGTATGAGACAGCTCAAGAAAAGATGTTTAAAAAATGGTAGAATTAGAAAATGGAGCACATAGAGAAAACCTGAGATTTTCTGCTGTATCAGAGAAACTGGAATGAACAAGACTATTAATTTTATGAAAGCAAAAATGAGCATCTGGACTGGAATTACACAGCAGGAGCTGTTAATTGACAAGGCACATTGTCTATGCTCCAAATCTGGCCATGAGAAAAAAGCCAAGACCTCTGATGGTAAAGATGCAATCCTACAAGCAAAAAGAGTTGGTTATGACAAAACTGTTGCAGAAGGACAAAATTCTAAAAGTTGGAGAAAGTATAGTGTTTGTGGAGAATGATTGATCACTGTACACCAGGCAGAAGAGTAAATTGGTGGCAGCAATCCAGGAATGTTGAGAGACAGGTGTGAGATTCAAGCTGCTGTATCCAGCTATCTTCAGAATTTTGCAGAGTTTTGCAACAGTAAAGATGTATCTGGGGGTCTAGAAGGGAAAATATAATAAAAGAGGGTAGATTTTTGAAGAAATTTATGAATATATTTAGTATAGAGGATGTAAATTCAGTAGTGGGAGCTCAGAGAGAATTTACATATTATTCCCCAAGGTGCAAAAACTGGGATAGGCTCGATAGAAATTATATTTCATAGGAACATGTGCTTTTAATTGAATGTTTTGTTATGCAGTCTCTCCTTCCTTTTTCAGGGGTTCCCCAACCTCCTCTGGAACAACATCCTCATTTCTCTGAGGTGCTTGGGTCCCAGTTGGACCAGGGAACTATTGAACCTCTCTCCCCTTCACAAGTAGGGAACTATTTCAGATCACGTGCCAAAAATAACTAAAATAAAAATGCATGGTAATGAAATAAAAATGAGACAATGGCTCTTCCCCCACCTATCTGTTAAACAGAGGAATTTAAGGAATGGGTAGTGAAAAGTATTATGAAGTTATTAGGGAAGGTAGAAGTGTCTTCAGAAAATAAAGCTAGGGAGTGTGACCAAATGAAAGTGGAGTTTAAAAACAGGGTAGAAATAAAAGAAAGAGTCATATTTAAAAAGTAAGAATTATTTAGAGATTTGACAAAGGTTAAAGTATTGCAGAATAGGGGGTTGTCTCACAGAACAAGAAGAGGTGCAACTGCAGAGTGCTTAAAAGAAAATAAAAGCTTACCTCGTGATAAGCATGAGTTTATAAAGATTGTTAAGCAACTGTTTTTTGATAATTCCAGAGTACAAAAGCTTGTAGCACAATGGCTCACAAAGTAGTTTTTTTGCCAAGCTTAGGGAGCCTATAACAAGGTAAATAACCAGAAGTCCTGCAGAGGTATTAGAAATATTTCAGAAATTTTATGAAAATCTGTGTAGATCAGAGAAATGTGGAAATCAAGAAAAAGTGCAAATGGAAATTTTTATAGAAGAATTAAATATGCCAAGATTCGAGGTACATAAGGCTGTGTTAATAACAGTTAGGAGAGCAGGAGAGGAAATAAAATTTGTGACCTATAATCAATGTACAAGAAAGTCTCCAGGAACAGATGGTATTCCTGTGGATGTTTGGAAGCTAGGAGGGAAGAAAGTGATTAAGACCTGGAAGGCTTTGTTTAAAAGTATTATAAAAGGAGGAAAAGCAAAAGAAGATGTAGTGGCTGTAATACCTAAAGATGTTAGACTTGGATCCAGCTTCACATAGGCCCACTTTGTTTCTTAACCATGATTTTAAAGTGTTTGTGTATAGTGGTTAAATGAATGGCAATGGTGATGCCAAAATTGATAGACATGGATCAGTGTGGATTTGTGGAGGGGCGGCAAACATTTGACAACATTAATAGAACAGTGATTATCCAGAAGGAAGCAGAATATAAGAAAATACCACTGTTTTTTGTGGGTGTTGATGCAGAGAAAACACTCAGCAGAGTAGTCTGGAATTTTATGATTAGGGCAATCAAACCATTTGCATTCCCTGATACAGTAATAAGGTTAATTAGGAAGATAGGAGGAATTATGAGGGATCAGAGATGAAAATTAAAATGTGTGGGCTTCCTCTATGATAACTTTTTGTTTGAACAGAGAAATTTGGTAGGGGTGTCCTCTTTCCCCTTTATGTGCATTATGTTTTGAACCATTGGCAAAAAAATAAGGGACTCAGAATGTCAAGGATCTAATTGGTATGGTAATCAAGAAAAAATGGATTTATTTGCAGATTTTATTTTGTTCCTGATACAACCAGAAAAGGACACTTCAGTGTTGTGGAACATTCTGAGACAGTTTCAAGTCATTTTGGGATACACAAGTAATGAAGACAAAACAAAGACAGTAGCTGTAAACTATGTACCCACACACAAATTTGTTCAACAGTACCAATATTGATAAAATTAAGTACTTAAGAGTATGGTTAAAAAAGGATTCTGTTATGGCAACTAAGGATGTGTGGGAAGAGATTAAACAAAAGACAATGCAAAAACTAAGAAAATGGAAGTTCTGTTTTATGGATAACAAGATACAAGCAGTGAAAATGTTTTTAGTCCCTTTAGTTTTATACACAGGTTAGGCATATTTTTATCTACCAGAGGAGAAGTGGTGGATAGCAATTAATAGAGCTGAAGGATTTTATCTTGGAGGGAAGAGAGCAATAGTCAAGTGGAATAAGTTGATCCTTCAAATTGGAAAGATGGTTTGGGATTATCTGATTTGAACTGGTATTTTAGAGCTACATAATTAAGGCTCCTACACATAGTACACACAGAAACCTATAATTCAAAATGAAAGGGGATGAGGATGAAACAAGGGGGAAGCTCAAGAACTAAGAGGAGACTGGGATTATATGGGTGCATATCCTTAAGGAAAATAGCAATAACCATGCACAATATTATATTCATAAAGTAGCAGAGAATATTCCCCAGACTAAGCCAACAAGGGAGTGGAGAGAGGAAAATCTGCCGATAGGGATGACTGCAATTATGGATACAGAGAATAGGCAAGAAGGGACTGGAATTTACTGTAGAAGACTGGCAAATGAGCCAAGGTACTGGGAGCAAATAGAGAAGGATGGGTAATAGAGTGGAAAAAAGCAAATAATACATCTGGACTGCAGGCTTGAGATTGCCTCCCCTATCAAGGATTGATATCAGAGTATTGGCAAAGAGAAAGGATAAGGGGGATTCTAAGTGAAAAGCCAGCACTGATAGAGTTTTTAGTAGAATCTAGAACGTAAGCTGCTGTTAAAAAAGGAATAGTTAGTTGGGCATATACACTATTGCATGATAACTATAAGAAACTATCAGAGGAGATCAGAAAGGATTTAGAAGACAGACTGAATAAGCAATTCACAAAGAAACAAAGGGAGGACACGTATGGCTCCAAATATGCAACAAAGTCTAGATTTAGGAGTTTTGCTTGGACGTGCTTGCATAGATATTTTTATACTCTGAGCAGACTCCAAAGAATTTTCTTTAGGTAGATTGCAAATTTTAGAAATGTGATGGAGAAGAAAGAGCTAATTATGAACATTTTTTTGGGAGTTTGAGTTGCAGACTTAAAAATTCTCTGCAAACTACTCCGTCAGAAATACTGGGTGAGCAAATTGGTTGCTGGGTTTAATTCTGGTGGCTGCCAAAAAAGCAATTACTAGAAAATGGAAATATAAGTCTAAACCAACTGTACTAGTTGTTTGTCTTTTCGGCTTTTCCCAGTTAGGGGGTCACCACAGCGGAACTCTGGTCCGCTAATGATTGGCAGTAGATCTTAATGGTGCCGAGTTGCCAGTCCAGCCTTCAGCGAAGGCACGCCCATTCATGCTAGTAGTAGTGGATATAGTAGCATATATAGGAGAACTGGAATTGGGATCTTTAGGAAAGGGTAGGACCAAAATACATAGGAAAATGGGAATTGTGGGAACAATAAATGCAGAATAATGCTTTGTAGGAGGAATGAGGTTTAAGGGAAAGCAGGAATTGAATGAGCTATGTAATGTTTAATTGACGATGGCTGTATAGAAGATTATATGTGATGCATTATGTTTGCAACTGAAAATATTTCAATATGGTATATAAATGCATGATTGCCTGTGTCATAAGTGATAATTCAGTAAAGAAGTTTCTTGTTTAAAAAAAAAAATAAAATAAAAAGGTTGCGTTTAATAGGGTTAGGGATGGACTCTGCTTTACATGGATGGAAAGCCTGTTCCAGAGCATGAGGATCCTCTGAGACACGCATCTGTCTTGCCAACATGTCTTATTTATGTCACAAGCAAAATTTAAATCATTGAATCTAATGGTTCTGATGCTGATGTTTTGCGGATGTGCATAAGGTCCATCAGAGCTGGATTTAGAGGATGCCTTGTATGGCAGGCATAGATTGCAACTCTGTAACCTTTAAGCAACAGAGTATGGAGAGAAGACTTTAAGGCGATACATATAGGACAATGTGTTTATACTCTGGATTCTGCTGATAAGGAACCTTTGTGGGCTTTCCATCTGTTGCATGTGTCTGGTCAGATGCGTGCTGAAGGGAGATGATATACTCAATGATGGGTCTGATAAAAGAGACAAATAGTGACACTTTGACTTCCTTGGACCTGGATGCCATGACCTTATAAGTTGGCTGGCATAGAAGTTTTTTTACTACCTTGGCCTCATCTTGATCAAAGGTCAGATTACTGTCTACATATGTTCTCAGATCCCTGACTATCAAGTCAACTCTTAGGTGTGTCTTATTGATGGAGTAATTAGCTTGGGTGGTAGTTTTCCTAAAAGGCATTCTAATGCATTTCTTGTCATTGAGTTTTAATCTGTGACTTTGGCACCAGTCACTTGTCTGTGTTTGACCCTCTTGTAAGATGTTTGTGTCATGGGAGGAATCTATGATAGCTCCCAATTTGCAGTCATTTGCAAAACTAGCGAGTCAAAGGCCCTTGACATTATCCTTTAACTCTGAGAAGTAGATGCCAAATATGAGTGGTCCCAACATGGAGCCCTGAAGGTACCCTGCTGGTGATTGGTCTCATAGTGGAGGTGGTATCACCAATCCTGACTTCTTGGCTCCTGTCAGCCAGCTAACAAGCCAGTGAGTTGTGTAGGGGTTTATGCTCAGTTTGGTGAGTTTATCAACTATATCCAAGTGGATTATTGTATCGAACACCTTAGCCAGGTCCATGTAGGCAGTATGCCCTGTTTTCCCTTTATCCAATGCCTTGGTGATATTCTCAAAGACGTCTACCAGGTTTAGTTGGCATGGCCTTCCCTTGACAAAGCCAGACTAGGTTGGAATCAGTGTCTGAAGGTTGCCCATGTTTTTGTTGATAATTTCCATGATAATTCTTCCCATGGCTTTTCATATTTTACTAGTCAGACTAATAGGTCTGTAGTTTCTGGGGTCGGCTGATGGTCCACCCTTATGAAATGGGATAACCATTGCAGTCCTCCATTCTTGTGGTACAAAGCATGTTTGGTGCTGTAGTTGAAAAGTGACTCAAATGGTCCTGATAGGTCATGCTTTAAGCTATTTAGGAGACATACTGGTATAATGTCAGGTCCCATTGAGACTGATTTTGGCCTTGGCAAGTGCAGCCAGGACCTACTCTCTGTTAATGGTTGGGGAGTTATGCTAGTAGGTATTTCATGGGGGAGGTGTGGGACACAGGGATGAAGTTTAAGCTGAATTTTCAGCCAGCAAATTCGCTGTATAGCTGTTAGTGATGGTGGCACCATTGATTTCCAGTTTGGAATACTGGTGTGTGCTGCCTTTTCGGGCATAGCGATAGAAGGCCTTGTGATTAATCTCTTCAACCTCTAAGCATATCTTCATGTCCTAATTGGCCTTGTTGGACGTAGTCCTCTTAGTTTTCCTTTTTAGTTTATTAGAGAGTTCCTGTTAGTATAGGAGTTGCTTTCCTGATTTTAGCCATGACTTGTTTTCCTTTTGTTATATACTGTATTAAGGTTAATATTCCACCAGTCTGTTTGTTTTGGGCTTACTTTCTAGTAGGATAGCAACCTCTTTGCAGCCATTCATATGGTTGTACAAGGCCTCTGTGAACAATTCCACATAGGTTGTTATGAATTCAGGGTTGGGAGGGCCATTGAATTTTGACAAACTTATTGCTTAATAGGATGTAGTTTGCTTTGGAATAGTTCCTAAGTGTTACAGGGTATTCTGGAGTTACTGAGTTGATTTTTATTTTGAAGGAGACCGCTTTGTGGTCCAACCTCGCCAAAGAGGACATAATGGTGGGGGGGGGGTGTTGGTGGTGGAGGTGAGTGCAGGGCTCTCCCATATTGGTGATTATCAAGTCCAGTATCTTGTCAAGTATATTTGTATTAACTCTTCAGCCAGGTGACACCTGTCGGCCTTTCTGCAGTTGTATCCTAATGACGCCTCTAAGTGTCAAATATTGCTTGCTCTCTTTTTCATTAATAATTTCAGAACCATGCTGTATACAAAGTATTAAAAGATGATATCTTAAAGCTTACATAATAGTAAACACAACTGTATTAATAGCTGACATCTGTCTAGTGCAGATAAAATGATAGTTCTTGTAAGATCTGTTTCCATCCATCCATACAACCCCTTTTTCCCATGTTTCCACAGGAGTTCTGGGTGTCAGTGCATTGGTGGCAATCGTCTAGAGTCAACATTTACACCACCAGGTGGCTAGACCTGCCAAGGTAGTCCTTACACACCACACACACACACCTTTAGTGAATTTAGTGTGTCCAGTCCACCTACTGCATGTCTTTAGAATGTGAGAGGAAACCCATGCAAAACCAGGGAGGACAACGCAGACTCTGCACAGAAGGCACCTCAGCTGAGAATCAAACCGGGAAACCTCTTGCTGTGAGGCGGCAACAATATATATTTATGTTGTTATAAATTTAATATTTCTCTAAACATCTCAACAACCAAGTAGTACAGATAGAACTGTTTAGCCTCAAATGAAAGCTCTCAGGTGGATAAACAAAACGCTGCTCTTAGTATGTGTGTGTAACTGGAGTGGTTGTTGAGAATTGCAAGTGTTTACAAAACATTACAAACTTAATAGTTACTATGTTTACTGTGACTTATAAAACACAGTTTAAGACCCAGAACCTAAAGAATACTACCGCAGTAATAAACAGTTTGTGCTGAATAATTTGCAGTTTACACTTTAGTAAATGCTATGGTTCCAGAGATATGGTCATTTGTTTGAAATGTGAGGACATACTTTGATTCTGTCAAGAAGCTTAGGCTCTGCCCATTGGAAGTTATTGGGGAAACTTACATAGCTCCATTGGACAGGAATGAGTTAAAGTCCAGGAATTATTGTCTGTGAGTATGAGGCATTATATCCTTCCTAGTCTGTAGAGGGGTAGTTAGTCTCCCATGAATAGAGAGTATTTGGTTTAATGGCAAGTGTCTCCAGTAGGTCTAGGTTTGAGCTTTCCGATTCTAGGGACATGTAGGGTGACCTATAGCTTGCCTAGGATATGGTATGGGACTTTGTCCGTGATGATTTACAAGTGGATAAATTCCAGGGTATCGTCCTGTTTAACCAACATGGAATTATTCTTCTTGCTAATAAAGACTGAAACTCCTCCACCTTTTATCCCCGTTTGTGCAGCTGATGGTCTGAATCTGTGGAAGGCACTGAAGCCTTGCACTACTGGAGTACCTTCTGCAGATTTAAACCATGTGTTGCTAAAGACACAGATGTCTATATTATCCACATTAAGGAAAGCTTGTAGGATGTGAAGTTTCTTGTTTAGGCTTCTAGCACTGAGCAATAATACTGTTAGGTTTCTTTGGGATTTATATGCTTTGTCGGTTTGTCAAGTAGACATTGCCTAAAAAAGGCTTGGGGGGAATAAAGTTCTAGCCAATATTCAGAAGCCTAGGGGAGACAGGTGCAGGCAATCCTTTGCAAAGCAACATAGTTTAACCATGTTCTCTCATGCTGACAAATATTGAAACCTCCCTGGAAAAACACCAGAAACTAATCCAGTTATTAAAAGTCAATCACCATTTGTTCATACTGTGGCATTATCCTTAGTGAAGTTAGAATGCTGCTCAATACAAGGCACATACCTGCCTGAGATGCACATTCAGAGTGATCAATAATGTCTATCTTCGTATAATGTGTGGAAGCACACCTCAGGTCATTAATGCTCACATGGACTATGACAGAATCATACTAATAGCTGTGGTGTAATGACTTGAGTGCAAGCATAACTTGGCAGAGCCTGGATCCAGATAAGCAATTACCCATTATCTTCTCCTTGTTCAGTCATGTGAGGGCATCTATGTGTCCTATAATGGAGTCCCTTATGACAAGAGACCCAGGTAGTGTGTTGGCTTGCCTTATGGGGTTTGCTCTTGAGGTTCCAATGGGTGTAGGCATATGTGTTGTGTTTAATGTTGCTGTTGGTGTGTGTGCTGCAGAGATTGTTGAGGACAGATGTAGCCATTTATTGGCTTAGGAGGTTTTTAATGTTTGGTAAGATTTCTTTTCAGTGTCTCAGCATATTTTGCCTCCAGTGAAATTGTGTATATGCATCTCTCACATGCTGTATTAGTTTCTTTAAGGATTAAATGGTGGCTTGTGAACATGGGGAAATTGCTTCACTGCCTCAGGATGCCCATATCTACCAATTTGGCTATGGAGACTATTTATTTATTTATTTGATGTTTGTTTACCGGGAATGTCTGACTGAGCTTGCGGCCTTTTTTAGCAGAGGCCTGGGGAGAAAAGCTCCACAAAGTATTACATACACCATAAAAATGTTTACAAACAGTACTGTAATCATGAGGTAATATAAACATGCATTATAATGCTTGGATTCCCACTTGTAGCATGAGAGTCTAAAAGGTGTTATTTACAAAAAAGGCAGTAAAACTATGTTAGTCATTCATATATCGCCAATACATAAGGACCTCACTGTTTAGAGGGGAAGTAATGGCAATTAACTCAGAGCTTAAGATATGAATACAGAAAGTAATGTATATTAAATCTTAGATCTTACCGGCAACAGCATGTACATCAGTAATCAAAAGCAGAGGGAAGTTGATAGAGAGAGCAGGTGAAAGACTAAGGTAAAGTGTCAAGAGAAAAAAAAGGGGGGTGGCTAAGGGTAAAAGAGGGAAAATTAGAGATTTTTTTTTAAATTAGAAATAAGAGATGAGAGTAGTAGTAGTAGTTAGAATCAAGTGAAATCTGAAAAAGGGGAGTAAGGTAAGTGGGAAAAGAAGGGAGGGAGATAAATATGAGTAGTGGAGAAATTTAGTGAAAAAAGGTATTAGGAGTTAGTTCTGTGGTGAGACTTGTGTATGAATTGAGAAGGGGCTGTATGCAATGAAGGTCAGGTGATTAAGTTCACAGTGGTTGTTTAAAGGAGCAAGTCCAGGTATTTGTAAAATGGACTTTTAGAGCAATTTTAAATAGGCGGGGCTGTGTGATCTGATTGTTAAAGGTAGCTTATTCCAGTGGATAGAGGGAAGATAGTGGTAGAGGGTTTCACCAGTTGATTATTTAGGTTTGTAGATTGGGATGTTTTGGCTGGTGCTTCTAAGTTTTCTGGTTGGGAGGTAGTAATTTAAGATGCTGGAAATGTTAAAGCAGAAGGAGGGTTTGTAGAGGATGGAGTGGATGGTATTAATTTGATAGAAAAGAAGATGACTGGGGAACACAAGCCAGTTCAGTGTTTTCAAGGCCAGGCAGTGAAGGGATTTAGGTTGAGTGTTTGGCGAATCTAGCTATTTTGTGATATGTATTTTCCATCTTATTCAGTACTGTTGTCTGTAGGTTAGTGAAGATTTGGGAGCCATAGAAGACAGGGTAGGAGATGAGGAAGAGAAAGAGTAACCATCTTGCCTCGGATGTGAGATATATTTTGTTACAGTATAGTAAGTCAAGCTTTTGGTTAGTATTTTTGATACAGTAATTTATATGAAGGTAGAGCTTTAGTTTATCATCAATTATGGCCCATAGTAGTTTGGCATGGGATTCAACATTGATGGTGGTATTGTCTAACAGGGTGATAGTGAAGGCTGAAGTGTTATGACAGAGTGATTTAGGCAGAAATAGAAGTAGTTTAGTTTTCTTAGCATTGAGTATTAGCTAGTTATTGGTTAGCCAGGTCTCAATATTTATGAAAGTTTGCTGGGTTTTGGAAATCAGGTCTGAAAAGTAATCAAAGGAGGTGATGACTGCAGAATCGTTCGTATATTGGATGAGAGCTGAGTTCGGGCAGGATTTATAAAGATTGTTAGTAAAAATGTTGAAGAGGTCCTAAGATGGAGCCTTGGGGGAACACCTATGGTGACTGGCTGAGGAGGAGAGGGAGGGGACAGTGTAGAAAGCCATCTAACAGATTGTTGCTTGTTGGACAGGTAGCTGCTGAACCAAGAGATAGTGGATGGGGACAGATTAAGTTCTGTTAGTTTAGAAGTGAGCAAAGGATGAGACACAGAATCGAATGCCTTGGATAAGGCCAGGAATAGGCAAGAGACTAGTTTCTTACAGTCTATGGATTGCACAACTGAATTGGTAAAAGCGATGAGAGTGGTGGAAGTAATATGGTTTGGTTGAAAACTATGCTGAGTGGGTGTTAAAAGGTTTTCTAGTAATAGGTGGCATAATAATTGTGCATGGGCGCATTTTTCCATGATTTGTGAGAGTGGAGAGAGTAGAGCTATAGGCCTAAAATTGGAAATTTCTGTTGATTGTCCTCCTTTATGGATGGGGATAGTATAAATTTTTTCCAGATAGATGGAACAGTAGATTCAGACAGTGAGCGATTTATCAGAATAGATATGGGGTATGGAGTGGTACTAGTGACTATTTTTAGGAAGTATGGTGGCAAGTTGTCAACAGATGGAGAGCATGGGTTTAGGTTCTGAAGAAGTTTTTTGATACAGGCAGTTGATACAGGTTGAAGAGGAAAAAGTATTTTTTGGGGTTGGGGTGTTTTTCAGAGTGAGGGCTAGATGGATCAGAAGCAAGGGTGCAGTTAGGAAGAGATCTGGAGCTAGAAGGCAGTAATTTTCTGATGGTGTTGATGAAAAAGGAATTTAACTGGAACAGGTGGCTATTTCTGTGGGAGACAGGTTAGGATCAGGGGTGGAAGATGGTGTGTTACCTGGATGTAAGATGTGGTTAATTGACTTTCAGAAATCCCTAGGGTGGATTGTGAGTAGATGTTCCTTTTATCAGATACTATAATTTTTTTAGTTTTGTTTCTAAGTTCTTTATATTTTTGCAAGTCTAAAGGAGATTTGATTTAGTCCATTTTTTTTCCACGCTAGATCTCTGACATGGATAGAGAAACAAATGGTGTTGGTAAGCCAAGGGGAGATTTGAGAGTTAAGTCATGTTGTTCGAAGAGGGGCAAGAGCATTGAGAATATTTAAGAAAGTTGAATTGAAGTGTAGGACAGCATCATTAACAGACAGTGAAGAGTGTGAAGACCAGTTAATGGAGGATAGGAGGCTATTTAAATATTCTGGGTTGAAGATGGTCAGTTTACTGAAAGTTTTATATTTGTGAGTACTAGTAGTGTGGGAGGTTATCTACTCGGATAGGCACATGGTCACTAAGAGAAGTCAGACAGTGATTCAGATTTCTAGTATTTATTGGGATGAGATACTAGTATCCAGTCAATAACTGAGTGCGAGTTTGAGAGTTTATTTAGGTGGGTTGTGTGAAGCCGTAAAGGTTTATAACTGGACAAGGGGAGCTTGTTTTAAAGCGATGCCAATTTATGTTGATGTCCCCTAGGATAGTTGTTTTTGTAGTAGTGTTATCGGTGAGACAGGATAGTATTTGTTCAGGAGGGAGATGATATCACCAGGAGATATGTATATGGTGGCAACAGTTAAGGTAAGGTGTTGAGAATTACATTTACTAATAAAATTTCAGTGGGGGAGTAGAGAGGTGTTAGAGGAGGTTATTGTGACATGGTCATGGTAGAGGAGGTTACTGTGACATGGTCATGGTAAAGGATAGCTACTCCTCCACCTTTTATATTTTTTCTATCCAGACGTAGTATGTTATAGCCAGGTGGGGGAATTTCGTTATCTGCGTTATGTGGTTTGAGCCAGGTCTCAGAGAATTAGTAGGTCTGGGGAGTGCAGTCTATCCATGCATGTAATTCTGCAGTTTTATTCAGAATGCTATGGATTTTTAGAGCATAAAGCTTGAGGTGCTTATTAGATAGGGTGGAGTTATAGTTTGGAGTGGGGTTGTAGTGGGTGGTGGTAGTAGATGAAGGGGGTCCAGGGTTTGGGTGAATGTCACCAGACTTTAATAGAGTAGTGACTAGTAGGTAGGAAATCTGGTGAAAAAGAAGTAGGAGTGGATTTTTTTATTTTTGTTTTATATGAAATGTTGCCATGATGCAGAAACTTAGTATGTTGAGGCAGAAGAGTTGGATGAGAGTGTAGAGAGGGAGATATAGTAAAGTAGTCTGAATTAAACGAGGGTTGAGAGGTTAAAGTACAGGTAGGAGATAGTTGCTGTGGGTTGAGCTTATGTTCAGTTAAAGTAAGGTAGTACAATATGGAAAGTAAATATAGGAAGAGTGCAGGGAGAGACATTGTTTGAAAGGTAGTGGGGAGGAGGGCAGTGAAAAAAGTGTAGATGACTGTATTGCTATAATGGGAAATAGGGTGAGTGACCCGGTGAAGAGTGGAATAACTGGTTAACTATAAATGAAATGTCAGGGGTGGGTGGGTATAGGGGGTTAGGGTGGGGAGCGAAGTGAGCCTGAGCATAGCAAGGGCAAATGGAGCGGGGTGAGCCAAAGAACTCAATTCAGAGCAGACAACACTGTTATTGGGAGTGAGTCAGCAGAGATCCAAGATTATCGAAGTACAAATAAATATATAAAGTCCTGCAAGGAAAATGTGGGGGGTGTGCAGGTCCTAGAGTGTGCATCTCAGCTAGTATTGAACAAAGTTACAGGAACAGAAAGATATTTAAATGTAAACCTATAATGGGTGCTTGTAAGACACCAGAAAGCTGAAACTTTTAAAGTGTCCTGTTAAACTGTGAGGCAGCTTGCAGACAGATCCAGTGAACAGGTATCAGCACACTGTTGCAGTTTAACACTGCTCCTACCTGTATATGGGTGGGCTGCAGTAGGTCAGGAACTGGGTTATACAGAGGTTTTCCTTTGGTGGTCTCTGGGGTTTGTCATTAGACTAGGCTAGCTAACATCTTTGTTAGTGTTAATATTAGCTTAGTGAATGTTTACATGACACTGCAGTAACTGATATTCTTGGGCACAGACTTCGTCAAGACCTTTGCCATCTAGACTTAGCTGTGCCTTTTTTCACTTTCTTCATTTCTGAAGTCCTTTGTGCTATCAGAACTGTAAAATTATTTTGAACTGTGGATTTAGTGTAATCTAACATGATGTGGGGCCTTGTCCCCCCTGAGAAAACTGGAGCCTAAATTATTTTTCACATTAAAATGTTAACTTGGAAAGTAATACAGATTCGTGCAATTTCATTAATGGCTTAGAGCCACCTCTGTAGCCTTCCAGTGTACTCAGCAAAACACGACTTATAAAAATATAGCAGATGATCACGTGTTTCAATACTTACCTGAAAATGCTAAAGCTTCTATCTTAAAACATGGATTTAGTCAGTAGCAGAGTCATGGATCTTTCTTAAAAAAATGGAAAAAAATAAGGTTACAAATCACTCTTTTTGGCATCTGCTACCATAATTGGTAAAAAAAAAAAAAAAGGGCCAAGTGACCATTTTCATGAGTAAGTCTAGACTCTAATACACAAAAGGATTTTAATTTACAGATTGATGCTTTTCCTAAATAGGTGAAACAGTGGTCAGAGAATGGAAAGCTTATAGAGGAGAATTCTCACCATTGAATCTAGGCCATTGCTGCAGTGGCAGTGTCATACTGTGCTACCAGCAGCCCCTGTTTATGTAGTAGATATGAGCTGGGATAGAAGAGTTTAAGATAGATTGCCTAGAAGACAGCTCTTCTCTGTAGGTGAGGAGGGTGAATGTGGGCATCTTCCACTGGAACAACAGCATTTCTTGATGTACAGCTGCAGGTGTCTTGGGTACTACAAATGAGTGGCTTTGATGGGATGTGCAGGTAGCACCCCACTAACATGTTATTTATGTAGAAGCAGACACTCAATGTATAGGAATTATGCATTTTTAAATGACATGTCCTTCTTTTCAAGGAATATGTATATTGTAATAAAGATCTGTGACCATCTAGATATATCAGTAGTGAACAGTACTGTGATGAATGTTATCTCAACCCCTAGCTGTTCTTCCAGGAATTAACGAAGGACAGATCTCCTCTTGCAAGAGGTCACCCCAATTAGGTTTTGCATGGTACACGGGGTATAGTGGGACTGAGCAAATGAGCCCTTGAGTGAAAGGCTTCCATTGCAGTGTGATGAGTGTGGGTGTGTACATTATATATATATATATATATATATATATATATATATATATATATATATATATATATATGGGTGTACTTCAGAAGACTGAAAAACCAAAAGTCTGAATCCCAAAAGTCTGAAAATTCTAAATACTGAATGATGGAATTTGCCCCTCTTCCATTGTTGTGCAGTCTTGGAATTAGTATATATAGTTAGCAGGGGGTGCAGGGGGGGAGCTTGCCCCCTGCATTAAAAATGTGTTCAGTGTTTTGAATTTTCAGTCTTTTGGGATTCAGTCTTTTGGTTTGTCAGTCTTCTGAAGTAGACCCATATATATGGCTTACTGGTGCACAGTATTCAGAGAAAATGGGTATGTATTTTAAAAAATGTATTCATTTGTTAACATGGTAAATGAAATGTTCATTGTGGATAGCAGCAAAGACCCAGGCAGTGGCCCTCTACCATGCCAAGGCAAGGGAGTTCTAAATCCACTCCTTATTCCAAGCAGCTAAAATGACTTCCCCTCTGCCCCTCCACCACTCCCACCAGCCTAGGAGGAAGGCTATCCCTATTCTTGGACAAGTAGCAAACCGTCACAACAGATTGGTGGGTACTAAACATCATTTCAAAGGGGTACAGATTCACTTTCAAAGAAAGCCCAAGATTTTCAGGATTCCCAGACTTACCTGCAAACCAAAGAGCAGAGGCCATCTGCCAAATTCAAAAACTCTGTGCTCAGGGATCAGTGGAACCGGTGCCAGAGGAGCGAGCAGGAAAAGGTTTCTACTCAAGGCTGTTCCTGGTACCCAGAAAAGAGGGCACCTGGTGCCCTGTTCTGGACCTATCCACATTAAATCCGTCTCTCCAAGTGCCAAAATTCAAAATGCTGACCCTTCAAAACTTACTACCTATGTTGGCTCCAGAGGCCTGGCTAGTGACCCTAAATCTCAAAGACGCCTACCTCCATATCCCTATCAGGGAATCCTGCAGGAGTTTCCTATGTTTCAGCACAGGCTCAGAGCACTTTCAATTCTCGGTGCTGCCCTTTGGCTTATCTGCTGCTTCCAGAGTCTTCGCCAAGTGCCTTGCTCTGGTCATTGCCTTTTGCAGACAGCAAAACATCCAGATTTACCCCTATCTGGATGACTGGCTCATTCAAGCAGACACCAAGAAAAAACTCCTGCAAGACTTTTCCTTTGTCCAAACGCTCCTAACCTCTCTGGGTTTCACCATCAACAGGAAAAAAATCCCATTTCCAATCCACAATACAGATAACTTTCCTAGGAGCCCTCTTGGACACATCTGCCCAAAGAGCATTCCTGTCTGCAGAGAAGCAGAGCTTTCTCCCACTCTACTTTTCTCAGCTAGCTCGTAAGACGCATCTCAGCAAGGAAGTTCCTGCAAGCACTTGGGTACTTGTCTTCCTGCATCCTTCTGGTACCTTTGGCCAGGCTCCACATGAGAAAACTACAATGGTATCTCAAGAACCTATGGAGCCAACATTCACAGTCACTAGAACACCAGCTGCCCCTGATCCCCTGCATATTACCCTCCACATCAACATGAAGGAATTGCTGGTGGTACACAGAGCTATAATAGCATTCAGGAGCCACCTCAGACCAAGAGTTCTCTGACAACACCACAATCATGTGGTACATCAACAAACAGGGGGGAACACACTCATACCCCTTGTGCCACCTAGCTATGCTTATCTGGCAGACTGCTTCAATGATGGGAATGCATCTGATAGCCCAGTACATTCCAGAGGAGCACAACACCCTGGCAGACCACCTCAGCAGGAGTGTCCTGAACCCACACTAGTGGCAGCTACACAAAGGCACCTTCCTCTACATCATACACCTCTGGGGATTACCAGACCTCTTTGCTACAATTCAAAACGGGCAGCTAATCAGATTCTGTTCCAGGGAATTCTGTCCACGAACATAGAAGGTGGATGCTGTCTCCTTTCACTGGGGCAACCTGTTTGTGTACGCTTACCCTCCCTTACCACTGATTCCCAGGGTACTTCTAAAGATCAGGGAGGAAGGGCCTAGGGCTATCCTCATTGCCTCAAACTGGCCCGAGACAGCATTGGTACCCCTTGCTTCTCAGCCTACCAAGGAATTACCCATCAGCCTGCCTCTCACAGAAAATCTGTTAACCCAAGAAAAAGGGTCAGTACTGCACCTGAATCTTCACACACACAGCCTGTTTGCATGCCTTATACCCCAGAGGTGGATAACAGGCCATTACTGAGCAAACTGGTCTTGGATATCACTAAAGAGGCCAGAAGGCCCAGTACCAGAAAATCTTATTTTGCAAAATGGAAAAGATTCACTTCGTGATGCCAAACTAAGGGTGAAAACAGCACCCATGCCTCTCTCCTCTTGGTTCTGGACTACCTTGCGGAACTCATGCAAAAGGGATTTTCTTACTCCTCTATCAAGATCCATGCCTCAGCTCTCTCTCCTCAGTCTACAACAGAGCAACCTCTATTCCCCCATCCCCTGTTAAAACAATTCCTTAGAGGGGTATCACACATTAGACCTCCTAGGAGGCCACCCACCCCAGCATGGGATTTGAAATTTGTCCTCGAAAAAGTGACCGTACCCCCCCTTTTGAACCAGCTGCCTCAGCAGAAGTAAAGCACCTCTCTTGGAAGACTGCCTTCCTGCTGGCCATAACCTCAGCCAAAAGAGTATCAGAACTACAGGCTCTCATGGCATATTTTTCATCCAGACAGGGTATCCCTTAGGACAAAACCCTCCTTTATGCCTAAAGTGATATCTGACATGGCTCTTAATCAGGCCATCCATCTCTCTACCTTCTTTCAAAACCCACAAAATAGGCCATCCATCTCTCTACTTTCTTTCAAAACCCACAAAATGGGGCGGAAAGAATTCTCCATACTTTAGATGTGCACAGGCAGCTTAGATACTACCTAGGCAGAACCAAGTCTATCAGAAAGACTGACCAACTGCTGGTCAGCTTTGCCCCTGGGGCAGGCATGAAACCTATATCCAAACAAACCATTTCCAAATGGATATCACACTGCATCAATTTCTGCTACTCTTTTCATTTAGAGGGACCTCCCAAGTCAGTGAGAACCCATTCTACCAGGGCAGCATCAACTTCAACTGCCTTCCTCAGAGGCATCCCTACCAGGGACATTTTAGAAGCTATCACCTGGACATCTGTCCACACCTCCGCAAAACACTACCAGCTGGCTACTTTCTCCAATTCTAGGGCAGACTGCTTCAGCAGTCCTGCAGGACATTTTAGCTTCTATTTAAAGCAGTAAAACCATATTCTCCAGCTCCTTCACTGCATTCCTACCACCCTATCTTTCAGCTTTGGGAATCTTCCCACAAGTGATGACTACAACAGTGAAACATGAAGAACATAGTACAGTTGTGTACACGTACCATAAATGTAGATGTTCAAGTGTATTCGCTGTTGCAGTCCTGTTTCCCTCCCACCTTTCCCCCTTTCTCTTCTTTATCTTTCTTATGACCTTACCCAGGTTGGCCTTCTTCAGGTCTTCTTGGAAGTGGTGGGGGTAAGAAAAACTAATGTAATGGCATTGGCTGCCTCTCTTTATAACACTGAAGACCTGATGTCAGTCTCTGACGCCCTGCAGCCGAAGCAGGAGAGAAATTCTTTACTCTGGTATTCGGGCCGGCTGAGAGCTGCTCAGCAGGGATAACTCACAAGTGATGACTGCAACAGTGCATTTACTCGAACATCTACATTTATGGTAAGTGTACACAACTGTACTTTGTAGTGCAGTGTTTTGTGTACAAATTATGGCTGATAAGAAGTCCACTGGGATCAGCCTACCCACCTTGTTTAATAAAGTAAATGAATGTCAAATGAAATAGATTAATCTAATACATATGTTCATTTGTTCACTGGTGTAGGATCCTTGGGTATAAGAGTTGTATCCTGCTGAGAATATAACAGCCAGACATCTTACAAAGGTTAAGAGCACCTTCCACATGCCTAAACCTCTACCAGCTTGAGCAAAGCTGAGGAAAAGAGCACTTTGGGTTCCAAACCTTCAGAGCTTTTCTGCTGCCTTGGAGTGATCTTTTTGTGGGAATGGCTGGTTCTTCCAGCCACAAAAAGAAAAACTAAGCAAACAGCCTTTGCCACCACTGCAGACTAGTGTGCCTTAGGCCACTCATTTTTTACTTCAGATATTTCTGGTGTAGCACCTACTGCCACAATGGACTGGGAGGTAGCCACATTCTCTGCTGTAGTCCCCTTCAGTAGGCAAGGGAGTGCTACTCTGGTCAGTCCTGGGAGAGTGAACAGGGAAAGTTTCCCAGAATACTGTACTCATCTTTGGGGAAGCAGATGCTGCCATTAGTAACACGTCCCCATTTTTCCTGTCAAAAAGAGGGGGAAAAACAAGCATGTATCTACTCCTCCTCAAATTTCTTTGGATAGGAGTAGTTTACAGGGTGTGTGTAAGGGTTTAATTCAGGGAACTGATCCTCCTTGCAAAGTAGCTTCTAGTAAATGAAAGAGGGAATACTGATTTTCCTGAAGAGATTTGAAATTCTGAATCTGAACAGGAAGATGCACGGATGGATACAGTTTTTTTTTTCTCTCAGATTTCTGATGCAGATTCAGAGAACTCGGTTTCTGATTCTCCGGGGGGCTTCTCTGAAACTATTGCAAGAATGTGCTAGTGTTTTCAGTAGAACACTGAGGTGTCTCAGTCCCTCAGAAAATAATATGAATTGTCAGAGAGAGAGATTTTCCAGATGCTACACTCATTCCTCCTGTTCTGCCTGTTTTAGAGGATGTTTGTATTACTGCCTGCAGTTTTCCTGATAGTTAGCCAGCTGCCCCAAAAAAGATAGAATATATAAAGTTCCTCAGTTTTTAAATTTTTATACACTGTTCCCCAACCTAACCCAGCAGCTATATCTCTTATTGTTCCCACTGCTGCTAAGTACCTAGTCAGTTCCAGTCCTACTCTTTCTGATAAGGAT
Source organism: Protopterus annectens (assembly GCF_019279795.1). Lineage (NCBI taxonomy): Eukaryota > Metazoa > Chordata > Ceratodontiformes > Protopteridae > Protopterus > Protopterus annectens. Next base: position 139,695,189 of record NC_056751.1, read on the forward strand.
GATAAATTATTGATAAATATGCAAAAAGTATATACTTGTACAACTTTGATTTTTCAGAATTTTAAATTGTCAGGCTCATATGGTAAAGTTTGTTCTCACTAATTGTGAAAGTATGAGGAAAGTTTTATCTGCATTTTCTTGTGAGGAAAAATTGCTTTGAATAACTTAGTTCCTCCTATTGTTCATCTCACTACTCATTGTTTGCAGTATGTGTGTGTGTGTGTGTGTGTGTGTGTGTGTGTGTGTGTGTGTGTGTGTATGACTTTGTTGATACTTCTTCCAGGGCTATGGTCACTGGTACTGTTGTTATGAGAGTTGCATGGCTGCATTCTCAGAATCTCCTAGTTGATATTAAAATGAGATTTTAAATTCACCCTTGGATAGAGATTTAGTGTTTGGGGGGCCTCTCTGCTACAGAGGTGATCTAAAAGTGTGATGAAAGGGTCAAGCTGATCCGGTGAATTTTTCAGCCCTCCTTTTCCAAATTTTTGATGGGATTTTCTATCTCCTCATCCAATTTTGGCAAGAAGCAGAATAAATAGTATCAACAAAATACAGGCAAACAGACATTTCTTAAGAAATGGCAAGGGAGGGGCGCGAAGCCTGAATGGCTAACTGAAAGCAGCAGTATTTTAGAGCTCCATATAACTAGTTAAATAAGACAGGAAAAATATTATTTTTTTTCTTCAAAGTATAAAATCTTATAGATAAAGGACTAATTTACATTATTAGAAACGTTGGTGAAGTTTTACAAATAATTTCCTGTCAAAAAGCTTGGAGATATATTCACCTGTTAAAATGAGCAACTCAAGGAATTCTCACCAGGATGCTGCCTTAAAGAAGGAACTACAACAGATGACATCTACCCTGCAGGAGTTGTCTTTGAAGATGGATGATTTTAAAGAGAACCGAGAAAATCTTAAAACAAGCAGTCAAAAACAGGCTGACACCCTCAAGAAAATGCTACAACACCAGACAAAGATAACAGGAATAGAGGTTTCTCTAAATGACTTAGAAAGCAGACTTAAGGAAGAGGAAACACAGAAAGAACTGCTTCATAAACAAAACACTTGGTTGGTTAATAAAGTCGATGACTTGGAAAATAGGGAGAGGAGAAATAACATCAGGATTTTTGGATTACTTGAAAACACAGAAGGTGAGGATATTATTTCCTTTTTTCAAGCTGGATCCCTGACTTTTTAAATTTAAAAGAAGGATTTTCCTTTGGCATTGAATGGGCGCACAGAGCTCTTGGGAAACCTGCCACTAACTCAAACTCTCCTCCTAGGTCAATAATTTATCAAATTGTTCATATTTGGACAAGGAACTGATTTTAAGATCTGCTTGGAGGAAGTCACCTCTAAAATATAAACCGAGCCTGAAAAGATTTGATAACAACTATTCATCTAGTGGAACAAAGGAAAAAAGTGTGGCCAATGATAGTTTCTGAAACAAATAACATCAAGGCACAACTTGCATATCCAACTAAGATAAGAATATTGTATGCCAACGAGATGATGACTTTTATTGTCTTAGAGGAAGCCTCTTCATTTATTAAAACAAATAATGTGATTACTTTACCAGAAGATATGGATTGGATGTCACCTTCTCTCAAGAGAACAAATGAAACAAATGTCTGGACAGACTGATACTGTTACAGCCAAATCTTTCATAGCATCTACTAGGATATGAATTGTTTTAACATTACTTTAAAGGACCAATTTTACTGCTTGGAATTTTAAAACAAAGATAACTAACTACTGGAATCTCTATCTATATTTTTTGAAAATAGATGACACATTAGAGTTTTCACATTACCTCAGGTACGTAAAACAGGGTACTTTTCTTTCACAGAAGGAGGGTTATATAGCACATAAAATATTTATCATGTAATTCTGTGTATTTTCTCTTAATTTTCTTTTTTCTTTCTCTTTTTTCTCATTATTTATTTGAACTGCATAGTCTCCCTTTCTAAATTCTCTCATATTTACTATACTAATATAGTCTGTATATATTTAATAACTCACTATCTATACATAGATAAATAATAGTCTAAAATAATCTAGTTTTAAGGTCGACTAATTGGAATACTGAACTTAATTATTACAATTAGTCACTGTTATGCTTATTGGGATTGGGGACATGTTCGTGATTAATTCTGAAATGTTCTATTCACGTACATATGTCCTTTGAATTATTTCCTTTTAGTATTAAATATATATATATATATATATATATATATATATATATATATATATATATATATATATATATAAAGGAGGGAAAATGTTCTGTTGGTTAAGAGAAGTGAAGCTTTCTTCACATTCTGTTTGCATTGCCATAGCAACAGTAAACAATTGCTGGAGTTTCTAAGGACACTGTGAACCTGCAAAGTGCATTTAGCCTCACAGATAACAAATACTAAGAAAAAGTAGTGTTTAGTTATTAAAATGAAAAACAACCTAAGCAAGGTAAAATAAATACATAATAGGACTATTTGTAAATATTTTATGATTTATCCTCTTAGGATTACATATTCTCGGAAACACGACTGAAATGTTCCCAAATTATATGTGCACTTAAATTTAGCTGCTTGAGTATTACTCAGTTTAACATGCTGATTCCACAAGCTGTCTACATTGTAAAATTTGCATTTTATATGTTAGTTGAAATTGGCAGTCTCTAGAGTACATGAAAAGATACATATTACTTTTTGCAACATGTTATCTTTGCAGTTACCTCACACTATACAAACTCACTTGGCAACTGATAGCTATTTATTTAAAATACCAGTTTAACTATGTGCCCTTGAAATGCTGTTGACATTTTGACAAAATATAATCTGAACTGTAAAATGAATGACTTGAAAGTGAAGTAATGCATAGATTTCAAAGACAGTTCTTGACACTACAGTAAAAGTAAAAATGTATATTCACAAGGAAGTATTGAAATGTTTTAGTCTTCCAGTTAAAACAGCATACTGTCACCGTTTTGCGATATCAAAGTTTGAAGAGCTAGGAAATTACTATTTGTCTTTATAATGGTAATTAGATGGATGTTAGACTCTGCTTTGTTTAATAAATTGTGACACGTTTATGAGGAAGAGAAGACTCGGTTACTCACATTGGACTACACATTCCTGAAAACGCAAAATAAATGTCCCCAAATTATTTGTGAACTTAAATAAAACTGCCTGATTAATAAGCATAATTTACTTTAACAACCTGAATCCATAAGCTGTCTGCTCTATATATGCTACATTATATATGTCACCTGCATATGACAGTCTCTAGAGCACACGAAAAAAATACATATTTTTGCAACATGCTATATTTGCACTAACCATACATTCTGAACTAACTCAATTGGCAACTGACAAGTTATTTGTTTGAAACATCAGTCTAAATATTAATTGTGCCCTTGAAATATTGTTGGCGTTTTGACAAAACCTGAATTGAAAAAGGAATGATTTGAAGAAGTGAAGTATTGTACAGATTTCAGACAGCTGTTGACACTACAATATAAGTAGAAATGTATACATGCAAGGAAAAATTGAAATGCTTTACACTTTGTTAAAATAGCTTATTGTTAAATTTTTGCTTTATCTGAAAATTTAAAGATCCAGGAAATTATTTCTACTTTGTCTTTATAATGTTTACTAAAGTTATGTTAGTCACTGACTTGTTTAATGGATTGTGAGTCATGCACACGATGGACTACTGAAAGATATTTCTTTTACCTATGTTTGCTGAATTTCTTTTATTAGTACTGATTTAAAACAAGGCAAAGAAAGGGAAGGGAAATCTCTATTTTTGCTCAAGGGAGGAGAGGCTTAAGAGTATTCTAACTGCCCCAAGAAGTCTCTAAGATGCTCTAAACACTATTTGATTAATACTTACCTAAGGTAAGTCTTGATTACTATATGGGTACCTTCACATTCATTTTAGACCTGATTTGATTACCCATTCTGAAAGCAGGAGGTGCCCTATGCAGGATGGGAATTGTCAGAGTGATCATAGTTCATTCTTAAACTCTGCTTTGTAAATCTATAAATATGTAAAAGACTGCAGACTAGAATGTAGGCCACCTCTACTCAGTCAGGAATACCACTGATAAAGCCAGGTCTTTTCATAAGTGTAAGTTGAAGTTGGTGAGCTAAAGAGTGGGAAAATAAAGGAAGACAGTACACCTACAGTAAATTCATATTTCATTGGTAATGACTCATTGTCTGCTACAGAGTCCTTTTAGTTAAATTATTTTAGTAATAATCTATTTGTTGTTGACTTATTTAGTGTATTCTCCTCTGTTGCATTAACTTATCCGAAATTACGTATTTGACATGTTTGGGATCTCTTAAGGGTAACTAAATATTGGATATTTTCTAAGTCAACATAATAATTGTTTACTCTACTAACATTCTATCCTGATATATAAGATACTATAGAATAATAATAGAATAATATGGAATTTCACATGTCTTTTAAGAAAATTCTCCATATAATAATTTAACATATGGAGCTCAGTTGATACTGTTGGTTAAAGGTATGAGTGATAATCCAATAGATCTACCATTACCTATTGGATTAGGAATGACTTTCATTCCATGTTTAACGGGAAATTCATATTTACTTGTATTTGATACTTTAGAATTAATGTTTTATAGAAGTACTTTTTTTAAAGCTTGACCAGAATTTTACCCTACTTGTATTTAAAGAAGAAAGAACATTAAATTACACTCCCAAGCTTACACACATAAAACTAACATTCAGTTTTATCCGAGAATATGGTACAACTACTATAATCAAAATAAAAAAAGCAAAAATGTTTCTTCCAACAGTAACTTGAAATGGATTTAACATTCTTATCATTAAATACTAATGGCTAAAATAATGCAAATAAAAGATCAAACTTACTAAAATATTTAAATCTAAATAAGGCACAAATAGTATTTCTCCAGGAAACGCATTTTAAGACTAATGATACCTTTATTTGGAACCCTAAGGACTATACAGTCTTAGCTCAATCCTCCTATAGAACAAAGACAAAAAGATTATCAATTCTCTGGAAGAAAAACCTAATCACTCCAAAAGTTATTTATAAATATGAAGACAAAGAAGGTCTACTAGTGTTTGTTATAATTAAATGTAATAACAGAATATGGACCTTAGCTAATCTATATTGGTTCCCAGGAACTGGAGCAGGAATGGTTAAAAAACACCTAGATTTTATTTCCAACAGTTATAAAGGAAACCTTTTACTGGGAGGAGACTTTAATTGTACCTTAGAAGCTTCTGAAACCACCAAGAAGTCTTTTTACATAGCAACTTTTTCAAAATCCTCAAAAAGATGGATTGATTCATTTCATTTAATAGATACTTTTAAAGTAAAAGATGATAAATCCTTATTTTCCCATAAAAACCATAGAGTTGGAACACAAACCAGAATAGACAAATTATTCGTAGTTCAGGATTTGTAAACAAAAATCCTCAATAGTTCCATGCCCCTTCTCAGATCATGATTGTCTGATAATGAAGCTCCAAACAGAGTTTAAACCTTTAATCCTCTCAACTAGAATTCCATCATATATCATGAAAATTAAAGAATTCAGACCCTGGATGTTATCAGAACTACAATTATTTCTTGAAATTAATACAACAGAAATCAGTAGCGTCATGGTTTGGGACTCATTAAAAGCATATTTATTTGTAAGACTCTTAGCTGGTACAAAAGGGAATCTGAATCATTAGACTTGCAAACCAGACTCTTGACAACAAAATCTAAAAAAATTGCCCAGAAGTCAAAAAAGAAAGAGGAATTAAATAAAAAAATATAATGAAATTCTAACATACAAAACTTGTCTAGTCTTGGAAAAATTAAAAATAAACTCATTAGCCACCTCCCCCAGATATCTACATAACTTATCTACAAAAATTAAAATACAATCTAAAGCAAATAACATTAGTAGTATATATCATAAAAAGAAAGGGAAAAAAGTATCAGATATAGGAGACATCCTTGAAGCATTTTGGTTCCATTATGTGGAACACTTCAAAAAAGAAGATTTAAATACCAACCAAATAAACTTGGATACAAACCTTATCAATATAAAAAAAAAAATTCCAGAAAACTTAAAACTAGACCTGCAAAAAACTGTATCCTACAAAGAAATTGTTGACAAGATAAAAGAAAGTAAATCTAACAAAGCTCCGGAGATAGATGGTATAATTATGGGAATTTACAAACTCTTCCCTTCAACAGTAATCTCCTTTTATCATAAAACTTTGCTAGAAGTCCAGTCAGAAGCAAACATACCACCGTCATGTAAATATTTTCTCATAATACCAATTCTAAAAGACAATAAACCATCAGGCCTTCGCACCTCATACAGACTTATATCATTACTGAATAATGATTACACAATATTCATGTCAATCTTAGCTAACAGAATGAAAATCCCACTTTCAAAGACAATTAATAATGATCAAACTGGATTTTTATATAATAGGCACACCCATGATAATATTAAAAGGACACTTTCTCCTATTTTATTTGCTTTGGCTATAGAAATGCTTGCAGAAATAATATGCAATAATCCAAGAATAAAAGGAATAGAAGTCTATGACCAGTTGTTTGTCTTTCGGCTTTTTCCCGGTAAGGGGTCGCCACAGCGGAACTCTGGTCCACTAATGATTTGCAGTAGACTTTTATGAAACGCTGAGGTGCCAGTTCGCCCAACCTTCAATGAAGGCACGCCCATTTACGCATGCATGTCTTTCGAATGCTACTCAATCGCGAGGAGGACATGCAGACTCCACACAGAAGGCACTCCCAAGCCGAGAATCGAATGGGAGAACCTCTTGCTGTGAGGTAACAACGCTACCGCCTTATGACCAGTACATATCTAAAATAATGCTTTTTGCTGGTGATATTCTATTAACCCTATCAAACTCCAGAGAGTCATTAGGAGAGCTAGAAGAAATAATGGAGAAATTTTATAAGATTTCAGGTCTACACTTTAATAGATCAAAATCAAAATTTCTATTTTTAAATAGGAAAAAAGAACTACAAGTTACAGATAAATCCATCATAGGAAAACAAGAACTTACACTAAATTATTTAGGAATAGTGTTATGCAAAAATATAAATGAAACAATATTAATAAATTATAAAAACATTATTGGAACAATAAAAAATATAGAAAAGTGGAACAAAATTATATTAACTTTTGAAGACAGATTGCAGTTAATAAAAAATGGTTTTATTGCCAAAAATACTTTATGTAGCATTAGCAATACAGTTAATTCCTGAAAGATGCATTCTTAAAGAAGTAAACTCATGTTTAATATAATTTTTATGGTATCTCAAAAAGAATAGAGTAGCTCTAACTCATCACATTAGACCCTGGAAACAAGGAGGATTGCACTTCCCAGAAATAGAAACATATATAAAAGCATCTGTGCTTAAAACTACAGTAGACTGGATAAACCCAAATTATTTTGCCAACTGGAAAGAATTAACGGCTATATTAAAGTAATTTAATCTGTTAAAAATGTTATAATAGTAGACAAATTATGCACAAGTATACAATGTAATATAACAAAACCTTCTAAAACAACATTGATTAATCATTGCATCAATTCCTTTAGAAAACTTAATGCAAACATAGATCTAAAACTTTGGTTTGACCTTTTAACCCCATTTACCATCATTAAGAACTTTCCTCACAAAATATATAGGGAAACAACCTCATGGGAACAAAATGTATTATTATGCTGTTTTCAATATGTAAATTAATTAAATGTTTTAGATATGCATATGATAAAAACTGCTTACAATATTCCAACACAGGAATAGTTAACCTTACAAAGCATTCTAATGTACACTCAAGATTTATGCAGATTAATAATTCCTCATTTAAAGATATTCCAAATCTAGTAAGTTTTCTGTATGAATTTATATAAATTAGTTGTGAAAAGAAAAATACCATTTCAAATCTATATAAAGAGTTAATAACATATAAAACAATTCCCAAAACATCATACTGGCAGTTCTTAACAAAAGGTCAGTCATTGCAGTTAACAGAAGAAATTAATACTAACATCTTACTATCAGTTAATTACACATCTAACACACAGTACTGGAAAATATTTAACTGGAAATAGCATTTTTAACACCAAATAGAATTAAAAATATCAGTACTACTACAAATGTTTTTTGCTGGATGTGTGAAAAGTCAAATAAAGCAGACTGGATTTATATTTTTTTATGAATGTAATAAAATTAAATCATACTGGAATGGAATCAATATACTGCGGTGGTGGTGCTGCAGTAGCGTTGTCGCCTCACAGTAAGACATTGTCCTGTTCGATTCTCAGCTAGAGCGTCTTCTTTGTGTAGACATGCGTGAATGGGTGTACCTTCGTTGAAGGTTGTGCATCAGGGCTGGCAACTCGGCAAGTAAAAATCTACTGCCAATCATTAGCGGACCGGAGTTCCATTGTGGTGACCCCTAACCGGGAAAAGCCGAAAGATACAACTGGAATGGAATCAATCATTTGTTACAAGCTTTATTTAATGAATCCTTTACCTTATCTAAAGCATTGATTATACTAAATGTAAATGAAGGTCCCTACCTGAATAAGACAAATATGTATTTGTTATGGACAGTACTTTCTATATCTAGGAAATGCGTAACCAGAAGGTGGCATTCAAATACACCCCCGACCTTGGAGGAATTCTACACTTTAATGAAGACAACTGCATCGATGGAAATAAAAATCAAAGAACTACGAATCTCTCCCAGGCCATTGGTAAATAATCCTTGGAAGAAAGTTATTTATGTGTTGGACACACTGCAATAATCAGTATTGTATCTCTGATAACTGATCTGTTAATTCTATATTTAATAACATACAGTTTATATAATTGAAAGCCAGGCTATTGTAAATATTGTATATAGTTTAAAATGATATTTAAAAATATTATGTAAATGTTATTTTAATTGAAAATAACATTTTTTGAGTAAAAAAAGAAATGGCAAGGGAGTTCCAAAAGAAGTCTTGAAACTCACAAAACCAAGGACAGTCCAATACGTTTGAATGACTATTCAAGAGGCCTTGTGACACTCACCCTTCCTGGCCCTGTTTTCTTCCAGAAAGTCTGAATCTCCATTTTTCTCTTTGGCAGTAGATAAGTTTATCCAAGTGGGTTCTGAAAAATATTCATCAAGGTTACGTATGGCAGTGGAAGGAAATTCCTCCTTTCCAGGGAGTCATTAATCATCCACCATATCAAACTATTTTGTTTCCACTGTTTTTTCATCACATGCTGTTCTATGGAGAGAGAGAACCAGTTATTTCTTTCCAGATGGAGAAGAATTTTTATTCAAGGATATTCCTAGTGCCAAAGAAAGAAAGAAAATGCTTGGAGGCCAGCTCTGGATCTTTCTTTCCTAAACCTGTTTGTGGTAGTGCCTAAATTCAAAATGATGTCACTTTATAACTTACTATTTCTTCCTCTTTCATGCTTCCTGGTAACATTAGACTTTGTATTCTCCATTCGTCCTGACTTCAGATGTTTCTTAAGATTTTGTGTGTCTGGATCACATTATCAGTTGTGTGCCTTACTCTTTGGACTATTAACTGCACCAAGAGTGATCATAAAGTGTCTAGCTCCAGTTATAGCTTATTGCAGGCTACAGGGTATCCATATTTTTCCATATTTTGAGGACTTGGTTATCTTTGCAGAGTCTTTTTCAAAGTGTGAGGAATCCCTCACTGTCTTGGGTAACAGATCTCTTTCACAAGCTGGGTTTCCAAGAGAACATTCAAATGTCTTTCTTGACTCCTTCACACAGGATTATGCTGCTTGGATGTCAGCTAGACCCCTCACTTCCAAGAGCTTTTCTTCCACAGGAAAAAATAGACCTATTTCTAAGGTTTCCCACTCAGACTTCAGTCACTCTGAGGGAATAACTTAGGATATTTGGCCTCATGCTGCCCCTGGCAAGGATCTATATTAAAATCGCGAAGAGGTATCACATCGAACATCTCTTTAGCGACACACAAAGGCACTGAAGTCTGAAAACAGCGAAGGCTCAGGCCAGTGATTTTTTTTCCCAGGGAAAAAAATTGTTGGCCTGAGTCGTAGCATTGCCATTTACCCCACTGTAGTTCGATCTCAGAGTTGGTATATATAGTTGGGGGGGTGTGGAGGGCACAGCTCCCCACTTAGTTATGTTTTAAATAGTGTGTGTGTGTGTGTTTGGTACTAGCAACTTCTTTCCCAGGGAAATAAATCGCTGTTTTGACCATTCGTGGTTTAGTGCGTTCGGTCTTTGTGTCGGTGAAGAGTCGTTCAATGTAACGCCTCTTTGTGATTTTAATATTGACCTCCCTGGCAATATTTCACATGATAAAGGTACAGTGGTATCTGAAATCACTTTGGTCCCAGCACCAGTACCCTTTATCTTTACAAATCCCAGTGCTAAGGCTTATCAGAAGAAAAATAATTTGGTGGAGACAGCAGATATCCTTAAATTCAGGTCCCCCCTTCTCCCACCCTGCTGCAAAGCAGTCAGTTACCTCAGACTTTGCCTGGGGAGCAGTTTCTGGAGGAATAAACTTGTAGGGGGTGTAGGACTCCACGGACAGATGCAAGCACATGAATATCAAGGATATGCTTGCCCTGATCAAGGCTCTCATCTCTCTGAACCGGGACCTTTTCAAGTGGTTACAGACAATACCACAGTCGTGTTAACTCAGCAAGCAAGGGGCAACCAGGTCGTACCTCCTTTACAGACCAGCCATGTTTGCTTGGGATATAGCTTTGCAGCACAACCTCACTCTACAACCATCCTACATTCTGTCAGAGCTAAATTGTCTGGCCGACAAGCTGAGCAGGACCAGGGCAGACCCTTATGAATGGAAACTTCATCAGGGGTTCTTCCAGTATTTGATCCATCTGTGGGGAGTTCCATAAGTAGACCTCTTTGCCTCCTCTCTGAACAATTATCTGGCAAGATTCTGTTTCAGGACTCCATGGGAGAAGGTCTGGAAGACAGTCTCATTATCTTTTCTTTGGACAGGAAAATTCCTGTATCCTTTTCCTCTAATATCCAGGGTACTACTGAAGATTCAGAAGGAATCCCCCAAGATCATTGTGGTGACTTCCTTCTGGCCCAGGCAACTGTAGTTCTCCCTTGTTTTGGAAATGGACAGGAGCATCTACCACCAGCTTCCTCACAGACTGGATCTACTCAGACAAGAGCAGGGGTGTATGATATACTCCATTATCAATCAACTTCAGTTGACTGTCTGGATGATGGGGTCTTATTTCCTTTTAAGCAGGCATTAAAGCTTACTACTAGAAAAGCATATATTAGCAAATGGAAAAGGTTTTCTAGTTGGTGCCAACAACATAACCAGCACCCATTCAGGGCTAGCTGTTCCCTGGTTTTACAATACTTATGCGAGTTAAAAACATATGGCCCTTCGTATTCCTCTAACACAGTTCATTTATTGGCCATTTCAGCATGTCTGCCCATGGTTCCTCATTTTTCAGTGCAGTCTCATGTCCAAATGTTTTTGAAAAGGGTTTTGCATAAGACACCTCCCAAGAAAAGCAGTGGCTGCTCCTTGGGATCTCAATTTTGTGTTAGAGAAGCCAACACATGCTCCATTTGAACCAGCTGACTTGAGGTTCTTAACATGAAAAACAGTTTTACTGAGTGCTCTGTCCTCGGCAAGAAGGACATCTGGGTTACAAGTCCTTATGGTGAATAAACCCTATCTCATTTTAAATAAGACTAGGGTTTCTTTAAGAACTAATTCTCCTTTTATGCCTATAGTGCTGTCTGAGTTTACTTTAAGCTAGCGTGTCCATCTCCTGATTTTCTTTCCTGAACCTATAAATGAGGAAGAAAGGGTACTGCACACCTTGGATGTCTACAGACAACTCAAGTACTGACTTGATAGAACTAAATCTTTCAGATCTTCAGATCAATTGTTTATTTCTTGTGAAGGTAAGAAGGGGACAACCTTTGTCATGACAGACTTTTTCCAAATGGTTGTCTAAGGCTATTACCTTTTTGCTGTACTCAGCATAACAAAACTATTTGAGTCAGGGTCAAGGCCCACTCTACCAAAACCTGGGATTTATTTGTGGCTTTTTGGAAAGGGTTGGATTCTAGAAATATTCCAGAAGCTGCTACTTGGTACTCAATAAATACTTTTACAAAGCACTATATGCTTGATTCTTTCTCTGGGCCCAGATTAGGCTTTACTAGGACTATTCTTCAGGGACTCCTGGTCTCTTCTTCTGCATCTCAAATGTAGTTATCTGGGGTATTCTACCCATATAGCTAAGGCTGCTGCAGCAGTGATCAGTGTGATCAACATACTACAGTCATGTAAGTAAACTTACTGTAGCAGTAGCTGCTCGAATAATCACTGCTGTAGTAGCCACTCCCTCCTCCCTCCAACCTCCTTATTTGTGGTGTGCTTCTTATGCCAGGGTGTTGACATTTATTTTTTGTTGTTTCTAGCTTTGTCTTTCAGCCTCCCTTGCTGTCTGTTGGCAGGAAAGCCCTGTCTTCTAGTCATCTCAGCTAGAACTGCCTGACAGTTTGAGTGCATGGATGGTCCTTGAAGGTTTGGAAGTAGTCTGGCTGTTATATCCTTGGCAGGATGTAACCCATATAGCTAAGGCTACTACAGCAGTGATGATTCAAACATCTACTGTTATTGTGAGTTTACTTTTACCAGTAACTTGAGAAAGTACAGCTGTATGAGAAAAAAAAATTCTTCACTGTCTGAGGATGTTCATGACCTTGAACGGTAAAATAATTGTGAGGGCTCAACTTTTGTTCTCTCGCCTTAGGTTTCTGATTCTGAGGAGAGTGCTTTGTTTCTGACAGTCTCTTGGAAGGATTTTCTTTTTCTGAATCCATATCCAGAAATCAGTAACATCTCTGTATTCTTCCCTTGTAAGACCCATTATTGAGTACAGTGCCCCTTTTGGCATGTACCTCACAAAGCACATGCAGTAGCTGGAGATACCACAGAAGTTCCTCACCAGGAGAATCCAGGGCCTCAAACACCTACCCTACACAGATAGGCTAAAAGCCCTGTCCCTCTACTTAGTCTCATACAGACTCCTCAGAGATGACCTCTGTCTGGCATACAGAGCAATCTCAGACCTGCCTTGATGAGACTGCTGCATAGCTGCAAGTCAAGCTCCATTTTAGTAATCTGCATGAGCGATCTCAACCTGGTTTGTGACATCAATAGGACTTGTTGGCAGGACAGATTTGTGTCCCAGAGACTCCCATTCTGTGGAACAGACTCCATCTCCACATCAAGCAGTGTAAATCATTAACCCTTTTTAAATGCAACCTGGATAACTAGATTGAGAACAGAAAATACACCCCTGGGATTCCACCTGTGTCCATGCTGGACAGGGGCATTGGATACTAACTTGTCGGAACATGGGCTAAATTCTTGGCTAGGCTTGGAAGGGCCTCAGGACCAATAGCCTAGTAACTTCCTATGATCACCTGGAACATAATGATCTTCCAGTCTCGTGAAAGAAATATTGTAATGTATTGCAGCTAGAATTTTCTGAACCTACTCTAGTTTCTGTTGTTTTTCCATCATTGGAATATGTGTTTTTTTTATAGCCTGTAACTTGCCTGATAATCTGTTGCCCCTAAGAAAGCATATAGATTGTATATAGTTCCTTTATCTTGTAAGTTTTTATTTTCTAACCTCAGATCAGACCCAGTAGCTTTCCTTGGTAAGTCTGAATGCTGTCAGACATTTGGTAAATGGTAATGTTTCCCCCTCAGACAAGGATGCAAAAGTCTTTGAACAATTTGGGGAAAGTGTATTCTTCTGCAACACTTATTTTTAGAATTCTTAATTGTCAGGCTCACATATATAAGTTTATTTGCCTTTTTTGAGAATATGAGGAACATGGTGACGAAACATTTTTGAAGTGTACTTGTGATTCAGGTGATGCTACTTTCATATCTGTGGCTACTGGAACTCTTATGAAAAGATTTGCTTGACTGCATACACAAAACCTTCCTGAGGATGTAAAAGTTGAAATTTTGAATTCATCTGTAGAAGTAGAGGTTTTATTAGGATCACCAGCTGCAGGTAAGCAGGCTTTTGAAAAGCAGTGGCAAGGGGGGCTTCAGAAAGAAAGGGAGACTCTCCAAAAACAAGGACAGTGCAAGTCCAAATGACTATCCACAAATTCCCCCTCCCCCTTCCTATTGTGACAAGCCTTTGTCTTTCCTAAAATCTGTCCCTGTTTTTTTCTCTCTTTGACAACATAAAGTCTTAGATTCATCAAGGTTACAGATGGCAGTGAGAATCCTCTCTCATTTTCAAAGGATTCCTCCACTTCTTTAACATCAAACTTTTTCTCTTCTGTTATTCTCAGAGGGTGTTAGAAGCTGTCCATCTTTCATGGAAAGGAGAATGTTTTTATTCAAGAATATTTCTGATGCCAAAGAAATAAGTCTCATGAAGACCAGTGCAAGGTCTTTCCTTTCTAAACTATTTTGTAAAAGTTCAAAATATTACCCATTCATGACCTCTCATTCACATTTAATTTTTTTTAGTGACTCTGGATTTAAAAGATGCTTATCACTTTCCTGTAGCACCAGACTGCAGATGTTTCATAAGGTTTTCTATCTCTAGATCATGCCTTTACTTTTCTGCATTATCCTTTGGATTATCCACTGTTATAAAGGTATTCACAATGTGCCTAGCTACAGATATAGTCTACTATAGATTTGAACAAGTTCACATTTTGCATTATTTAGACAACTTGTTTATCTTTGCAGAGTCTTTTTTTAAAGTTTTGTGAATTTGTCACTTGGGTGAATGATCTCTATATACAAGGGTTTCAGGAAAACCTTCAAAAGTCTTGCTTGACTTCCTCTCACATGATTGTTGTCCTAGTGTATCTCCTAGATACCTCAGTTCAAAGGGCTTTTCTTCCACAGGAATAATCAGATCTGTATCTAAATCTGGACCTGAGTTTTCCCACTCAAACCAAGGCCTCCGCAAGGGAATTTCACAGAGTACAAATCCCAAAAAGAAAGCTCAAGCAGGTTAAACCACACCAGTTAGCACACTTCAACAACACCAAAAACCAAAAAAAAAGATTTGGTAAATGCACAGAATATTTGAATGTCTGACCACCCATAGAAGGTATTCCTTGGAGACATCTGCTATGTGTGGTACTAAGAATGTAATATGTGTTTTGGTCATGATGACGAAGCCCGAGTGACCAAACAAAGCCAACCATGGGTAAATCCAGCATTATCCAAACAAAGACCTCTGCAAGGACGGCAAGTGCACAGACACAAAAAGCAACATCAAAAACCAGTAATCAAAGTGGAACACCTGAAATCATAAAATCACAAACCAATAAATCCAAAAAACTCCAGTTGTTGTCCAAGGTAAATAAAGGCCACCTCTGATATATTCCAAACACTTTTATTGTACAAAAATGCACACTAGCACCATAAAACACATCAATGGACTTAGCGCTTTCATTTCCTAACCCGGAAACATCAGTCAACTTTCTCATCCTACCTTACAATTTAAATAGACCCAACATCTTTCCCATTGGCCATAAGTTAATTGAGACTCATTTTTTAAAAAAAATCACCCTACTAAAAAAAATTGTGCTTACTTGATTTTATACAACTATTATAAAAACCTTTTGTAAAAATACTTGCATAAACACACCATATTATTATATATAAAAAAACATATTGCACATACTTAATCACATTTTTTGCACAGTGTAAAAATGGATAATACATCATTATCATTGTATTACTAAATATTAATTATTTAATATTTAGTATCTATTTGCTCTAATTCTAAGTGCTGGCGCAAGTGAAATATGGTCATTATTTATCTTTGCAGAGTATTTTTTTAAAGTTTTGTGAATTTGTCACTTGGGTGAATGATCTCTATATACAAGGGTTTCAGGAAAACTTTCAGAAGTCTTGCTTGACTTCCTCTCACATGATTGTTGTCCTAGTGTATCTCCTAGATACCTCAGTTCAAAGGGCTTTTCTTAAAGGAATAAGCAGATCTGTATCTAAATCTGGACCTGAGCTTTCCCACTCAAACTAAGGCCTCTGCAAGGGAATTTCACAGAGTACAAATCCCAAAAAGAAAGCTCAAGCAGGTTAAACCACACCAGTTAGCACACTTCAATAACACAAAAAAACAAAAAAAAGCTTTGGTAAATGCAAAGAATATCTGAATGTCTGACCATCCATAGAAGTTATTCCTTAGAGGCATCTGCTATGTGTGGTACTAAGAATGTAATATATTATAACGTGCTTTGGTTATGATGGCAAAGCCCGAGTGACCAAACAAAGCCAACAATGTGTAAATCCAGCATTACCCAAACAAAGACCTCTGCAAGGACAGCAAGTGCACAGACACAAAAAAGCAACATCAAAAACCACTTATAGCCAGCACTCAACTGGAGCAAATATTTTGTTTTAATGTACAAAAATAAACCGGTTTCGGCCCACAGGCCTTTTTCAATGTAAAACACATCAGTACATTTCACATCTGGTATATCCAAACATAATAGAATAATTAAGTCCCATTAAACAATTATTACAAATGTTCATTAAGACCATGTGGAAACAACCCCCCCCCCCCCCCCAATTTCACTATCCAAGACTTTTCCTTTTTGTTCAAAACATTATGCCAACCACTTTTCATTGATCTATGTCCCAACACTCTTATCAATAATGAATTTGAAACCACTGTCTTGTCTATGATAGTATGTTTATATAAAGCGTTAGCCAGATATTTATTTCTAATGCCACTTAAATGTTCTGTTCACAATTTTAATGGTCTGGAAGTTTGACCTACATAAAAGTTTGTGCAAGAGCAGATAGCCATATATGTAGCCCAGTCACTATTACAATTACCAAACATTCTAATAGAAAATACCCTAGATGTATTTTTACTTGTAAATTCCTTAGTTGAACAAATTAATTTGCAAAAGGAACAATGGCCACACGGATAACAACCCACCACTTGTGTGCCATCTATGGTAGTTTGTACAGAATTTACAGAGGGTAAAAAATGTTTATAATGGCTAAAGCAACTACTTAAAGTTTTCCCTTTCCAAAAAGAAAATGAGCATCTCTGACCTAACAACACACACAACCTATCATTTGTTAATAGAATCTCCCAATGTTGTTGTGTCATATCTAAAAATCTGAGTGTTCCTACCATAAGTGGTAGTGAATCTGATTTTGTTGGTTGAGCAAGGGCCATGATTTTTATACTTCAATAGGTCACTTCTTAAATATGCTTGTACCTCCCTACTAGTCTGTCTAACGTGTGCCAATAGATAGCCTCGTTCAACAAAATGACCTATAAGATCATTATCAAAATGTTTATATTCTTCAGTATTGGAACATAGTCTGTGTATTCTCATAAGTTGTGATTTTAGGTATATTGGCTGTAATATGTTTAGGATGACAACTGCATGCATGGAGTAAAGTATTTGAATAGTGGGGTTTTCTATATAAAGTACTAGATAAAGTTCCATCAGATAATTTAGACACCTTAACATCTAAAAAAGAAATGGATGTAACATCATAGTTTACTGTAAATCTGATGCCCCACTTATTTTCATTCAAATATTGGACGAATTCCTGTAAACATACAGCATTAGACTTCCACACCATCCAGCAGTCATCCAAAAATCTAGCCAGATGTCAATTTCTCCCAGAAAAATATTATGACGTATATCATATATTATTATCTGTTCCAATTACCCCATGAAAAGGCCAGCATAAATGGGTGCAAACGAGGCACCCATCGCTGTGGCCCTCAATTGCAAACAAAACCTCTGAAGAGATGTTAATCACATTGCTGGAGGACACTATCTGGGTTTCAGGAAGTTCAACATGGCTTCCAGAGATCCATAAATCCCTATTTTTGGACTTATGTTTCCTACCCCGCCTCCTTCTTTTGTTAAAGGTAAAGGGGCCATATCAGAATTCAATAGCAGACTGTCCTGTACCCCTGTACCTGACTTTTTAGTAGCTGGTGGCGTTTGCTGTCTACCTCTGTATCTGTATATGGTGAATCTTCTGAAGTGTCACTTCTAGATTTTTTTTCAAGATAGATTTATTTATTTTTCTTTTTTGGCCAGTAAACATAGATTTCATCTGAACAAATCTAACAATCTTACTTTGTTTGCCATTTTTAATGAACTCTAAGGGCTTACCTGATTGGTAGCCTCGTGAGTCTTAATTAAATTTACCTATCTTTCTTTCTTTTAGGCTTTGTTCAAAAAGAAATAATTTGGCTTTCTCACATGTTTGAGCAACTTCCAGTATATATAAACCTATTTTTCGTTCATAAAAGTCATGTAAGGTTCTTACAAACTGCAAAGAAGTTTTCTGCTGAATATCTGCCCAAGATGACAATAACATATAATCCGCTTGACCAACTAAAGGTTTTATGCGGACTCTTAGGCCCCTAGGAGTGATCACCTTGTCTGAATAGGCCTTAAAAACTCTTAACTGCCACGCAGAATATTTCAGGTTTTTCATATGTTTAGTAAGTTGGTGAAACAAAGAAGTGCAAGTTTGATGCGAATTATTAACTCTGTGACTACCCATCACATTTGTATTGCCCATCCCAAAAACCAGGATGTCTTCTTTATCTGCTGACAACACCTTTAGAATAGCAGTTAAATCCATAGTTGGAAAACTGACTGATGTTATATTTAACTCAAAATTCACTGTGCATAAATAAAAATATTATTTTTTCCAAAAAAAATGAGTACTACCAACCACATAACATTTGGTGATAAAATCCCTGCTTTAAACAGCAAAGAGTTTATAATACAACCTTTCTCTAACTTTCATATGTAATCAACATGCCCTATAACCATGAATGTCGACACATATATCAAGCTGCTATTATATTGCACATAATTATCAAAGCATTTGTCTAAAAAAAAAAAGATTACATATGTAACACAAGGCTCCCTGAATTTTCAAAAACATTCATTTGTCCAAAGAAAACATTTAAAGTTCATGTCCATATAGTCAAAAGTCCATTGAGCTTATTATTAAAGCTGACAGGATGGTATTCACCTCTTCTGTTCACTCATTCACTCATTCACAACATCCGAAGAACCAATGGTATTCACCTTTTGTGGCATTCTTAAATTTACCCAACAGTCTTGAAATAACTATAATTCATGCTATAAATATTCAGAAAGCATCACTTTTATGGCATGAACCTATGTTTAACCTTCATATTCCCCCTATACATGGAGAAACTGACAAAAGAAACCTTCAAGGAGCCCCTTGTTCCACGAATGAATGATCATTCTGGACACAATCTACATATTATGTCCAAAAGGTATTTTCCAGAAAAATACCACGCATCCATGTATTTTTAAGTATTTAAATGCGATGAAAATAGTGCACTCTTTAAAGTCTGATTCCAAAATAAGGACTTAACATATGTATTGTAGTGTAAAACACCACAAACATATCATATCCCAAAGAAATATATTCCACGCCAAGCTTTCCCAGTTCAAATTCACATATCACAAAAACTGGAGTCAGAAACAAACGAAGGTAGCCCAAACAGTCATAAAACCCCACAGACTTAATAATATGTTAGATAAATGTCACCAGTACTTGCCCAAGTGAAAAATAAACATCCCAGACCAAAAAATAAATGTCTCGCTTCTGTCTGTTCCAAAAACGACTACCTTTCATGATCAAACATTAGAAAATGATGCCTTTCATGTATTAACGAAATAAGCAGATCCAACGAAGATTTACAAATGCACAAGAAACTCCAGCCCTCCTTATGAATCTTCCAGGAATGAAAACTGGTTGATTGTTTGAAATAACTCCAATAGTAACTTATGAAGAAAGCCCCCTTTGGATAAAAAGGTAGATGCTCCAGCAAACGCCACCAGCAGACTGCAATGAAGGAATTCCTCAAACCAAGACCTCTACAAGGACGGCAAATGCACAGTGCACAGGCTCAAAAAGCCTGTGGGCCGAAACCGGTTTGTTTTCGTACATTAAAAAACAAGATATTTGCTCCAGCTGAGTGCTGGCTATGAGTGTGTTTTTGTAAATCCAGCATTACCCACACCCAGCCATGGGTAATTGCTATTATACAGTGACATTATTTAAGAGAAAAGTTAGATACTTTTCTTAAATAATGACCTTGTATAATGGGACAGTGCTGCTTTTCTGTGTTTTTCCCCGGTATCCTGGAGCTTTCCTGATGTACTGAGCATGGGTATGAGACTTTCGTTCCCATGCTTACGCAGTACATCAGTGCTGTGGAAAGGAAGATCTCCATTGCTTTTTTTGTTGTTTTTAATTAAAAAAGAAAGAAAGAAATTGGGCAACTTTCAACATACGGGAGAGACGGGACAGAGAAAAATAAAAGGCTAATCAGGTATGTTTCTCTAGTTTTACTTAATGTACCCGATTAGCCTTTTATTTTTCTCTGTCCCATTTGTGTAGTTCGTTTGAAGTCTCTGTTTTTTGTTAAGTGTTTTTTTTTTTAAATGAAACAAAAGTAAAATTTTCGCAGCACATATTAATGGAAGAAAGTCTGAGCGACCAGACTTTTTTCAACTGGTATATGCTCAATTTCCAACGAGCACGCTGGTTGGGCTGACCAGTCAGTGTGCTTGATTTGGAATGTTAATGAGCAGTTACTGTATAATTAGCAAATATATTTAGAAGCTGTTCAGCATTCTATGTGGGCAAAACTTATCATAAGCTAAAGGAAGGAATGAGTGAGCATATATCACAGTGATGGTGAACTTTTTGTGTTCGGCATGTCAAAAATTCGGAAAATGCCTAACTTGACTCTGCTTGCATGTCACTCCGTCCCATACAAAAAAAATAAATTAAATGAATAAAGAAAGAAATAAAAATAAAACAGCATAGCTCTTAATACATCGGGGATAAATCTCAACAGAATCCGGGACAAATCTAGAAAGAAGAGACATGGACAGTTTTAATCTACTAGTACTATTAATTTGAGACACTGACCAAAAAAAAATGAACGTGAATTAATATACATTTTCTGAAGTAAAATTAGTCTATAAATCTAATTATTGTCATTATTAAGTGTAAAAAGTTGCCAGTTTTATGAGGGATTAAGAGGAACATTTGAGAGGAATGTAAAACAGCACACTCCTAGAAATGCAGACTACTTGCCCTGTGCAGAAGTTCAACCACAAAGACAAAACAATGTCAACAGTGCCCTTTGCAGACTTTGAGACAGCATACTGGAATAGTTTTTGAGGTTAATAGCTTCCTTACCTCTCTGCAGCAGTGTTGAACTGGCTTCTGGCACAAAATAATTCAGTGCACTCCACACAAGCAACAAATGCAAAAGCAGTTTCTTTGGTAATTTGGGTGCTGGTAAATGCTGGTGTCTCATCCAAAATATCATGGTGTGTCACCTTTGACACGCATGTAATAGGTTCGTCATCACTGATATATCAGATATAAGAAGATATCTTAAATCTAATTGTCTTTATAAACACATCAACATTAGTGGTATAGAACACAAATTGGTATTTTTATATTAAAAATGTGCATATGTAAGTATTAGGGCAGGGGATATAAACACGGCAACAGAAAATGAGGAATACAGGTGGATTAATTTTTTTACAAACCAATGTTTTACCAGGGTTGAATGATATGGTTAGTGTAAAACCTATTTTAAAATTGAAACAATATGGTTTTAAGGATTTAAAGCAGTTAGCATGTGATTATTTGATAGTAGTATGTGTTAATGGATTTGTAATTACTAAGTATGAGCTGACCTGATGAAGTGATATTGTGAAATCTTTAATACTTTTGTAAGATGAAGTTGGTGATATTTGCTATTTTGCACTTTTTTTAAATAAATAT
The DNA here is from genome assembly GCF_019279795.1 of Protopterus annectens. Taxonomy (NCBI): domain Eukaryota; kingdom Metazoa; phylum Chordata; order Ceratodontiformes; family Protopteridae; genus Protopterus; species Protopterus annectens. The sequence goes on from NC_056751.1 coordinate 139,717,171, forward strand.
TTTAAGTGACCATTCTCCGTGTTTACCAAAGCTGTTTTTTTTTTTATTCAAATTTATCAGGACACTAGATGTGTGGTAACCATGATCCATCTAGCCAGACTCCACATGAGAAAAATAATTCAGCAGTTCCTAAAATCAGTATGATGGCCCCAACATCAACATCATCTGATATTCTAGATTTCTGTTTTGCAATTTTTGAAAAGAGAACTCCTTTGGTGGAGAGAACAGTTTTATCTGAATCCGGGTCTCCTGTTTTCTCTTACAGTTCCAGCACAGTCTGTAACTGCAGTCTTTTCAGACTTTACTTGGACAGTGTCTATGGGAGTAAAGGTTCAGGGTCTTTACAACAAAAAAGACAAACCAAAACACAAACTTAAAACAGATGTCGGTAGTAAATATTCTCAACTCACTCGATCGTCTCTAGGTCCCAGGACCATTACAAGTGGTTACAAACAAAACCACAGTAATGTACATAAACAAATGGTGGAAACAGATTTTAGCTTCTGTGGAGACTAGCTATGGGAACCAGGGATATAGTTTTTCAGCACAGTCTCAATCTGCAAGCATCTTACATACCATCAGAGCAAAGTTGATCCAGCTGTGAGGATTTCCTGAGATATCTCTCTGCCTGCCTTCACAATAATAAATAGGCAAAATTCTGCTCCAGGACTATGTGCAAGAAGTCCTGGAAAACAGATGTATTCTCTTGTCCTTGGACACGAATGTTCCAATATGCTTTCCACCCTTTCCACTGATATCCAAGGTAATTGTGAAGATTCAGAAGAAATCCCCAAAGATTATTGGGGTGAATCCCTTCTGTCCCAGGCAACAATGGTTCTCCTTTTTTTTTTGGAAATGGTCAGGGGCAGTTACCACAAGCCTCCTCACAGACTTGACCTATTCACACGACAGGGGCTGTTTGATGCATCCCAACTCAAAATGACTTGAGTTAACTAAGAATAAAACTAAGAATAAAACAATTTCTCCGTTCTCACTGGCTTTGTCCTTGTACTAACCCTGACTAAATATCTTCTCTGCTCCTAGCAAGATTATATTCCACCAATTTATATACTCTTGCTGCCTCTTAGATACCTTATCTCACTTTATCATATGATACATTTCTATAATTTATCAACAGTATATACTTTCTGTTATCCTGCTACCAATTGAAAATTACTAATTTGTTTCTATTTCTATTGCATTGCATATCACCTCAGCACAACCTAGGTATCCTTGTAATGTCAACTGAACCTAATCAGTATGTCTGTATTCTGCTTGACCCTTTTTAATTATTATTATAATTCTTTTAATTTGAAACAATTTATTACAGTCATATAATGTGTATGTGAATGGCTGTAACTGTTTAGAGCTAATTTACTACTGTTATTTTGCTTTGAACTTATTATTTTTTACTGTATAAAGTTTTCTGTGCTGGAGCTTTTCTCCCCGGGCCTCTACTGAAAATGGATTTTATTCCAGTTAGACTAGCCCAGTCAACAAATGTAAAATAAATAAAATAAATAAAAATAAACTTCTTGAATGATGAGTTTTAATACCTTTTAGGCACCTATTTTCTGAGGGTGTGCAGCAGGTACTAAACAAGGCAAGAAAACCTGCTACGAAGAAATCATATATTAACAAATAGGATTTTTTATGTAGTTGGTGCCAAGACGAAAAAGGGTGATTTCCTCATGGGATCTTAACTTTTTTGTGGAAAAATTAAATCTTGCTCCATTCAGTCAGCTCACCAGGCTGATTTGAGATTCTTAACATCGAATATAGTTTTGCTTATTATCTACAAAAAGAGTACGTTACAAGCTCTTATAGTGGGTCAAACTTATCACAGTTCCCAGAAAGATAGGGTTTATTTAAGAACTAATCCTGCTTTCTTTTATGCCTAGTGGTGTATCTGAGTTTATTTTGAGCCAATCTAGCTGTCTGTCTTTTTTCCAGAGCCTAAAAATGAGGGAGAAAGGAATTTTCGTACTCTGGATATCTACAGACAACTCGGATATTATCTTGACAGAACTAGAATTTTGAGAAACCTGGATCAGTTATTTATTGTAAAAGTAAGAAAAAAAGCACAACTTGTGTCAAAGCAGACTACATCCAAATGTTTGTCACCTTTTGTCATACCCACCACAATAAGGTAGTTCCAGGCAGGGTCAAGGCTCACACTAGCAAGCGCTTGGCTTCATTTGTGCCTTTTTGTAAGGGTTGGTTTCTAGAAGTTTTATAGAAGCAGCAACCTGATCGTCTTTAGATGTCTTACAAAGTGCTACAAACTAAATTACTTCTCTGGGTATAGAGCAGTCTTCCCACGGGACATTCTCTAGGGGATCCTGGGCCCTCCTCTTTCCTCCTCCTAGTCAGTTTAAATTATGATAGTCTACCCATGTAGCTAAGGCAACAGCAGCAGTGATCAAATGAACATATTACAGTTGTATAAGTAAACTTACCACATAACATTAGACATTTGAGTGATCACTGCTGGAGTTGCCACTACTTCCCTCCATCTCCCCTATTCTTGGCCAGGACTGACAATTCAGATTTTTGTGCCTCTATCAGATACTGCAGCTGTGGCCTGTTCAAGGGTAGCATGATATGAATACCCACTTAAGGGGGGGGGGAGGTTGTACTCCTCCTTGGAGAGTCGGCCTTTCTCCTGGCATCAGACCCAGTATGTGTCATGTTAACAGGAGGTGGTGGTTTTTCTACTACAGGTAGACTTACTGTAGACATGATGTGAAATTTGCCATGAGAAAGACACGTCATGAAAATTCAGTCAAGTCGATAGTAATCCTGCATACACTTTCATTTAACAAGCTTTTTCATCCTCATGTAAAAGCTCACCTGACTGAAGACAAAAAGTGCAAGCCGTCAAACTTACCTGTTTCAGTGGCATGCCGTTACTAGGAAGAAACTATTAAAAAAATTAAAAAACGTACATCGTCAGGCAATTTTTTTTTCACTTGTGCCTCCCACTCCTACAGCATCTCAGGACTGTAATACCAGAGTTCATCATTACTGTCAGTGCATTGCTGTTCAGACTGTCAAATGCCTGCACCTCTAAATAGTTTTTGACCAAAGTTATACCAGGCATCCACCTTCTTGAAGATTCCATCATAATGACCAAATTATGTGCTGCCTGTAGTCCATGTGAAGGTGATAAAGAAAAATCTTTCTCCTTTGGACACCACGCAGCAGCTGTATGCCTTGAAATGCTAGCAGTCATCTCTGTCTTGCAAGATACCAGATGCCAAATGGTAAAGCAGAAGGGCACACAGTTGATTAGGTACACATGTTTAAAATTTACATTCCATGCAGTACTGAACCCCTCATTGAGTGGCACACATACATGGGTCTGTATTATAACATCAAAGTCTTGCAACTTCAAATGTTATAATATCGAACACATTAGAGCGAAACACCAGAAAACCGAACAGTCAGAATAGCGAATTTTTTCCTAGGGAAAAAATTCACTGTTCCGATATACACACAACACAAGCACACCAAAATAAATAATCCACACACATACACTTCACAAAACCCTACACTAAACCATATATACACCACTAGCTATCCACTTACCTTAACCTAACCCTAACCATAAGGTCCCTAACTATCGCACACTCACCTTATCCATTCCCTAATTCTAAAGTCCCTATCGCACACTCACCTTACCCGCTCCCTAACCCTAAGGTCCCTGTTGCACACTCACCTTACCCACTCCCTATCCCTAAGGTCCCTATCGTACACTCACCTTCGTTCGCACACTTACCTTAACCTGGTCCGTAACCTTTGCTCCACAGTCAAGGAAATAACGAAGCTGCAGAAACGGCCCACCGAATACTTTCCCTAGGAAAGTATTCGGTGTTCTGCAGCTTTGCTATTTCCAGCGTTCACTCTAATGGGTTTGATATAACATTTGAAGTTGTAAGACTTCAATGTTATAATATAGACCCCACATACATACATAGTCTTGTGTACAAGCTGTCATGCAACCATTATAACACTGGAATAATATGATTCATAGATATTCCTTCCATAATGACTTGTTTGTGTACATCGCATGTAGTCTGGGTGTAAACATGTGGAATTTGGAACCCTGTCTCTATACATTTGAGTCACAAAGTACACAATACTGAGAAGTGGATTTTCTATCAGTAGCTATCTAGACTTCACTGGTGAGGTGTATACTTTCCATTCTGAGAATGCTCTCATATATCAAGTACAGGATGGAACAAGCTGGTTTATTACCTAGGTGTGTATTTGTATCTTCATAGGTATGTACTAGTTATCAGCCCTAGGGCCTATACAAGCCCAGCCAAAAAGGTACCCTGGCTTTTGCCACCCAAGAAAATTATTTTCCTGTGCCACTGTCGAGCAGAGCCACAGAAGTGATCCCCGGAGTAAATTTCCTATTTCCCATCCAGTCATCAAGATTTTTCTTGAGTACTAATGAGGAGCTTTGTTTGATATAGATAGGTAGTTTATTCCAGAGTATGGGAAGTCTCTGGGACAGGAGTCTATCCCTCCGGCATGTTCTGTTTATTGTGGTGGCAAGGTTTAGGTCCCTAGAGCGTGTAGCTCTGAGGGATTGGGACTTTTGTAAGTGGAGCATGTACAACAGCTCTGGTTTGACATAGCTTTGTATGTTAGGCAGAAATTACCTCTGAGTAGGCGATATGCGACGGAGTAAAGCTGGAGGTTTTTTGAGACTGTTTGCGTAGGGCGTCTGTTCGAGGCTGGTAATCCTCTTTGTGAGGTATTTCTGCGGCCTTTCCAATTGTTGTAGATGTCTTGTGAGGTACATGCCAAAAGGGGTGTTGTACTCTATAATGGGTCTAATGAGTGATGAGTAGAGGGGAAGAATGACCTCTTTTTCTCAGGATGAGAAGTCTTTTGTGATGGTGTGCCACGTAGAAAGATTTCCTGACTACTGGGGCGATATGATTATCAAAGGAAAGACTACTGTCCACCTGTGTCCCAAGGTCTCTTATCACACTTTCGGTGTTAAGTATACTACCGCCTGTGTTGTAGTTCATGGGTACAGAGTTTTTACCAAAGGGGATGACAATGCACTTTTTGGCATTGAGCTTGAGGCCATGGCTTTGACACCAGGCATCTGTCTCAGTGAGGCCCTTTTGTAGGATGTCCACATCATTAGGTGTTTCGATTATGGCTCCTAGTTTGCAGTCATCTGCGAACGTTAATAAAGACCTTCTGTGTTAGCCTGTACTTCAGAGAAGTAGATACCAAACAGGAGAGGACCCAGGACTGAACCCTGTGGTACTCCACTTGTCACTGGTCTGAAGTCGGATTTGGAGTCTACTTCTTTCACAGTGTGGGTTCTGTCAGTGAGCCAGTTGGCAACCCATCTTGTGACATAGGGATTTATACTTAGTTTAGTGAGTTTATAATTCCAGAGTGGGGGATGGTGTCGAAAACCTTGGCAAGATCTAGATAGGCTGTGTGAACCACCTTACCCTCATCTGTAGCTTTGGTGACCGCTTCAAAGAAGTCTGTCAGGTTTAGGAGACATGATCTGCCTTTTACAAACCCGAACTGGGTGGGATCCAGAGTTTGGAGATTACCAATGTGTTTGTTTATAAGTTCCATGAGGATACGTTCCATGGCCTTGCAGACCAGGCTCGTCAGGCTAATGGGGCGGCAGTTCCCAGGGTCCGTGGTGGCTCCCCCCTTGTGGAGTGGGATAACTGTCGCTGTGCGCCATTCAGTGGGCACAAAGCCTGAGGTGAGGCTATGACTGAACATGCCAGTTTGTTCTGTAGTTCGTGTAGAACGCAGCCTGGGATGTTGTCTGGTCCCATGGATGCTATGTTCTTGGCTTTGGAGAGTATGGTTTTTACATGTGCAGCCATGATTACAGGAACTTTGCATTCTTCCGGTATAGAGGTGGACTCTTTAGGGGGTGAGTGAGGGGTAAAGTTAGCACTGAACCTATCTGCCAGGATGTTGGCAATATCAGTTGGGTCTGCATATTTAGTGCCATTGTGCTGTAACTTAGAGCAGATCTGAGTGTTGCCATTGCGATTCTTAACATAGCTATAGAATGCTTTATGGTTGTCTTTAGAATCAGTGGCAATTTTGTTTTTGTAACTAGCTTTGGAGGATCAGGGACCGCAGCTTCTTACTGAGGCTGACCAGGGAGCTCTTCTACTCATGGGATTTTACTCTCTTTTGCAACAGTTTCTTTCCTCTGTTGTACAGTTTGTTTATGGCAGCGGACCACCAGATTAGCTTCCTTTTTTTGGAGGATAGCGTCTTGGTTCTGTTTGGGATAGCATGATCCATGCACTCGTGTAAGTGCTTATAAAGTGCAGATGTTCATCGTGTTTCACTGTTGCAGTCATAACTGTAGGGTGCTCCTGCCGGCAGGCAGCCCGAGGTCGGCCAGAATCCCAAAGTCTGGGCCCGGCGTCGGCTGTACAAGCTAGTACCCTGACGTCAGTACGCTCTGGTACATAGCCCTCAGCCGACGCCATCTTCTCCAGTCTTTCTTGCCGTGCGGTGGAAAGCAGCTCGCAAGTCGTTGGTTGGCAATTTTCGAACAGCGTATTTGGTTGTTGTCGGTCCGAAGTTCTTACTTCTCTTCTCAAAGCTAAGTACCCCGTTGGGGAATCTTTTTCTTGTTCCTCCGATGTCAGAAAAAGTTAATAATTGTATTACGTGTGGAAAACAAATACCTCATAAAGATTTCCACTCTTACTGTCTACCTTGCTTAGGCCCTGACCACGACGTTTCTTGTTGTCGGTTTTGTGCCAGGTTCAATTCTCGTACTATCAAGCGCAGGTACGACTGGGCTCTAAATTACTTTGGCTGACGCTTCAGTTATAGAATGTCGTCGGACACTACCGGAATTCAAAAGAAGCGCAAAGACAAGGACAGGCCTCCGAGGTCCAAACAGGACTCGTTGCAGCTGGAGCCAGCGTCCGGTTCGGCTGTCGTCAGTGAGGCGCTTTTGCAGCCCCTGTCGTCCACCACTTCTGAACCGATGGCCGATACGGACTCCCATGGGGAGCCATCAAGGCCTTCTATTTTATCTGCTGCAGGACCTTCGGACGTCGCTCCCTCAGATGGGTCCGGAACCGCTGTGCAGGTACCGGCTTCTGAGGGGGTATTCAGGCCTACTCACATCACTATTTCAAAGGCAAAGGCAAAGACAAAGACTCCTGCTAAGTCTAAAGCTCCTGTTCAAGCTACTTCTGAATCTACTCCCAGGACACAGAAGCAATTGTTAAGGATGGCTGAAGATTTGCTTACAATGATTAGGGGTTCTCACCCCCCCCCCTCTGAGAAAAGGCCTAGACAGGATGTTCCTATGGATTCCTCTGACCAAGCTTCTATATCTTCTGTCTCTTCCTCTGATCAGGAATATTCTTTTCCTCCTTATGAGGATTCTGATGCTGAGGACTCTTTGCCCTCTGCCTCTCCGCCGGAAGATTTTTCTTTTGGGGAAACCTTACATGAGATGAGGGAACATTTTCATTGGGAAGGTCAGGATTATTCTGCTTCCAAGAAGAGGCTTAGAGAATTCCTTCTTCTTCCTCAACATAGGCCTTTGGCTATCCCTCCTGTTCTTGACATTGTGGATGATGCTTTTTCTGAGGCTAATTTGAATCCTGATTCCATGCCTCCTGCTCCTTCTAAGCCTGATAGATTTTATAGGGTTCCTGAATCTCATTTGTTTTTATTTAAGAACCCTTCTGCGGATCTTGAAACTATTTCTCAGGGTTCTAAGGCTGCTAAAGTTGCTACTTCTAAGAATCCTATTCCCTCTGAGAAGGATTCTCGTGCCTTAGACAGGTGGGGTAAAAAGGTATATACTTCTGCTACCCTTTCTGTTAGGGCTTTAAATTGCCAGTTTCATATGTTTAAGTATCAGCAATTTCTTTTGTCTGTTTTAAAGCAAAAGCTTGCTTCACTTCCTGCATGTGCAGAAGATAAGGAACTACAGGATGTATTGCATGCAACTGAACAACTGAACAAACATAGCTTGCATTGTGGTTTTGATGCTCTGGATGCTTCTTGCAGGGCCGCAGCCTCTGGTACTGTTATCAGGAGACATGCTTGGCTTCGTGAACAAAGTTTACCTGAACAGGTTAAGGCTAAATTATTAGATGCCCCTGTTCAGCATGATGTTCTTTTTGGATCTAAGGCTGAGGAGGTTATTAAAAAGATGGAAGAAAAGGCAAAATCTATGCAAACTGTGAAAGACTTCTTGCAAGTTCAGCCTCCTAGATTTTCCAGGAATTGGCCCTCCAAAAATTGGTCCTTTCCCACATCTGACAGGCCTCAAAGAGGAAGATATAGACGCTCCAGAGGTCGTGGCCAAGCTCAGGCCTCCTACAGATCGAGACAATGGACTGCTTCTTCACCTAGAAGGGGAGAAGACAGATCCCAATCTCAAAGAAAGCAAACTCAATGACTCTCTCGGTTGGGCTACAGGACCTCTTTACCTGGATGCCCCTCTCGGAGGAAAACTTTCTCTTTTCTACAGAAATTGGACTCATATTACCCAGGACAAATGGGTATTGGACGTGGTTTTAAAAGGCTACAAATTCCACTTTCATACCCTGCCAAGGGCTTTCGGTTGGCCAGATCTGCCAAAACATCAATGGTCAGAGGCCTTAAATCAAGTGGATGCTCTTCTAGCCATGAGAGCCATAGAGCCTGTTCCACTCTCAGAGATGGGAAAAGATTTTTATTCAAGACTGTTTCTGGTTCCAAGAAAACAAAGCTCATGGAGACCTATTCTGGACCTTTCTGTGTTAAACACCTTTTTGGAAATTCCAAAATTCAAGATGCTTACTCTGCAGCAGCTGATTCCAATGCTCTCTCAGGACGCCTGGATGGTGACATTGGACCTAAAGGAAGCTTATTTACACATTCCCATCAGGCAGGAACGCAGGAAATTCCTCAGATTCAAGGCAGGTTCGAGACACTTTCAATTCTCTGTACTGCCCTTTGGTTTATCTACTGCACTCAGAGTCTTTACCAAGTGCCTGGCACCAGTAGTGGCTTATTGCAGACTTCAGGGGATTCAGATTTACCCCTATTTGGACGACTGCCTTATTCAGGCAGACAACAAGGATCTTCTACTTCAACATCTGGATTTTGTTCAACGTCTTCTCCTCCTACTGGGATTCTCAGTGAACACAAAAAAGTCACATTTGATCCCTTCTCAACAAATGGTATTTCTGGGAGCCCTCTTAAATACAACCTTACAAAGGGCCTTCCTTACTCCAGAAAAACAAATACAGCTGGCTTCAGTTTTCAAGACTTTGGCAACTCTAACTCAGCTCACTGCAAGGAAATTCCTGCAGGCACTGGGCTACATGGCTTCCTGCATTCTGTTGATTCCAAATGCAAGGCTTCATATGAGAAAGCTTCAATGGTATCTGAAAAGTGTATGGTCACAGCATTACCATGATCTGGATACTCTGATTCCTCTGATCCCCTGCCTCCAGAAGGAGTTCCTTTGGTGGTCCAGGGTGTGTGCTTTAAACGAAGGAAAGCCTTTCCGTCTTCCCCAACCTTTTCAAATCATGACCACGGACGCCTCGGATTATGCTTGGGGAGCACATTTTCTAGGCAATTGCCAGCAGGGAACCTGGACAAAGGACCATCTTCACTGGCACATCAATCTGAAGGAAATGTTGGCAGTTCAAAATGCTCTTCTAGCCTTCAAGAACCTTTTGCATCCAGGGCCTCTCTTGATTCGCACAGACAACACCACCGTCATGTGGTACATAAACAAGCAGGGGGGTTCTCATTCGTACCCCCTTTGCAGACTAGCTATGGCTTTATGGGACACAGCTCTAAATCTGAATCTACATCTCCAGGCTCAATTCATCCCAGGAGAACAGAATCTCTTAGCAGACAGCCTGAGCAGAAACATTTTAGATCCTCACGAATGGATGCTAGACACCAACTTATTCAACAGGATTACTGCAGTTTGGGGATGTCCCCAGATAGATCTATTTGCATCCCATCTCAATCATCAGCTGCCTCGCTTTTGCACCAGGTCCTTCCACAAAACAGCTTGGAAAGTGGATGCTCTGTCCTTCAGCTGGAGAAGCCTTTCGGGATATGCCTTCCCTCCTCTTCCTCTACTTCCTCGGGTATTACTGAAGATAAAACAGGACAAGCCCAAGTTCCTCATCTTGATTGCTCCAAATTGGCCTCGACAGTTTTGGTATCCAACTTTAAAGCACCTGTTCTTGGAGCCTCCTTGGATTCTCCCTCTGAACCCTTCTCTTCTGTACCAGCATCAGGGTCAGTTGCTACATTCCAATCTCAAGACCTTTGCCTGGCAGCTTGGCTCTTCAAAGGAATTTGATTTCTTCTAGTCTTCCCAAACAAGTTTTGGATGTTCTTTTGGAAGTCAGACGGCCTAGCACTAGGAAATCCTATGCCTCTAAATGGAAGAGATTTTGTATTTGGATGCAGGACCGAGGCTTGGACCCACTGGTGCCTGATCTCTCTTCTATTTTGCTTTACCTTCGGAGCTTTTGTCTAATGGACTTTCCTTTTCTTCCATTAAGACTCATGCTTCTGCTATTTCTGCTCATTTCAATACTGATCCTCCTGTTTTTTCTCATCCTTTGGTGAGACCGTTCTTGAGAGGGGCCAAGAATTTAAGACCTCCCAGGACCCCTCCTGTTCCTGCTTGGGATCTTAATTATGTTTTAGAAAAGCTTACTTTGCCTCATTTTGAGCCTGCTGCATCTTCAGATATTAAGTTTTTATCTTGGAAGACAGTTCTTTTGTTGGCTTTGACTTCTGCCAGAAGGGTCTCAGAGTTGCAAGCTCTCATGGCTGTGGAACCATTCCTTATTTTCCACCAGGACAGAGTATCCTTGAGGACCAATCCTACTTTCATGCCCAAGGTGATTTCGAAAGTGGCTTTAAATCAAACAATTCTCCTTCCTACCTTCTTTCCTAATCCTCAAAATAAAGGGGAAAGGAATTTGCATTCCTTGGACGTGCACAGACAGTTACGATTTTACTTGGACAAGACTAAAGAGTTCAGAAAATCTAACCAATTGTTTGTTTCTTTTGCCTCCAGTTCTCTTGGAAAGGCTATTTCCAAACAAACTATTTCCAAATGGATTTCTTATGGAATAAGATTTTGTTACACTCATCATGGGAAACAGTTTCCAGGTACTGAGAAGTCATTCTACTAGAGCAGCTGCTACTTCTACAGCTTTTCTCAGAGGAGTTCCTACCAAGGATATCTTGGAAGCTGCCATTTGGAGTTCTGTGCATACTTTTTCCAAGCACTACAATCTCCCTTTGTATTCTAAGACCAGGGAAGGCTTTGCCTCTGCTGTTTTGCAGGGTCTTCTTGCTGCCCCTTCTTCTGTTTAAACCTCCTCCCTTTTTTCACTGCTTTGGGATTCCACCCTACAGTTATGACTGCAACAGTGAAACACGATGAACATAGTACAGTTGTGTACACCTACCATAAATGTAGATGTTCGAGTGTCTTCACTGTTGCAGTCGGTGTTTCCCTCCCTCCTATCCCCTCTTTTTCCCTTTTGTGGTGTATTTGTGTTTCCTTGTTGGATTCATTTTTGATTTATTGGGGACTTCTGGCATCTAGGGCAAGAAAGGCTGGAGAAGATGGCGTCGGCTGAGGGCTATGTACCAGAGCGTACTGACGTCGGGGTACTAGCTTGTGCAGCCGACGCCGGGCCCAGACTTTGGGATTCTGGCCGACCTCGGGCTGCCTGCCGGCAGGGGCACCCTACAGTTATGACTGCAACAGTGAAGACACTCTAACATCTACATTTATGGTAGGTGTACACAACTGTACTTTGTGTAGGATTCAGTAGTTGTAACTCTATTGTCCATCTGCATGGGTGTCGTGAAGTTTACCACTTCTGTCTTAAGAAGCATGAAGTTGGCTTTGGAGAATTTTTTTACCGTGGTTTCCTTAATGGGGGTGGGGGCAGGATGTGAATATCTAGGGTAATTAGCTTATGGTCTGATCGGACCAATGAGGCGTTGACTTCAGGTGTGGAACACCAGTCACTCATGTTGGTAATGACTAGATCTAGGATATTTTTGCCCCTGGTGAGGGTATGGATAAGTTGAATCCAGGGCATTGGAGTTTGAGTTCCAGAAAGCATTGAGCAAAGGAGTTGGTACATGAGTAGTTTTCCCAGTTAATGGGGTAGTTGAAATCACCCATTATTAGGGTGTTTGGTTGAACCCTAATATTTTCCAGTACATCAAGAAGAGTGGGAATCCTAGGGCATGGTGGGGGATCTGTAGCAAGCTACAATCTGGATTGCAGTTTTGCCCAGAGTTAGTTGTACTTGGATAACCTCAGCTGCATTATGCTGACCAACTAGCCTGGAGGTGTGGATATCCTTAAAGAATATGGACACACCTCCACCTTTGGTGCTCCGGTCTAGGTTACATGGCCAAAAAGTGTGGTATGAATTATAGCCTGGTAGTGCAAGGGTGCTCTCTGGAGCCTTGAACCAGGTCTCATTCACTGCACAGGTATCGATGTTCTCCATTTTTAATGAGTGCCTCGAGTGAGTGCATTTTGAGATTTAGACTTCTAGCATTGAGTAGCATCACCCTCAGTTTTTGCTTGCCTGTTCCTGTTACGATGGTGAATTTGTCATTTGAACCTTGCCTAAAAAAAGCACTATAGGGGCAGCAACAACCTTAGCCAGTATCCGGAATCCCAGGAGTTGACAGGTCCAGGCCATCTCTAGCAAAATGTTGTGGTCTGTCGACCATGTCATCCCAGGCAGACAGATACTGGATCCCTTTAGAATGACACCAGAAGCTTAGCCAATTGTTGAAGTCAGTCATTTTGACCTTGTACTGCGGTATCATTCTGGGTGATGGCAGAATGCTACTCGGGGCTAGGTTCATACCTGCCTGGGCTACAAGATCGTCAAGCTCTTCCATGCCTCTTTTCATGTAGTCCAAGGAGGTACTTCTCAGGTCGTTCACACTAACATGGACTATGACAGAGTCATATTTGTACTTGTGGAGTGACCTGAGAGCGTGGGTTATGTGGCGGATCCTGGCACCCGACAGGCAGCTGACAGTAACCTTCTCCTTGTTTAGCCTGGTGAGTGGAACATCAGTGTGCCTGACTATAGAGTCACCTATGACTAGTGTGTTGGGTACGTTGTTTTGCCTTATTGGCTGTGGTTGAGTGGCACAGTGAGACTTCGGGCTATGTCATTTGGATTGTGTTGGGGGTGGAAGTTGCTTGCATTTCTGCTTTGGAGGTCTCTCTTGCTTGAGCAGATTATTATTGAGAGCCTCTGCAAATGTTTTTGTGTTTCTGTGTGTGGAATTTGGTGGTGTAGATTTAGTGAGACTGTAATGTGTGTGGTGTGGTGCAAGTGTTTACCTTCTCCTCTTGACTGTCAAGTTCAGTCTTGGTTGGAGAGAGCTTTACCTCCAGTTTGGCTAGATAAGTGCATCTCTCACAGGTTGTAGTGTTGGGTGGTAGGAGGAGAGGGTTGTCTCTGTACATGAGGCAATTTCCACATTGCCCCAAGATGCCCAGATTCATCAGATAGACAGGAGAGAACACTGGGAGCTGACCCTTGGACATGCCTGAATAAAAAACTGTTTTCCTCTAGATAAGTGAGGAAAGTGAGTACAAGAGCTGTTTTTCTCTAAGCAAGTGAAGAAAGTAAGTACCAAAACTGTTTTCCTCTAGGTAATGAGGAAGGTTGAGTGCTGTAGTAATTAGGTTATTTAGTGCTTACAACAAGTTCTGAACAAGTGCTGATCACAAGTAAGCAAATTCAAGTGCTAAAACTAAGAATCTGTATCTGGACTAAACTAGTTACAGGAAAGGGGGGAAACAAGTGCAAATGCGGGCTTTTAGATCAGAAAGTTGAGAGAGATGGAAAAACTGCCCAAACGGCCAATAACTACAATTTCTGGGCCAGAACCACTCCTTATGTGGTAGATAGGTTACCTAGTGCTTACCGCTCCCTCTGATGAGCTAAAAGGCTTCCCTCCAACATAAAGCTTGGGGGGCTCAGTAGCTTACATACAGTCCCGGATACAGCAAATCTGAATCTGGACTACAGTAGTTACAGGAAAGGAAGGAAACAAGCATAGAATTTTTTTTTTTAATACAGAAACGTAGCTAAAACAACAGTGCAAGCTAGCACGCTTGAGTATGCAGCAATGGTAGACCAGGAGTGTAGCCAGGATTTTTAAATTTGTACTCTCAGCTCCCAGACTGCTGCCCTCTTAACAAGCCACACCCACATTAACACTGCTGACCAAGCCACGCCCCTTCATATTGCTGATCTCTCAGCAGATCACTGACAAGTACATGCCAGGGTAGTAATTACGTGCATGATGAAGCAGCATGAGCATTTCATTCCAAAAGTGCATATCTTCCTTAAGTCCAAAAACAAAATACCTTTCCATTTACACTTGGGTAGATTAATCTTAGGGGGGCAAACTGATTGTTCTTCCCCTTGCAGCTCATAACCGTTGTAGTGGCTCATTAGAGTTCCAGCAGTGCTGCTGACTAAAGGAATGGCAGGCTGTAGGCATCAAATGCTCCACAGTGTTGTGATCTGTAGGTACAACATATAGTGCTCTCCCTAGGTAACACCCATGCTATGAGCCACAGCTACCTCTCTTCCACCCACATGGGTCATCTGCAATAGCTGTTCACTCCTTCAGCATACACTCGCACTAAGCCTTTTGGAACAGTAAACCTTACATTCCCAGTAACAAATACATTTTAGCTGGGCTAAGTCATATCGCCACTGACAATAAATGAAGATGTGTACCCCTGGGAGTCAACCAAGCAAAAACTAAAGCTTTTGAAAGTTACATCCTTACTTACCCTACTTACATTCTGTGACTCTCAAGCCTTTGCTGAAAGAAAATTGGTTAAAGCAATAAAATTATCCTAGGCCCCAGAAACAGTGGGACTGTACATGCTCAAAGGTCTTTTTGGAGTTTTTTTCTAGTCTTATGATCCAGGGATAATCTATACAAAATTATTGGAAAGAAATGAAAAGAAATTCAAAGAAGAAATACGTTTTGCCCAAAGCTTAATGTTCAAAACTGACATGATACCACCCAATATGCTGACAAGACAACAGCTTCTAAAAACAAAAAGTGTGCCTGCAAATGCAGGCTGCCTCTCTACCCTCCTACAAAATGAAAACATAGTCACTTTTAGGTATTTAGGTATAACCTTGTGCTGTTACATGCTGCAAGAACAAATGAAGACATTCAGGTTTGATTGTGAAAAATGTTAAAGAAACAGTTTCCACACCATTCTCAGCCCCCTTGTAAGCTAATGTAAGTGATCTCATGTGCCTGTTTCAAATTTCCACTGTACAGAATAACTTACTGCCACGCCCTATACATATTTAAATAGTTGCACAGACACCCCCCCCCAGAAATAAATGCAATGTTAAATTAAAAATAAAGCCCTATGGGCAGCATAACAAAAGAAAAAATACTCATTGCATGCAAAAATAAATGCAACTCTCAGAAAGCCAAAAACACTCTTGCTAAACTAAACAAGGAACTCAGGACTGTGATTAAATCAACCAAAGCCTGATATCAGATAAAAATATAAACTCAGGTGAAAAATAACCACAAAGTATTTTTTAACTGTGCTAGAAATCTCAAACAATGACTGGCATTAGAGTGAGCTAATAAAAAAAATATATCATACACTTGCACCAGAGGATATAGCCAATCCACTGGCCAACTAATTCAGACTGAAATAAAAAAGACCAGGTCCAGAATAAACACGGCTGCAAAATATGCATTTATTCAATAGAGTAAGCACTTTCATGATTTAGCAATCATTTCATTAGACTACCTTACTGAAAACCAACATGCTTTTAAAATAAAAACCAACCAATCAAATCAAAATCACATTCAATTAATTATACAAATTCTGTATATAAGTAAAAATAAATATTTCTTAACCAACATTAGAAATTTCTAAAACATGTAAACATTCTCATAATAAAGCCTGTGTCAGTATATTTCCATTTAAACTTTATAAAATAAATGAAATAAAAATATTAATATTGTTCTATCAATGGGGGTGTGTGCATGTACATTGGATCAGTTTTAAAGACAGAGCATCATTAATACCTGGTGGTTTCTCTGCGTTAAAAAACAATATCCATCTCTGATCTGCTAACTCTGTTCTATTTTTTAAATCTCTTCCCCTAATGTTCTCTTTTATAACTTCTAATACAGTGGCCCACTAGACTTAACATGTCGTGCTTGTGCATTACTATCTCTAGCATTCCTACTATCCCTAACATGTTCTAAAATACGCTCTCTAAGGGAATGATTAGTTTTACCTATATAGAATACAGTACATGCAACGCAATAACTATAATATAATACATTCCTAGACCTACAGTCAGCATAAAATTTACACTCTATAGTATATACTAGTTGTGGATGAGTAAAACTCAAGCCTGTATGAATATAACGACAGGCAGTACAATTCCTACAGGGATACGTCCCCTGTCTTTGTGACTTTGCTACAGATCTCCCTTCTTGCGACAAATTGTTCTTAAACAAGAAACATGGTTTCTCACTAACAATATCTGTAAGTTCTTCTGAGGCTTTCCAAATGCTCCATTTCATCACTGACGTAAGTCAAAGGAACTCTTATTTGTCTTTCACAGAACTGATCCTGTTCTCTCCTACTCTCAGGAGGATGTTCAATAAAAATAAGGTTTACTTCTTGTTCCCTCTCTCTCTACAGGCAATTGATGTCTATAGAGAGAGGTAATTATCCATCTCTTTTCCCGGTACTTTTCCGTTATCGGGTCAACAGTAGTAATGTCCGCTGACATCTTATGCGGCCGCAGTGATCTCACAGCTGCACAGGTGTTATTGTCACAACCACACACATGGGCTGAGGACATTTTTTTTGACTGAATAACTGCACAACGTTTTAGCTCAGGCTCCTTCTTTCATAATGTAATCACAACCAACCGCAGTCTCACCTGTACAGTCTCAACAACACCACTGCAGCAGACTGAAGTGACCCAAAGGGAACAAGTTACTCACTTTCATTAGCATAACGGATTATTCACACAAATCAGTTGCCAACGCATATACACTCCCAGCTCAGTTGACATCAACAGTAATATGTTCACCCACCCAAATGTTTATTTGCTGTAGGTTTTACTTACACTTTCAAAACAAATTGCAGGTGGAGAAGTAAAGTTAAAATGTTATAACAGTTATCTGTTATATAACTTAGGTAGTAGCCTGTATAACATGTTAGAAATGAAAGCTAACATGATTTTTGGAATTCGTTAAAAATCAGATGCTAACTAGAAAAGTTGAATAACAAAATAAAAAAATCAGGTAAAGCAAGCAGAGGTACTGTCCAGATTTTGGAACGCTGTTCATATGTACTGTCCAACCCACTAAAATATTAACATAAGTAGCCGTAGATAAGTGGCAGGAGAGGGTAGTGGTCATCAGCATTGTCACACGCTGTAATGCAGCCCTTAAATTTATAAATTATAAAACTAATAAAATCCTGCAGCACATTCATCCGTGTTTCTGTATGTCTTTCAAAACAACCACTTTATAGCAAGCAGCTGTGTGATCATTGCGGCCGCATGATAAGGATGCCAACGCACATTACTACTGTTGCCCCGATAAAGGAAAAGTACCCTTTTCCCAAATAGCCTCTGGTTACAAAATCCTTCTTCAGGTTCGCTATAGCTGTTAGTTGTGGGTTATTACTCTACAACCTCATAACCTTGAGGAACAGCCCCTTCAAAACATTCCTAGAAATATGTCTAGGATGCATGCTACTTTAATGTAGTAAGGAATTTTTCTTACTAAGTTTCCTTTACAGAGTAGTGTTCAACCTTCCCAATTCAGTCTTCTTCATTGTAACATCAAGAAAATCAATCTGTTCTTTGGAATACCTTTAAGTAAATTTTAAAAATGTTGTCATGGTATGCAAGTAATCTATAAACTGACATAATTCAATGGAGCCACCCCACAAAAAATATATCATCATCAAAATGAGTATACCAGAGCAGATATCCAATAAACTCATTATCATGCAACACAAAACTTTTCTCCCGTTCTATCAGTGCAAGGTTGGCATAGGTAGTGGCACATGCTGTGCCCATAGCCACACCAACCTTCTGTAAAAAGAACTCATCTTTAAAAACAAAAACATTGTTCTCTAAAATAATATCTAATAATGTACATATCAAATGAATCTTATCAAAAGACAAAAACCTTCCTTTCACCAAGACGACTTTAATATCTTCAGTGTCCCATGTGCTGGGGATCACAGTAAAGAGTGGCTAGATGGCCATGGTTACAAAAAGCTAATAATCGCAATGTCCAGATACCACTACATTATTCTACAACTCATGCAGAAAGGACTTTGTATCTCTCAACACTATATTTGTTGTATCTAGTACTGGACGTAGAGTCTTTTCTACAAATATAGAAAGTGGTTCTGTCCCACCCTTTACTGGAAACTATAGGTCTCATAGGTGGACAAGTTAAGTCCTTGTGCACTTTAGGAAGGCCATACAAAACTGGAACTAATGGACATTCAACATTAAAGTATTTTAAACAAATCATCAGTAATCATTCTAGTCATCAAAAGGTCGAACACACAAAAAAAAATCTTATCTATCAGCCCTTTAACTAAATCTTGAGAAATCAGTACATAAGTTGAGGAATCATTCAATAGTCTCCTCATTTGCTGTAGCTAAAAATCTTTATCCATTATTACAATCTCTCCGCCTTTATCAGCTGGTCTGATTTCTAATGAACACATCCCCTTTAATTCCCATAATGCATTATATTCAGCAGCATTTAAATTATAAAAAGCAGGGGTACACTCTTGTTCAAAAACCTAACTTTTTTTTCACAGACTGTCACAAATGCTTCAACAACTGGATGAGTCTTCGGCACAAGCACACTGGGTCTGTTAAACATATTCCTGCCTATATTATATTGTGGAAACATAGCTTTTAACAGTACATCTCTAGCAAAACCTTCAGATCCATAAGAATGTCTACCATATCTTCTGGAGCATTTCTCCCCAGGCCTCCACTGAAAACAGGATCTGTGGATCCTAGTTGGACTTTCCCGGTTAACAAATGTTAAATAAATAAATAAATATCTGACCTCTTCGCAGGAACAAAGGATAGCCCTTTATTTAATAAAGAAATCTGTGCCGTAATGAGCATAATAGAGGAACGATTAAACACCAGACCTCTTACTGCTTGTTCCATGTCCTTGGCCCCATTGCTACATTCTCCACACTTTGCTGTCACAGGACCCTTCCTTTCCTCACTCTGCTTCTGGACCTGTCTTTCGTAGTTATCGGTAATGGTTCTGTCAGTGAAAAAGAAGTTGAAGTTCAATTAATCACTGGTTGAAGGGACACTGTGGCCGCTTGTATGTTCACATTAGGAGGACCAGCAGACATTGCAGTTGAATGAGAGGGCATAACTTCAGGTTCCATAGCAACGGGTATATCGACATGCTGTATCTCTACTCCTGCTGAAGTATTATCATCCACAACTGCAATACGGTCCCTAGACCCTGAACTTCATCCCTCCCAATCTTCCAGTATTCTCACATCAAATACCTGCCTCCATAACCCCCTCAAATCTCTCAATAATTTCTGAAGTTATTACCTAAGGCCAAGAACATAATGTCTGTTGGGACTAGATAACATACTAGGCTGCCTACCAGTTGGTCTGAACCTGATATGTTGAACCCCGTACAAAGGCTATTCAATATTAATCTCAAAATAGGTTTTGTGTACCTGTCCAAACACTTGTCATAAGTGGATGCCATCTAACCCTTAAACATTTAGGAATTATTCCAAAGCAAAACTCCTCCTAATGACTTCTACCATGGTAAAGTTTCCATCCCCCAAACCAGTTGAACTCTGCTACCAGTATGGAATTGTTTACAGGAACCCTATACCATCATGTAAACAGCTACATTGAGATAGCTGTACCCACAAAGAATAAGCAGAGAACAAACTCAAGTAACAAGCCACCCTGGTCAAAACTAGGAAGTGCAATAACCAGTAAGGTGAGAAACCCCTCAAACTAAATAAGCAATTCAGAAATCTTATCAAGCCCACTAAAGCAAAATCTGAGGCAGAAATATGCTCAAAGACAAAGGATAACCACAAGGCCTTTATCAGCTTTATCCATAACCTCAAAGGTAACACAATAGTGTGTGGAACAAATTGTAAATGGAACCACCTAAAAGGAATTCGGAGGATATAGCAAACCTGCTGTCTGATAAATTTAATCCAAATTCCACCCCTTCTCCTCAGTACCTCATAGGAGACACCCTTGGCCATAACCCTTCTGGCTGTCACTAGTAAACAAGTCTACAATGCACTCTGCAAGGCAAAGAATACTACATTAATGGGCCCTGGTAAGATCCTGGGATACCTCTTGGATAGCATGAAATATGAGCTATCAGACTGTCTAAAATTACTGTTCAACATTAGTCTCGTAACTGGCTTCATGCTTATTGAATGGAGGACTGCAACAGTTAATCCTCATCATAAGGTTTGGCCTTCTACTGACCTTGATAACTACAGACAATAAGTCTGACTAGTCGTCTATGTAAAGCCATGGAAGGAATTATCATGGATATTTTAAATAGACACAAGGAACCGGTTTTCTTATTTACTTCTACAATGATAATAGATATTGAAATAAAATAGCACAAGCACTGATAATACAGTTTCACAATGAAAACAGACTTAGCATGAGCAGTAAACGTCTCTGCCCTTGAAACTCGCATTCATTGAAACATCATGAAAGCCCACATTAAAAGAAAATGCATCTGGACAGTGGATGATTGTTTACCTTTGAGCTGTTTTCAAACCATAGTCTCCTTGCACACATTTATAAGGCCACACATGTTCTATAATTCACCTCCCTGATTTATTAAATTATATTCCTTACTAAGACAGCACCATTTGTTAGAATGGTGGTTTACATTTGCAGTTATGAACATTCTTCTAGTAAGCAATGAAACAAAATATATAACCAATAATGACAAAACTAACCATTTCAGAAAATTTCAACCATAAAAGACCTCTCAAACTTCTAACATTACAATCTACAAATATCACTCAATAAGCACGATCTCTACAGAAGTAAAAATCATCAGGATAATTTGACGTACATTAAAGAGATCTGTAACTAATAAAGAGGTTGCTACTGGCAAACAACTTTACATTTCAGTGTTTCATCTAACAATTCGGTGCCTGCTGCTCTTGAAGAATTTAGTTGCCTATGTAACATTAAAAAAATGGTAAGATGGTAATATTGCAGTAAAGAATGACTGACAAAGTACCTGCTCCACTGCAACCTACTTACCTGCTCCACCTGCTCTTTCTGGGTTGGTACTGTTTGCTGATTGTCTCCTGCTCTACTTGCTCTAACCCGCTCCGTTCGCCCTGTGGGCTCACTCCGCTCCCCTACCCTACCCCCAATTCCCACCCACTCCCAGTGTCCCTAACCTTATACTTGCTCAGCCACACCCCCAACCTATTCACATCCTATCATATTTGCTGCCTCGTTCACACTTTCCAACACTCCACTCCTATCTTAGTGCCATACCCCACTCCCTACCAACCTAGTACTACTAATCAATCTTGCTAAGCTTAACAAAATCAATATGACCTTGACTTTTAAGCTACTTTACTTACTGCTACTCCTGAATATCCTTCTTATATACTATACCCGTACTTCCTACGAATACCATACCCTTAGCAGATCTCTTAGTTTAGCTAAACACACAAACTCTGTCCTTCCTCTAGCTGAACAAACCTATATTAACCTCCTGTCATCCTGCCCTTACCTTCCCCCTCACTATCACAGAGTACTCCACAACAGGTATCGCACAACTAGAAAGCTCTACCCAATACCCTATAAAAACTCAAAAATATTTCCACTTCCACAAACACTCTTACTGTTACACGGGGGCATTCACCCCAAACCCCGGCCCTGAAAATTCCCTTTTCCGCACCCTCTCAGACCAAACTACTAACAATCTAAGGTCACCTTTCTCTTCTAACTCCCTTTCAATAGCACACCTAAATATTCGTAGCATTAACAATAA
This sequence comes from Protopterus annectens, assembly GCF_019279795.1. Taxonomy (NCBI): domain Eukaryota; kingdom Metazoa; phylum Chordata; order Ceratodontiformes; family Protopteridae; genus Protopterus; species Protopterus annectens. The sequence goes on from NC_056751.1 coordinate 139,739,350, forward strand.
AATCACACAGCTCCATGCCTTAATTGACCTCTACTCATTTGATATCCTCTGTCTTACTGAAACCTGGCTTAAACCAGGTAACAAGGACAATGAAATTATTCCTCCTGGCTACAGCATTTTAAGGCAGGATAGTCTAAACAAAAAGGGTGGGGGAGTTGCTTTACTTTATAAATCTGAACTGCAGGTAGCCTCAATTGACTCCCTTCCTCCTTCCCCTGCCAATGCTGAAATACTCTGTAGCAAATTCCAAGTAAATAAAAACAAAACCATATACATAATATGTTCCTATATCCCTCCTGGCAATAACTTAAATACACTTGAAAACATCCTTAGCTAGCTCTCCACTACCTTTCCTCAGGAAACCATAATCCTAGGGGACTTCAATATTGATTGGAACTCCTGCATATCCCCCAAACCCAACTATCACCTAAACCTCTTTACTTTTCAACAAACCATAAACTCCCCAACTAGGATTCACAAATCCACCAATAAACAGGCCATCTTGGACTGGATATTGGTCAACAATAATCCCCTCTCATATAAAACTGGAATACTCCCTGACAATATCAGTGACCGTCTTCTCACCTATATCACTAAACAAAAAAACAATAATCACAAACAGGCTAGCTATCGTACTATACGTAACAAAAAAAACTTCATCCTTCAAAACTTCCTTGATGAACTCAAAGGATGTAACTGGTCAGCTCTAAAACACCTCCCACTTGATGAGGCAGTTACCCAGTTCAACAACACATTCCTCCAAATTTTTGAGCATCACGCCCCCTCTCGCTTAATTAGAACAGGATCTAAAGCTGCTCCTTGGCTTTCTAAAGAAACCAAGCAAACAATGATATTAAGGAACAAACTATGGACAAAATGGAGAACTACTAAAAACCCAATTGACCATCAAAACTTCAAATACCTTAGAAATACTACAAAAAAACTCACCCTTCTTGATAAAAATTTTTTTTACCTCCAATATCAAGAAAATCAAAATCATAACCCCAACAAATTCTGGTCAGGAATCAATAAACTGCTCCATCCAGGGAATTCCAAAACACCTACTCCAGCTAACATAGCTCAGACCCCGCCTAACATAATAGCCAATACATCCAACAACTTCTTTTCTGAAACAGTCACCTCTCTAGCAAAGACCATGGTTCCCCCCACATCCCTTCAAAATACCTCTCCTCATAACACCCCCACAATAAAATTTAGTACAGTCTCCACAACCTATATTCGTAAGCTACTTTTGAAACTTAAACCATGTACTTCTTCAGCCAACCAACTACCAGCTAAATATCTGCAGCTAGCAGCAGAAGTACTAGCATACCCAGTCTCCATCTTAATTAACAGAACAATAACCGAATCTACTATTCCTTCCCCCTGGAAAGTCTCCCATATCATTCCACTGCATAAAGGAGGAAACACTAATGAACTTTCTAATTTCCGTCCTATAGCCTTACTATCACCACTATCTAAAATTATGGAACGTTGTATACACATCAACTTTTAAATCATCTTCTACATAATAACCTACTGGCAGACTCCCAACATGGTTTTAGACCTTTCCATAGCACTTCCACTGCTCTTCTCTCCTTTACAGACTCTATCAACAAAAATCGCAATAACAACCTATTCTCCTCTGCTTTATTTCTTGACCTCTCTAAAGCCTTTGATATGGTGAACCATCACCTTCTGCTAGACGCTTTGAAATCTCTTTCCCTTGACTCTCTGGCATTGCGCTGGTTTAACTCATATTTGAAAGACGGGAAACTAGCAGTCCTTTGGGACAGCCATTTATCCTCTCAACTCCCAGTCACTATCGGGGTCACCCAAGGATCCATCTTAGGTCCCCTTCTCTTCTCCATGTTTATAAATAACCTGTCTACTTCACTCCCAACATCCTTATGCATTCAGTATGCAGATGATTCAACACTCATCTGTTCTGCTGTATCTACAGCTGAACTTCATTCTTCCACCCAAAAAGTCTTTACAGCAGCAGAAAACTGGTTCCAACATATCTGTCTCCTCCTTAATCCCCAAAAAAACAAATGATTACTTTTTTCTCCAACCCTCAAATCTGCCCCTTTCTCCTTTTCTATTGTCTCTGACAATGGCACTATCATTACACCTGATTATTCCACTAAACTACTAGGTTTTACAATAGATAATCAACTAAACTTTGATTCCCACATTGACCTAACCATCAAAGCTGTTAATAAAAATATAGGTGCCCTCTATAGACTTAAGCCCTTTCTTACAGCAACGACCAGGGTGTCTCTAGCACAAACTCATCTCATCTCTACATTATTGTATGCCTCTCCATCCTTTATCAACTTATCAAAATCTAACCTTCAGAAACTTGCCACATCCTACCACAACATTGCCAGGTTTGCCACAAGTTCCCAATTTCGTACCCATCATTGTGTTAACCTTAAAAAACTTGGCTGGCTTGAACTTCAAAATCTTATTCTTCTACATCAATTAGTTACCACCTATAAAATTCTCCATTACCTTACTAATACACCCATACTGAACAACCTTGTTGCCCCTTACAAGTAATCTTACTTCCCTTCGCTCAGCTAACAAACTGCTAGTAGCTACTCTCAAATCACATAATAAATCTGGTGACTCTTTGTTCACAAATGTTGTTGGCTCATACTGGAATAAACTTCCCACAGAACTGACTACTTTAGGCTCATCACAACTTTTCAAGAAACAATTAAAGAACTATTTCAAATCACACTGGCTTTGCCCTTGCTCAAATCCTGACTGACCACAGCATCCAACTTTCATTATACTTCTCTCCATTACCTGTTGTTATAGATCCATCTCTCCTACTTGTCTCTCTCACTAGTACTACTCCTCCTCTGTAGCTCACCTAGCATCCACTTGGATATTACTATTCCTATAATGTCACTTTCTCTTTACACTAGATACATTACTGCAATCTGTCATCTCATCTATTATTTAAACCTGTATGTTGCTTCCTACTGTGCAAATCTGGTTCTTAAAACTATTGCCTGGCACAAATGTTTATCATAATTGTTAATTCTGTAAATATTGTATAAACTCTATTGTTTGTTGTTTCTTTTTTGTCATTTACAATTCCTGCCTCTGCAAAGAATATGGGATTAGCGATCCTAGCTGTATTTTTCATCTGTTAAACTGCTTCTGTACTGTCACTATGCTACGTTGGAATAGTTTTTTAGATTTTTATATTTATCTCTTACTGCGCTGTTTTTATGTTATTTACTAGTATATATAGTGGAGCTTTTCTCCTCGGGCCTCTGCTGAAAATGGACATATATCCAGCCAGACTAGCCCAGTCAACAAATGTAAAATAAATAAATAAAAATAAATAAAATACTAGCCAAAGGAGGACACATTCAGGAGCACAGAACTCATATCTCCCCTTAAAATGCACCAAATAATCTGTAAGCAAAATGGCACTGCAATATCAGCACTCCATCTACATGGTGTGGGAGAAGAATCCACAGCCTTCTGCACCAAAGGCAATTATGCTATTAACACTGCTTTCAAGTTCTACAACACACAGTGACTGCCATTTGATAAACAAAACAGTTAGTTGCACATTGAAAACAGACTTAGCATGAGCAACAGTAAACTTATCTTGCCTTGAAACTCACAATTCCATGAAAATGAAATGAAACTCATTCCCTTGAAAATGCACTGAAACTCATAATTCCCTGAAAATGTACTGAAACTCACTCACAATTCTGTCGGCAGTCTGGTAGTTGGTATACAGGATGCCGGCTCTTGTCTCCTGTACCAAAGTTACAGGGTCAAGCCTGATCAAGTTAACTGACTAACCTGCCCTCCCCCTTAACTAGAGCATTACACACCGTACCTCCATACCTCTCAACCTCTTAGCATAAGAAATCTGTACAAAGCCTAAAATAATGGGGGGGGGGACAAAGGCCCCAAGATAGGGTCAGATTTTAAATATTGCTCTTACAGACTTAGAAAGTTGCTAGAATAACAATTGTTTTAACATGCATTTTCTGAAGAAAATGAATTCTAAAACTCATATGTATGACGTGGTTATTTCAGTCCTCAGTGATTTGCCAGAAAAGCACAAATATTGAGGAACAGGTCAAAAATATGAGGCAAAAATCTGAATGATTGAAAGGTATGCACGTCTCGATCTCTTAGTCAAAGAAAGCTGGACAAAGCCTGAAATAATGGAGACACAATAGCCCAAAATAGGGAATGTGCCTCGCAACCATTTCAAGCAAGAAATGTTGACAGTCAGTAATAATGGAGGAACAAAGACCCAAACATAGGGAAACATTGTAAATATTGCCCTTACAGACTTAGAAAGTTGATATAATTACAGGTTTTGCATGACCATGACATTTCTGAAGGTTATGAAGTTTGAAACTTAAATGTCTGCCATTATTTTCTCACTTCAGTCCTCAATGGTTAGCCAGTAATTTGCAAAACCATCAAATTTAGGAGAAATGGAACAAAAATATGGGGCAAAAATCTGGACAGCTGAGAAGTGTGATGGGGATAGATTTTAAATGTTGCTCTTTTTAACTTAGAAAGTTGCTAGAAAAACAGGATTTGTGCAAGAATGCATTTTCTGAAGGATATGAATATAAATGTCATTTAGTGACTTCAGTCCTGCATGATTTGCCAGAAAACCACAAATTTTATGAGAAACAGACCAACATTATGAGGCTAAATGTGTACAGCTGAGAGGTATGTTAAACACACACACTCCTACCTACCTTCTCCCACATAGCAACACACTCACCCTCTCATTCATACATCAGCAAATGGCTAGTTTAATTTACATACTCACACCTACTCTCTCATAGCAACACAAATGCACACCACCTCTTTCATACAGCAACGAATGGCTAGATTAGATATCACATGTACAAACACACACACACTCGCTTGTGTGCGCACACACCTACTGTCTCATGCTGTAACTAACACACACACACACACTAGGTTTTAGCAAAAGCAACTCCGCACAGGTATTGTGCTAAGTGTTTGCTTGTTTATTTTGTAGAATGTGAGTGCATTTTGTTCATGTTCTGTGAAATTTGAAACATGAAATATAACTGACTGCATTTGTCACCTAGAAATCCATAAAATATGTATAGCGCTTCATGTTCTATCAGAACCATATCAGTCCACTTTTACAATATAATAGTGCTTTTATTTTATGTTTTGAATAGCTCAGCAATGAAGAACAAAGAATTTCCTTTGCATGTGCAGTTACTAAAATATTATTGGACATTTTATACTGAATTATCCTTTACTTAGTAACCCTGTCTAGGACATGTTGTTACAATTATGACTTCTATAGTTATGAAAATAAGCTTTCTCAGGCTAAGGAGACAGATTAACATTCAACAAGAGGCAAAAGATAAGTAGATGCATGGAGCAGAATAAAACTAATTTTAACATGAGAAACATCTGTGCACATTTTGCAGTTTAACATTAAAACCTACACTGACTGATTTCTGACTGGAGGAATAAGTATAACAAAACAACAAACAAGATACAGTAATGCATAAATGTCAATAAAGAATATTAATAAAATAAGATTTAATTTTAAAGCTTTGTGGAGCACTGGCTTCTTCACTGAAGTCAAGATACAGCAGAGACACTACCAGTTTTATAAAAAATAGTCTTCTACATAAATGAGCGATTACTAACAGACACATTCTATGCTTACAAGACTATCACACATTTGTACTCATAATCAATTGCAATGCTTAAGAGTGACAACAGTGAGGTTATCTGATAGAAGAAGTAAGAGCCATTTGGAGCAGAGCAGCTGTCATGAATGGCACAGAGAACCTGTAACTGTCTTCTAGGTGGCGTCATAACAGATTTCAGATGTGGTGCAGGCCACAACAGACACAATCATTCAGTTCTGACTAGTGAGACCTTGGCAGGGATAAGCTGTGAGCATGCACTGCAGCGAAATCTAATACCTGCTAACCATTAAGCATTATTTGTAATAAGGAATATGATTTAATGCAGGAAGAGCCTGGGACATGTTTCAGGACCATTAGTATCCCCAATATACAGAGTTTGCATGACTCTCTTGATCTGTACATTAGGGTGTCTAAATGGGAAGTGTTAAGATTATGCTTCCTATGGTGAAGTCAGCATCACTTTTTTAAATGTTTCCTAACTGAAAAGAAATTTAAAATTGGTATAATTGCCTGTTGACACTAGCAAGGTGTCAGATGATAAATGGGATTAAGCACTATGATTTCATATCACCTGAAATTTCATTCACGTACTTTTTTGTTTCCGATTCATCATTTCGGTTTTCTTATTCTGTTAAGTGTTCTGCAGCAGTACACTGTCAAGCTACCTCTGAATTTGTCTAACTTATGATTTCATCGTGCACTAAGGCAAAGCTTCCAACTCTCTCAAAATGGGGAATGGCCCAAGGACACATGCTGCATATTTTTTTTATTATCTGCTACAATTTTAGACCGTCTTTCAAAATGGAGCAGAATCAATAGGCATAGCATGTCGTGGTACATCCTGAAAACTAATTTCTGCAGCTGTTAGTACTGCCATGTCTCTCTCTCTCTCTTACACACACACACACACACACACACACACACACACACCATTTATTTACTTACCTTTTTTCTTAATGGAACGTCAATTTGAAATTGCGCACGGGAGTGAAAAATAGGTTTACATTCACGTTAGCATGTGTGCGACACACACATGTCTTTCTTTAAAGGAAAATACAACACTTTAGTTTTTACCCTGGATCCTAGTTGCCTGCCTTCTACTACCCCTCCATTCAAACACTGTACTGAAGTGCGTACAGTGAGTATGCCTCCTGACGTCCCTGTGTTAGACCAAACAGTTTAAAAAATGCAATTCAATTAAAAATGACTAAAAACAAGTGCAGAATGAGTCTGTTAGGTAGAATGAGGTAAAGAGATGGGACTGGGGGGAGTGTCCCAGATCAAATCTACAGTGGGGGCGGGCAACTGCAAAAGCCTCCAAATTTAAACAACAAGACAGGAATAGGGAGGGGTGGATAGGGGTAAACCAACACCTTCAGCAGAGATCTGAAAAACTATACAGTGAAGCAAAAATAACAGTGCACAACTCTGAAGTCAGCCAGCAATGATATAAAATTAGTCATGCAACAATTAACAGTACACAACTCTGAAGTGCCAGAAAAATATACTTAGCTCTGTATATCTCCAGATAGTTTGAAGAGCACTCTGTCAGGACATAGGAAGGCTCCAGCAATGATAACAAAATGTTTCTATCATGCCTATTGTGGCAGTTAATGTGCTTTGGGTGGGGAGCAGCTTTGCCACATCACAATAGCTGGCTATTTTATAGACTAATCTGTGAATGCATTCCTTTTATGGAACAGACATATTGTTAGTATCTTATCAAAATATGTATTCGTGTATTGAGAACCAAAAAAACAAAACGTGCTCAAAGCAGAAAAATTACTGGAACCAAAGTGAGTGGGAGGTAGGCTCAAATATTAAAAATATGTATTTTAATAATCAAATGAAATACAAATGAATGCAAGAATTAAGCACTTTCGTCTGCAAACATAACCAGACTTCTTCAGAATCAATTATACACATTCATAGTAACCTTTTAAATACCCCACTCATAATGATTACATGTTCACTCCCCTCCAATAAAAGCTAAAATGCAATGAAAATATAATTGGAATGCAATTAAAATATGAACAGGTGTGAAAATTAGGAACCAAGCAATACCATATGCAGTTTAAACATAGTAAGACTTAAGCCTAAGAACGTTGGCAGTCAATACATATTCATTAAGACCAGGTAAAAGAGTAGCATTCAACTTTAGTTGCCAGTATAATTCCCTTTTTTTAATATAATCTTCCCAAGGCCCACCCCTTGGATTCCTGAGGATTTGTTCAAAATCAAAAAATGATGACCAGGGTGGTTTGAAATATGCTTATACAAAGCATTCTTAATATTTTGTTTTCAGATGTCTAAAAGATGCTCATAAATGCATTCTTTCAACTTTCTTTGGGCCTTTCCTACATAAAAACCATCTCAATTCTGGCATACAGCAAGGTAAACAATATATGTAGAGTTGCAATTACAGGGAAAACAAGGTTTAATAATCTGATTAACCTTGACAGAATCACCCACTAGGATGTAGCTACATTGGAGGCAGAAGCCACATTTAGCCCCGTACTGTTTTTTTTTTTTTTGTTACTAGTGAGACCACCAACCTGTGTCTCTACTTCCAACATATTCTTAAGGGATCTCCCCTTACGATATGCCGCTGAAGGTTTTGCCTCCACTTTTTCAACTACACTGTTAAAGAATGAATTTTCCCCAGGACTTCTCTAATGTGCCTGGACTCTAAGGTGTATTCAGTAATAAAACATAAGGTGTGACTCTTCAGTCCTCTGGGAGAATCATCAAACAGCTCTTGAATATTGTTAAAAGAAGACCTTAACATAGATAAAATCTTTCCTTCTAACTCAACACTAGAGCTAATACCCTTGTCCAAATTGGAAGGATACCCCCTTGCCCCAAACATATCTGCTAATTTCAAACCTTCTTCAAATAGCGTGCCTTCCGATACCATTCTGGTCAGTCTAATTTATTGCCCTTTAATAATCCCTCTTTTTTAATGCTCTGGACGATTATTGGTGTAATGTAATAAACTATTAGAGTAAGTAGGTTTTCTATATATCGTACTCACAATACAACTGTTACTGACATCTTTGGGAATGTTGACATCCAAGTAATTAATAGTCAAGTTGTTATAAACAAAAGTGAATTTCAAAAAAGGGGTAGTAGAATTTAAATACTCAATAAAGATCTCAGTACCGTTGTTGGGACCCCCCAAACAATAAAAATGACATCCAAATAACGTATATACAACTTAATGGTGAGAGACTTAGCGTTGTTGAACACAGATTGCTTCTCCCATTGTATAAGAACTATGCTTGCAAAAATGGGGGCACAGGATGCCCCTGTAGTGACTCCTCTGGTCTGTTGGAAATATTGCCCATCTAAATACAGAAAATTGTTCTTAAGGACTAATTTCTTGAATAGAGTAAGAATGGTAATGTCACTGTTGTCCAAGGACGTGGATTTCATTAAAAAATCATGAAACTACTCCAGCCGTATGGAATGTGGTATAGCATTGAATAATTCAACCACGTGACTTGTAAGAAAAATGAAGTCTTTCTAATATCCTAACTGCTTGGGTTTGAGCAAGAAATCCCAGGAATCTCAGCACAAGTGAGAAAAAGGTTCCAGCTTTATAGTCTATATACTTGGCCAGAGGATGGGTTTTAGAACACAGTCCACTAACAATAGGTCTCATGGGTGGGTCAGTGGTGCTTTTGTGAATCTTAGGAATACCAACCAAAGCGGGCACCACTGGGTACTTCACTACAAGAAAGTGAAATAGTTCAAAAGTAATGTATCCCTTATCAAACAAGTCCTTCAAATAATAGACTTCCTCAGAATCAATTATACACTTTCATAGCAACCTTTTAAATACCCCACTCATAATGATCACATGTTCTTTCCCCTCCAATGAAATATAATTGGAATGCAATTAAAACCTGAACAGGTGTGAAAATCAGGAACCAAGCAATACCAAATGCAATTTAAACATAGTAAGATTTAAGCCTAAGAACACTGGCAATAAATACATATTCATTAAGACCTGGTAAAACACTAGCATTCAACTTTAGTTGTCAGTGTAATTCCCTTTTTTCCATATAATTTTCCCAAGGCCCACTCCTTGAATTCCTGAGGATTTGTTCCAAACCAGAAAACAAAAAAATGATGACCAGGGTAGTTTGAAATATGCATATACAAAGTGTTAACATTGTGTTTTCTGTTGTCTAAAAGATGCTCATAAATACGGTCTTTCAATTTTCTTTGGGTCTTCTCACATAAAACCCATCATAATTTTGGCATAAAGCAAGGTAAACAGTACATCATTTATCAGTCGAGCTAATGCAGCCCCTAGCTGTGCCTACTATGATGTTTCCCCTACTCATTTTGTGTTGAATCTTGTTTTATTCTGTCCATTGACCCATTTGCAAGTGATGATGATTGTGACCCACAATACCTTCCTTTCTATGCTTTGATGAGTCTGATGCATAGTGGGACTAGACTATGCACTGACAGTATAACATGATAGGAGCACTGCATGCATCATGTTTATTCTGTACAACATTGCCACTTTATGAATATTATGGTCTGCAGTTAGCAGTACGATATTGCTGCCTCGCCAGCACTGCCATGCATTGTGAGTTGGAATGGGGGGCAGGGGCACACTGATACCCCTTCTGACTCCTGATACATGCTGTTGTCTTCAGTTGCTGCTGTTGGGGTGTTTGATAGATGGTGTGATGCAGCCACATAGCTGGGATGTTAATCATGCTTCTTTGTATCATATTGTGTAGCTTAGCGCATACTGTAGCCATCTTTCTGGCTGTGTCAGGGGAGTACTGTAGAGACCCACTGCATATAACCAGACAACAAAACCCTACCTTCATCAACCAAACATTTGTTAGTCCCTTGTCTTGGTATGGGGAGTGTTGTAAGGCACATCTGCCATACTTTTGTAGTAGCACAGAGCTCACGAACCAAGGTTCCAGGGGTTAGCTGTCATCAACTGAAAAATGCAACACAGCAATATATTTCTTTTTTTGGGTGGCGTTTAACTACATGTATAGTGTGCTTTTGTATGTACAACACTTACAAATACATGCTCCTGTGGGAAATCACCATGTTGAAAGCAGATATTACTGGTCAGACATATGATGTTATGTGGGAATCGTGAACTACTTGGGTGCCACACATACAAACTCACTCACACAAATGCACAAACATGCACACAAACACACACACATACCTTGGAAATAATACTTGGTGCATTGCAGATTACTTGGATGTTCAGAAATATTTCTCTGTACATGAATGCAACCTCTTGATCCAGTACCTTGGAAAGCTGTTCTACATTTTTAAAGTGTGCATAATTCTGGCTTTTTCCTTTGCAGTCATGGGAATCTAAATATGTTCATATTCATTATTTCCACTGCTCCAGTAGCCTTTAGGCTGTATGGGGTATACTTTGCCAAAGATACAACAACTGGCAAAGCTCTGGCTACCTCTCACGTCCATTCTGACTGCTGATTGGGCAGCCTTAAGGGAAGATCAGCAGTCAGACTGGAAAATCCTATATACTTTCTTGGCAAGATTAAGCAATAGCTTGCTCATCCTGAATTAAACAAGAAGTAATTAGCGAAGTATTTCCAACCATAACTATATGCAACAGCAGGGGGAGGAGGGTGGGTGTGTCTACAACAGTGAGGAATTTGAACATCAGCTGTTATAAGTAAGTGCATGTTATCTAACTGCACTATGTTCATCATTCCCATTGCTTACCACAGCTTTAGGTATATGGGTTGATTACCAAAACATATCCAACCTAGTAGAAGGAAAGATATGGATCTAGGAAGCTCCTGGAGAATGATCCTTCCAAAACCAGTCCTGGATCTAGAGAAAGAATCCAGTTTGTAATCATTAGTAAAAGTATGTAGACAGGACCATGCAGTTGTGTCTAGAATCATTCTAGAATCCACCCCTCTCCAGTATGCCACTGAAGACAATGTCCTTGCAGAGTGAGCCATGATATTGTCTGGATCTGGTTTACTATGACAGGGATAACAAAAAAAGCAATGTCTGAGGACAAGCATCTGTAAATAGTCTAGCTTTGGCATGGGTTGTCCTTTCTTAGTCTCAGTATAAGAAAGAAATAGACAAATGGTCACACGTGTAACACTCCTTTCAAAAACTGCTTCACTAAAAACATAAAAGATAGACTAGGGTCCATGAGCAGATATGCTGAAAAAGCAACAAGGTGTACCTTGATAGAGAAGTGCAAAAGGCCAGAGGCTAATTATCCTTCACTAACACCTACCTACATGAATCACTACACCCTAACAACTTTCCTTCCTGCATTTGAATCAATACACCCCTCTTCGCCCAAGTCTTAAACACTAGTACGCATCTTTCTCTTTTTGTAATTGTCGCCGTCCACCACTCTATCCCTATCATAAATTTCCTGTAAATCTAAATTATAAATCTTCCAAATACAGCAATTAAGAGTAGGTAGACTAGGTAAAACTAATCCTATATGCTGCTCTCTCTCTCAAATGCTAGTACCACTGTCCTCTTTACAATATTAATATGTCTCTCGTACATAATTTTATATCTTACTTCTCAACTGTACTCTTTATGATATCTCTTGAACTCTTTGCAACCTTTCTGTACTGAAATGCCAGAACACTAAACTTTTAGACCACAATTCTCCCTTCTACAGTATAAACCCATTTACTTCCAGCAAGATTTTAGAGCTACCAGAACTGTATAGACTTATACACGTTGATGTAAGTACTTTTACTGTATACCTGTTTTGTAATTATGTTTGTTTTTTTCAAAGAAATTTAACTTTTTTTTTTTTTTTTTGGAACTGTCTGAAGTTCACTTGTTAATATAAATGTACTGTGATGGAGTTGTTCTCCCTGGTCCACGGCTGAAAATGGGCTCTGCCCTGTCGGAATTTCCCAGCCAATAAAGACAACTAACTAAATAAATAATAACTCTTACAAATATTTTATCATCTACTGTTATGAATAAGTGCAACTTACAGAACTCTGCTTTCTACATGCAGCAGCATAATACTGAGGGGCATACTGGGTATGAGGCAGAAGCCTGTAAAATGCCCAAAGTGTTCTAATAAAGTCACAGAAAAGTCTGTGTATCTCTGATGGTAAGGGATGCACATACTTTGATATCCATGGGTATAAGAAGACCATGCATGCATCCCATAGACTCATCATACCAAAAATTCCCGAATCCCTGCCTTCCCTTAAATCTCACTCCTCTTTCTCCTGAACGTTATTCTGCATGTAATGTTTCCACAATTTCCATTAATGGCTATGTAATTTGCATCTTCCCTTTTCTAAAGATCTCTGTTCCAGTTCTTCTAGCTTTCTTATAATATTCAGTACTTTAAATACAGCTGGCTTAGACTTGTGAGTTCCATTTTCTAGTAATATTATTTTTTGGTAGCCAACAGCATTAAATGTAATAAGGCCTTGCTGTCTCTTGGCAATTCAGATCCTATGTCCCAGTTAAAAAAAAAAAATTATATCCTTAGTTACAATTGTTCATCCCAATATTTCTGACAAGTACTCTGTAGGGATTTTTTTTAAATGTGCCAACTCATTACACTCACAAAACACATGTTCCCAGTTACCTCATTCTTCCCCATCACACCACCAACATTTGATAGCTACCTGAAGAAAAATTCTTTGAAGTCTGCTTCATCTATGCAAACATTCTAAGGCAAAGATCCCAACCCTTCCGGATGCATGTTTGGGAGCCATACATATGTCCTTCCATTGTTCTCTTATAAATTGCTTTACAGTCTCTCTTCCCAATGTTTTCTAACATCCTCTAATTCCTAATATTATCATGCAATATTTCATACACCCTACTAATTATCCTTTTTTGACAGCAGCTTCCGTTATAGATTCGACCAATAAACCTCACCAGAGCAGGTCTTTCTTTTAAAATTCCGCAATCCCGTTTTCTTTGCATATATTCTGGTAGGGAAGGAAGTCTGCAGTCCAAAAATCTTCTTGGCCTCATTCCACTCCGTTACCTTTCCCTCTCTAGTTATTTTCTCCCAATAACCTTGGTTCCTTTGCCAGTTTTCTCCAGTAAATTCCAGCCCTCTCTTGCCTGTTTTCAGTAACCCTATTTGCAGTCATCCCTACTAGCAAAATCTCCTTTCTTCATTCTCATGTTGGCTTATTTTTTTAGAATGCTTTCTGCTACTTTATGAATATAATCTGCATGGTTGTTTTTGTTCTCCATAAGAATCTGCATCCAAAATTCTATTTTCTATTCATCATTGTCATCCTTTTCCGTTTTCAGTTATAAGCTCTTGCTTATGTTATATATCTATATGTGAGCCTTAAATGTGTAGCTCTAAAATACCTCTTCAAATTAGGTAATCCTAAACCAACTGCTAGGATCAACTTATCCCACTTAACTCTTGACCTCTTCCCCTCCCAGATAACTTCATTCAACTCTTGATTATTTCTTATCCACAACTTCTTCTCTGATTGATAAAAAATATGCCTGTCACATATAAAATTAAAGGGACTCAAACATTTTCACTGCTTGTAACTTATTCCATATCTATAAACAAAAGCTTTCAGTTTATCAGGTTATGTTTTACTTTTTGTTTAATGTCTTCCCACATATCCTTAGCTGCCATAGCAGAAACCTTTTTAATCCATAGTCCTAAATACCTAATCTTATATCCCAATAAAAAATGAGTATTGCTGAAACAATTTGTGTGTGGGTATATAATTTAAGGTTATAGCCTTTATTTTATTTTCATTAATTTTATATCCTGAAAAGACTTAAAGCTGACTCAAAATGCTCCACAACAGCAAGATGTCCTTTTCTGGATTTATCAATTACAAAATGTCATCTGTAAATAAAAATAACTTTTCTTGATTACCATACCAAATATATTCTTGCATTTCTGAGTTCATTTATTTCTTTACCAATGGCTCTAAATATAAAGCAGATAAAGGGGAAAGAGGTTCCTCAGTTCAAACACAACTTATCAAAGAGGAACCTTCCCACTTTTATTCTTGCGTCTGATTCTTCATATATTCTCCTACTTATTATTGTATCAAGGAATGCAAATGCTTTTATGGTCTTACTCATAAAATCCCAGATTACTCTGTTGAATGGTTTCTGTACATCAAGACCCACCAATGATAATAGTATTTTCTTACATTTTGCTTCCCTCTGGATCATCATTATTCTATTAATGTTGTCAGAGGTTTGCTTCCACTCCATAAAACCACATTGATCCACAAACTGTCATTCTGTTAGATAGTATAGACATACACAATTTATAGTCACAGTTGTATTTCCATCCTTGGTTAATGCAGCCACCACAGCTTTCTTCCAATATGTTGGTGCTTCCTCTCCTTTTAAAGTACTGTTAAACAAAATCTTCCAGATAGTTATTGCTTTCTTCCCTCCTAACTTACAAACTTTCACAGCAATACCATCTGTTCCTGGATGTTTTCCTGATAATTGATTATAGATCATCATTCTTATCTCATCCTCTCCTATCTTAACTGTTAGTTGTCGAACCTCATCTACCTCTAACCTTGGCATAATTAAGGTTTCCTTAAATGTTTCCATTTGTGCAGTTTCTTGATTTTCACATTTCTCTGCTTTCTACAGATTTTCATACAATTTCAAAATATCTCTAAAACATCTACAAGATCTGTTTTTTTTTTTAAATAGACTACCTAAGTTGTGCTAAAAATAGTTACGAATAATCCTTCTAAACTCATGCATATTATCCATATATATTCCTTTATTTTCTCTTTAGCACTCTGTATTTGTTCCTCTTCTTTTTCTGTGAGATTCTTCTTATTCTCAGTACTTGAACCTTTGTCAGCCCCTCTAAGTAATTCCTACTACTTCTTAACCATATCTCTTTCTATTTTACATTTAGCATTTTTTTAAACTCCATTTTTATTTTATCCCACTCATTAGCTGTAACTTGTATCTTCCTTAATAACTGTCAAATAATTCCTACCGCCCATTCCTTAAATTCCTCATTTTGTAATAGATGGGTAGTAAAGTGCCAATGTCTCATTTTTATTTCATTAGCTTACATTTGCATCTTAGTTCTTATTGGTGCATGATCTGTAATAGTTACTGGATGTATATCAAAGTTTTCATTTAAATGCAAATGTTCCTATGAAATATAATTTCTTTCTAGTCTAGTCCAGTTATTGTACCTTGGGGAATAGTATATAAATGCTTTGAGTTCATACTGCTGAGTTCAGAATTTACACCAAACAGTTTTTTAAATTTCTTAAATGTCTACATTGTTTCATTATAGTTTTTCTTCTACATCCCCAGATACATCCTCACTGTTGCAAATCAAGTTCCAGTTTTCATCTATAAGTAATATTCTCTGCTGAAAGATCTTATTTACTTTCCATCATTTCAAACTTTATTTTTCACTGAACTTCTTGCCATTGTACCTTAATCTTTTGCATTTCCCTCAGCAATGAATGGTCAGAACTCTCAAGATTAATTCTACACTGTTTTGTTATAGTTTCCCTTCTATATCCCCAGATACATCCTCACTGTTGCAGTCAAGTTCCAGTCCTAACCTATAAGTAATATATTGTGCTGAAAGCTCTTATTCACTTTCCATAATTTCAAACTTTCTTGCCATTGTACCTTAAAGTTTGCATTTCCCTCAGCAAAGAATGGTCAGAACTCTCAAGATTAATTGCTTGCACCTGCAGACCACTCCTCACCATGAGAAAGCACTCAGCAGTGAATCTTTGTAAATTTAACTCAGAACAGAATGTACATCTGCCTTTAGCAGCAGACTTATTGACTCCTATTGAACACTTGCTAATGGAAAAAAAACACAAGCTAGTATCTTTGCAGATGTAAGAAATCCATTTTTCATGGATTTTTTTCTTTTTTCTTATTTTTAAAACCTGCTTGCTTACAAAAGAGCTGTTTATAGCTTAAGCCAAGGGCATTAATCTAGATGTTCACCATTGAGAAAATATCAGTTATTCATATAATATAATCTGTGTACTCTTACATCCCACCCCAGCAGCCCAGGATCAAAGCATATTAACATCAGACTTGCTTTTGTTGACTCTTTCTTCTTTTGTTATACTGTAAAACCTATATTTCTTACAAGTGAAAAAGTAATAGCTTACTTTAATATCTTTAACATGTACAACAGTCACCGAAAAGACTCCCCCACATTTAAAATATGTCTGACTTGCACGCTACACAAAACTGCTTTACTGTATTATAACATGCAGCTTGTATCATTGTGTTTTTTACAAATATTAAGAACAAAAATTGTTTTACTTAGTTTTCCCCTTTAGTGCCATTCTAAACATTAATGACATAAAATGAGGTATATGCTGTACAGTCTACCCACAAATTTTACAATTTCAACAAAGCCATTCAACCACTTTTTCTTGCAGAACCATATTTCACAAATGTGATTGATGCTTTATAGTTTCCCATGTATTCACTAGTTTCAGTATTGCTTCTCTTCTTCCATTTATCTCTATCTCCCAGCACCATACTCTTTTTCAAGCCCAAGGTACTCCTAATTGCTCTAGTCAACTCCTGAGCTGTTTTTCTCTCTCTCAAGTATTTTCCTTTGGAACATTGTAAAAGGTTTGACCTACAAAGTCTCTCTATGAACATTACTGTCAGAAGAATGAGTAGCAGAGTCTTGATGGCTAAACATTATTCCCTCCTTAGCCTGTAACCTTCCTGATGCTTTTCACTCCTAAAAACTGCTCTAATCAGCATAATTATTCCATATCTTATCTGCCAATAAAAGTGAAATAGAATGCATAAAACAAGCCAAACTCCTTGGAGTATTACTCGATGATAGCCTCAAGTATGACCAACACGTACTACTAGCTAACAAAAGGGATCTGCTTTTAAATACCAAAGTGTCATAATCACAAAGATACCAAGACTGGAATGCTGAAATCTTAAAATACTGAAACCGCAAAACAACGAAGCTCAAAATACTAAAAGTTAAGAATGCCGACTGTTAGAACACTGAAATTTAAAGTGCCGATGTCGTAATACTGATAGTACCGTAGGACATCTGTATTTAGTGTTAGTAACTGAGGTATGTCTGTTTAAATTTGTATAGAAAGGATGTGAACAAATATAGTGGACGTTTTGTATGCTTCCGGCAGTAGTGGATGTGTGTACCACATTGTAAGGTAAGAAAAAGGTATATGCCATTTTCTCCACTGTAGTGCGATCCCTGAGTTGATATATATAGTTGGCTGGGTGTGATGGGTATATCCCCCCCACACTTAGATTGATTTTAGATGGTCAGGTTTGCTGAGGAAGGTAAGTTTGCAGTTATTTCATTTTTATAAAGAGTTATTGTTTGTGTTTTGAAGTATACAGCGTTGATTTTTGTTTTTGGATAGTACTGCTTTGATGTAGGGGGTTGTATGTGAGGTTTGTGCATTAGCAGTTGGAATTTTAAGCTTCTGTGTTTTGCAGTTTCAGTATTTTAAGATTTTGGCATTCCGGACTCTGTATTTTCGTCTTTGTGATTATGAAAATTTTGTACTTAAAAGTAGATCCATCAAAAAGGCAAACGGGAAATGAAAATCATTCTACAGAGACAAAATACTCCTTACTGATCACTCCAGGAAGACAATAGCACAAACATATCTGCTCTCCTCCCTACTCTGTGCCTCTCCCATATTTACAAAACTTAACACAACCATCAAAATGAAACTAGAGATGGCCTATAACAAAATCACTAAATTTGCAACTAATAACCCCCACAAAACCCACCACTGCACAGCTCTAAACTGGCTAGAACTTAAAACATCATCTGCGTACCATTGCTCATAACCTAAAACACTCCCCAGAAAATTGCCCAGCTCTAAATGTAATACTACTAATCCATACCACTCATTGAGTCCTACAGTCCAGCAACAAAGCTCTACTATCCATCACAAGGTCTAATAACAGTGCAGATGATTCATTATACTCTAACAGGTTGCAAAAACCTGGAACCAAATCTCAACTGAAAATAGATTTAAGGTGTCACTGAAGAAACACCTACTAAACAACTTGCACTACTCCAGGATGAACCCTCAGAACATGGCCACACTCATCCTTCTAATTTCATTCTATTAACTCTTTGTTTACTCTTAACTTGCACGCAATTTCTGTCTTTTACACTAACACCCAAAACAGGCCTCTACCTCTTTGTCATGTTTTTACATGCTCTTCACTCCAGCCTACAACCCACTTTTTTCCCGTATAAGAATTTTCTTCCAGGTAACCACTGATACTTTCCATCTATCCCACCCTCTGCATATATAGTATCTTACTAAAATTCTTTAAATACGTCCTCAAGTATAGTCCTTTCACTTCCTGTGTTATCTATCTTTACATATTGTAACTAAAAATCTCATTAGATAAGTTGGCTACTCATAAATATCAAATCTGTATGCAATCAGCTACTTCATGTTTCAATAACCCAAATGTGAATGGAAGGTACTCTGCATTATCCTATGCAATGTGATAGTATACATCTCACTTGATTGTCTATATTATGCTACATATTTTTTCTGTTATGTAATGTATTTGTTCTTATTCTCTCCTGGCCTCTGCTGAAAGTGGACGAAATCCCAGTTAGAATTTTGCCAGAGAAATAGAGTAACATGTACAAAACTGCTTTGGAGAAAATTGAACAGCATATCTACATGAGCAAAAGCCTCACTGAAGGTTGGGGTCTGTCTCTGATGAAAGGAGATACTGTCAGCACAGCTCTCTGGAATGTTGTAAATAATTGTATGTCATTTGTGAATGTCAACATGATTTATTTAAGATGCTTGTGTTGCAACTATTAGAACTGTATGTCATGTGTATATCAAACTGGTTCGTACAGATGTGTGTTTAAAAGGTATTTTATAGTGTTTGTGTTTAAAATGGATCCACAGTGTGCCCTACCGGAAGAGAAAAGAAATGTACATGCAATATTGTAACCGTTTAAATGTATATAGTTTAACAGTGGAAACTGGAATCCAGGAGGTTAACTTCAGTCCAGCAAATTTTGGGAAAATAGCTGAAATTAAATTACTTTATAGGCTACGCAATAAAAGATGGTATCTTTCAGTTTTCAATGCAGCTAGAGACACAGGAGTCTGTGCTGAGAAGCTTTTTGTATTGTCATTAGTGTGAACTAATTACTAGTCTTGAAAGCATGAAGGAATGCAATTGTTTATGACTTCCAGCATCTGCTGAAGATCTCAGGTCTGTGCATTTTCTCAGGTAGATGCTAAATACTGCAAGCTTTCAGCAGGTGGGGGTTCACCTCGGAACTAAAGTCAGATGACAAGAAAGTGTCAATCTGCAAGCTATCCCATTAATAATATTTGAGATATTAATTTGAGAAGTCTATTGGTGGAACAGAGCATTCTGCATTGGGCCTGTCAACAACTAGAAAATCCATTCACCACATCTGTCCTGTTCTAATAGTAAGCTGTTAGGGTATAGTAATTCTCTTGGACTCCGTCAGGAATATAGTGAAGCTTAGTTTAGATATTTGAAACTGTCCTGCAATGTTTTAAATATTTCCTGTGGTTTTCAACTCTGTCACTGTGAATATATATTTAGTATTGCCTTGTTATTTTATTTCTCATAAACCTTTCATTGTGGCTGATCTGTGTAGAGC
The DNA here is from genome assembly GCF_019279795.1 of Protopterus annectens. Taxonomy (NCBI): domain Eukaryota; kingdom Metazoa; phylum Chordata; order Ceratodontiformes; family Protopteridae; genus Protopterus; species Protopterus annectens. Next base: position 139,759,741 of record NC_056751.1, read on the forward strand.
TATTTAAATTTTGAGAGTACTTGCATATTTATTTGTGGGCCACTCCTAATAGCCTTGCTCTTGGTCAAACTACCATTTGTATTAATATTAATATCATTCAATATATTGGGTACCCTTGGAAGGGCCTTAAAGTAGCCGCCAAGGAGTGACTGGTGACAGTGGAAACTACCTTATGGTCTGGGCACAAAGGGGCATACCTAACAGACCCGTGCCAGCCCTTCCTAGGTGTGTGTGTGTGTGTGTGTGTGTGTGTGTGTGTGTAAATCAAACCTCAGAGTGTGTGTCAGCTGCTTGGGCAGGGACATGAAGCACTGGTTGGACAGAGAGGGTGCCAGAGGACTTGGTTTGGTCACTCACCTGAGATCTCAACTCTATAGCTGTGCCAGTGGGGAATCTTATTGGGGATCAGGAGAAACCAGCCTGGACTGACTGTGGTCTCTCTGCGCTCTTACAAGAAATTGCACTTGATGTAGAGTGCTGCATCTGGAAATACTGTGTGTGTACTTGCCAGTGAATGTCCCTCCATGGGTGCCAGGGGTGAGGATTGAGGCTCTTTGATTACTGGTCTAGTGGTGAGTCATCGCACTGTCCACTATGGTTACAGAGATATTTATACTTGTTTGCATAATTGTAATAACTAAATTTCCATGTTATCAAATTACTTATTCAATATAAAATTACTATTATGTCTGGCTGATATATTGACACCATTGTGAAGAGGTGTGTATACTGAATAACTTTTGTGTTTTAACTTTTTTGTAGTTTTTGTGATATGTACATTTGCTTTACAGGTAGGTTTGAAAACTGCATTCTTAGAATTTTTTATCTCGGTGAAAGCTGCCCAGACAGGACCTCTGCAGGTGTCAGAAGATGTGAAAGAGTAGAGGGACATGCAAGCTTGCCAAAACTTAATACTTGTTTTGCCACTGGTATGTGTATGTATGCGTGTGAACGTATGTATATAATATATATACATAATATATATATATATATATATATATATATATATATATATATATATATATACACACACACACACACACACACACACACACACACGCACAGACTCTTTTTTTAATTAACAATGAGAATTCTATTTCTATTATATGAATCTTTGATACAAAACTAGGTATTCCTCATGCATGGTGCTATTATTTATTATTGCACCAGCAGCCAGCTGTTTTTTTGTTAAATCCTCCATTTATATTCTGTTATACAGCCTAGCTCAAAACTGACACTTCTATTTATTTTATCACTGTCTTGGCTTCACAAAATAGTAATTATCAACCTGCGCTAAAACAAACAAACTACTTATATTCCTACTAGTTTGTCCTTCCCTTAACTCAGGTTTCCCCTCTTATTTCAAAGCTTTTTTTACCCTATGCTCTTTGTCTTTGCCTACTGTTCCAACTTCCTTTTGATGTGTTTTGATTGATCTAAATGTCCGTTTTCTGTCTCTGACATTATTGTCATGTCTTTTTTGCTGATATTAATATTAGTGCAGCTGATGTCCTAATGCATTTCTTCCTTTCTGTTGTCTCCAAATGCATCTCTTCCTTTCTGTTGTCTTTATCCAGGACAACATGACGTTTCATTTTAGTGTCAATCCTGCCACTGTATAATCCTCTCAACTTCCTCCTTTGTCTGTAGTCCTTCACATGCTCAGAACATATGTCTCCAATCTCTTCTGCTGTCTTCATCACATCTTCAGCATCTGTCAGTTGTTGGGAACATCTCATGTATCCTAGATGGAGACAGTATAAAAGTATTTATGAAGACACTTCCATGCAGAAATCCTGAATTTCCTAGATCTGGTGGCTGACCTGGGCATCTCGCAACTTTCACCCCATTGTTGTTTACTTATCTCTTCACCAAAATAATCATGCCAATGATGTGCTTGGCTCCATCTTCATATCCTATTATCATTTGCTAAGGCCCTATATACTTTGCCTATTAAGCCCCTTGTCTCACTCTTTTCTGTTCTTTCCTTTATAAACACACAACTATGTTTTAGATCTATCAGGATTTTTTCATCCAAGTTTCCAATTCTGCAGCCTTCTTCAGGAAAAAATACGCAAGGAGGTTGCATCTGCACTTGTTTTGTGCTAAATTAAATGACATCTGACTGCCAAGATACTTTTTCTTTCATCCCCAGAGAGGAAGCTCTTTTTAATCAGAGTTCCTTAGAAGTTACTGCTGTTGGCAGGTAAGATGGGCAGAGCACTGAGTACAGCCGTGGTGACCCAGATACATTTATTAGCTCTGGTGCTTGACACCACCTTAGGGTAGGATGAGTATACCCATCCTCAGAGGAAGTGCACAGTAAGGCAGGGATAAAGCTAGCCACAATCCCCTTGGAGGAGGAGGTGTTGCACAGAAAGCCCTGGGGGATAGGCTTTCAGCTTATCGACATGTTGCCCAGTTGTAGCTTTCAGTAATGAGTGTATGAGAGCATGCAGTGACATAGGAGAAGGCATTGAGAGTCCCTACTGTGATGTGTATGGCCAGGCTCCCCAGGGGTTAGAAATATAGAAACATCCTCTTTTGCCAGAATGCTAGCAAGGGCACAAACCCTAAAAGTATGATGGCTTCCCTGTGTGGCTTTCATCCCCAACCCCGATGGTACTAGAGAACAGCTTTCGTATAGGGGAACAAATATTCTGAGTATGATAAGGGAGATCTTGATGCTTAGCAGACAAGGGGCCAGAAAAGCAAGAATTGTTTGGAAATCCAATATCATTTTCTGTTTTATGGTTGTGTACTATACATGTGTATTAAATTTTCATGTGTGCCATCTCATTGAAATCAGTTAATTATGATCTGTATTCTTTCCCAGTTAACTAATTCAAATAAATAAAATATGCACTAGATGTTTCCCATGGTTTACTATGGTAATGTCAAAGAGGACTCTGTCGAATAATGGGATCATCAACCCACATCAGCGAAAGTGACAGTGTCATAATACATCTCGACTTCGACCTCGGAACGGGCTTTAGCATGGGTTGAGACAGGGGTGAGATTTGTACTTCAACAATGTCTGGTTCGACGTTGTTGCCGTTTGGCCTCTGGACTTCGTCTGATTTGACTGAATCCACTTCAGCATTATCATAGTAAACCATTTCCCATAAATAATATGAGACTGAATGTGGATGAAGGGATTGACTCGTGAGAAATATGACACTTCCTTTTATTGCTATATTTTGCTCACTGGTTGGAGGTTACTGAGGTATCTCACATTTCCTAATTTATCATTGGTGAGGGAGTATAAATATGGATAGTGGTATTTTCCTTACTGTAAGAGGCTTTTCAACTGTAGCACACAAATTTAGAAAATTGAGCAGATTTTAGTGGATTGCTTAATTACAAGTACTGTCATAACTTTGTGAGCATGGGTACTTTTTAGAGTTTTGGTAATCCTTATCCAATTGTGTGCTATGGGCAGTGAAATATGACAGAACTTGGAGAAGGTCTGACAGTGTGACACATTTTCCTTTGTACTAGCTGAGTAAAGCTTTACGGAAATTTTATTGCTGTTAAAAGAGCAGAAAATGATTGTTGCTTCAGTGTGTGTGGTAGTGCTTGGCATATGAATGGTTAATGACATAATGTATCTCTGTTTACTATGCAGATTCCATGGGACTGCAAGAAACCCATATAATCCTCAACATTTCACTGGTGGGAGTTCTAGTGGTTCTGCAGCAGCTGTTGCAGCAGGTAATGAGTGAGGTATATTCATGCATGAATCTGAGTTTTTGTAGCACATGGAGTTCTTCAAGCTGGTATTGCTTTGTGACATCATTATTGATGCTGCTAATGCAGTCTTGGTGAATTATTGACCACTTTTTGAACTGGTTCTTAAGGTGTTATAAATGGAGGAATTATGAAGCTCATCTGTTTTCTTTTATCACATAGTGTAATGTTGATGAAATTAGGTTTCTTCAGAATAGTGTTAGACTGGTCACTATACATTCACTGAAAGTGTGTAGACAAAAGCCAACCATGAATCTAGGCAACAGTGGCTTACAATGGCAACTGATATTTAACATGTGGTAAATGTTTTTGCATAATTTGTCTACACCTATCCCAACATATAAAGTCTTTTGAGAATACGATCCTCCCTCCAGTTGCATGACTTTTAGAATGGAATGGTTGTGCTTTTGAAGGCATAGCAGTAGACTATATTTTCTGTTAATTCTATTTGCACACTGCCTAGCTAATTCTAAAGGGTGGGGATGTGGGTGGGATTAAGGAGGCAGTTTATTTAATTTATTAATTTATTGCATTTATGAAACAGGAAAGTCCACTGGGCCTAGGTGAGCCCATTTTCACTGGCAGCCCGGGGAGAAAAGCTCCACTTATATCAATAGTACATACAAGAACACACAATACAGACTTATACAGTCACAATCCATAGAAATATTTTGAACGCAGCAGTAGAAGTTATTTACATACATTACACAATTGGAGCATATGGCAGTGTATAGGATAAAGATAAGCCAACACAGCTGTATCACAGCAACCAAAAGGTGTAGTTCTAGAAGCATATCTTAAACTATAGAGATGATGGCTAAGAGGGTCCAGGCAATGGTGTGAATCCCTAAGGCTGAAAGGGGAGGAGTCAGTCTAGATACTAAGGGTGTAACTGAGAAACAGATAGTTAAAGCCATGCAAATAAATGTAGAGTAAATATTATCTTGCCTAATCTAGCCTACTAGATTGAACAAAGCCAGCTAGTCTAGATGACAGTTGTCAATCTCTCTGCATTAAAACAGCACAACTATAACACTCAAGAACTCTGTAGCACAACTGAACGTAAGTAATAATTTGGATGAAGGCTAAAAAAAAAAAAAAAAAAAAAAAGTCAGTTGCACTCTTACAAACTAAATTAATGAAAAATAGTCTGTATGGATGGTGCAGTGGTACAGCGGTAGCATTGTCACCTCACAGCAAAAGGTTCTCGGGTTCAATTCTCAGCTGGTGTACCTTCTGTGCGGAGTCTGTATGTCCTCCTTGTGTTTGTGTGGGTTTTCTCCAGGTACTCCAGTTTCCTCCCATGTTACAAAGACATGCGTTTGAAGCATTTCTCCCCAGGCCTCTGCTGAAAATTGGCTTTGTTCCATGTCTGACCTTCCTGGTAAATAAATGTTAAATAAATAAATAAAAATATGCATGTATGGGTGTGGTGATATGTAATGTGAAGTTTTTATATTACACTGTCTGTTCCAAGTGGTTGAGTTATACTAGAATAATGGCAATATTGCTAAATTATTAGAAATCTGGTAGAAAAACCATTTTATTTACAGTTGTAAAACAGTTTGCAGTTAGAGGTAAACAGTAGCTTAATTGCTATAGCCTGAAAACAGTTGATTGCATATACATACTGTATCTTAAGTTATATGTGCAAGTTTGCTTAATAACTGTTCATTAATTCATTCTTGTTGTTGGCACATGAAATCAGTGTTGGCCTTCTTGCTTGTTTAATTAATGATATTGGTGCCAGGCATTTGCTTTCATTGTTTTTTTTTTTTTTTCTGTCTTTCAGGGGGCTGCTTGGGTTAACTGTTATAGTCTTTTCAGTTCTTTAGGTATCATTTTTTTCTTTGGCCACTATCTTTTTTTTTTTTTTTTTTTTTTTTTTTTTTTTTTAACAAGAAACATCTTTATTGATTTATCACTTATTACATAGGTAGTCATACATTTATATAAATGAAAATAAACCATATTGACAGATTTTCAGTTGCAAATGCTAGATTACTTATACTCTATACAGCCATTGTCTGTCAAACATTACATAGCTATTTCATTTGCTGCCTTCCCTTGAACATCTTTCCTCCTCCAAAACAATATTCTGCATCATACCTCTCAACCTGGAAACATCAAAAATATGGACAAAGGCCCATAAAAATAGGTACAAATCTGTATGCTGATTAACATAACATTTGCATGCATAATTATGTAACCCCGCCCACTCCAATGGAATTGTGGGATACCAACTTTCAAACGCAAACTGAAGGACAGACAACCAACATACGATCATGAAACACAATATAAGCAGAATAAAAATAGTGTTTTATTTATATTAATATCTGAACTTGTGCAGAACCAAAATATATTTTTTATACAAATAAAGTTAGCTGTTGATGGCTGTGATTCAGCCTTCTTCATTGGATAACACAAAATATAAACCAGAACAAAACTGTTTTATTCATATTAACATCTGAACTTGTAAAACTAATGTACAATTTTCTTACATAAAAATAAAATTAACTTGGCAAAACACATGTCTTTTTACATCCCAGGCCTCCCCATCATTCCCATCCTCCAGCTAGTCTGCTCAGATAAATCTCTAATTGCACACTACCACAAAGCACAGATTAGAGGCTATTAGCTGATGAATTGCTTTCAAGAACAAAAATAGAGCTGACAGCATATCTGTCAATCTGTTAGCACAACAGTCATTAGTTGGTGATAAAGTCACAAATGTAAGGGCCAGAAATGTAAGGGATGGGGTGGTGGGGTGTGTGAAGGCCAGAAGCCAGGGAGATAGTAAATATTGCCTTTATGAAGTTGGAACAATAGCACACTTTGCATTATAATACATTTTCTCAAGCATATGAAATCTGAAACTAAAATCACCTGTCATTACTTTGCTTACTGATTTAGTAGAGTCCTCAATCTTGCAAGAAATGTACATTTCACAAGGCAAAGCACCTCAGGAGTTAGGACTATTAACTACATTCTTCTAAGACAGCAAGCCATACGGTGGTTAAAAGTGCACAATACATACACAAACTGACATTACACCCTGTTATAACACGTGCAATATTATTAGCAACCACAGCATACACACTATAGGTAAAATATGAAATGATTACTATCACCTTACTAACAATTTCAACTACAAAGCTCACCAGATGGTTAAAATCTTTTACTTTATACTTACAAAAAAAGTTCTTTTGAAGGCTTAATATAATTCAGTACTATTTTCCATTAATATAGTTATATATCTTGTATGGTTGGGCACCTGCCTCAATAAGAAGCACTATGTGTTGCCTGTATGTAATAAAAATACAGTTTCAAAAGTCATCTTGAAAGCTAACATCACATTGCAGTTTCTTATTCATTATGCTATGCTATGAATCACCAGTCAGCACCCCTTAATAGTCTGTGAGATATGTCAGATACAAAATTATGCATTTCTTCAAAAATCACTGACTAATGGGTAAACTGAAATTAAAATCAGCAGAAGCCAGATGGCACAGATACAGCTCCATAAATTAATTATTTAGTTATATGCACTGCTGCAGATATTATGGCCATACCTCTCAATCTCTTAAAGCAAGAAATCTAGACAAAACCACAAGTAATGGGGGACCGAACAAAGGCACAGAAATAGTCAGAGACACTATTTAAATACTGGTCTTCCAAACTTAGACTGTGTTCAGAGTAATAGATTTTGCATAGCATGAATTTTCTGAAGGATGAAGTCTGAAAATCAAATGTAACGTCTGCTGCCTGCCATTATTTTCTTTTTTTTTTTAAAACAAGTTTATTGTTTTTAACATACAAAATAAATATCATAACAATTTTATACAAGTAATTAAAATAGAAATAGTTATAACATTCAATAAAATAACCAAAGTATTTACAAAGACATCCACTACAAATCAAATCAATTGATTAAACTATAATGTCATGCTATTGAAACTAAGATTTTTTTAACAGGTTTTGTAAAGTATCCCATATAATATAATAAGATGTTTTTCTAGTAGTTCTTGATTTTATTGTCATCAATTCCATATGACACACTTCAGTCATAACATTTTTAAATTCATTAAATGAAGGAGGGGTATCTGAAATCCAATTTCTGGTTATTATTTTTCTAGCCACTGCTAGAATAGACCATAATAAGGGAAGCTTAACTTTTTTAACACTTTTAGGAACAGGTGTGTTAAATAATATAAGTGATTTAGAAACAATGAAATAATCTGTGAAAGGGGCCTGCAAAAAATCATTGATTAACTTCCAATATTCCTTCAATTTTATACAGTCATAAAACATGTGCCCAATCAGCATTAATTTCTACATTACATCTTTTACATAAGTTGTCTTTATTATTTATTTTATTCATCATTAAAGGTGTATAGAAGGTTCTATGTAAAAATTTCCAAGTAAAAAGTCTCCAATTAATGGAAGAAGTAGTTTTATAAGCAGATTCCAATATATATTGTTTATCTTGTTGTTTTGGTGGTTCACCATTAATGGAAATGAAATAATTCCAATAGGTATCTGCACTGTAATGAGTTTCTTCTCTGATAATTTTATGTATGTATGAGAGCTTACCTTTGTCAGAAACTATGTTGTAAATTTAATATCAAGTAATCAATCAGTATTGGAACAGATTCTTTAATTGTTAAAGACATTAAATCAATTTTATTAATAAGATGTTGTCTAAAGGTCTGAACTTCTAACCAACATGTTTCTCTCAAATCAAATTCTTGCTTTAAGAAGTCTAAATTTTTTACTTTATTATCAGACAGCAACTGATACCAATACTTTAGATCATTCTCTGTGACTAAAAGAGTTCTTTCAGAAGTGGTTGACAAAAGCATACCTTGTGTATACCTTATAGGGAATAGAATAAAATTCCATTCCTTATACTTAGGATGCATGAATATAAAATTACGATAACTGATAATAATGTTTAATGGGTAACTAACTATATATTTTGGTGTAATGGTTGAAGTACAAAATTCTTTTAGTAACCATAACATGGTGTTATTTACAATAATATTTTTATGTGCTAAAGAGATTTTCATGAAGTGAATACTAATTAGTTCCCAGTAATCTTTCCATCTTGCAACAAATGACTGATCTATTAACAAAGTAATAACTTTTATAATAGAAGAGATAGTATATAAATTAAAGTCTGGAAATGAAATGCCCACTTGAGACCAGCTATTAGTATGTTTCTTTAATGCAATCCTAGGTCTATTAGGTGCCCATAAGAAATTTAACATTAGTGAATTCAATTTCTTAATAATTATTTTTGTAGGTGGGAGTATTATTGATTGTATTAAATATAATATCTTAGGGAATATTATCATTTTAATAATTGTGAGTCTCTCTTCCATGGTAAAAAACATATTGTTCCAGCTATTGAAAAGATGTATATTAAGAAGACAGGTACTATAATTATTATGTATAATAGATTTGACATCTTTAGTTAATATTATACCTAAGTATGTTATCTGACCTGAGTTGGGTATATATTTGCTAAAATCACTAATGAGGACATTTTTTCGTGTGTATATTGGTAATATTTTAGTTTTTTCCTCATTGAATATTAAACCAGAGATATTTTTAAAATCCATCATTTTATCAAATAAGGACTGCATAGAAGAGTTAGATCCTGCTGATGTAATTAGAACATCATCTGCAAAAAGTTGAATTTTAGATGTTGCATTTTCATCTATATCAAATCCTTCTATATCAGTACTGTTTCTGATCTAATTAGCCCAAGGCTCCATTATTAAAGTAAATAATAGTGGAGAGAGTGGACACCCTTGTTTTGTACCTTTTAAAATGGGTATTTTTTGTGAGACATATGTTCCTATCTTAATGTAAGCCAATGCTCCTTTATATAGATGTTCAATTAGATTTACAAATGCATATGAGAAGTTTGTGCACTTCAGTAAGATAAACAAGTAGTCCCAACTTACTGAATCAAATGCTGAACTTATATCAAGACTAATAAGTGTTAAATCTTTCTTTTTCCTATTTGCAAAATCAATTAACGTTAAAGTTCTCCTTATATTATCAAAAGTATTTCTATTTACAATAAAGCCTGTCTGATCTATATCTATAATGCCTGGGATGATTGTCTTTAATCTATCAGCAAAAATACTCATAAACATTTTATAGTCAACATTAAGTAATGAAATAGGTCTATATGAAGTGCATCTGGTTGGGTCTTTATGGGGTTTTAAAATTGGCGAAATAAATGTGTATTGCCAAGATGGGGGAGTTGTTAACTCATTTTGGGCCAAAATAAAAATTTTATGTATTAATGAGTATGTACTTTTGGGAAGAATTTTATAGATCTCTGGTATAATACCATCATTACCTGGTGCTTTGTTTGATTTAAGCTTGTTTATTTGTGTAACAACCTCTGTATATGAAATATTTTTATCCAATAGTTTAGTCTGTTGTTTATTAAGTTTTTTGTTCATGTTAGTAGTTATAAATTTCTTTATTTTATCTTTAGGCTCCATGTTAATGTTATTATGATTAATTTTGTGAAAGTGATTTCTAAATTCATCTAATATTTCTGGTAAACTAGAAACATTCTTCTTTTTCCTTGGAGAGAAAATTTCTTTGATATGATTTTGCTTATTCAACCTTTTTGTTTTATTTTTAAGTCTATGTAAGTATTTGGGACTTATTGAGTAAGACAAAACTTATATTTCTCTAATGTTATTTTAACTTTATGAGTTAAAATTTCTTTGTATTTCTCATTTAATTTATTTATTTCTTCAATAACTTTTTTGTCCATGATATTTTCTTTATTATTATGTTTATATGAGTCTAATTTGCTTTGAATATCTAATAATTCCTTGTCCCAAGATTTCCTTTTATTATTATACCATCTGATACTTTGTCCATATAAGTATGATTTTAAAGCATCCCAAACATAAACAATGGAGACTTCAGGTGTATTGTTTAAGTCTAAAAAATGTTGCACTTCTGAAAGTATATAATCTTTATAGTCTTTTAGTTGAGTTAAGTATGCTGGTATCCTTTTGATCTGAACATTGTAAGTACTTTTTATCATAAACTCAAAGACAATTGAATTATGATCTGATATAGGACACAAAATGATTTTAGAATTAATTAAGTCTGTTACCATCTGGTTAGAAATAAAGACTCTGTCTATTTTTGAATAAGTTTTATATCTGTTAGAAAAAAAAGTGTATGGTAATGATTTTGAATCTATCTGATTATTAATATCATTCAAATGATATAAGTTAACAAAATCCTTTAAATGTTTTGCATTAGATGTAATTTTCCTTTTTCCTATAGTAGTAGTATCTTTTTCATGTAGGATACAATTAAAGTCACCTGCTAAAATAATATCTCCTATAGAAAATGATATGATCTTATTGAGATGGTGTTTCACTGTATTAATGCCAATTCCTGGTATCCAATATACATTGATTAATGTATATGTCTTTCCATTAATCTGTATTGCAACCATACAAAACATTCCTTTATCATCTTCATAAGATTTAATAATTTTAGGTATGGGCATACTTTTATTCCATAAAATAGCCACTCCTCTTTTTTTCTGAGTGTGTTCTGAACTAACCAAGACTGTATATTTGTTAGTGGCTAATTTATCAATATCCTTTTTCAGGAGATGTGTTTCTTGAAGGAATACTAAGTTGGCCCTGTGTAAATTAATGTATCTCATTAAACTTGTCCTTTTACATGGGTTATTCAGTCCATTGATGTTTAAAGAAATTCCTTTTAGAGAAATCATTTGGCTTTTTTTAAACATATAAAACTTATAATCAGAATAACAATTAACAAAATAAGTGATATTATACCTCCTCCTTTAGATGTACCATTAAATATGGCTGTATTTATTGAAAATCTTATGGGATTTCGTATAAGCTTCATTTTTACTTGTAGTGACAATGAATTTATAAAATGTGTTGTGGATGTCAGAACTATATACAAACAACAATAAACAGATGAAAATAATATTAGGATTAAACATTGCACCCAGCCTGGAGTTAAAAACTCCAACTTTGAGTAGCACATACCACTCAAGTTATCCCCCTATCCTAAGCAGCAGTACCTCAGCTGCCACCTTATCAATTTAATACTAATTATTATTAACTAAAGTTAACCTCATTTAATTAGATTATCTAGTAAGACAAAGCTAAACAATTTATAAATCAGCTTCATATAAACAAATAAGAACATTTAGAAACAGTTCATATTACTATGTACATCTATTTTGTATAATACATTCATAATCAAAATAGCATTCTAATAAACTTGTTAATGGGAACCGAGAAGAGAGAGAGAAAGGAAGAGAGAGAGAGAGAGGAAAAAAAAAAAAAGGGGCATATCTATATATTAGTTTATTAAAAGTTAATAAAAATAATTTCTTATGTTCATTTGGATTCAATAACTTAGGCTATTATGGTTCAGACATTTCATATATTAGGGTATTCCTACTTTCTGTCATAGAAATGCAGTTAACAGTTATAAAAACGTTAAATTACTTGCACCAAAGATTTCTTCTCATACTTGTTATTGCCAGTTAAATAAAATATTTATACTCATACATATGTTTACAAATCATACTGCACAGCAATGTAAATTCCTAGTTATACATAAATCATTGTGAAGAAAGCCATCTGTATTTTATATATCTGAACTGCTGCTTTAAAATTTCACATGACAGTTTCTTCTAAGATATAATCATAATGTTACTTGTGCTTGTCAATTAGATAAGTCAAATGATTTATAACATTGTATATGTTTAAATCATAAGTATTTATATACATTAATATGTTGCAGTCATGTAGGCTTTCAAAAACATATGTATATATGTTTTACCTTCTATGCCTTCTAAAATATCTCACTTGCTTACTATGGCATACTGAATCATTTAAAATCATTATAACTTTCATATTTTATAAATTACATCTTAAATAAGTAAGTTGTTATAAAGAATAACTCACATTTAAATGTCATAGAGTTCGTTTTTCATCACAAAGTCGCATTTACAGCAGTTCTACTTCCTGGATCAGTGTTCTTCTTGAATCTGCGATGTGTCAGTGTGAAATCAGGGGTCAAAGTTCAAAATGACTGCATTCAGCTTCTCTGCGTGTATTCTGAGTGTTGAAGCTTTTAAAACACCTCGAGGACACTATTCACGAGGTAACCCACATCCCAAATTGTCTCCCTTAACATTCTGGCGGGAATTTTAGTAAATGCAAGTGACTGACATTTATTTAGCAATACAAATGAAACTAAACAGTGCAAAACCTTCGCGAAGTATTTTACAAGTCATTACAGTCTCTATGACAGTGAAACCAAGCCTACAGTTATTTAACATATTATACAACTTATTTTTATATGCCCCATTACATTTTCTCATACAAATCTTATCATATACATATATCAGTGTTATCAGAAGCATATAAATGTACTTATATGAGAGAAAAAGAGAGAGAGAGAAAAGAAAGGAAGAGAGTAGAAAAGAGAGAGAGAGAAGGAGAAATAAAAAAAGGAAGCTACAAAGAGCATCTACAATGAAATATTACTTGCTGTTTATATTAATAAAGTTAAACATGAAACATATTATTTACAACTATTTTAGTTCTAATTATTTGCAATTAAATCATGACATATTATTTGTAATCATGTATAAGCAATAAAGTCATGGTATAATATTTAGCAACAGTGTTTAAACAGTATATATAGTTTTTTTTTTTAAAAAACTAATAAGTTATTTCACTTTTTCATATTTTTCATCATACTTCTCTCCTTGCCCTCCCCCACCCCTCACTAAATGCATAGTTTAAAAAGAATGCCATTATTTAAAACAAGAAGAGAAAGAAAATGTATCAAATTTCTAACCTTAGGTCTCTTTTATCACAAAGAGAAACAAGTTGATTGATAGCTTGTTATATGTTCCTCCGAGAGTTTGACTATTTATAAAACAAAAACAGTTCTTTGCACACAGAAAAATAACTTTGAATAAATCTTTAGAATATTTGTGGCTTTCTGGAGATGCAGTAACTGTATTTGAAGAGATTAAGAGAGAAGGTGAGAGAAGAAAATAAAAAAAAAAACAAAAAACATGTCATTTGTTTTTTAGTCTTTTTTGCTTCTCTGAAGTCTTCCAAGAAGTTCCTGTTGCCATCCTCTTTAACGAAGGACTAGCCCATTCCATATCTTCTATTTTATTCAATATCTTATTTTTTTTAATATACAGCAAAGCAGAGTCCAAGTCTTCAAAAATTCTAGGGCCATCAGGTAAAAAGATTTTTAGTTTGGCAGGAAACAAAAGGTAGGTTTTGAACTGTGCTTTCTTAAGCTCTCTTATTAATGGCAAAAAAACTTTTCTTTTAGTTATTACCAAGGAAGAATAGTCATTGTCAAAACGCACAGTTGCCTCATTAATTTTAATAGGTGCTTTAGCCCATGCAGACTTTAGTACCATCTCCTTGTCCTAGGATGATAAAAATCTTACTATAACTGATCTAGGATACTTTTTGTTAGAGTTAAAATTAGATAAGGACCTATGGGCTCTTTCAATACCAAAAGAAAATGCTTCTGACAAGTCTAAAGTTTTGGGAAGCCAAGTATTTAAAAAGGAAGTAATGTTGTTACCTTCTATATTTTCTGGAAGTCCAAAAATCCTGATGATATTGCATCTAGATCTATTTTCCAGGTCATCAAGTTTGGATTGTAGATGTGTGTGCTGCTTCAGCAAAAACTCTATGTTAATTTCTTCTTCCTGGATTCTGTTCTCCATATCATTAACAGTCTCTTCTATGCCTGTAATCTGAGCCTTCTGTTGTTGCAAGTCTTGATGTAACAAATCTATTTGTTTTGTAGTTTTTTCTATGAAGTTATCAATTTTAGCATCCAGTTTGTCCATTTTGGTATTAAGTTGCTGAATAGTAGATATCAGAGACTGAAGCTCTTTCTTGATGCTGGAATCCTGAGTATTTGCCTTACTGGAACTCATTTTGAACAGAGGTGATGAAAGAGAAATTTCCAAGATGATTTCTGACAGGAAAATTATTGAAATTTTCTTTCTTTTTTAGATATTATTTAAGAAACTGATATTCCAAACGTATTTAGAAAGAAAATTATTTCATTAGTTGATTTTTAAAGTAATTATTTCCTGTCAGTGCAGTTAAGTTGGTGGAGCTGAAGAAATCTGCTGCTATCCTGTGTTCATCCTTGGCCACGCCCCCCTGCCATTATTTTCTGACTTCAGTCCTCAAAGATCTGCCACTGCCAGTGATTTGGCAGAAAACTACAATTTTATGAGAAGCAGACCCATAACATAAAGCCAAAAGCTTATTTCCCTTCAGTAGTTTCTAGTATGCACAAGCACCAAAATGAAACATTTCCCCCAGACCCCCACTAATCCCTTCAGCAGTGTGTTTGCAAGTATACACAAGTCCAAAATGAAACATTTCCCCCAAGCTCAGTTTTAATCAGTTTCTCCTTAATTTCCAATGTAAAGCAAACTTTAATATGGTCTCTGTTTGTTTATGCAACTTTACTTAAGCATTTTGCATACTTCTCTGCCTTGGATAATGTGATATTTAGCATTTTGTTTTGGTTCTGCCTTGTGTTGCCCTGTCTCTGAGTACAGGACAGATTAGGCAACAAAACCAAACAATCTCTATGATGAAGGGAGCAGTGTCAGGAGCTCCAGTGCAGACCTAACCCCCTAGACAGTGTGCGTCTTCAACTCAGCAGCTGTAATATTTAAAACTGGGAACATTTTTGTCTCAGATAATAACAACAATTCACTATTAAGGCTGATTCCTGTTAAAATAATGTACTTAATGTAACTGTTGGGCATAGCAGCACACAATCTTGAAACATAATAAACACATGGCTAATCTGATTACAGCTTCTCAAATTACAAGGTCTAGCATTCAGTGAATCAATCCTAAAATACACAGAGAAGACAAAACTACAAATTGAAAAACTCCGAGCATCAGTTCCAAGCCCATGAGGTGTAACTGTTAATCCAACATTATAACATTAAGAAATCAGCATTCCATAGTGGCTAAAACAGCCACACTTTCAAATACTTCCACTAAAAGCTTTCATATCTGCTGCAACATCATAGACCAGGGAACCCTATATTAAAGTATTTGCCAAACTCCAAATAGTGAAGATGTACATGCTAACGTTCATTGGTGAGTCCACCAAGTTCAATACAGCCAAACATAGTCACACCAGTTCTCACAAAGAAAAATAAGCAGGATGTCAAATGACAATACTGAAAGGTCTTAAAATGAAGATTTTTCCATGTAGCTTAACTGGCATCTGAAATGGGTTATTATTTTGTTCTCCAGTCCTACTGCAGACATTCTAAGCATCAATTCAAAATGTTGCCTCTTCTAATTGGGAGTACAATCACACTAGTAATAGGTAAAACTCTGCCGGTTTTAGAAAAATTAAGAGAGTAAAATAGACCATTTTGAAAGTCCAAGATTCATTGGTTACAGTGTCAGAATGACCGAAAATGCAAATTTAACTGCTAATTGAGATTGCCGTTCCTGACAATATTCCTTTTTCTCTCTGATATATGGCATTGGCGATCTCAGAGTTGTTACATACCTTACTTTGCAGTCGTCATCAGTCTGATAGATAAACCATTATACAAAATACATGGAATACCTGATATGAATTCAGATACACACACACGTTTAAACTTTAAGTCAGTCCTGGATAAAACTGGTTGTACTTGCTGTGGGTGCGGGTTGGAGACATAAATGTACAGTCAGTGCCAAATGGCCGTACTTGCTAGCACATACAGCTCATGATCTCACTCACTCACAACAACGGCAACACTCCTAGCTCTTTTTCTCAACCGCAAAAAAAAAAAAAAAAAAAAACGGCCACATTGCATTTTGCAATTCTTATTTTTTCTTGATTGTTTCTTTTATAATAGTACACTACTGTACTTGATGAAGCCACAGGAATAACTAATCTGGGTCTGGTGGTGCTACTGCTGCTGGCACTGGTGATATATTTTTCATCTTTTGAGTTTAACTTCTTCATTAAGTGAGATGAGACTATCACCGGACCAGGATGAGTCCGACCAACGACTGCTGCTGCTGCAGATTTCCTGCTGGACCCTGCCTGTAGTGCACTGAATGCTTGTCTGTGTTTGCATTTTGCACTCTGCACTTGTCACTTCCTGAATGAAAGAACCCCGAATGGCTTGCCTTCACGTGTTCTTGCTTGGAACATAAATACAGTAGTGCATATCCCCTTAATCCCAGCTGTATTCCGACAGGCTGGTTGTCTGCACATGGTGCTGATGTCATCACGCACTTCCTGCACATGGTGACATCAGCAAAAATTTTAAAAAATGACCAAGAAATTCAGAAATTAAAGGGGCCACTCGGGAATTTGTGGCACCCCAATATTTTGACCTCAAAACCGGTAAATGCCGAGGAATTTGGTACGGTTGAGAGGTATGTTCTGCATGTATTGTTCCCACAATTCCCATTTTTTTCTATGTAATTTGATCCTACCCTTTTCTAAATATCACACTTCCAGTTGTTTTATCTCTGTTACTACATTCAGTACTTCTAGTACAGATGGTTTATAGTATGATTTCATTTTCTAGTAATTGCTTTTTGGCAGCCACCACAATTAAACTCAGCAAGGCCTTACTATGTCTAAGCAATTCCGAGTCTGTATCACAGCTCAAGAAGATAATTACCTTAATTACACCAATTTGCTCATCCAGTATTTCTGACAGAGTAGTCTGCAGGGAATTTTTAAAGTCTGTTAACTCATTGCAGTTCCAAAAATATGTTCCTAATTAATTTTTCCCTATCAGTCATCCAACATTTGCAACTCACCTGAGAAAAAATTCTTTGGAGTCTGCTTGGGGTATAAAAATACCTATGCAAACACTTCCAAGCAAAAATCTTAAATCTTCTAGACTTTTTTTAATATTTGGGAGCCATAAATATATCATCCCATTGTTTCTTCTTGAATTTCTTATCCAGTCTCTCTTCCCAGTCCTTTCTAACCTCATCTGATTGAATCCCATAATTTTCCTGCAGTATTTTATATGCCCTACTAATTATCCCTTTTTTAATAGCAACTTCTATTCTAGATTCTACTAAAAACTCTTTTGCTAGAATACCCTATTTCTGTTTGCTTATGTTCTGATACCAGTCCTTGATAGGGAAGGCAGTTTTTAGCCTGCAGTCCAAATGAATTCTTGGCCCCTTCTTGTTGTATTACCTTTCCCTCTGTAATTGTTTGCTCCCAATAACTTGATTCCTTTGCCACTCTTCTCCAGTAAATTCCAGCCCCCTTTTGCTGATTCTCTGTACCTCTTATTACATTCATCCTTATTGGCAGAATCTCCTTTCTCCATTTCTCTGTTGACTAAGTTCTTAGCTGCTACAATCATACCTCCCAACTGTACAGATTTTTGCAGAATGTCCAGATTTTTGTCTCATAATATTGTCCTGTTTTTCATAAATTTGTGTTTTTCTGGTAAATTAGTGGCAAATCAGTAAATATTGAAGTTGGAAAATAATGGCAGACTTTTGAGTTTTAGACTTCATACCCTTCATAAAATTCATGCTAATGCAAAATCTGTTCTATCAACTTTCTAATCTGGATCCTGGTGTCTCACCCTAACAGAACCACTACATCTGATGTCACTCCCTACCCACTAGGAGACCACCACCCTGCCTTCACCCACAGAACCACTTCCTCTTCCTCCCACAAACTCTTATATACACGCAATTTAGCTAACTTTAACCCTTCCACCTTCTCTGACTCCCTCAAAAACACCAACTGGACCCCACTAAAAACCCTACCCCTAGACAAAGCCGTTGATTTCTTCAACTCCAAATTCCTTAATGTCCTAAACTCCCTAGCTCCAATACGAACAAAAAGAGTTAAAGCCAAGACTGCTCCTTGGCTAACTAAAGAAACCAAAAAAATCATGCAACAAAGAGATAAATCTTGGAAAAGCTATCTACATCATAAACAACCTGAATTTCTACATAAATACAAACAACTATGAAACCTAGCCAAAAAACAAGTCATAATAGATAAAAAGTCCTACTACAACCATCTACAAATAAATCATGCAAAAAACCCTAAACAATTCTGGAATTCCATTAACTCTGTCCTTAAGCCTGCTACAACTAACAACCCCTGCCCTGACACTAGCAAATCTGACCAAGAAATTGCCAAACTATTCAATACCTTCTTCACCTCTTCTATTGCTGAACTAACCAAAACCTTCCCCAACAACATTCCCCCACCCCCCTCTGCCCAAGTTTCCTATGCCTCGTCTCCTTCAACTCCTATCTTTGAACTTAAACCTGTGTCTACCTTCCTTATAAAAAAACTTCTCTCCAAACTCAAACCTTGCACCAATGCCCCTGATAACATCCCCTCCTCCTCCTTAAAAATTGCCTCTGACGGTATTGCACTCCCTATCAGCATCCTGATAAATAGATCACTACTCGAGTCCTATGTACCCAAACTATGACGCTCTGCTTTTATTCTTCCACTCCATAAAGGTGGCAAAAACTGTAGCTTCTCCAACTTCTGCCCCATAGCCATCCTCTCACCCATCTCCAAAATTCTTGAAAAATGCATTCACCTGCAACTCATGCCATTCCTTACCGAACACCAGCTGCTCTCTCCTACCCAACATGGCTTCCGCCCAGGACATACCAACACAGCCCTTCTCAACTTTTTACACTCTGTCAATTCAGCTCGAGACTCAGGCAACTTAGTTTCATCTGTTCTATTAGACTTATCTAAAGCTTTCGATACCATCTCCCACTCTCATCTACTAAATCGTCTATTTAACCTCAACATCTCCCCAAAAAACTCTATCCTGGTTTTCCAGCTACCTCTCAGACAGGTCCCAAGCCGTGAAATGGGGCCAAGCCTTCTCCAGCTTCCTTCCCACCCCCACAGGAGTTCCCCAAGGGTCCATACTTGGCCCTCTGCTATTTAACATCTTCATTAACGATTTCCACAAAGCCATTCCCAATACCCGAATTGTCCAATATGCAGACCACTCAACTTTGATCTGCTATGCCTCCAACCTTACAGATCTCAAGTCTCTAACTCAAACCACCTTCTCAACCACTGAAAAATGGATGCACCAAAATCACCTCTCACTTAACGCTAACAAAACTAAGGTTCTTCTATTTACTCACTCTAAATCCACCCCCACTGAAAAAAACATTTAATATTACTAGCCTAAACAACTCCATCACTGACATCATTCCCTCCGTCAAACTCCTAGGGGTCACCATTGATGAACACTTAAAATTCAATACCCACATCCAACTTAACATCAAGAAAACCCACATAAAACTCTGCCTATTGTACAGAAACAATCAATTCCTCTCTCCCTCTACTAGACAGACCTTGGCCACTACATATCTCCTCCCATCTCTTCTATATGGGACTCCTCTGCTTACTAATCTATCTTCCACCCTAACCTCTAAACTGGAAGTATGCTACAATAAAATCTCCAAATTCGCCACCAAGGCAAATTCCTGCTCTCATCACTGCACCTCCTTACAAACCTTAAATTGGCTTGAACTCCCTAATCAACTAGACTACCTCCAAATTGTCTCTGCGCACAAACTAATATTCCAACCTACCAGCTGCCCCGCACTATCCAATATTCTTCAACCATATACCCCCCCCCCCCCAGACACCTTAGATCTTCTCACCAAAACCTTATTTCCATCCACAAACCCAAGTGCCCAGCTGGTCAACTTCTACTCTCCTTTTCCCTAGCAAAAAAAATGGGATGCCCTGCCCTCTACTCTGAGGACATGTGACAACCTACACTCCTTCAAAACACAACTCCATTGCTACCTACTAACTCAAAGAAAATGTAACTGCACTCTACATTCTTTACCTCCCAAGCTCTCATCTTCCTTCTCTCCCGGCTAAACTTCATACCTTACTAATTTCCCCCTTCGTCCTACATTGTTAAAGCAACTAATATATTTGCTCCCGACCTTATACATAATGCCTCTCATCCTCCAGGAGAATACTCATTTTACATCCTAGATGCTTAACTATGAATGACCTCAGTATTGAATGCTGTTATCAGCTGTCTGTGGAATTTCCACCTATTTTTGACTGTAAAACAAATTATTTTTTTCTTTGTATTTTAAGTTTTTGTATTTTTTATTTGTATTTTCATTGTTATGTAACATTGTACTGTGGAGCTTTTCTCTCCGAGCCTCCACTGAAAACGGGCTCTCGGGCCCAGTGGACCTCCCCGGTCACCAACTGTAATAAATAAAAAAAATAAATAAATATAAGTTTGTAAGTGCAATATTTAAAATTTTTCCCTATTTTTGGGCCTTTGTCCCACTTTTATTTATGACTTTGCCCAGATTTCTTGCTCTGAGAGGATAACAATCTATATGCAGACCTGAAATTGAGTAAGCTGATTACAATGGTCACAGATAAAGCATGTCTGCAAAATAACTTGACCATTTGGGCACAGGAGAATAATATGCTGATAAAGTCATCAAAAACTAAGCATATGAGATTTGAGAGACATAAATTGAAAGGTGAATATTTAATACAGCACACAGTGATTGAAACTGTAGACTCATTTAAAGACCTGTGTATATGGGTAGATCCAGCTATGAGTTTTTCTAATCTTATTAACCAATTGGTTAATGGTAGTTATAGAACTATAGGTTGTATAAAAAAAAATATAAAGTCTAGGAAATCAAAAACGATGAAGTCATCATTTGTTAGTTACATTAGACCCAACCGTGAGAATGGAATAACAATATTGTATTTTTTATCTAGTGTCTAATTTCGTTTTTTGTATCAAAAGTTGTATTTTTATCTGTTGTCAATTTTTTTGCTTCTGTATAGATGATCATATCGTGTAACTATTTGTTTTTTTGTACTGAATGTGGAGATTTCTCCTCAGGCCTCTGCTGTAAATGGGCATGTGTCCAGTCGGTTTATCCCGGTAAACAAATGTAAAATAAAAAAATAAAATAAATAAATATGGAAACGCTATAAGAAAACAAGCATGAGTAAACTGGAAAGAGTACAGTGGAAATATACCAAGTGCATCCATGGCTGTGAAAATTTAAGTTATTATGAAAGACTAAAATATTTGAACTTGTACAGTGTCTCTTGCAGATATCCAAGAGGAGATCTGATTTAGGTATATACAACATTTAGAGACAATTACCTCTGGAAATGTTTGGGGTTATCAAAAAGTACTGGATTATCATCAGGCAACCTATGCAGAAGATTCTATAGGAATGAGAAGTGTACTAATGGGTTCTTTGATGGAGTAGCTGATGCATGGAACAAACTACCAAATTACGTTAAAGCAGGTACTAGTTTAGATATTTTTAAGACCAGCCTGGACACTTATGGGGAACAAGTGCTTTGGTATATTGGCAAGGTAGAAGGGCATTAATGCCTGTACTTAAAATAGTTCTATGTATGTATATAATATAATATTCTGTATGGTTATTGTTCTTAAGGATCTGCATAAAAAAAATCCCAGTCTCTCCTTGTTTCCTGAGCTTCCCTCCTGTTTCACCAGCTTCCCTCCTATTTCGTCATCATCATCCCTTTCTATTTTGAATTATATCTTTCTGTTTATGCTGTGTTATAGGTGCCTTAACTGTATAGCTTTGATATACCCCCTTCAAATCAGGTAATCACAAACTACCTTGTTCTACTGGAAGGATCAATTTATTTCACTTGACTTCCCCTCTTCCCCCTCAGATAAAATTCTTCAACTCAATATGCCTGACCTGTGTATAAAACTAAAGGGACTAAAACATTTTCACTGCTTGTATCTTGCTATCCGTATCCATAGAACAGAGCTGCCAATTTCTCAGTTTTGTAGTATCTTTTGTTTAGTCTCTTCTCACATATCCTTAGCTGCCATAATGGAATCCTTTTTAATCCATACTCCACTAAGTACTTCATTTTCAAAAAAAAATTCTGAAATATTTCTAATACCTCTACAGGATCTTTGGTTGTTTTCTTTTGTTACAGGCTTCCTAAGCTTGGTAACAACATTTTCTACTTTCTGTTGACTAAGCAATTGTGCTAAAAGCGTTAGTGCTTTGGAGTTATCAAAAAACAACAATCTTTCTAAACTCATGCATATTATAGTAGTAGTCTCTCATTTTCTTCTAAGCACTCTGCAGTTGTGCCTTTTCTTGTTCTGGGAGATTCCCCCTATTCTGCAATACTTTAACCTTTGTCAGTCTCTCTAGAAACAGAGTGGAAATAAAAGAAAAAGATATGGTTAAGAAGTAATCAGAACTGTTTAAACTCCACTTTAGTTTTATCCCACTCCCTACCTATACTTCCAGAAGAAATTTTTATCTTCCCTAATAACTCCTGAATAATCAAAAAATAGAACCTGATCTCTACCACGATGTGTCCAGATAACAAAATAGTATGCAGGCAATAAACCAGTAAATAAGCCAGTAAACGTAGCAGCTGTATAATAAAATAAACTTTTAATTTAGAAAACAAGTGGGTAAAAGATAAGCGCTTTCGCGTGGAAACAACCATGCTTCCTCAGATAATAATTATTCCCATAAACAGAGTTTAAATAGTATAACAGTTGGTACCAAGCTTAGTCTAACTAATTATTGCAATTAACAGTTAAAGGGGAAATGTGGAACAATGTTCAAAATGCTCTTACTCTGACAAAATCTAGTGAACATATACATTCTTTGTAGATACATCATTTACAAAGTTTATAACCACTATACGCTCACATAATCATTTCCATCTAAAAATACAAAATGTAAAAATATATTCACACAGAATTAGACACAAAACTTGTGTAAGCGGAAAAATTCCTCGGCTGCGAGCCGAAAAAGTATATATAATTACATGGTAAAAGTATCGCTATGTAATTTGTTCTAGGACACACAACGTCAAGTGCTCACCCAGCATACTAAGCTTCTCAGCTAGACAACAATTAGAGCAACAATGTTAAAATAATATACAATGATTGTTGTTGACAAAGTTTTCGGTCCGAAAGTATTTGAAGTATAAATAACTTCAGTTTCAATGAATATCATTAAAAAGAAAAGACAACATTATTTACTGGACTTTAATTTAAGCAATGGAGCTATCTAATATGTGCAATAGTTGCTATAGTTACTATAAACTCTGAAGAATATATATGTAAAGAACAGTTAAAACTAGTAACAGTTAATAGAATTAATATCTTAAAAACTACAAAAAAACATTTAATATAAAATACATAGTGTATATAGAGTATGTGGATAAAAAATAATCATATACATTATCGATTAAATTTAGGATAACTCTAAATATTCATATTAGGACTATCAAAAATTAGGAAATAGTGTCAACTACTAAAGTAATATTTATGGAGTCTATAAATATATTCAGCCATTAAATAAGTCATAGATGAACTATAAAAAATATATATTATAAAAATGGCTACTTTTAATTTTATGGTTGCATAAAGAAAAAAATAAAAATATAAAAATATATAAATTTAATTAACTAGAAATTAAATAATAAATAATCTCTGAGAATATATTTAAAATAAATTTAAAGCATCCTAAATGATTAAATCTAATTAGAATTGTATATATAAAAATTTTTTCAAGACTTTTTTAGAAAACTTTTTTTCAAAAAATTTTTTTAAAAAATAAACTATTTACTATATATATATAACAATTCCAGGCTGACTAAGTTGAAACTGGAGTATGCTGCAGCTGAAATAAGACTTGAAAAAGTATATCATTAAACTATTAAATGTAAAAATTGGCTGAGTACTAGATAGGGTTATATTGTTGCAATATTAATACATAAAAAAGTGTGCTACAACCCATAGAATATAAGTGTGTGTATTACATACTTATATTCAAAAACATATAGACAAGTAATGACTTTAAGCTACAAACAAGAAAATACTATGAAGAAATCATAAAACAACCTCATTAACGCTTCCTATTGTTTAAAATAGGTTTGATGGATACAGAGGTATTTAAACCTGGGTAATTATGAGCATTAAACTTTAGAATCCATCTCAGTTCAGCTAGTGCCAAGTTGTTATTGTCATCTCCTCCCCTAGGATTTGAGACTAGTACTTCTAACACTCTAAATAAGAATGTGTGGTCTTTTTGCTTTACTATATGTTGAGCTAAAGCATTAGTGTCTGAGCCTTTCCTAATTTCATACAGATGGTCATAGACTCTATCAGTTAATCTCCTTTTGGTGAGACCAATATAAAAAGCAGTGCACTTAGTGCAAGTGGCTAAGTACACTAAATTTTTTGTTGAGCAAGTAGCTGAAGTATTGAGGTGAAAAGTGAAATTCAAAGTAGGATGAGTAAAACTTAAATCAGAACAGATGTAATTACATCTGTTACAATTTCCACATGGAATAGTTCCTAGATTTACAGTAGCGTTTTTAAAGTCTGAAAAATGATCTCTACATAAGATCTGCTTCAGGTTTGAACAATTTTTGTATAAAAAAGTGGGGTAGCTCCCTACTAGATTAACTACTGAAGTATCAGTCATCAGTATATCCCAATTCTTACGTATAATACGTTCTATACATTTTACGTCACTTGTGTATTTGATAATGTAAGGAATTTTCATTAAACTGTTAGTTAATTTAGGTTTAGATAAAGTAGACTTCTTGAATACCTGGGGAATAGTCACTGAAGGATATAAGACCTCATCTTTAATAGATTTGATTAGACCAATATTATAACCTCTGTTCAAAAAGAGTGTTTCTAATTTGTTAATTTCTAACTCTAACATTTCACTATTCTGACACAACCTAGTTAGCCTGATAAATTGACTCTTAACGATCCCATGAAACATGTGCCTCGGATGCATACTATTATATTGAAGTAATGTGTTGGTCCAAGTCGGCTTTCTAAATAAGGACGATGTAATTTTACCTTGTTCATCAAGTGTAAGTGAGACATCAAGAAAATGAACACATTTATTAGAGGCTTCCATTGTAAATTTTAAGTAAGTAGTAGTGGATTCTAAGTAGTCCAAAAATTGTTTGAATTCCTCTAAGGTACCTTGCCATATTAAAAGGACATCATCTACAAAACGCTTGTAGAATTTAATTTTTTCAAACTCAGGACTACTAAATAGATACTCCTTTTCCCAGTTCAAGACCACCAAATTTGCATATGTATTTGCACAGGGGGTGCCCATGGCCACCCCCCATGTCTGCAAATACGTTTTGCCATCAAACATGAAAAGGTTATTATTAAGTACCAGGTCTAGCAATTGGCAGATCAAAATTATCTTATCTCCAGAAAAGGCAGTATCCCTGACTAACAGCTCTCTAATGGCTTCCAGTCCCATATCATTGGGAATGGAAGTGAATAAATTTTTTACATCAAGTGTTATTAAGGTGTATTCATTGTTTCTAACATCAAGAGTCAAATCGGTAATATTTCCCAAAAGTTGATAGGTATCTTTCAAGATAGATGGGACTGCATCTACTATGGGTCTAAGAAATTTTTCAATGACAGTAGATATTGTTTCAGTAACCCAATTACCACCTGAAACTATAGGTCTAAGGGGTAAGGGTTTAATTTCTTTGTGAATCTTTGGTAGTCCCTTTATCATGGAGGTAGTTAGAAATTCTATGAATAGATAACTATAAAGTTCAGGAGAGATCTGCCTGCACATAAGCAAATCATGTAAAGTTTCATGCACATTTATGACTATAGAGTCAACTTCTTTCTGTGAAACTATTTTATAAGTATCTGGGTCTGACAACATATTTACCATTAACGAAACATAATCTGCAGTATTCATAATGATAGTCCCACCACCTTTATCTGCAGGTCTAAAGGTAATGTCAGTGAGTTTTTTTAGTTTTTTGAGGGATTTCATTTCATTTGATGATAGATTTACATAGGCTATCCTCTTTTTCTGAGTAGAGAATAAATGGTAGAAATCCTTCTCACAAGCTTTTAGGAAACATTCTAAGTTAAATGATAAAGGAGGTGAAAAATTACTTTTACACTTTAAAGACATGGGGTCAGTATTTGTTATCCTACCATCTGATTTAGCAGACGTACTTTTAAAGAACAGTTTCAGAGCAATACTTCTACAAAAAATACGCAAATCACATAAAACGTCAGTTAAGTTACTGCATTGTGCAGGAATAAAATTAAGGCCTTTGTTAATTAAGCTAGCATCAGATGAGTCCATATCATGAGAAGATAATTAACAAATAAATCAGTCACATTTTCTGTCTTCGTGTTGTTCCGTACCTCTCTTCGGATATCTTCCGTTTCCTCGGTCCTCTGCTTTGCGAGCGTCGTCTCCCTTGGAATTGCTGTTTTATCGGGTAAGGTAAAAAACGGTTCGCCTCTTGTGCTATTTTAGGTCTCGCTCCTAGCTGAATGCCAATGGGCGTGCTGACAAACGCTAGCTGGTTAGGAGGTGGTGTAGCAGAAGGTGCCGTTGGTCTAGGAAGGTCATTCTCAACAGTATTAGGTACATTTGTTTCTGCTGTAAGCTGAGAAGGCAGAACAGAGTTCTCAACAGTCAAAACAGGAGTAACATGATGAATGACATCATCTATTGTGTGCGTAGGAGGTGTCGGCTTTTGTTCACGAGTTTGCGTGATATTATGCCTTGGCCAAACAAAGATTTGACCAGTTTGAAAATCATTAAAGTCTCTTTGTAGTTTTTTGAGCTTAATCTGCTTTAATTTGTCACTAAAAGAACTGACTTGTGAAAATATAGTCTGTAGTCTGTTCTTAGCATAATCAGATTTATACTGTTCACACAAACTTTTATATACAGAGTCTATTTCACTGCGTAACTTATATTCAAGTGGCGAAAAATACTCATTCAATAAAGTCATGTATCTGAAGCCTTGTTCTATATTTAGATCTTGCCACTTTTTTAAAAGGGTCGGATGATTGTTTCCATAGGACGGCATACAAAAAACTCGCATTCCTCTAGGGACAATGCGGTAATGCAAAGAGGCTTCAAGGTGCTGCCTCTGCCAGGCGTACCTTTGCAACAAATATAGTTTATCTTCAAAGTCTTTAACAGTCTTATTAAAATCAGCAATATTTTCTTCCGGTAAAGTGGTTACTAACTCAATAGAAGACCCACCTAGTTCCAGAGCCAATAAAGGGTTTGAAACGCAATGTAGCAATCCATTGGGAATACTTGAGCTGTCCCTCGACTCCGGTCTGTATTCAAGTTCCACATCAGGAGAGTCCATCGTGTAGAGCAGTTACCACACAAAGTAAATGTTCAAAAAAATCAAGAGGTAACTGCAGCTTTAGGAGATCAGGAAACACAAAACAGCAATCCAATAGCCAAAAAATAGAACCTGATCTCTACCACGATGTGTCCAGATAACAAAATAGTATGCAGGCAATAAACCAGTAAATAAGCCAGTAAACGTAGCAGCTGTATAATAAAATAAACTTTTAATTTAGAAAACAAGTGGGTAAAAGATAAGCGCTTTCGCGTGGAAACAACCACGCTTCCTCAGATAATAATTACTCCCACAAACAGAGTTTAAATAGTATAACAGTTGGTACCAAGCTTAGTCTAACTAATTATTGCAATTAACAGTTAAAGGGGAAATGTGGAACAACGTTCAAAATGCTCTTACTCTGACAAACTCTAGTGAACATATACATTCTTTGTAGATACATCATTTACAAAGTTTATAACCACTATACGCTCACATAATCATTTCCATCTAAAAATCCAAAATGTAAAAATATTTTCACACAGAATTAGACACAAAACTTGTGTAAGCGGAAAAATTCCTCGGCTGCGAGCCGAAAAAGTATATATAATTACATGGTAAAAGTATCGCTATGTAATTTGTTCTAGGACACACAACGTCAAGTGCTCACCCAGCATACTAAGCTTCTCAGCTAGACAACAATTTGAGCAACAATGTTAAAATAATATACAATGATTGTTGTTGACAAAGTTTTCGGTCCGAAAGTATTTGAAGTATAAATAACTTCAGTTTCAATGAATATCATTAAAAAGAAAAGACTGCGATCGATAATGTATATGATTATTTTTTATCCACATACTCTATATACACTATGTATTTTATATTAAATGTTTTTTTATAGTTTTTAAGATATTAATTCTATTAACTGTTACTAGTTTTAACTGTTCTTTACATATATATTCTTCAGAGTTTATAGTAACTATAACAACTATTGCACATATTAGATAGCTCCATTGCTTAAATTAAAGTCCAGTAAATAATGTTGTCTTTTCTTTTTAATGATCTTTTTTCATCATCTTTCTTTTCAGGGACTCGAACCTCCAGTAAGTCTCCAAAAGCTCCGTTGGTGCACAGGAAGTATTCACCTCCAAAGTCTCCTAAGACGTCATCTGAGCCACCATCAAACGTTCCCAAATTATCTGTTACAAGTTCATCGGACCTGAAAAGACAGACTGTGGACCATAAGGTTTCAGATCCTGTTATTATTTCGGCCAGTCCTACTACTCAAATTATAGATCCTAAATCGTTGTATCCTCACCCTAGCATGTATCACATGCCAAGGACTCTCTCACTCAAGTTTCTGGTAAATCTTATCAACCCTTGGTTCCATTCTGCTTTTAAGCAGACACCTAAAAAAGCATTCCAGACATCAGTGAACCTCTTCATCCATCAGGTCTTCCACGGGTCTTTCCAAAGAGGATGTCAATAGAATGATGTGAAAGTTCCTCAGAGCCTCAGATCCAGATGAGGGTTTTCTCGGCTCTGGTCCCCATAGAATCCATGAATTTCCTACCACTACTCACACAGCTTTGTTTCCTTCTCTGAACCATCCTTTGGTTTGAAGTCCCAAAATCTAGCTGTTCTGTGACCTCCAAAGTTGGATCTGAAGAAAATTACTTCAACTCCAACAGTATCCCTGACCAGTTCTGTTACTATGCCTTTGGATCAGGACCA
Organism: Protopterus annectens; assembly: GCF_019279795.1. Lineage (NCBI taxonomy): Eukaryota > Metazoa > Chordata > Ceratodontiformes > Protopteridae > Protopterus > Protopterus annectens. Next base: position 139,789,519 of record NC_056751.1, read on the forward strand.
GTCCCTGAGCCGAAGCATCAGCATTAGATCTGTGGTGTCAGGGTCTACTCTGATGATGTTGGATCCATCCCTGTCCATTGGAGCCTCAGTGCTAGATAGCTTGGGCTTGGTTCCCTCATCAAGGCACTGATCAGGTCAGAGTTGTGATCTACTCTTGTTGGAACATTCGACTCCATTGCAAGTGGCCACGGCTTCTTCAGGCCCATCTGCCTTTGAGGTTGTGGAAAGGCTTTTTTCTCATTCTAGAGAACCAGTCTCTCAGATTCCCTTGGATCCTACCCCTATTCCACCTCACTACCAGTTAGTTCAGATAGAAGAACGTCCCCTCTCTTCTGACACCTCCCCAGAACATCTTCTTGAGGAAGTCCACTGGAAGACAACATGCTAGAGGAGGCAAATAGATTCCCCTTTAGAATCTCTCAATGAAAATACTGATTCCAAGGAAGGATCCCCAGATCACCACCTGATGAGTCTCGTTTGGAGACATTTCATAGATCTGTAAACAGAAAGGTGGTTGGAAGTAAATAGTGTGGGAAGAAATCGCCAGGGAATTGTTATGGCTAGGCTTGCATAGGCCCTAGGGCTGATAGCCTAGTACCAACCTATGGTCCATTGACAATCCTTCTCCAGAGGAGTCAGTATTTCTGGAGGCTTCTAGTGCTGGCCCATCTACGTCTTGGATGACTCCCCCAGCTGATGAGCTCATTGACCTAGTCTCTTGCTGGGCATGGAAGGAGCCGGATTCCACTGAACCTGTCCCACTTTTCCCGGACAAGTTTTTAGCCATGCCAAAGGATAAACCCAACTGGAGCAAGGGAGTCCCTGTCAATGGAATGGTTGTGGCAGCAGCCACCATAAAGGAGCTATCAGAGCAGAACTCTTCTGTCCACCCCCTAACAGAGAGTGTAAGATGCTGGACAGATTTTGAAAAGCATATATTTGCTTCAGCGACCTTTGCCCTGAGGTCCCTGAACTACCTGGCACACTTTACAAGGCTACAGAAAAATCTGACAAAACAATTATCAAACTCTCTCTCAGTTCATTTCTGTCGAGGATTTCAAAAGATCATCTTCTTAGCTGACCACTCTTGTCAATTTCCAATGCATCAATGAGGTTAATCTCTCATGCAGCAGAAGGTGCCCCGCTGATGCTGGTTCAGGCATTGCCATAAGGAGACATGCCTTTGTGTGGCTGAGACTGGTGGAGCCTTTCAAATCTTCTTCCATCAATGCTCCTCCTGATGGAACATCCTTGTTTGGCCCTTTTGTGAAAGAAATGCTTTCCCATGGTGAACAAGAAGGAATGGCCCTGTCTGCCCTAAGAACTAAATTTTCTATCCGTCAACAAAAGTTTTTAAGAAATCGGAGAGAGGTGTTAATAAAATGTGGTTCAGCAAAGCTCAGGGACATTTCCAGCACTCGCATGGAGACATCTCCTTCAGAGGCAGAAGAGGGGGTTCAAGGCAGAGGAGGCCCACAAAATCAAGGTCCCTGAGATTCCTTTCCTGATGGAACCTTTTAGCGCTCCTGAAGTGCTGCCTGACTGCCTTTCTCTGGAGACAGTCGGGGGATGTTTGTCCTTGCACCAGAAACCTGGGCTGCTACAACAAAAGATACTTGGGTGCTAAAATAATGTCCAGATGTTACTTCATACTCTTTTTCCCAGATTCCAGTTTCCAAAAGAACAAAGTTCCCATCATTCCATCCAGTCAGAGGGAAGCTGCAGCACAAGAAATTCAAAAGTTGCTAGACAAAAGAATCATCCAGGAGGTTTCACCAGACCAAACAGGATTCGGAACTTAACTCATGTTTCTTTTTAGTGCCAAAAAAATCAGGTGACCGGAGACCAATTTTGGAGCTAAGCAAAATAAACTCATCTGTGAAGAAATCAAAGTTCCAAATGTTCGCAGTTCATTCCATTCTGCCATTTCTATGCAATGATGATTGCATGTGCTCTATTGATCTTCAGGACACACACTATCACATCAAAATAGACAGGAGCTCCCGAAGATGCATGCTTTCAACTGGAGCCAGTCACTTCCAGTTCAGAGCCCTGCCTTTTGGATTCACCACACCCCTAGGGTGTTTGCCAATTATATGGTAGTGGTGGCAGCTCATTTGAGACTAAAAGGATTCCAAGCGTTTCCATATCTAGACGACTGGCTCCTCAGCGTCCCAACCATGCATCTCTTACAGCAGTCTAGGGACTATTTGTTCCAGATTTTGTCAGTCTCTAGGTATAACAGTCAATTTTGCCAAATCAAAACTGACACCAGTGCAGAGCCTGGAATTTGTTGGTGCCCATCTAAACACAACTCCTCAGATTGCTTCCTTACTTTCTCATTGTGTAGGCACACACAGATCTCAGGTTTATCAAAATACTATCTGATCCTGCTCCTCCTATCTGACTAATTGTTCAAGCTTTAGATTCCATGACAATGGCAATAGTTCTAATCCCTTTAGCAAACTACTTTATGCATGTCCTTCAGTCCGCTCTGGATGTTCAGTGGTCTTTTCTTCAACAACCCCTATCATTTCCAGTTAAACTTACTCAAATATGCAAATGTCAGATGATATTTACCTAGGTTAGCCTTTCATTCTTTCTCCTCCATTGGTTACAGTGACCACAGATGCCTCCCAACTGGGGTGGGGGTGGGAGAGGGGGAGCATTTTCTGGGAAGGAAAGTCCAAGGCATGGGGTCTCCTCAAGGGACCAATTTGCATATCAGTGGTCCTAGAGATGAGTGCAGTCCTTTTAGAGTTGCAGGCATTCCAAGATGCTTTTCCTTTAGGGAGCATTGTGATTCAAACCAACAATATGTATGTGGTCTTGTACATCAACAACCAAGGCAGAACTCAATCTTTCCCCCCTTGCCAAGAAGCCATTTCGAAATATATAGCTACTAGCAATTAGTATGTTAGGAAAATATGCATGGAGAGGGTAATAGTATAATTGAGTGCATGGAGAGGGTAATAGTATAATTGAGTGCATGGAGAGGGTAATAGTATAATTGAGATTGGACAGTAGAGTACAATATATATTAGAGAGAAAATTTGTTTTTGGTAGGAGAGAGATTGTTTTGGATGGGATGAAGTAATAGTAGAGGTAGTTGGATGAGTCAGTGCAAGGTGGAGTGGGGGGTTACGTTGGAGTATGGCAAGGGCATTCCCATTTGGAAGAAAGATGAGACTTCATCTGCTTTTTGGGTAAGAACTTCTATCAATGATATTTGTGCAACAGCACCATGGTCCATTGATCATATCTTTATTACCCATTATAAATTGGGCTTAATTTCAAGAAGTAGAGCTGCCTTTGGTTCACAGTTTTTTTCCGGGATATCCTTCCATGAGGGGCACCCAAGATTTACGTTGCTGAGGACTCTATCACATTCATTGAGGAAGAATGAAAAGGACAACATCAGATTTAAAAGTTATGTACTCAACAAGGCATCTGTGTTGTCCATTTTCATTCTTCTTCAATCCCTCCCCCCTTCCCCCTTTCTATAATCTTCTGGAGTGACCTGATGGTTTCTTTGTTGGAACCTATAGTTTCGGGTTTGAGCCCTGCTCTAGTATCTGCTTTTCTCTTTAATTATTTATTGAAGGCTTTATGGCAGCAAACTTGAGCTCAGGTATTGGGATTGGACTAGGACATTATGGGTTGAGGGAAGAGCTTGAGAGTTGGACCCAGAGTCTGTAGTATGCAGTAGAGTCAGATCTAAGGATTGGATCCATAACCCATTCATTGAGGAAGAATGAAGATGGACAGCACAGATGCCTAGCTATGTTGAGTACATAGCTTTTAATGTTGTGCCTTTCAGATAAACTGCCAAAGTATACCTAATGTGACAGTACTTTTATTTTTTTTTTCTGGCATCAGTTTCCATACCAAAGTGAAGGACTTTTGGTATTTGTTTTTTGATGCTGCCTATCACCTTTATAAGCAAAAAAAAAATGATTATCTATATGCACATTATCAAGTTATTCACTTTTAAGTGGTGGCACTGAACAATGTCTCACCAAATACAGAAACCAATAAGGAATTATGTAGTATCTTGTATATGCCTTCATGTTACTTTATTTTATCTGCAGTATTAAAATAGGTCACTAGATGGTATATGAGGCTAAGTTTGTAGCCTGTGTAAACAAGTTATTCCTGAAACTGTGTATGGGGCTGCTGCTGTGTAATCTGGAGGACATAAAGCTTTGAACCATTAAAGGTGTCGGACTTCCTCATGGAATAATGTCTTTTAGAATAAAGGATTAGAGGGACTTGAAATAACTTTGAAGGAGGAGGAAGTTAAAGAAAAAAAATCATTGTGAACTATAGAGATATTGACTGTGTAAGATGTAAAAATCCAGCCCTAGGAAGAATAATGTGAAATGCTGGTATTTATGTTGCCTAAAAAAAGTTCAGCTGAAGGCAGAATAAAGCAGATGTTCTTCGTGTTTTACTGTTGCAGTCATTGCATTTGGGTTATCCTGCTGGCAGGTTGCCCTCAGCCGGCCTGAATTCCAAAGTCTTGGGTCATGCATCGGCTGCTGTCGCCCCTTCCCTGACGTCAGGGGTATAAAAGAAGCAGCTGATGCCATTTTCTTCAGTCTTTCTTGCCACACGGTGCCTGAAGCAGAAGCAGTTCGTAGGTGCCGGTCGGCCGACTTCTGAGATTTTCGTGTTCGAGTTTCAGATCCGAAGTCTTCAATAAAGCTAAGTACCCCGTTGGGGAAACGTTTTTCTTGCTCCAGACCGATGTCAGAAAAAGTTAATAATTGTATTTCTTGTGGAAAGCAAATACCTCATAAGGACTTTCATTCTTACTGTATTCTTTGCCTAGGCCCTGATCACAATGGTTGTCGGTTTTGTGCTAGATTTAACCAACGCACTATTAAGCGTCGGTATGATTTTGCTTTAAACTTATTTGGACGCTGGTTTAATTATCCTGAAATGTCGTCAGATAGCCATCTGACTACCGAAGTTCACAAAAAACGCAAAGAAAAGGATAGAGATAAACAACCAAGGCCCAAAACCAACGACGAAACTTCTCCTAAGCCAGTCGCCGTTTCTCAGTGAGGCACTTTTGCAGCCCCTGATGCCTGCTACTTTAGAGTCGCAGGCTGCTACCGACTCCCATGTGGAGTCTGCTATGCCACTGGGATACTCAAGGTATTGGAGCCTCGGACGCTAATCCCTCAGATGGGTCCGGAGCCGCTGAGCAGGCACCGGCTTCTGAGGGTGTATTCAGACCTAAACATCTTTACATTAAAACGACTTCAGCTTCAAAGGCAAATACTAAAGCACCTTCTAAAGCAAGGAAACAAACTCAAGAGCCACATGGACAGGCCTCTATGCCCAAAAAACAGATGCTCAAAATGGCCGAAGACTTGATTACCTTGATCAGGGGTACTTATCCCCCTCCTGATAAGAGGCCTAGGCAAGAGACTGACTATGAATCTTCAGATCAGGTTTCTGTTTCTTCTGATTCCTCTTCTGATCAGGAATATTCCCTTCCCCCCATGAGGATTCTGATGCTGAAGAATCTATACCTTCAGCATCTCCTCCTGAGGACGATTCATTTGGGGAAACCTTGCGTACCATGAGGGAGCATTTCCACTGGGAGAGCCAAGATTTTTCAGAATCTAAAAAGAGGCTCAGGGATTTCCTTTTACTACCTCAGCACAGGCCTCTAGCCATTCCATCTGTGTTAGACATTGTAGATGTGTTTTCGGAGTCTAGTCTGACCCCTGACTCCTGACCCTCAGCTCCTGTTAAGCCTGACAGATTTTAGAGAGTTCCGGACTCTCACAAATTTCTTTTTAAAAACCCTGCTGCAGACCCAGAAACTATTTCACAGGGTCCAAAAGGAGTTGAGGCTTCCACTGCAAAAAACCCAACCCCCTCTGACAGAGATTCAAGGGCACTGGATAGATGGAGAAAAATGTTTACACATCTGCAACCTTGGCTGTAAGGGCCTTAAACTGTCAGTTTCATATGCTCAAATATCAGCAACATGTCGTGGGATTGCTTAAACAGAAAATGTTGTTAAACTCTGAATGTGCAGAAAACAAGGAAATGCAGGATTTATTGCATGCAGCTGAACAAGTTGGAAAGCATACTTTGCAATGTGGTTTTGATTCTTTGGAGGCCTCCTGCAGGGCCGCAGTTACGGGTTCTGTAATTAGGAGACATGCTTGGTTAAAGGAACAAAATCTGCCTGATCATGTTAAAGTTAAATTACTAGATGCACCTTTACAGCATGATACTTTGTTTGGTGTTAAGGCAGAAGAGGTGTTAAAGAAAATGGAGGACAAAGCTAAATATATGCAAACTGGTAAAGATTTTTTTACAAATACAGCCACCTAGGTTTAGTAGACACTGGCCTACCAAAAATTGGTCCTTTCCTGTGTCAGACAGACCTCAAAGGGGTAGATCCAAACGCCCTAGGGGCAGATCCCAGGCGCAAGGTTCATACAGGTCTAAGCAATGGGGTGCTTCTACCTCCAAAGTTGGAGAAGACAAATCACAAACATACAGGAAACAGTCCCAATGACTTCCCCTGCCTGCACCAAGCACTTATCTACTGGCAGCACCCTTAGGGGGAAAATTAGCACTTTTTTCTCAAAATTGGCAGATTATAACCCAGGACAAGTGGGTTCTAAATATAGTGTCACAAGGCTACAAGTTCCATTTCCATACTCTGCCAAAGGCAAACGGCTGGGCAGATCTGCCAGAAAATCAATGGGCAGAGGCACAAAAACAAGTCCCATCCCTCATGGGACATGGGTGCCATTCAGCAAGTACCAGAGCAAGAGCAGGGACAAGGATTTTACTTGAGACTGTTCTTGGTACCCAGAAAGGACAAGGCCTGGAAGCCGATACTGGACCTATCTATTCTGAACTCATTCCTGGATATTCCAAAACTCAAAATGTTGACTTTGCAGCAGCTTCTGCCCATGCTGGGCAAGAATGCTTGGCTTGTAACTTTAGACATAAAAGAGGCATACCTGCATGTTCCAATCAGACAGTCATGCAGAAGATACCTCAGATTCAAGGCTGGTTCAATGCATTACCAATTTTCTGCACTGCCCTTTGGCTTATCTACTGTGCCCAGGGTCTTTACAAAGTGCCTGGCACCAGTAATTGCATTCTGCAGACAAGGAGGAATACAAATATATCCTTACTTGGACGACTGTCTCATTCAAGCAGAGAACAAGGACATTCTTCTTCAACATGTGGCGTTTGTGAAAAGACTCCTAACATGCCTAGGGTACACAGTCAACAAAAAGAAATCAAAACTAGTACCCTCTCAAGAGATAATATTCCTGGGTGCAAGCTTAAATGCAACTGCCCAGATGGCTTATCTCACGCCAGACAAACAAAGACCTTTTTCAAAATGTTAGCAACAAAGACCCAATTATCTGCAAGAAAAATTCTGCAGGCTTTGCGCTTCATGGCATCCTGCAACCTACTAATTTCATATGCAAGACTGCATATGAGGAAACTTCAATGGTACCTAAAAAGTGTTTGGACTCAACATTGCCACAGCCTGGAAACAGTCATTACTCTCATCCCCTGCCTGCAACAGGAGTTTCGATGGTGGGCAAAGACTTGTCACCAGAACAAGGGGCAGCCATTCACATTACCCCCTGCCAGGCAAACACTGACAACGGATGCATCAGATTATGCCTGGGGAAGCCCACATGGCAGGAAGATGCATTCAGGGAACATGGTCCTCAAATCAAATGCATCTACATATCAATCAAAAAGAGATGCTAGCTGTTCAAAATGCCCTGACAGCCTTCAAGGACCTACTTCATCCAGGACAACTACTGATAAAGACAGACAACACCATGGTCATGTGGTATATAAACAAGCTGGGGGGCACACATTCTTACCCCCTTTGCAGACTAGCCATGACCTTGTGGGACACCACTTTGACTTACCAAATACATCTGCAGGTACAATTCCTGCAAGGAAAGGAAAACACTCTGGCAGACGAACTAAGCAGAAACCTCATGGATCTCCACGAGTGAAAGCTGGATCCACAAGTCTTCAGCATGATAACAAGGAAATGGGGATGCCGAGATATAGATCTTTTTGCCTCCCCTCACACTTACCAACTAAAAAGATTCTGCACAAGGACTTATCACAGACAAGCGTGGAAAGTGGATGCCCTAACTTTCAGCTGGGAAAACTTATCAGTATATGCCTTTCCCCCACTGCCTCTTCACCCCAAGGTACTCCTAAAGGTCAGACAGGAGAAGCCAAAGATGATACTGATTGCCCCAGACTGGCCACGCCAGTACTGGTATCCAATCCTAAGGAACTTACCATTATACCCAGCTTGGCCTTTACCTCAAATACCTCGTCTACTGACCCAGCAAAACAATCAGATCCTGCACAGCCAACTCAGGACATTAAACTTGGCAGCATGGCAGATAATGTAGTCACACAGAAAACACACCTCAGTAAAGCTGTGATGGATGTCATTCTGGAAGCCAGAAGGCCTAGTACTAGAAAGTCTTATGCTGGAAAATGGAAGAGATTCTGTACTTGGAACCAGGCATAAGGAACTGATACAACTGTCCCAAACATTCCACAGATTTTGCAATACTTAACTGAGATGCTGGCAAAGGCCTATCGTTTTCATCCATTAAAATTCATGCCTCTGCCATTTCGGCTCATTACAATACAGTGCCACCACTTTTTTCTCATTCTTTATTAAAGCAGTACCTCAGAGGGGCCAAAAATATAAGGCCTCCAAGGAGATTACCAGTACCTGCATGGGACCTTAACAAAGTCTTGGAAAAGATCACCCTGCCTCCTTTTGAGCCAGCTGCTACTGCTGATATAAAGTTTTTATCTTGGAAAACACCTCTGCTCCTAGCAATTACTTCAGCAAGACGAGTTTCAGAGCTACAGGTGCTCATGGCTGTGGAACCTTTTATCATTTTTCATCCAGACAGAGTAGAGTCTCCCTGACGACAAATCCAACATTTATGCCCAAAGTGGTGTCCAGTGTGGCTCTAAACCAAACTATTCATCTGTCAACTTTTTACCCAAAACCACAGAACAAGGGGGAGAGAATTCTGCATTCTTTGGAAGTACACAGACAGCTTAGATTCTACTTGGACAGAACCAAAGCTTTCAGGAAGACAGAGCAATTACTAGTGGCATATGCTGCAGGATCACAAGGAAAGGCTATTTCAAAGCAGACTATTTCTAAGTGGTTAGGCCACTGCATTCGTTTCTGCTACTTACACCATGGCAAGCCAGTGCCTAAGGGCATTAGGCCACATTCCACCAGAGCTGCAGCCACTTCAGCAGCCTTTCTCAGGGGAGTACCAACCAGGGACATTTTAGAGACAGCTACTTGGAGTTCAGTGCACACCTTTACAAGGTATTAGCATCTGCCACTCTACTCTAAATCCAGGGCAGGTTTTGCCACTGCAGTTCTGCAGGGCCTCATAGCTGCTCCTACTGCTGTCTAGCTCCAGCCTCCCAACTATAGCTTTGGGACTGTACCCAAATGTAATGACTGCAACAGTGAAACATGAAGAGCAATATAGTCCAGTTGTGTACACTTACCATAAATGTAGATGTTTGACTGTATTCACTGTTGCAGTCCAGGTTACCCACCCACCATCCCACTTTTTTCTATGGATCTTATCTTTCCTTCTCTGATTTATACAACCGATGTGGTGTATTTGCTTATAGATGAAGATAAAATTTATATTGCTTCATTTATTGATATATGTATATAAAGTTTGGCTACCCTTTTAGGGGGCACCTGACATCTGGGGCAAGAAAAACTGAAGAAATGGCATTGGCTGCTTCTTTTATACCCCTGACGACATGACGTCAGGGAAGGGGCGACAGCAGCCGACGCAGGACCCAAGACTTTAAAATTCAGGCCGGCTGAGGGCAACCTGCCAACAGGATAACCCAAATGTAATGACTGCAACAGTGAATACACTCGAACATCTACATTTATGGTAAGTGTACACAACTGTACTTTCTGCTCAGTGTAGTACAGCCTGCAGTTTAATAAGATATTTCCTGAATCCAGAAAAAGACAGTGAAAAAGTTAGAGTTTTTTAAGAGATCATTGTCTCATTCTTTGATAAACTTTTTAATCTATTTTAGAGCCATGGTTGAGCGACAACTTTTTCTGGCACTCAGCAGGCCCATTGGGACACCAGTCTGTTGTAGGGTACATACTTGCACCAGTGCGCGTGCGCGCGCGCACACACACACACATTGCATATGCACATACGTATGGTAGTTTGGAGGCTCGTCAGTTTACCTGCATAACACGCTTGGGCTTGGGAGTGTCAAAGTTCACAAATAAATAACAAGTTTTATCTTTAAATAACAAGTTTTATCTTTCAGTCTTGAGTCAAGAGTAACATTTCGGGATTTGCAAAGTACTGGTATATTCCATAAACAGTGCTGGGAGATTGTATTTGGAGACTGATTTGAATATCTTGGTAGGCAAAGAAAAAATACTACATGTATACCTTTTCTTGTCAATTTCATGCATGCAAACCTTTGACGTAGCATTACTTTCAGCTAATCAGTGTATTTAAAAATGTCCTCATCCCTCGTGATTCTCCCTTAGAGCTTCACGTGAACACTTGACAAGTATGTCTTTTTAAAACAGACCACATGGTCTAAGAATTTATCTTTTAACCTTGTAGCATTCAGTACCAGTACACAGTATCTTACAGACATCCTTACAAAGATTCATCCCCCAGCTTGAGAAGGCCAGAGTGTACTGTTAAACTGGTTTCAAAAGATTCCTAGCACATTGTTTTGTTTATTTATTTTCTGTTAACATTCTGAAACCAGACTCTTTAAATCTAGTATAACATCCCTCAACTCCTTCAGCATTTACTTTGCCTTCAGCTGTTTGTCAGTATAAACAGGGAGAATACAATTGTGACACTTGAAATATAAAACTGCTACTTATATAAAACTATATCTCGCATAATCATGCATCTAGTTTACATTTTGCTTTTAACATAAACATTTTATTTGATTCATTTGTGAAGAAACTGCAAGTTAATATTCATTTGGTATAGAATGATCTTGAGGCATATTTTTCCATAACCGTTCTACCCCATTTGACACTATGTTTCACACAACACACACAATTATATTTTAATTCTTCTTAACTTGAAAAAATATGCTTTAGGATCATAGTATTCGTCATTTGCAATGACTGAATTTTCATTTACCTTAAGTTTATTATCGGATACTTTTATAAGTGTCATTGTGAGTGCAGGTGATGTTAAGCATTTTGTAATTACAGCCTTTAGAACAGAAAATATTAATGCAACTAAAAGAATAATACAAATTATTATATGACACCTTGTAATATGCTAGTTCCCAGGTTACCAAATACACTTCCTAACCATCCAAAAAGTGTCCACTGTTTAAATGTGCTGTCCAGGTCCTTGGCCCTCTGCTCCATGAAATTGCCCAACTTTTCATATACGTCGTATTAATCATTAATATAAGAACAGCAGCGACTTAACTTCCTTTGAGGGCACATGCCTCCCTTGGCAACTAGCATCATGTTGATGCCAGCTGATTTTGTAATACCACAGTTTGAATTTCGGTTATTTCTCCATTTGCCATCCTGATGTGATATGAAGTATGGTTTGCTACCTCTTGAAGAATTTGAGCAAGCTTGGTGATTTCTTTTGCACTCCATACTGAGGAGTAAAGTGAATTGCCCTTTTATTTCTCAGTCTGCCTGCTGGAGGGTTCTTGAAATGTTGAATAGCAGGAGTAATATAGCGTACAAAACAATATCCAGATCAGTTTGTAGACAACCAGGGTAGGCACAATCACCGCAAATGTAGTAATGATCCTCTTATCACACTCGTGCTACATCCTCAGTCATAACTTTTTAAATGTAAAGAGTTCACCACAATATCACATCTTGTGTCATTGTATTTGCTGGTTCCCACTGGTACAGTTCCATTTCTGGCTTAAGATCATAGGACATTACTAGGCTATTGGCCCTGAAGCCCTTACAAGACTAGTCAAGAATTTACCCCATGTTCCAACAAGTCAGCATCCTATGCCACTGTCCAGCAGGGGGACAGGTGGAATCCCAGGGGTGTATTTTCTGTTTTCCATCCAGTTATCCAGGTTGCGCTTAAAAAGGGTTAATGAGGTACTCTGCTTTATGTGGAGAGGGAGACTATTCCATGAAAGATTGAGTCTCTGGGACACAAATCTGTCCCACCAACAAGTCCTATTGATGTCACAGACTAGGTTGAGGTTGCATGTGCAGGTTAATCGAGTGGAGCTTGACTTGCGGATATGTAGCAGTCCCATCAGGGCAGAGTCTGAGATTGCTTTTTATGCCAGACAGAGGTCACCTCTGAGGAGTCTATAGGAGACTGAGTAGAGGTACAGGGCTTTTAGTCTAGCTGTGTAGGGTAGATGTTTGAGGCCCTGGATTCCCTGGGTGAGGAACTTCTGTGGTCTGTCCAGCTGCTGCATGTGCTTTGTGAGGTACTTGCCAAAAGGGGCATTGCACTCAATAATGGGTCTTATAAGGGAAGAATACAGGGATGTTATGGCCACCTTGTCCATGGATGAGATACCCTTACTAATGAGGTGGGCCATGTAGAAAGCTTTCCATACAATGGAGGCAGTATGATGGTCAAGTGTCTGTTTGCTATCAACCTGGGTGTGCCCACGTCTCTCACGACTGATTGAGTGGTTAGGACCATTATCAATGTGATAATTTGTGGGAACATCACTCTCCCCAAAAGGGATGATGCATTTTTTGGCATTCAGTTTTAGGCCATGTTTGTGGCACCAGTCATTTGTTTGGGTGAGACCCTCTTGGAGGATGTCCACTTCACTAGGAGAATTGATGACAGCACCCAGCTTGCAGTCATCTGCAAACTTGGTCAGCCATAGCCCACTAGATTTGGCTGTACCTCCAAGAAGTATATCCCAAACAGCAGAGGCCCCAAGACTGATCCCTGGGGTACACAGCTTGTTATGGGTCTACTATCTGATGTGGCTTCCTCTATTTTGACTTAGTTGAGAGAGTTTATCTGTTGTACCTGAGTGGGGAATAGTATCCAAGGCTTTGGCCAGGTCAAGGTTGGTGGTGTGCACCATCTTCTCTTCGGCTATAGTCTTGTTCACTGTCTCCAAACTGTGTGGGATCAAGTGTCTGGAGGTTGCCAATATCCTTGCTAATGAGGTTCATGATAATCTGCACCATGGGCTTGCAGATCAGGCTTGTTAGGCTGATGGGTCTGTAATTTCCTGGATCGGTGGACGCTTCATCTTTGTGCGAAGAGATGACAGTAGCTGTCCTCCCCTTGACTGAGACAAAGCCGATACTCAGGCTTTAGTTGAATAGGGTGCCTAATGCTGCTGCAAGTTCCTACCTGAGTCCATGTAGGATTCAGCCTGGGATGTTATCGGGTCGCAGGCTGTATTTTTTGCCTTAGAGAGGGCAGTGATAACTTGCTCCCTAGAGATAAAGGGAGGGGAGGGCAGGTATTGGGGATGCCGTGTTTTACTGATGGGGGGAACAAAGGAGTGAAGTTTTCAATGAACCTGTCTGCCAGCAGGTTGGCTATATCTACAGCATTTGTGTATGTGGTGTCCTTGACCACCAGTTCTGAGCAGATCTGGGTGCTTCCCTTGAGATTGTGGACATATGTGAAGAAGGCCTTATGATTGTCTTTAGTAGATGTGGCCAGTTTGGTCTTGAGGTTTGCATTGGCAGATTTCATTGGTTATCTTATTTGCTTGTTCAGGCTAAGGAGAGATTACTTCCAATTAGGCACCTGCCCCTTCTTGGTCTTGGACAGCATTTTTCTCCTTTTATTGTAGAGCTTATTTATTGTAGATGTCTACCAGATAGGTGTACTCTTCTTTGAGCAGGATGATTTCATCCTGGTATGGTATTCCTGATTCCATGCACTATATAAATGCTCATATAGTACTTCGGTGTAGGTTTGGACATATTTGCTAGTTCCTATGGAGTTGGAGGGAACTGTGAAGCTGTTTCTACCTTCCCTCCAGAGGTTATAATCAGCTTTGGAGAAGTTTTTTTTTTTTGTGTGTGTCCTTGGCTGGGGGCAGGGGAAATGGTGACTTTGAATGTGACTGCTTTGTGGTCTGCTCTTACTGTAGGGATATTTTCATCTCTTGTGGGGGTGTCAGCCAACTGGTCCAATGCATTTGCATTGACGAAATTAAGGAATCTCTAGGCATTTGTGTTTTGGCATAAGTATTTCTTCCAATCTATGGTTGGATAGTTAGTCGCCCAGGATCAGGGTAAAGGGTTGAATCTTGATAGATTCGAAGAGGTCCAGTTAGGTGGAGTGGGCATCTTAAGTCAAAGTTGGAGGCCTATAGCTAGCTATGATTTGAATATGGGCCTAGTCAATTGTTAACTGCACCTGAAGTGTTTTCTGTGCATCACACTTTTTGACCAGCCTAGAGGTGCATATGTCTTTTATATATATTGCAACTCCACCTCCTTTTGTTTTGCTACCCACGTTTTGGGGTCTGAATGAATGATAGTATGAGTAACCTGTTATGGTTGGGGTGCTCTCCACAGCTTGGGTTTGTGTCACTGCACAAATGTCAGGTTCTTCCAGGGTTAAGAATGCTTACAATGAGTGCAGTTTCATGTTTAGACTCCTAACGTTTAGCAGCATGATCTTTAGTTTACATTTTGATTAAATTTTCATGTTCATAGCATATGTCTCCATGATTTGTGGTTGCAAGTTGGAGAGAGACAACCTTTGAAAAGTCAGTCATATTATACCAAGTTAGAGTCATGTCACCAAGATCCTTTTCAAATGTCACGTGTGATGCAGGGATTGGAATCATGGGAATCCCTGCCTTAGAATGATGAGGTATATGAAAACACACCCAACAGTTTGTCACATTTAAGAACAAACAGGAAACTATTTTCTGTTAACCAGTTTATAAAAGGAAACAGCAGCAAAAACAAAGCAAAAGTACCTGCTTTCACGGGATTCATCATGGGCTGCATTGATTTTTTCTTTTAATCCTTCACTTGGGCAGATGATTCGTCCTTCCCAGTTTGATCTTCCTTCGCTGACAAAAATGATTCGTCTTGGGCTCCCAGATGGCAAGTCTTGTAGTGTGAAGAATGGATCCACATTTGTAGTGCTGCACAGCAGATGGCAGTAAAAGTTGTAAGTAGCACTGGGAAAGGACCTTTCCACTTCGGACTCTGTTTTTTCTTGTAAGTTTTAACATTTACCAAATCACTGGACCACAGGGGTGACAGGGGTGGTTAGGAGGTTGAGGAAGAGCTTCTCGTACAGTTCTGTGGTACAGCTGCAAGAAGTGAACAAGTTTTGTGTAGTAAGAAAATGTAACATCATCCATTAGAGTTAATTCTTCATTAGACATGGGAAGTAGCTGGAAGGGCCATGGGTCTCCCCATTATCATCTCATCTGGGCTCAATCTCTTTGTAGTATTTAATTTACTTATCATACTCATTAGTGCTAAAGGAAGTGCCTCTGGCCATTTAAGGTTCGTTTCAGCACAAATCTTTGAAATGTTATTTTTAAGGGTCCTGTTGACCCTCTCTACTAGTCTAGATGACTGTGGATGGTTAGAACAGTGAAGACTCAACTTAGTATTAAAAATCTTGCATAATTCTGTAATCAGGGAGTTGTTAAAATGGGTTCTGTAATCACTATTGATAGTACAAGTTACACCAAATCTAGGTATAAATTCTAATGCAAGTTTTTTTAACAACTGTTATAGAACCTGCTTTGTGACATGGCTAAGCTTTCACACATGCAGAAATTATACAAACCACCACCAATATAAATTGTAAATTATGGACATGTGGCATCTGCACAAAGTCCAGATGCACATGTACAAAAAGTCCCTAAGGTGGTGGTAAACTTAATGTTTTCATTTTTCTTAACATTATATCTAATGTTGTCAATCTTCATTTATTCCTTGACCTGTGGGTTTGGTTCCGAAATCAGAACTGACTCAGCCATGCTATAGCCAGCGAGGACTGAAAACTCTTGAGCTTTTCTTACTACCCCTAATGCTCCTCATCAATTTACTGAAGATCTCATTTGCTGCTTCCACTGTCAGATGCGTTGCCAAACCTCTAGAGCGAAGTACAGTTATATTTTAAAATCCTGTAGTTGTCTATCCTTTAGTCTTTCTATTACTTCATTCTTTTTACCTTTGTTTAGAATCTCCCTATTTCACATCACTTTTCCTTTAGGTGAAATCCTCATGGCCATAGACTTCTTTCCTTTCTTACCTACTGCCAAAAAAAAAAAAAAAGGTTTCTTGCATTTGTTTATTTGTATTTACTGCTGGTATTTTTTGTCCGCCATCATTAGTAGCACTGTCTTTACACCTTTCCTTTCTGTTTTGGTTTGTGCATATGTCTTGTACCCTTGGATATTCTGGGCCTACCATTGCTGGTAGCACTTTATTGTAATTTTTTTCCTTTTTCTCTAATCTACACTCCTTTTTCTGTGTGCTAGATATGGCTGATAAAGTAAAGGGCACTTTTGGTTTTAAAAAATGTCAAGAAGTGCTACAGGAAAATGCCAAATTCTGATGGTCATTTATTATGTATATGTTGTTTAGGATCATTGCATCTTCAAGAAGATTGTTCAATATGCCACATTTTCAGTCATTGAGCCTTATTTGAACATAAAAATAAATTGATGTTAAAGGGATTACTTAAATCTTCTTTTGAGGAGGTCTTATCTGGTTACAAATATAAAACAGTTCCTTCTTCTGCCTCCTCCTCTTCAAAATTCAAAAGCATAAGAAGAGAAGTCACTCTGTACTGACATCTCATTTGGCACCGGTGACTAAGAAACTTAAACTAGAGGGGCCAAAAAAGGTATTGGAACTGAAAACATCTGCTCCGAGTCTACTTGCATCTTTGGAACCGGAACGGACATTAGAAAGACATGACGGTACTTCAGAATCGACAACCTCAGTTGCATCTACTGTACTGGCACTGACTCCTATGGTTCCAACCACAATTCTTCAGGAACCTGAGTACATTTTTCCAAGGACACAATATTTCCCATCTATAGTTCTGTATGTGGGACAATTGCCAAGTCCATTTCTGGAGAAACCTAAATCTCTGTCCACTCAATCAGTTCACTCCACCAAGAGCTTATCTGAGTTGCACATGCTAAAGCTGGTGGACCAGGTTTTTGTGGCGAGAGGATTGCTATCCATGTCCTCAGTTCCGAGTACCTCCAGTACTGGGACTACTTTCTGCATGACTCCACCAAATCTTCCTCCACTGACCCCATCTGTGGTTTTGGAGACTCAGGCTCCGTCCCTTCCCACACCGACTGTTTTGTCTCCAACCAGATCTTTTTCTGTGGTGCCAACTACTACTGTGAGCTCATCAGTCCTCTCAGAACCAGAGGGCTTCTGGGTTGAGAGTTCCTCTGTCAATTCTGAGGGGCAGGTTTTTACTCCAATTTTCTCAGAGCAGTCACTGCACCTCAGGGCCTTGGCACATGTGGGCTCCACTCTGGCTTCGGTGTCGGGGGCAATCTCCTCATGGATGCAGTAATTTTCTGTTCTGCGCTCCCTTCCCTCTTTGGCGGACCTTCCTTCCAGGCAATAGACAGAGCTTTGTCCTCGGTGGGCACCCAGTCATCTGCCCCCTGTCGCAGTTGATCCCTGATCCTTCCTCTCATTTTAACTCTCAATCAGCCTCTACATCAGGACAGCGAGTGCTGAAACTGCAGGCTACACCTGTCGAGGTTTTGTCCTCTTCTGACACATCTTCAGATTTTCCCACTGAAGAAGTCCCTCCCAAGAGAAAGTGCAAGAGGAAGCACTTGGATTCTTCAGAAGAATCCATTACTGAAGATACTGACTACGATGAAGGGAAGGGTTCCTGTAGGTCACCCCCTGAAGATGTCTCCTTTGGAGACATCCTAGAGATCCTTAAACAGAAGGGTAGCTGAAAGTCCCAACTTCCTTCCCCCAAGGAGTTAGTATGCCTGCAAGCTTTTGGCTCTCGCCCATCTACTTCTTGGGTGACTCCACCAGCTGCTGACCTCATCAAACTGCTTGCACAGTGAGTGTGGAAGGCTCCTGATTCCATAGAGCTGATCCCTAAGAGGCTAGACAAACTTATCTCAGCTCCCAAAGATTTCCAGATTTGGGCTAAACGGTTAGCAGTAGATGCCATAGTGATTGCGGTAGCCACAAAGAAAGGACAGTCTGAGGAGAGTTCTGCCATCCATCCTCCCAGTCATGAGTCTCGGGTGATGGATAGGGTCAGGAAGCTGGTATATGCTACTTCGACCTTTGCTCTGTGGTCGTTGAACTTTATGGCACATTTCACTAGACTCCAGAGGGATTTCATTAAGGAGTTATCAAGCAGCTTGTAGGAGCTGTATCTGATGAAGTTCAAGAAAATGTACCTTCTCAGTTGGCCACCCTTGCGTCCATATCCAACTTGTCCATGAGGCTTGCAACACATGCAGCCAAAGGGACGACTAGAGCAGTGGGTTCTGGCATAGCCATAAGAAGACATGCATGGATGTGCTTATGAGAAGTTGTGAAGCCATTAAAATCTTCGTCCATCAATGCACCTTTTGACGGATCTTTTCTTTTTAGCCCAGAAGTTCAAGAGAACTTGTCCAGGTGAGAGAAAGATGGGAAGACCCTCTCTGCAGTGGGCGTATGTTTTTCTACCACTTAACGGTCCTTCTGTAGGAATCAGAGGAGTGGGAAAACATGGTAGTACCTCCCCCAGGGGCAGGGGGGGGGGTTCAATGGAAGATGCCTTCCATGCAGCAGAGGTGGCCTGCAAAATCAGCGTTCCAGAGATTCTTTCCCAGTCAAACCCTACCAGTGCTCCTGGAAGGAGGCCTGAGGCCTTTGGAAGCAGATGGGGGACGATTATCCTTACACCAACAAGCCTGGCTAAAAATAACTTCAGATGTTTGAGTGCAAAAGATCATTACCAGAGGATACCCCATTCCCTTCCCAAAAAATTCAACAGAATCTCTGATGTTCCACCCAATCAGAGGGAACCAGCAGTTTGAGAAATCAAAAAACTGCTAGAAAAAAAGTCATCCAACCTGTCACCCCAGACCAGAAAGAATTCAAAATGTATTCAAGATTCTTTTTAGTGCCAAAGAAGACAAGGTCTGGAGACCGATCTTGGATCTCAGTGTTTTGAACAAATCTGTCTGACTAACAAAATTCTGGATGATCATGGTTCAGTCCATCCCTTCCCTTTTTAGGAAGGGATGAGTGGATGTGCTCAATACACCTCAAGACGCATATTTACCACATCAATATGGACAAGCGCTCCAGGAGATTTCTCCACTTCCGGCTGGGAGCCAGTCACTATCAATTCAGAGCCCTGCCCTTTGGCCTCACCACAGCCCACAGGGTGTTCAACAAATGTATGGTAGTGATAGCGTGTCACTTGAGACTATACAGACACCAAGTGCTTCCCTATTTAGACGACTGGGTCATCACTGCTCCCACCAGGCATCTCTTAGAAAAATCAAGAGATTATGTCCTTTAGACTTGTGCCGATCTTAGAATTACAATAAACCGTGGAAAATCTGGTCTGATTCCAACACAGAATCTGGAATTTATAGGGGCAGATCTGAATATGAACACTTGCATAGCTTTCCTTCCCTTTCCCTGTTTAGAAAAGATCAAATCTCAAGTCAGAATAAGCAGCAGCAAGACAATAGCTGCATGTCTGGTACTGCAGACTCTGGGTTCTGTGGCAGCGACAATTACCTTGGTACCTTTAGCAAGATTCCATGATGATTCATCAGTGGCTTCTTGCATCCCAATGGTACATTCTTCATCACATTTTAGTGACCAACCATTGCAAAAGGGATCTCCACTGGTGGGTTCACCCCACAGATATTCTAGCAGGATGACCTTTCATACAACCCCCACCCCCATGTCATAGTGACCACAGATGCCTCCCAGAACAGGTGGGGGGCATTATCTGGGCAAGATAGTCCAAGGCACTTGATCAGTTACAGAGGCCAGCTTGCATATCAATGTCCTAGAGATGAGGACAGTGCTATTAGCGTTGCAGGCCTGTCAAGCTGTTATTCCTCCAGAGACAATTTTCTATCCAGACAGAAAACATGTCAGTCGTCTGGTACATCAACAAACAGGGCAGAACCAAATCTTACTCCCTTTGTCGAGAAGCACTCAGAGTTTGGGAGTGGGTGATCTCTTTCAACCATTTTTTTATAGCAACACACATCCCAGGGACTTCTAATGTGATAGCTGACAAGCTGAGCAGATGCATCTTCATGCCTCACAAGTGGTCTTTCAGCCTAAAGGTGGTACAGATGATTTTTTGCCATTGGGACCAGCCTTGCCATGACAACTTTGCATCTCCCCAAAACAAGTGCAGCAGCTACTTTGCCCTGGTCCCACCTCCAGAGGAGTCCCTGAGAGACGCTCTTCTTCACAATTTGCCCTTGGGACTTCTATATGCTTTTCCCGTGATACCTTTAATCTCTCAATTTATGAAGAAAGCAACCAGGTTAAGAGCAAGGTGATCCTCATTGCCGTATTCTGGCCTCAACAAATTTGATCCCCCTTCCTCTGGCCTCATCTGATTCAGTGACCGTGGACTCTCGACCCAGCTCCAGATCTCCTGTCCCATCCAGAGGGATTAGTTCACCTGAAGCTTCAGCGCCTAAAGCTCACAGTGTGGCTTCTCCACTTCCAATGATTGCCAGGCATAACATTATGTCGTCTGCAGTCTGTAAGATTATTTTGGCTTTGCATAAACCCTCCACTAGAAAACGTTGCTGTAGTAAATGGAAGAGATTCTCATGCTGGGCTCATATTAATGACATTGATCCTTTTTCAGCCCCTGTCACAAAAATTTTTAGAGTTTTTGACATTGCCCTTTGAAGATGGAGCTTCTGCTTCAGCCATCCAGATTCAGCTAGTGGCCATTTCAAATTTTCACAATGGCTTGCAGGAAGCCTCATTAATGTCTCATAAACTTTGCAAGGCCTTTTTGAAAAGGAACCTTGATGCTGAGACCTCCTTATAAAGTACCGTATGTTCCTTGGGATCTTAACTTGGTTCTTCAGGCTTTGATGCACCTTCCTTTTGAGCCTGCAGTCACTTGTGAACTAAAGTACTTCTCTTGGAAAACAGCTTTACTAATAGCTATTACCTCTGCAGAAGAGTTTCAGAGATTCAGGCACTATCTTGTAAATTATCAAATTTGACTTTTCACTCGTTTAGAGTTTCTTTAAGGACTAAGCCACCCTTTCTTTCAAAGGTTGTGTTGGAGACCAATATTAATCAGACCATAAACTTCCCAGTTTTCTTTCCAGGATTTTCAAATAAAGCAAATATTCTTTGCACTTATTAGACATCTACAGACAATTGAGTTTCTACTTCATAGAACAAAATCTATCAGAAAATCTGATCAGCTGTTTATTGCTTTTTTCTAGTGCTAGACTAGGTAGAGTGGTTTCCAAAGTTACGCTTTCTAAATGGTTGAAAGATTGCACATCTTTTATATACACCAAAAAGAATGTTGTATTACCTGGATCTGTTCAAACACACACTACCAGAGCAATAGCTATTTCTGCAGTTTTTCATTCCAGAGCTTCCTTGGATGACATTTGTGCAGCAGCAACTTAGGCTACCCCACATACCTTTATTAATCATTACAAATTGGATTTGGCCTCTAGGGGAAGAGCATCCTTTGGTTATATGGTGCTCAAGAATATTCTTCTATAAGTCCACCCAGGTAAAAGTAGCTGGGTACTCTGTCCCACAGGTCAAGGAATAAATGACGATTGACATCAGATAAAGAAGTTATGTAATCACCATAATGTTCCATCTGTGTTGTCAATCTTCATTTATCCTTTTCCCTCCAACCCTCATCCTTCAAAGCTCTTGGAGGAATGAGCTGTGTCTTTATCATATTTTGAGCCATTCTTTTCCAGATATGGTCTCCACAAAAGTTCTTTCATGATACATATTTTTACTGTCTGACAATCAGCAATCTCGATCTGAGGTAAATTGGAGAGGAGCATTATCGGTAGGGAGACGAGATTGAGAGTTTTTGGTCCTCTCGGGTTGTAGAATGGCTGGGTTGGTTCGGATTTCTGCACTGAACCCACAAGATTCCGATTTCCGCACCGAGCCCACAGGTCAGGGATAGATGAAGATCGACAACACAGATGGAACTTTATGGTGAGTACATAACCTCTTTGTTCTAGCCATACTGTACAATTATTAACATACTGAAGTATCAAAGAGGAGACGAGGGGCATACCAACTTTATGTTGGGTCTGTACTTCCTGGGGTCAGTTAATGTTCCACCCTTATGAAGAGGGATGAATTTTGCAACCCTCCGTTCATGTGGCATGTAACTTACTTTGAGGCTCTAGTTGAAGAGTGTCTCAAGGTATCCTGCTATGTCATGTTTTAGGCTATTTAGGAGGCAGACGGGGATACTGTTGTGAACCACTGAAGCAGTGTTTTTGTCCTTAGTAAGTACGTTCTCCAGGACCTGCTAGCTGTTGATAGTTTGGGGAATATGCTAGAATGGATTTCACAAAGGGTACTGTGGGGGTGAAGTTAGATCTAAATTTATCAGCCAGTAGATTTGCTACGTCACCCTGGTCTTTGAAGGCTGTACCATTTACCATCAGTCCTGCACTGCTGAATATTACCTTTAAGGATCCTGACAGCTGAAGAAGGCCTCGTTGTTGTCCTTAGCCTGGGAAGCTATTCTGATTTCGCAATTGGCCTCATTAGACTTTATTAGACCTCTTAGTTTCTGTTTAGTTGAATCAGAGAACTCTTGTCTCAATGAGAGCTGATCTTTCTAATTTTGGTCATGACTTTTTTCTTTTGGTATATAGCCTGTTATTGTAATGATTCTACCAGTGTGGCTGTTTTTGATGTTAGAGCTGGGCTCACACCTGGTAGGTGCAACAGCCATTTACATTGGTTGTATAGGGCTTCAGTAAGTAATTCTGCATAGGCATTTGTGTTCTCGGGGCTTGGGGAAGCCATGATTTTTGACAAACTGTCACCTATAGGAAGTAGTTTGCTGTAGTATATTTCCTAACTGTTATAAGTTTGGTTGGGCTGATTTTTATTTTGAGGGAGACAATTTTGCGGTCCGAGTTTACCAATGAACATGTGATTGGGGGGGGGGGGGCTGGTGTAACACTGTCCCATGCTGTTGAGTAATAGCGCCAATATGTTTGATCCTCTAGTTTGAGAGTGCATTATTTGGTCTAAGGTGTTTGTGTTCAAGTTCAAGAAATGTTGTGCCTTTGAGTTAGAGACCGTGTACATTTCCCAGTCTATAGAGGGGTAGTTAATCTGTCATGAAAAGGGTATTTGGTTGGACGATGAGTACCTCTAGGTCAAGATATGGCATGGAATCTTGTCTATGGATACTGGCACGTAGATAAACTCTAGGTAATCATACTGTTGACCAATCTAGATATGTATTTGCTGCTATCATAGATTGAGACACCCCCACCTTTAGCCCCTGACTGTGCTGCTGTTGGTTTAAATGTGTGGAAAGCATGATAGCCTTCCACTGCTGGAGTACATTCTATGACTTTAAGCTAAGTCTTGGTAACAGTGCAGATGTCTACATTCTCCAGAGTGAGGAGAGCTTCTGTGGTGTACAATTTCTTGTTTAGGATCCTAGCACTGAGCAGTAACAGCTTAAGGTTGGTTTGAATTTTTTTTTTTAACAAGAGGCATCTTTATTAAAATATTGCTTATGACATAGGCAATCATATATATAAATGAAAATAAACTATATTAACATATTTTTATATGATTTCATATATTATCATAGAAATATTCTTTGGAGTCTGGGGTATAAAAATACTTATGCGAACACTTCCTAGTAAAGATACTAAATCCTCTAAACTTAGTTGCATATTTGGGAGCCATACATATATACTCCCATTGTTTCTTTGTGAATTACTTATCCTGTCTCTCTTCCCAATCCTTTCTAACCTCCTGTAATTACTTCTTATTGTTATCATGCACTATTTTATATGCCCTACTAATTTTCCATTTTTAACAGCAACTTCTGATGTTCTTCATGTTTCACTGTTGCAGTCATCAGTTTTGGGTTATCTCTGCCAGGGTAGCCCTCGACCGGCCCGAATACCAGTGGCTTAGTATTTCTGCATAGGTTGCTGTCACTTCAGGACTGACGTCAGGTCGTCAGTTGTATAAAGTAAGGCAGCCGACGCCATTGCATCAATCTTTCTTGCCATGGAGCCCGAAGCAGAAGCAGTTCACACGAGTGCTGGTCGGCCGCTACCTGAGTTTTGTCTACCGAATTGAAGCTGAAGTTTTCTAAAGCTAAGTACTCTGTTGGGGATCCTTTTTTCTTGCACTAACTGATGTCAGAAAAAGTTAACAATTGTCTCGCCTGTGGAAAGCAAATACCACACCGAG
Organism: Protopterus annectens; assembly: GCF_019279795.1. NCBI lineage: Eukaryota > Metazoa > Chordata > Ceratodontiformes > Protopteridae > Protopterus > Protopterus annectens. Next base: position 139,814,027 of record NC_056751.1, read on the forward strand.
ACTTTCATTCTTACTGTGTCACTTGTTTAGGCTCAGACCACGACGTCCCCCGCTGTCGCTTCTGTGCTTTGTTCAACACCAGCACTATCCATCATGTGGCCCTTATTGTGACTAGATATTTTTGCTTACAGTCCTCGAACTCCGATATGGCTTCGGAAAGCCATCCAACAGCAGATCTTCCGAAAAAACGTAAAGATAAAGACAGAGACAGATTGCACAGGTCCAAACCTACCGAGGACGCTCCCATTAAGCTAGTCATCAGTTCTCTGGTCCTCAGTGAGGCACTTTTGCAGCCCCTGATGCCCACTTCTGTGGATTCGCAGTCCGCTACCGAGACCCTTTCAGAGTCTGGTATGCCACAAAACTCTTCTTTGACTAAGGATCCTGCGGTCGTCTCTACCTTGGATGGGTCCGGAGCTGCTGAGCAGGCACCGGCTTCCAAGGAAGTCCTTCACACTACCGTTTCTTGACACAAACTGACGTCCTTTCGTGACTACTGTTCTTTCGAAAACAACCAAGTTTCTTAGGCCCAGGGTATGAACCACACCCAAGAAACAGACGACCCAATCTCAGGCACCTGCTTACTTGCTTCAGTCTCAAATGCTTAAAATGGCGAAAGACCTCATCATGCTGGGGAAGCCAAGCTACCCCTTTGAAAAGGAAAAGAGATCTGTCCCCTGTAGTTTTGTCTGAATAAGTCAGATGACTCTGATGCATCTGATGCATCTGAATATAAAGACATGCAATCCCTCTCTACTTGTGAGGATTCTGATGCAGAAGATTCCATCACTTCAGCCTCTCCCCAGTGGATTTTTCCTTTGGGGAAACCCTTCATCCCCAAATAAACCAACAATTCCCAGAAGGGAACAAGGAATTCTCCACTAAAAAACTGAAGTCAGGAAGCAAAAAGATTAAGCTGCTTATTCTTTATTCTTACTTCTGGTACCTTGGCAAACAAGCCTTCAAGGAATAAAACAGTACAACTCTAGCAGCTTTTTTATATCCCATCAATTAAATGTGCTAATGCATTTCAATTAATACATACCAAATTACTACAAACTTTACACCCAAGCTTAAAGTTGTACCCTCCCATAAGTGTCAGAAAGAAGGAAACAAGGAAGAAACTCTCCAGTAATACATATAAATATGCTTAACAATTATATCTTGCAAAATGCTTCACAGTTATGTCTTACAAAATGCTCTACACCATAAAACCATACATTATCAACAATTAACAAACATTAAATAATACTTTCATTTTAATTCTATTGAATAAATGTTCAAATATATGCATTTATAAATTTGCATTTACATTCAATTACTTGCATGCAACTAGCTCCTTATTGCACTTTTCCCTATTGATATTACTCCTACTATTTTTATATTTCTACCAATAAACACAATAGTGCCCCCTAACTTTTATACTTAAATTTCCTTAACATCCCAGTTTATTTCCAAATTTAACCCATGTGGGAATAAAGTTCCCAGATTCACAATAATTTTTTGTTTCCCACCTCAGCAGCCTATGTCTAAATTCCCCCCCCCCCACACACACACACACACATTTTGACATCCAAAGGGTTGGGCTAGAACACTGAAGAAGAGGCTGTCAGCACTTTCCCCATGGAAAGAACAAAAATGTTGGACCACTGGACTCTCCAATCTCCTATTCCTAACCTCTCCAAAATGTTCTAATATTCTTAACTTCACTTTTCTCTTTGTCCTATGTACCACATCGTGGGTGTGCATCCACACCCAATACATGTAGACAACCCCACAAGAGTCACATTTAAACTCATTTTTTATCCAGAATTTATTTCCATTAATTACCCAACCATCTACATTTTTTATTCTTTTACACACTTTGCACATTCCACAAGAAATGCCCCCAGCCTCTTCCCCACCATATTCTGTGCTTTCTGATTCAATAATTCCCTTAAATTACTGAATTGGCCATACGAAAAAGTCACTTTTTTTGGGAACAAATTCCCCACCATTTCATCCCTATAAACAACTGGCTATAACTTATTAACCAACTCTCTTAATATATCTGAAAAGGATGAGAATTTAGTTACATAAAATATAGGCTCCACTTTTTGTGATTCGTTGTCTCTGTGAATTTTCTGATAAACCCTGGGACCTCTCAGATCACAGCTTTAGCTTACTTACCCCTCTGACTTTGTCCAAAGCTACCCGAATATAAGATTCTTCATAACCTCTCTATTTTGTACCAAAGTAAATTCATTCTCTAAAACCATTTTAAGTATCTGTCATAATTTGCTTAAATTCCCCATAGAGTAAATATTTAATCAAATGTAAAGGATGTGCACTAGCCTCCAAAAAGTTATCTGCAGCAGTTGCTTTACGAAAAGGCCTGTATTGTACCATCCCATTTATATCTACGTAGAATTCCACATTCAAGAATTGCATAACTCCATCATTAACTATATATGTAAATTCTAAACCAAAAGAATTCTGACTTAATATACTCATGAAGTTTTCAAATTCACACTGATCACCCCTACACACAAAAATCAAGTAATCAATAAAATGCTTAAACATAATCACATTTTAGCAAAACTTGTTGGATAAATAAACATACTTAGCAGTCAAATCCACATAGCTGCTTTAAAGCCATCCATTGTTCCCTATTTAAATTCCAAACTTTTGAATTTTTAACAAATTGGCTATAAACAACTTCAATTTGTTTACATTTTGCATTTTCAAAGGCATTGATCACACTAGAAATCTTGGGGAGTACAAATGAACTAACAAAAGGAACTTTAGACACAATTAATTTGCCATATCCAGTAGAAAAAGTAACATTTTCTTCATTGAACAAGTCAGAGTCAGTGTTGATATCCATATCCAAAATATTGTCCCAATCCATAAACGGGTTATCATAAATTGACTTATTTAACAATGAGTCCTCCATACATTCATCGTTAGGTATTTCCACTTCAACATCACTCTGCCCCTTATTTGAAAAAAAATACCCTCAGATGCAGTTTCCTGAAAAACCTTTTAACATCAGCAAGTGTTGGAAAAAAGTAGGGACAAACTTTGTACCTTTGCGAAGGACACTCACTGCTTCTGCTGATAACAAATCTGATAAATTTACAATATCCAATGTCTTTGCTGCAAAAATGTCTCTAGTAGCATTCTTCATATGGTTAACTGAAAGCACCGGATCCACTAAATCATTACCTCAAATCATGCTGTCTTCACACGGTGCTGAGTAAGTGCATTCTGTAATCATGATAGTGAATACACTACCAAAAGCTCTTTCAGTGTATGGAACTTCAACTGAAAAAGACTCAGGGAAAAGTATACCTGGGGAATGTACTAGCTAAATTAATAGCAGCACATACCTTGGTCTGTCCAACAGAACAGTTCAGTTCTTTCCCTGAAATAGTCTTCCCCTTCCTTTCCCACAAGTTTGGCCATCCAAATTCTCCATTTCCTAGGTTTGAAGGGACCCGCCAGCCACCTTGTTCACATCTTCGAACAAAACGCTGTTCCGACCATTGGACACCTTTTTGCCTGATGAGAGGGACGTATTGCGAGAGGTTGGACCCGATCATGATCTACTCCTACTGGTCTGGTTCAAATGCCCCCTTCCATCCTTCCGCTACCATGAGAAAATTATACCACTGCCATAATCATTGACATCTCTATTTACCTTTTTCTTCCTTTCTATAACTTCCAACTCAGCTTTAGCAACTCTGATCTTAATCTCACGTAGTTTACTGGAAAAAATGTTTTCAGATGTTTCTGCTAATAGTACTTCCTGTAGTTGTACAGTGGCATTCCATGCTTTGTCCTGTGCATGGATATTCCTTTTTATCAAGATTTTTAGCCGGTTTTTAGTGCAAAGCAAAGATACTGCCTTCCACTCCTCCAATAAATCATTTTCATCTTCTGAAAAAGCAAATGCTGGCAGCCAGTCCACTCCTTAGCCCTCTTGGTGTAATATTCATTTCAACATATTTCTGCAACAGTTTGATATCGTAATACAAGGAAACTTCCTTTTTTAACAATTTTTCCAACTGGTCATACCTCTCATCTGCTTGGCTCTCAGTTCCCATGGACCATGGATCATTATTGACCATTTTGTCATCTCTCTCTCCACATTTCTGTACACCGAAACCTCTCCATATCAGCTTGGGTTTTGAACACCCCAGGAATCGCAGATGCTCCTTCCAAAGACATATTTACGTAAACCAACAATTTACAAAAGGGAACAAGGAATTCTCCACCAAAAAACTGAAGTCAGGAAGCAAAAGGATTAAGCTGCTTATTCTTTTTTCTTACTTCCTCTGGTACCTTGGCAAACAAGCCTTCAAGGAATAAAACAGTACAACTCTAGCAGCTTTTTTTATATTCCATCAATTAAATCTGCTAATACATTTCAGTTAATACATACCAAATTACTACAAACTTTACACCCAAGCTTAAAGGTGTACCCTCCCATAAGTGTCAGAATTTATTTAATGTTCTTCATGTTTCACTGTTGCAGTCATAACTGTAGGGTGCTCCTGTCGGCAGGCAGCCCGAGGTCGGCCAGAATCCCAAAGTCTGGGTCCGGCGTCGGCTGTAAAAGCTAGTATCCTGACGTCAGTACGCCTTGGTACATAGCCCTCAGCCGACGCCATCTTCTCCAGTCTTTCTTGCCGTGCGGTGGAAAGCAGCTCGCAAAACGTTGGTTGGCGATTTTTGAACAGCGTATTTGGTTGTTGTCGGTCCGAAGTTCTTACTTCTCTTCTCAAAGCTAAGTACCCCGTTGGGGAATCTTTTTCTTGTTCCTCCGATGTCAGAAAAAGTTAATAATTGTATAGCGTGTGGGAAATAAATACCTCATAAAGATTTCCACACTTACTGTCTACCTTGCTTAGGCCCTGACCACGACGTTTCTTGTTGTCGGTTCTGTGCCAGGTTCAACTCTCGTACTATCAAGCGCAGGTACGATTGGGCTTTAAATTATTTTGGCAGACGCTTCAATTATAGAATGTCGTCGGACACTACCGGAGTTCAAAAGAAGCGCAAAGATAAAGACAGGCCTCCGAGGTCCAAATAGGACTCGTTGCAGCTGGAGCCAGCGTCCGGTTTGGCTGTCGTCAGTGAGGCGCTTTTGCAGCCCCTGTCGTCTGCCACTTCTGAACCGATGGCCGATACGGACTCCCATGGGGAGCCATCAAGGCCCACTATTTTAGCTGCTGCAGGACCTTCGGACGTCGCTCCTTCAGATGGGTCTGGAACCGCTGTGCAGGTACCGGCTTCTGAGGGGGTTTTCAGGCCTACTCACATCACTATTTCAAAGGCAAAGACAAAGACTCCTGCTAAGTCTAAAGTTCCAGCTCAAGCTGCTTCTGAATCCACTCCCAAGACACAAAAACAATTATTGAGGATGGCTGAAGATTTGCTTACAATGATTAGGGGTTCTCACCCCCCTCCTGAGAAAAGGCCTTGACAGGATGTTACTCTGGATTCCTCTGACCAGGCTTCTGTATCTTCTGTTTCTTCCTCTGATCAGGACTATTCCTTTCCCCCTTATGAGGATTCGGATGCTGAGGATTCTTTGCCCTCGGCCTCTCCGCCTGAGGATTTTTCTTTTGGGGAAACCTTGCATGAGATGAGGGAACATTTTCATTGGGAAGGACAGGAATATTCTGCTTCCAAAAAGAGGCTTAGAGAATTTCTTCTTCTTCCTCAGCATAGGCCTTTAGCTATCCCTCCTGTTTTGGACATTGTGGATGATGCTTTTTCTGAGGCTAATTTGAATCCTGATTCCATGCCTCCTGCTCCTTCTAAGCCTGATAGATTTTATAGGGTTCCTGACTCTCATTTATTTTTATGTAAAACCCTTCTGCGGATCCTGAAACTATTTCTCAGGGCTCTAAGGCTGCTAAGGTTGCTACTTCTAAAATCCTATTCCCTCTGAGAAGGATTCTCGTGCTTTAGACAGGTGGGGAAAAAGGTATATACTTCTGCTACCCTGTCTGTAAGGGCTTTAAATTGCCAGTTTCATATGTTTAAATATCAGCAATTTCTTTTGTCTGTTTTAAAGCAAAAGCTTGCTTCCCTTCCTGCTTGTGCAGAGGATAAGGAACTTCAGGATGTTTTGCATGCTACTGAACAGGTTAACAAGCATAGCTTACATTGTGGTTTTGATGCTTTGGATGCTTCTTGCAGGGCTGCTGCCTCTGGTACTGTGATTAGGAGACATGCCTGGCTTCGTGGACAAAGTTTACCTGAACAGGTTAAGGCTAAGTTATTAGATGCCCCTGTTCAACAAGATGTTCTTTTTGGTTCTAAGGCTGAGGAAGTTATTAAAAGATGGAAGAAAAGGCAAAGTCCATGCAGACTGTCAAAGATTTCTTGCAAGTTCAGCCTCCTAGATTTTCCAGGAATTGGCCCTCTAAAAATTGGTCCTTTCCCACGTCTGACAGGCCTCAAAGGGGAAGATATAGGCGCTCCAGAGGTCGTGGTCAAGGCCAGACCTCTTACAGATCTAGACAATGGACTGCTTCTTCACCTAGAAGGGGAGAAGACAGATCCCAATCTCAAAGAAAGCAAACTCAATGACTCTCTCGGTTGGGCTTCAGGACCCCTTCACCTGGATGCCCCTCTCGGAGGAAAACTGTCTCTTTTTTACAGAAATTGGACTCATATTACCCAGGACAGATGGGTATTGGACGTGATTTTAAAAGGTTACAAGTTCCACTTTCACACTTTGCCAAGGACTCACGGTTGGCCAGATCTGCCAAAACTTCAATGGTCAGAGGCCTTAACTCAAGTGGATGCTCTTCTGGCCATGAGAGCCATAGAGCCTGTTCCACTCTCGGAAATGGGAAAAGGGTTTTATTCAAGGCTGTTTCTGGTTCCCAGAAAACAAAACTCATGGAGACCTATTCTGGACCTTTCTGTGTTAAACACCTTTTGGAAATTCCAAAGTTCAAGATGCTTACTCTGCAACAGCTAATTCCAATGCTCTCTCAGGACGCCTGGATGGTGACATTGAACTTAAAGGAAGCCTATTTGCATATCCCTATCAGACAAGAACGCAGGAAATTCCTCAGGTTCAAGGCAGGTTCGAGGCACTTTCAATTCTCTGTTCTGCCCTTTGGTTTATCTACTGCCCAGAGTCTTCACCAAGTGCCTGGCACCAGTAGTGGCTTACTGCAGACTTCAGGGATCCAGATTTACCCCTATTTGGACGACTGCCTTATTCAGGCAGACAGCAAAGATCTTCTGCTTCAACATCTGGACTTTGTTCAACGTCTTCTCCTACTACTGGGATTCTCAGTGAACATAAAAAAGTCACATTTGATCCCTTCTCAACAAATGGTATTCTTGGGAGCCCTCTTAAATACAACCTTACAAAGGGCTTACCTCACTCCAGAAAAACAAACTCAGCTGGCTTCTACTTTCAACACCTTGGCAACTCTATCTCAGCTCACTGCAAGGAAATTCCTGCAGGCTCTGGGCTACATGGCTTCCTGCATTCTGTTGATTCCAAACGCAAGGCTTCACATGAGAAAGCTTCAATGGTACCTGAAAAGTGTATGGTCACAGCATTACCATGATCTGGATATTCTGATTCCTCTGATCCCCTGCCTCCAGAAGGAGTTCCTCTGGTGGTCCAGGGCATGCACTTTAAACGAAGGAAAACCTTTTCGTCTCCCTCAACCTACTCAAATCCTAACCACGGACGCCTCAGATTATGCTTGGGGAGCACACTTTCTAGACAATTGCCAGCAGGGAACCTGGACAAAGGACCATCTTCACTGGCACATCAATCTGAAGGAAATGTTGGCAGTTCAAAATGCCCTTTAGCCTTCAAAACCTTTTACAACCAGGGCCTCTGCTAATTCGCACAGACAACACCACGGTCATGTGGTACATCAACAAGCAGGGGGGTTCTCATTCATACCCTCTTTGCAGACTAGCTATGGGTTTATGGGACACAGCTCTAAAGTTGAATCTGCATCTCCAGGCTCAATTCATTCCAGGGAAACAGAATCTCTTAGCAGACAGCCTGAGCAGAAACATTTCAGATACTCACGAATGGATGCTAGATACCAACCTGTTCAACAGGATTACTGCAGTTTGGGGATGTCCCCAGATAGATCTGTTTGCATCCCATCTCAATCATCAGCTGCCCCGCTTTTGCACCAGGTCCTTCCACAAAACAGCATGGAGAGTGGATGCCCTGTCCTTCAGCTGGAGAAGCCTTTCAGCATATGCCTTCCCTCCTCTTCCTCTACTGCCTCGGGTACTACTGAAGATAAAACAGGACAAGCCCAAGTTCCTCATCTTGATTGCTCCAAATTGGCCTCGACAGTTTTGGTATCCAACCTTAAAGCTCCTGTTCTCGGGGCCTCCTTGGATTCTCCCACTGAACCCTTCGCTTCTGTCCCAGCATCAGGGTCAGTTACTACATTCCAATCTCAAGACCCTTTGCCTGGCAGCTTGGCTCTTCAAAGGAATTTGATTTCCTCTAGTCTTGCCAAACAAGTTTTGGATGTTCTTTTGGAAGCTAGACGGCCTAGCACTAGGAAATCCTATGCCTCTAAATGGAAGAGGTTTTCTATTTGGATGCAGGACCGAGGCTCTGATCCTCAGGTTCCTGATCTCTCCTCTTTTTTGCTTTACCTTTCGGAACTTTTATCTAAAGGACTTTCCTTTTCTTCCATTAAGATTCATGCTTCTGCTATCTCTGCGCATTTCAGTTCTGATCCTCCTGTTTTTCACATCCTTTGGTGAAGCAGTTCTTGAGAGGGGCTAAAAGTTTGCGGCCTCCAAGGACCCCTCCTGTCCCTGCCTGGGATCTTAATTATGTTTTAGAAAAACTTACTTTGCCTCCTTTTGAGCCTGCTGCATCTTCAGATATTAAGTTTCTATCCTGGAAGACTGTTCTTTTGTTAGCATTGACCTCTGCCAGAAGGGTCTCAGAGTTGCAAGCTCTCATGGCTGTGGAACCATACCTTATTTTCCATCAGGACAGAGTATCCTTGAGGACCAATCCTACTTTCATGCCTAAGGTGATTTCGAAAGTGGCTTTAAATCAGACAATTCACCTTCCTACTTTCTTTCCAAATCCTCAAAATAAAGGGGAAAGGATCTTGCATTCATTGGATGTGCACAGACAGTTACGATTTTACTTGGACAAGACTAAAGATTTCAGAAAGTCTAACCAGTTGTTTGTTTCCCTTGCCTCCAGTTCTCTTGGAAAACCTATTTCTAAACAAACTATTTCCAAATGGATTGCTTATGGAATCATTTTGTTACACTCATCATGGGAAACAGTTTCCAGGGACCATTAGAAGTCATTCTACTAGAGCAGCTGCTACTTCTACAGCTTTCCTCAGAGGAGTCCCTACCAAGGATATCTTGGAAGCTGCCACTTGGAGTTCTGTGCATACTTTTTCCAAGCACTACAATCTCCCCTTGTTTTCTAAGTCTAGGGCAGGCTTTGCCTCTGCTGTCTTGCAGGGTATTCTTGCCTCCCCTTCTATCTAAAGCCTCCTCCCCTCTACACTGCTTTGGGATTCCACCCTACAGTTATGACTGCAACAGTGAAACACGAAGAACATAGTACAGTTGTGTACACCTACCATAAATGTAGATGTTCGAGTGTCTTCACTGTTGCAGTCGGGTTCCTCCCTCCTATCCCTCTTTTGTCTTATTTGTGGTGTATTTGTGTTTCCTTGTTGGATTCATTTTTGATTTGTTGGGGACTTCTGACATCTAGGGCAAGAAAGGCTGGAGAAGATGGCGTCGGCTGAGGGCTATGTACCAAGGCGTACTGACGTCAGGATACTAGCTTTTACAGCCGACGCCGGACCCAGACTTTGGGATTCTGGCCGACCTCGGGCTGCCTGCCGGCAGGAGCACCCTACAGTTATGACTGCAACAGTGAAGACACTCGAACATCTACATTTATGGTAGGTGTACACAACTGTACTTTTTATTTATTTTACATTTGTTAACTGGGAGAGTCCAGCTGGATATAGGTCCAATTTCAGTGGAGGCCCAGAGAGAAAAGCTCCATAGCAATTTTAACATATAAGACGGCAAGTATAACAAAAAGGCACATTTGACAACATACATAAGACATATTTCTTAACATTAGAGAATATGGATGTATAATAGTGTTCTTGTCGATGAGACTTTACATTTAAACATATGGACAATAAAAGCCTATAGTTACAATATTACTCTGGTTGATAATAGCAAAAAATAATGAATTACTAGACGGGGTTGGTACAGAAGCATAATCTATTATTCAGGTAGTGTATTTTGAGTAGTTTCTTGAATTGGGTTAAGGAGTTGTTACTAATTATATGGGCAGGAAGAGAGTTCCAGATTTTAGAGATGTAGTGGCTGTAGACAGATTTACCTGCATCATTGTTAAATTTGGTTACCTTAAGGAGGTGTTGAGTGCTTGATCTTAAGGATCTGGTAGCGGTGTAGGGTTGACATAGTTGTTGTAGGGCTGGGGTGTTGTCTGAGTGATGTAATACTTTGTGTGCGAGTGATAGTTGATTGACTTGAAGCATTAGCGGGAGTTCTAACCATTTGAGTTTTCTGAGGCTTTCACAATGGTGGGGTCCTAGAAGGAGAACCTGTGGCAAATCTAGCTATCTTATTGTAACAGCTGTCAAGTTTGTTTAGGTCAGCTTTTCAGAGCTTAGTAAGCACAAGGGAGGCATAGAGTAAGGTGGATAGCAGGTGTGTCCTGGCTCTAGTAATTTTGGAATGGTTGGAGAGAAATTGTTTGTTGCGATAGAGTAGACGCTGTGTTTTATGAACTTTTTTATGGTCTGGGAAATGTGAATGTCACACTTAAGGTGACTGTCAATTTCCAGGCCGAGCAGTTTGGCGTGATTGGTAGGGGTGATGGTGGTGGTGTGTGAGGAGACTGTAAAGTTATATGAGGGGGGTAAGGAAACGAGGAAGAAACTCTCCAGTAATACATATAAATATGCTTCACAATTATATCTTGCAAAATGCTTCACAATTATGTCTTACAAAATGCTGTACACCATAAAACCATGCATTATCAACAATTAAACATGAAGTAATAAATTAATTTTTATTCTATTGAATAATTCTATTTAAATATATGAATTTCTAAATTTGCATTTACATTCAATTACTTGCATGCAACTAGCTCCTTATTGCACTTTTCAATCCTTTTGCTTCCTGACTTCAATTTTTTTTTTTTGTGGAAACACTTCATACCTTAAGGAAGCATTTCCAAAGGGAAAGTCAGGACTACCCTCAGTCTAAAAAGAGACTCGGGGAATTTATTAGATCTTCTATAGCACAGACACTTGGCCATCCCCCCAGTTCTGGATGTTGTGGAGGATGTTTTCCTGGAATCCAGTTTGATTCCTGACACCCTCCCTCCTGCACCAAGAAAACTAGACAAGTCCCAGAGTACAGAGTCCCTGACTCACGCAAATTTCTTTTTAAAAGTCCTACTGCTGACCCTGAGGTAATTTCTCAAGGGCCTAAAGGGATTCTGCTTAGAATCCCACTCCCTCAGATAGGGATTCCCAAACACTAGACAGATGGGGTAAAAAAGTATACACCTCAGCTACTCTTGCTATCATGGCACTAAATTGTCAGTTCCATTTGCTAAAATTTCAACAACATACCCTGGAACTCCTCAAACAAAAAATGTCTTCCTTTCCTGCTTGTGCAGAATCTAAACAGTTACAAGAGTTAATGCATTCTGCAAGTCAAGTAACTAAACACACCTTGCACTGTGGTTTTGATGCCCTAGAAGCTTCTTGCAGGGCAGCAGTCACCGGATCTGTCGTTAGAAGGCACGCATGGCCTAAGGAACAGCCCTTGCCAGACCATGTCAAATATAAATTGTTGGATGCCCCCTTGCACATGACAATGTATTTGGCACTAAGGCAGAAGAGGTCTTAAAAAGATAGAAGGAAAAAGCAAAATCTATGCAGAGAGTTAAGGATTTCTTACAGGTCCAGTCACCCAGATTCAGCAGGCATTGTCCCACCAAGCACTGGTCCTTTCCTGCTCCCACTAGGCCAGTTCAGCCCATACCCTGGAGAACCAACCCCCCCCCCCCCCCCAGACAGCAGCCACAGGGAATGCAGAGATCTAAGCAGTGGACTACCTCCACTTCCAAAACAGGGAGTTCTAAGCCACCCCATTATGGTAAGAACTCACAATGACTCACTTTCCCCACCCCTTCCCCCTGCCCACCTTCACTTACCCCTAGGAGGAAAACTCTCCTTTCAAGCATGCGCCTAGTTCACCATTACCACCGACCGCTGGGTTCTCAACATAGTGTCCCAGGGATACAAATTGTCTTTCCACACCCTTCCAACTCCAAAAGGGTTCCCAGATCTACCTCCAAACCAGTGGGCAGAGGCGCAAAAGTAAGTCCTTTCCCTGCTCTCTGAGGGCAGTAGTGCACGTTCGTGCAGAACAGAAAGGCCAAGGTTTCTACTCCAGAGTTTTTCTTGTACCCAGAAAAGGGGGCACCTGGTTCCCCATCCTCGATCTATCCATTCTAAAAACCTTCCTGGTGATCCCAAAATTCAAAATGCTTACCCCTCCAGCAGCTGGGTGCTTGACTAGCCACCCAAGAATTAGAGGCCTACCTCCACATTCCTATCAGGGAATCATGCAGGAAATATCTCTGTTTTAGGGCAGGATCTCAGAACTTTTAGTTCTCTGTGCTTCCCTATGGCTTATCTACTGCTCCCAGAGTTTTCACAAAATGTCTGGCTCCGGCCATTGCCTTTTGCAGACAAAGGAATAACCAGATTTACCCATACTTAGATGGCTGCCTAATTCAGGCAGACAACCAGGAAAAGCTGCTCAAGCACCTGACTTTTGTAAAGTGCTCACTAACCTCCCTAGGGTACACAATCAATGAAAAGAAATCCAAACAGGTGCCCACCCAAAGGATTATATTCCTGGGAGCAAGCCTGGACACAGCATCCCAGATGGCATTCCTTACACCAGAAAAGCAAATTTTCCTGACAGCATACTTCTCTTAACTAGCCACCAGACCACAGCCATCTGCAAGGAAAATCCTGAAAGCTCTGGGGTTCATGGCATCTTGCATACTACTAATTCCATATGCCAGACTGCATATGGGGGAACTTCAATGGTACCTAAAAAGCCTTTGGTGTCAACACTCTCAAGACCTGGAGATTCCTATACCTATAATTCCTTGCCTCAGAAAATATTTTCTTTGGTGGGCAACAGCATGATCCCACAACAAGGAACTACCTTTCTCACCACCCGCTGCCACCTAGACCCTCACCACAGATGCATCAGACTATGCCTGGGGTGCACACCTGGATGGCAGGTGCATACAGGGCCAATGGAACCCAAAGCAAATCACTCTGCACATCAAACAAAAAGAGATGATGGCTGTCCAGCATGCCTTGATAGCTTTCAAGCCCCTTCTCTCCCCAGGGGCTCTCCTGATAAAAACAGACACCACCACTGTGATGTGGCATATCATCAAGCAGGAGACAACACCACTGTGATGTGGCATATCATCAAGCAGGGAGGGACTCACTCCTACCCTCTATGCAGGCTGGCCATGACCCTTTGTCACACAGCCTCTGCCATGCAACTCCACCTGTTAGCACAATTCCTTCCAGGTTCTCTCAACTCTCTGGAAGACCACTTAAGCAGAAATCTTCTGGACCCACACGAGTGGCAGCTCAACAGAAAAACCTTCACCCTAATAACCCAGAAATGGGGCACCCTGAAGGTCGACCTCTTTGTCTCCCACACCAACCATCAGCTCAGCAAATTCTGCACCAGGGAGCATCACCGCATGGCTTCGAAAGTGGATGCCCTGTCCTTCCCATGGGTCACTCTATCGGTCTATGCCTTTCCTCCACTACTTCTCATCCCCATGGGTACTGCTCAAAATAAAGGAGGAAAAAATAAGTACAATTCTTATAGCTCCACACTGGCCTAGTCAGCACTGGTACCCCTTGCTTCTCAGCCTGTCCCCACTGCCACCATGTCATCTTCCTCAGATTTCAAGCCTCCTGACCCAGAGGGAAGGGGAATTCATGCATCCCCAATTGCGGACACTCAAGTTTGGCAGCTTGGCTTATTCCCTAACCCCTGATCAATCTGCCAACCTTAGTAAACCAGTTCTAGATGTTATACATGAGGCCAGATGCCCTAGCACTAGAAAGTCTTATGCTGACAAATGGAAAAAGTTCTGCACCTGGATTCAGGCTAAGGGAGCCAATACTGCACAGCACTCCCTCCCTCTCATCCTGGATTACTTAGCTGACCTGCTACACAGTGGCCTCTCTTTTTCCTCTATTAAAATTCATGTCTCTGCTCATTTTCCCACTGAGCAGACCCTTTTTCTCACACCCTTTGATCACACAGTTCCTAAGAGGGCCTAGCAATTTGAGGCCACCCAGAAGAGCACCAACCCCAGCTTGGGACCTTCATTTTGTGTTGGAAAAGCTCACCCTGCCCCCTTTTCATAGGTTCATACTAGGCTATCTGCCCTAGGGCATTTATAAGCCTAGCCAGAGTGTGTATTATTTCGCCACCCATTTTAAATGAATTTTGCTATGCCCTTTTTCGAGGTTAGTATACTGTGCCTCTGTCTAACAGTGACACAGAAGTGATACTCTGGGTAAACCTACGATCTCCCATCCACTCATCAAGATTCCTCTTGAAGAGAGTCAATGAGGGACTTTGCCTAACCTGGACTGGGATTTTATTCCAGAGTGAAGGGAGCCTCTGGGTTATGAATCTGTCCCTCCAGCATGTCCTGTTTATTTCAGTGCTGAGGTTCAAGTCTCTCGAGCGCGTAGCTCGATGGGATTTGGATTTTCTGAGGTGCAGCATGTCCATTAACTCCAGGTTGGACATGGCTTTATACATCAGGCACAGATCTCCTCTGAGCAGGCTGTATGCCACTGAGTAGAGCTGGAGTTTCTTTAACCGGGCAGCATATGGCATCTGTTTGAGCCCTTTGATCCTCTTGGTGAGGTACTTTTGGGGTCTTTCCAGTTGTTGCAGGTGTCTGGTAAGGTACATCCCAAAAGGGGCATTGTACTCAATTATGGGCCTGATGAGGGATGAGTAAAGAGGCACGATGACCTCCCCTGATCTAGATGTGAATCCCTTCATGATTAGGTGGGCTATATAAAATGTTTTTCTAACCACTTTGGCCACGTGGTTGTCAAATGAGAGATTGCTATCAACTTGGGTCCCCAGGTCCCTAATTACTTCTTCCAGTTAATGGATTACCACCTGTGTGGTAATTTGTGGGCACTTTTGCCAAAGGGAGGACTATACACTTTTGGCGTTTAGCTTGAGGCCATGGCTCTGGCACCAGTTGTCTGTTTCTATGAGGCCCTTTGTAGGATGCTTGTGTCGGCTGGAGAGTCAATTATGGCCCAGTTTGCAGTCATCTGCGAACTTGGTCAGCCACAGTCCTTCCATGTTGGCCTGTACCTCCGAGAAATATATACCAAACAAGAGAGGTCCCAGGACTGAGCCTTGTGGGATGCCACTTGTAACTGGTTTGGAGTCTGACATGGCTCCAGCAATTCTAACCATGTGGGTTCTGTCCTTGAGCCAGTTTGCAACCCATCTAGTGACATAGGGTTTATATTTAAGCTGGTGAGCTTATCTATAATGCCCGAGTGGGGTATTGTATCGAAGGCTTTTGCGAGGTCCAGGTAGGCTGTGTGGACCACCTTCCCCTCGTCAATGGTCTTGGTGACTGTTTCAAAGAAATCGACCAGGTTTAAGAGGCAGGATCTGCACTTAACAAAGCCGAACTGGGTAGGATCCAGTGTCTGTAGGTCCCCAATATCTTTATTTATGAGGTCCATGATGATCCTTTCCATAGCTTTGTAGACCAAGCTAGTCAGGCTTATGGGGTGATAGTTTCCAGGATCCGTTGAGGCACCACCTTTGTGGAGAGGGACCACTGTTGCTGTATGCCACTCTTTGGGTACATATCCTGTAGTAAGGTTGAGATTGAACAGTAATTTTATGTTTGGGTTTAGCTCTTCTTGGAGTTCATGTAGGACGCAGCCCAGGACACCGTCTGGTCCCATTGATGCTGTGTTTTTTGCTTTGGAGAGGGTGGCTCTTAACTGAGCATCTGAGATATCAGGGGGGCAGCACTCTGCTGGGATAGATATTTGCCCTTTTGGAGGGGGGGGGCTGAAGTTTGTGTTGAACCTGTCAGCTAGTATGTTGGCAATGTCTGTGGGTTTGGTGTATTTTTTATCATTTTGGACTAATTCTGAGCACATCTGGGAATTCCCACCCAGCTTCCTAACATAACTAAAGAAAGCCTTGTGATTATCCTTAGTGCTCTGTGCAATTTTTCTCTCGAAGCTGGCCTTAGACGATTTTATGAGTGCCCGTAGTTTTTTGCTAACACTGATCAGAGATGCCTTCCCTTTTTGGGATTTTGCTCTATCATGTAGTAGCTTCCTCCTTCTATTGTATAGTTTGTTTATGGCTGGGGTCCACCAGACAGGACGTCTGCCTTTGGAGGATTGGGTCTTGGTTTTATTTGGGATTGCATGATCCATGCATTCCTGAAGGTGTTCATAGAATGCGTTTATAAAGGATTCTGCGGTCTGGGACGTATTTTCCACAGGCCCGGGGGCTTTGAAGGATTCCACCTCGGCTTTGCTTTAGAGGAGTTTTTCACTGTGGTTTTCTGGGCAGGGGGTGGGGTCGGGATGTGAATATCCAGTGAGATTAGTTTATGGTCTGATCTTACCAGTGAGGGATACACTTCTGGTCTGGAGCATAGAGTCCCCATGTTGGTGATGGTCAGGTCCAGTATGTTTTCCCCTCTTGTGGGAGTGGTAACAAGTTGTTCCATAGCATTTGAGTTTATAAATTCTAGGAACCTTTGGGCTAGGGTGTTGGAGCTAGAGTAATGCTCCCAGTCTATGTTTGGGTAGTTGAAGTCACGCAATATAATGGTGTTTGGAGAGACCTTCATATTTTCCAGTGTTCTGAAGAAGGCCGAGTGGAGTTCCTGTGTTTGAGAGGGTAGTCTGTAGCAGGCTATAAACTGCAAGGCAGTTTTACCCACAGTTAGTTGCACATGGATAGTCTCTGATGCTTCGTGCTGTGCCACCAACCTGGAGGTGTGGGTATCTTTGACGAATATTGATACTCCCCCTCCTTTTGTGGTTCGGTCCAAGTTTTGGGGCCAAAAAGCATGGTATGAGGTATAACCTGGTAGTGCTGGGGTGCTCTCGAGAGCCTTGAACCAGGTTTCTGTTACTGCACAGATATCGATGTTCTCCATGCTAAGGAGAGTTTTGAGTGCGTGCATCTTGAGGTTTAGACTTCTGGCATTGAGAGGCATTACTCTTAGTTTCTTATCCCTTGTGATACCTATGGAGGTGGGTTTGTCTTTTGAGCCTTGCCTAAAAAAGGCATTATGGGGGTGGCAAGAGCCTTTGCCAATATCCGAAAGCCCAGGGGTGATAGGTGCAAGCCGTCCCTAGCGAAGCATCGTGGCTTGTCGAGCATGTCATCCCAGGCTGACAGGCATTGGATCCCCCTTTGAATGACACCAATACTTTGAACCAGCTTATTCTGCAGAGCTAAAATTTCTATCCTGGAAGACAGATTTCCTTCTGACAATCACTTCAGCCAGAAGAATCTCCGAGCTGCAAGCACTCATAGCAGTGGAGAACCCTTCATCATCTTCCATGCTGACAGGGTATCCCTCAGGACTAACCCATCCTTCATTCCCAAGGTGGTGTCCATTGTGGCTTTCAACCAATCCATGCATTTGCCCACCTTTTTTCCTAATCTCCAGAACAAGGGGGAGAGGATCCTGCACTCTCTAGATGTGCACAGACAGCTCAGATTCTATCTAGACAGGACTAAATCCTTCAGAAAGTCTGATCAATTGCTGGTTAGCTTTGCTACAGGGACAGAAGGCAAAGCCATCTCCAAACAAACCATTTCCAAATGGATAACACACTACATCCATTTCTGCTGCAAACAACACGGAAAGCCTCATCCCAAGGGTGTCAGGACTCACTCCACCAGAGCAACCGCAACCTCTGCAGCTTTCCTCAGAGGAGTCCCCACCAGGGACATCCTGGAGGCTTCCACCTGGACATCTGTCCACACTTTTACCAAACATTACCACCTGCCTCTCTTTTCCAAATCCAGGGCAGGATTTGCCTCTGCAGTTTTGCAGGGCATCTTAGCCAGCCCCTAGTTTCTTTGACTGCATCCACCCATTTCCTCAGCTTTGGGAATCAACCCAAATGTGATGACTGCAACAGTGAAACACGAAGAACATAGTACAGTTGTGTACACTTACCATAAATGTTCAAGTGTATTCACTGTTGCAGTTCTGGTTTCCCTCCCTCCATCCACCTTTTTTCTTCTCTTTCCTTGCAAGGGACATATTGGTATTTACTATTTACTAGTGGTGTTCTTCCACCAGAACATGGCTCCTACTTGTAGGCTCCTGACAGGTTAGGGCAAGAAAAATTGATGTAATGGCATTGGCTGTCTTACTTTATACTACTGACGACCTGACATCAGTCCTGAAGCGACAGCAACCGACGCAGAAATACTAAGCCTCTGTTATTCCGGCCAGCTGACGGCTACCCTGGCAGGGATAACCCAAATGTGAGAACATCTACATTTATGGTAAGTGTACACAACTGTAGGTCCATAGGTAGGTACTAGGCTATCGGCCCCAGGGCCTATGTAAGCCTAGTCAACAAGGTTTCTTGGCTTAAGCCACCCAAGAAAGTTATTTTCCTGTGCCACTGTCGAGCAGAGACATAGAAGTGATCCCCGCGGTGTATTTCCCATTTCCCATCCAGTCATCAAGATTTATCTTGGAGTGCTAATGAAGAACTTTGCTTGACATAGATGGGTAGCCTGTTCCAGAGTATGGGAATTCTGTGGGTCAGGAATCTATCCCTCCAGCATGTCCTGTTTATTATGGTGACAAGGTTTAGGTCCCTAGAGCGTGTAGCTTGGAGGGCTTGTGATTTCTTTAGGTGTAGCATGTCCAACAGCTCTAGGTTTGACATAGCTTTATATGTTAGGCAGAGATCACCTCGGAGAAGGTGATATGCTATGGAGTAAAGCTGGAGTTCTTTGAGACAGTCAGTGTAGGGCATCTGTTTGAGGCCAGTGATCCTCTTTGTGAGGTTTTTCTGGGCCTTTCCAGCTGCTGCAGATGTCTTGTGAGATACATTCCAAAAGGGGCATTGTACTCTATAATGGGTCTAATGAGAGTCGAGTAGAGGGGAACAATGACTACTTTTTTCCTGGATGAGAACCCTTTTATGATGAGGTGTGCCATGTAGAAGGACTTCCTGACTACTGTGGCGGTGTATCTGTCAAAGGGCAGACTACAGTCCACCTGGGTCCCAAGGTCTGTTATCACGCAGTCGGTGTTAAGTAGACTGCTGTCTGTGTAGTAGTAGTTCATGTTTACAGAGTTTTTACCAAAGGGGATAACAATGCACTTTTTGGCATTGAGCTTGATGCCATGGCTCTGACACCAGGCATCTGTCTCAGCGAGGCCCTTCTGTAGGATTTCTACATCATTTTGGGACTCGGCTATGGCACCTAGTTTGCAGTCATCTGTGAACTTCGTTAGCCAGAGGCCTTCTTTGTTAGCCTGTACTTCAGAGAAGTAGATACCAAACAGGAGAGGTCCCAGGACTGAACCCTGTGGTACTCCATCTGTCGCTGGTTTGAGGTCAGATTTGGAGTGTGCAACTTTTACAGTGTGGGTTCTGTCAGTGAGCCAGTTGGCAACCCACCATGTGACGTAGGGATTTATACCTAGTTTAGTGAGTTTAGCTATAATTCCAGAATGGAGGATGGTGTTGAAAGCCTTGGCGAGGTCAAGATAGGCTGTGTGAACCACCTTACCCTCATCTACGGCTTTGGTGACTGGCTCTAAGAAATCAATCAGGTTCAGAAGGCATGATCTGCCTTTCAAAAACCCGAACTGGGTGGGATCCAAAGTTTGCTGGTTACCGGTGTCTTTGAGTTCCATAATGGTACGTTCCATGGCCTTGCAGACCAGGCTCGTCAGGCTAATAGGGCGATAGTTCCCGGGATCAGTGGTGGCTCCCCCTTTGTGGAGTGGGATAACTGTTGCTGTATGCCATTCAGTGGGCACAAAGCCTGATGTGAGGCTATGATTGAACGTGGTGCTTAGGTGGGAGCCAGTTCGTTCTGAAGTTCGTGTAAAATGCAGCCTGAGATGTTGTCCGGTCCCATGGATGCTGTGTTTTTGACATAAGAGAGTGCAGGTTTTACCTGCGTAGTTGTGATTACAGGGACTCTGCATTCTTCCTGTATAAATATGGGCTCTTTTGGAGGTGGGGGGGTAAAGTTAGCACTGAACCTATCTGCTAGGATGTTGGCAATATCAGTTGGTTCTGTAATTTTTGTGCCGTTGTGCTGTAACTCGGAGCAGATCTGGGTGTTGCCATTGAAATTCTTGATATAGCTATAGAATGCTTTGTGGTTGTCCTTAGAATCAGTGGCGATTTTGTTTTCGTAGCTAGCTTTGGAGGATCTTATAAGGGATCTCAGCTTCTTACTGAGGCTGACCAGGGAGCTCCTCCACTCATGGGATTTTACTCTCTTTTGCAACAATTTCTTCCTTCTGTTTTACAGTTTGTTTATGGCAGAGGACCACCAGATTGGCTTTTCTTTTTGGAGGATAGCATCTTAGTTCTCCCTGGGATAGCATGATCCATGCACTCATGTAAGTGCTTATAGAGTGCATTTGTGTAGGATTCATCAGTTGTAGCTGCATTGTCCATCTGCATGGATGTCATGAAGTTCACTTCTGTCTTAAGAAGCATGAAGTTGGCTTTGGAGAAAATTTTTACCATGGTTTCCTTAATGGGGGGTGGGATGTGGATAGCAAGGGTGATTAGCTTATGGTCAGATCGGACCAACGAGGAGTTGACTTCAGGGGTGGAACACTGGTCACTCATGTTGGTAATGACTAGGTCTAGGATATTGTTGTCCCTGGTGGGGGTGTAGATAAGTTGATCCAGGGCATTGGAGTTTATGAATTCCAGAAAGTGTTGTGTGAAGGAGTTGGTACACGAGTAGTTTTCCCAGTTAATGGTGGGGTAGTTGAAATCGCCCATTATTAGGGTGTTTGGTTGAAACCTAATATTTTCTAGTACATCAAGAAAAGAAGAGTGGGAATCCTGGGGCATGGTGGGGGATCTGTAACAAGCTACATTTTGGATTGCAGTTTTGTCCAGTGTTAGTTGCACTTGGATAACCTCGGATGCATTATGCTGTGCAACTAGTCTGGCGGTGTGGATATCCTTAATGAATATGGGCACACTTCCGTCTTTGCTGTTCTGGTTCAGGTTACATGGCTGAAAAGTGTGGTATGCGTTATAACCTGGTAGTGCAGGGATGCTGTCTGGAGCCTTGAACCAGGTCTCAGTCATTGCACAGATATCGATGTTCTCCATTTTAAGGAGTGCCTCAAGTGAGTGCATTTTGAGATTCTTCTAACATTGAGTGGCATTACCCTCAGTTTTTACATGCCTGTTCTTGTTACGGTGGTGAATTTGTCATTTGAACCTTGCCTAAAAAAGGCACTATAGGGGCAACAAGAGCCTTAGCCAGTATCCAGAATCCCAGGGGCGACCTGTGCAGGCCATCTCTGGCAAAGCATCGTGGTCTGTCGACCATGTCATCCCAAGCAGACAGATACTGGATCCCCTTAGAATGACACCAGAAGCTTATCCAATTGTTGTCAATCATTTTGTCCTTGTACTGCGGTATCATTCTGGGTGATGGCAGAATGCTGCTTAGGGCTAGGGTCATACCTACCTGGGCTACAAGATCGGAGAGCTCTTCCATGTCTCTTTTAATGTAGTCCAGGGAGGTACATCTTAGGTCATTCACACCAACATGGACAATGACAAGAGTCATATTTGTACTTGTTGTGGAGTGACCTGAGTGCATGGGTTATGTGGCGGATCTGGGCACCTGACAGGCAGCTGACAGTAACCACCTACTTGTTTTGCCTGGTGAGTGGGAGATCATTGTGCCTGGCTATAGAGTCACATAAGACTAGTGTGTTGGATACATTGTTTTGCCTTATTGGCTGTGGTTGAGTGGCACACTGAGTCTGTGGGCTATGTGTCATTTGGGTTGTGTTCTGGGGTAGAAGTTGCTTGCGTTTCTGCTTTGCAGGTCTCTGTTGCTTGGGCAGATTATTATTGAGAGCCTCCGCAAATGTTTTTGTGTTTCTGTGTGTGGATTTTGGTGGTGTAGATTTAGTGAGACTATGTGATAAGTGTGTTGTGGTGCAAGTATTTACCTTCTCCTCTTGAATGTCAAGTTCAGTCTTAGTTGGAGAGAGCTTTACCTCCAGTTTGGCAAGATAAGTGCACCTCTCACAGGTTGTAGCATTTGGTGGTAGGAGGAGAGGGCTGTCTGTGTACATGAGGCAATTTCTACATTGCCCCAAGATGCCCAAATTTATCAGACAGACAGGAGAAAACACTGGGAGCTAACCCTTGGACGTGCCTGAATAAAAAACTATTTTCCTCTAGATAAGTGAGGAAAGTGAGTACAAGAGCTGTTTTTCTCTAAGCAAGTGAGGAAAGTAAGTGCAAAAACTGTTTTTCTCTAGGTAATGAGGAGGGTTGAGTGCTATAGTAATTAGTAGCTTATTTAGTGCTTACAACAAGTTCTGAACAGGTGCCGAGCACGAATAAATAAATTCAAGTGCTAAAACTAAGAATCTGTATCTGCACTAGACTAGTTACAGGAAGGAAACGAGTACAATTGCGGACTTTCAAATCAGAAAGTTGAGAGAGATGGAAAAGATTGCCCAGACAGCCAGTTAGTACAATTTCTGGGCCAGAACCACTCCTTATGTGGTAGATAGGTTACCTAGTGCTTACCACTCCCACTGACAAGCTAGAAGGCTTCCCTCCAACACAGAAAGGCTTTGGGGGGGGGGGGGCTCAGAAGCTTACAGTCCTGGATACAGCAAATCTGTATCTGGACTACAGTAGTTACAAGAAAGCTAGGAAACAGGCTTACGTTTTTTTTTTACAGAAAAGTAGCTAAAACAGCAGTAAAAACAATTCAAATGCAGTGCAAGCTAGCACACTTGAGTATATAGCAATATTAGACCAAACACAGTTTAAATAAATGACTAAAAAGTGCAGGAGGAGTGTATTAGGTAGAATGTGGTAAAGAGATGTGACTGGGGGGGTGTCCCAGATCAAATCTATAGTGGGGCGGGCAACTGCAAAGCCACCAAATTTAAACAACAAACCAGAAATAGGGGAGGGTGGGTGGAACAAAACACTTTCAGCAAAGATCTGAAAAACTATACAGTGAATCAAAAATAACAGTGCACAACTCTGAATACAATTAGTCCAGCAACAATTTACAGTACACAGTTCTGAAGAACCAAAAAAATATACTTGGCTCTGTATATTTCCAGATAGTTTGAAAAAAGCTCTGCTAGACACAGGTTCCAGCAATGATATGCAGGCTAACTAACAGAGGGTCTATTATTATGCAAGTAATCCTTTAGATAGTCAGATGACACAAGCTGTAAAAAAATAGTTAAACCAACTTGAGACAGCAGAAAATAGGGGGAGGTGGGACTGAGAAACTATACAGCGAATCAAAAATAACAGTGCACAACTCTGAATAAAATTAGTCCAGCAACAATTTACAGTACACAATTCTGAAGAACCAAAAAAATATACGTAGCTCTGTATATTTCCAGATAGTTTGAAAAGAGCTCTGTTAGACACAGGTTCAAGCAATGATATCTACTATATACATATATATATATATATATATATATATATATATATATATATATATGTATACACTTTCTAGATCTAACTATATATATATATATATATAAATATATATATATATATATATATATATATATATATATATATATATATATATATATATACGTGCATACATATACTTTCTAGATTTTACTAAAACGAATACCAATGCTGTTCTTTCACTTAGTATCCCCCTATTTATTTCTCTTTTCCTTTACTGTATCAATCCTTGATAGGGAAAGCAGTCTCTAGCCTGCAATCCAAGTGATTTATTGGCTTCTTCCCATTCTGTTACCCTATCACTCTCTAGTTATTTGCTTCCAATACCTTGGTTCCTTTGCCAGTTTTCTCCAGTTAATTCCTGCCCCCTCTTGACTATTTTCTGTATTCCTAATTGCAGTCACCCCTGTCAGCAGACTCTCCTTTTTCCATCCCCATTTTGGCTTAGTTCTTAGCATACTTTCTGCTACTTAATTAATATAATATTGTGTATAGTTATTGTTATTCTCTGTAAAGATATGCATCCGATATCCCAGTCTCTCTCTGTTTCTTGAGCCCCCCCTTCATCATCATCCCTTTCAACTTTGAATTATAGCTTTCTGCTTGTGCTATGTGTAGAGGAGCCTTAGCTGTGTAGCACTGAAATACCCCTTCAAATCAGGTAACCCCAAACCACCTTGTTCTATTGGAAGAATCAACTTATCCCACTTAATTCTTGCCTGCTTCTCCTCCCAGATAAAAATCTTTCAACTCTTTATTAATTGCTATCCACAACTTCTTCACTGGTCGAAAAGAATATGCCTTACCTGTGTATAAAACCAAAGGATATCCGAGTCCCTTATTTTCTTTGCCAGTGGTTCTAAATATTCTAAGTATAATTCATATAAGAAAGATATCCCTTCCCGGTTCCTCTCCTCAAACAGAACTTAGAGAGGAAGCCCCCACTTTAATTTTCACCTCTGATCCTAATCAACCTTATAATTTTATCAGGTGAATTCAAATGTTTCCATTGCCTTACTCAAAATCTCAGCTTACTCTGTCAAGTGCTTTCTCCACATCAAGACCCATCAACAACAGTGGTATTTTCTTACATTCTGCTCCCCACTGAATTGTCATTGTTCGGTTAATGTTATCAAATGTTTGTATCCCCTCTACAAAACCACATTCATCCATGTCTATTAGTTTTAGCATCACATTTCCATTCTTTTAGCCAGTGTAGACATAAAAGCTTTTGATTCATGGTTTAGAATTGAAATGGATGTATGTGAAGCTGGATCTATCAGCCTTAACCATCTTTGGGTATTAGTCACCATGAATGCTTTCTTCTAGGATGTTGGTGCTTTTCCTCCTTTTAAAATACTGTTAAACAAAACCTTCCAGATCTTTATCATTTGCTTCCTTCTTAGCTTCCAGATGTCAACAGGAGTGTCATGTATTCCTGGGAACTTTTCTGTAGATTGGTTATACATTACCATTTTTATGCCATCTCCTCCTACCCCTCATCCTGTTAATAACTGAGCCTCATCTACCTCTAACCTTGGCATATTTAATTATTCCATAAACATTTCCACTTGTACTTTTTTCTTGATTTCCTCATTTCTCTGCTATATACAGATTTAAAAAAATAAATAAATCTGAAATGTTTCTAATACCTCTACTAGATTTTTGGTTATTTTCCTTGTTATAGGCTCCTAAGCTTGGCCACAAATGTTTATACATTCTTTTGCCTGAGCCATTTTGCTAAAAGTTTTTGTGCTTTGGAGTTAATATCAAAAAACAGCTGCTTAACAACAGTATTTCTAAACTCATGCATATTATCAAGGTAGTCCCTTATTTTTTGTTTAGCACTGCAGTTACAACTCTTCTTGTTCTGTGAGATTCTCCCTATTCTACAATACTTTAACCTTTGTTAGTTCCTCTAAATAATTCTTGTTGCTTCTTAACCATATCTCTTTTTCTTTTATTTCCGCATATTTTTAAACTCCACTTTAATTTTATCACACTACCTAGCTATATTTTCAGAAGAAATTTCTATCTTCCCTAATAACTCTATATAGTTTCCACAACCCATTCCTTAAATTCCTCTCTTTTTAACAGGTAGGTGAGGAAGCACCAGTATCTCATTTTATTTCATTA
Source organism: Protopterus annectens (assembly GCF_019279795.1). NCBI lineage: Eukaryota > Metazoa > Chordata > Ceratodontiformes > Protopteridae > Protopterus > Protopterus annectens. The sequence goes on from NC_056751.1 coordinate 139,840,051, forward strand.
CCCTGCACTTTTATTTTAGTTGTTATAGATTTGTGATCTGATATTTATTGGCTTTGTGTCAGAACTCTCAATTAAATCACATCTTCCTGTGAAAATTTGGTCTAGCCAGCCCAGTTTTTGTACCTTGGGGAGTAATACTTAAACTCTCTTTGAACTCCTACTACTAAATCCACATCTTCCATACCAAATATTTTCATAAATTTCTTCTCAAATCTACCCTCTTTTGTTATATTTTCCTTTCTAGACCCCCCCCCCGACAGATACATCTTCACTGCTGCAAACCAAATTCCAGTCACCACCTACAAATAGTATTCTCTGCTGAAAGCTGATTATTTCTCCCAGAATTTCCTTAAGCTCCATTGTAGCAGTTTTAGGTGGAATATAAATACACACCAGTATAATCTTCCCCCCTTACCATTAGCCCCACAAATCTACCATTATTATATTTTTATCTTCTATCTCTTTTGGAGCTCCTCTCACAGTTAATATAAGTACTCCCTTTGCCTTTGTTCCAGATATTCTGCTGAATAACTGTCCTGATATCCTTTCTTTATCAAATTCAAATGCTCATTTCTTTCCAAATGTGGCTCCTGTAGCATAGCTGTTTACACTCTGCATTTTTTAATGTAGTTCACTACTCTTTCTTTTTTATATATATCTGAGAGACCATTCACATTTAAAGATAATATGGAATGTTATGTCATTATGATAAGAAGTTTATTATTCCCACCTGTTACATATAACAGCTTTTGTGTTACAAGCATACACTGTTTGGCAAGTTCATCTTTTATATATTTTTTTGTTGTCATATTCATTTAAACATATGTCACTTTTGTTTAATGAAAATCCTCAAAAAAAAAAACCACACCCTCAGAAAACACCTAAACCCTATTAACTTAGTACTAGCACACAAGTCTATGTATCTTCTTCTTCTTTCGGCTGCTCCTATTAGGGGTTGCCACAGCGGATCATCTGTTTCCATTTCTTCCTGTCCTCTGCATCTTGCTCTGTCACACCAACCACCTGCATGTCCTCTCTCACCACATCCATAAACCTTATCTTAGGCCTTCCTCTTTTCCTGTTACCTGGCAGCTTCATCCTTAGCATCTTTTCCCCAATATACTCTGCATCCCTCCTCAGCACGTCCAAACTAACTTAATCTTGCTTCTCTGGCTTTGCCTCCAAACCTTCCAACCTGGGCTGACCCTGTAATATACTTATTCCTAATCTTGTCCACCCTTGTCACACCCAGTGCAAATCTTAACATCTTTAACTCAAAACATTTTAACACAAGACTATGTATATCTTCAAATAATGGTCTAACTCCTCTAATAGGAATAGTTGTCCCAGATTGACAACCACACTCACAGGCCTGACTTGCCTTATAATGTAGGTTATCCATACTAAGACACATGGTACAGCTTGTGCTTCTGTTTCCATTAAGTCCTGTCTATTTCATTCAACTCCCAGGTGTAGGAAACACCTTGAATGCTTACCTAGCCATTGCAAGAAAGAAGTATTCTGTTCTTATTGCCCCTTCTCAGATTGTCTCCATAGAAACCTGAGAAGCTACCTTCCTCTACAAGCTCAAACATTTATTTGGTAGAGGAAATTTTATTATATTCAGTGTTTTTTTTTTATTTGCTTCCCCTTAAAACTTGTGATTAGATCAAGCCAAGAACCTTAATCCAGTCATTCCCTTATGCAAAAGTAAGAAAAAGCATATACATTTTTTCTTATCCTGCTCTTTTGTCCTGGCTTTCTTCTCTTTTTACAGTGTAGTGCCTACATTTCTTAAAAGTGAAAAGAAGACCGATTAATTAAAAAATAGGGGCATCTGCTTACTTTAGTATTCACATTACACACGTTATATAATATAAAAACACTGTTAACAACAACGTTTTGTTTTACTTAAGGTTAACTTTTTCCTTCCACTCCCCCTGTCATAGATGTTCTTCCAAACATTGATGGCATGAAGTAGGACATATGCTTTGGAGTCCCCTACAAGGTTAACAAAGTCAAAAATGTCCAGTATTTCCAGGTTTTCTTGTTTTGTCATATTTCAGAAATGTAATTAATGCTTTCTAATCCCACATTCTCTCATGAATTTCTGAGCTGATGGTTTTCTTCCTGTTGATCTCCATTTCCCAGATCCAGTCCCTGGTTCATTTTCAGCATAGTCTTGGTCCTTCTAATTAACTCTTGTGCTTTTTTCTGTCAAGCATTTTCCTTTGGAACATTGGAAAATGTTTCACTGGCATAGTCTCCGTATGGGCTTTATTATTAGAAGACTAAAAAGCAGAAACCCCTTCTGTTTGATGGCTCATTTTTTTATTGGACAAACTTTTGTATTCTCTCCTTAGCATGTTCTGCATCAAGAAATAATTTTGACCCTCCAGAAAAAATATTTTAAAAATAGCTAGATACAGCAGCTTTAATCTCACACCTGCTTCTCAACATTCCTTGCTTGCTGGAATAAATGTATTCCTCTTCTACCTGGTGTACAGTGAGTAATCATTTTGAACAAACACTACTGTCTCCCACCTTTAGTACTTTGTCCTTCTGTCATAGTTTTGTCAGAATCATCTGTTTTTGCTGTTAGGATTACATCTTTACTGTTAAAGGTCTTGGTTGATTTCTCATGGCTAGGAAATACCAGTCCAGTTGCTAATTTGTGCTTTCATAAAATTAATACAATCTATTCCTTCCAGTTTTGCTGTCACAGCAGAAAATCTCAGGTTTTCTGCATGTGTCCGTCCTCTAATTTTACCATTTTTTTGAAACATCTCTTCTGATATTTGCAGTTTTATCGGCTCATTTGAGTATCCTTTTAAAGCTTCTTCCATTTTTTCAACCTTTTGTTATTTGAGTTGATATACTTCTTCAGTGTTTTGTTTTAATCAACTCTGAGTATATTTGACTTATTTTTTTCCTCTAGATTACTGGAAGTCGTGACTTGCACCGTATCTGGAGCTTGAACTGCTTTTTGCTGAACAGCTGCAGGAATCTTCACAGCCAGTGTTTTCTCTTAACTGTTTTTGGTTGATTTTCTTTAGGTTCTCTGAATTTTTCTTTTGCTAGCATTCAGGCAGTGCACTAACTATCCAGTTAGTGAAAATTACCAAAAAAGAAAAAAAAATTCACTGTCTTTTCTGAGTTCTGTTTTTAGACTGGGAGAGCTGAAATTAAGCTGTTACTCAATGTGTAGCCATCTTGGAAGTCCTTTTAGTTTGCTATGTTGGTAGTTTTGTCATAGGTTCATAGATTAGTAAGTACTAAGCTGACTACCCTTGTGAGCCATTTTAAGCCTAGCCAATTAACCCTTGTGAGACTCAACCCTGCAACTTGTGTTAGTAAGGCAGACACCTTAACCATTAGGGCACCCTCCCAACGCCTGTCATTTTAACATTGCTTAAAAAAGGCTTTAAGGGAATGGATAAAGTTTTAGATAATTTCTGAAAATCCAGAGGGGAAAGGGGCAGGCCATCCTTGGCCAAAGCAATATGGTCTTTCAACCATGTCCTCCTATGCTGTTAGATATTGTATTCCTTGGAGAAGGTAGTATGCTGCTCATTGCAAAGCACATCCCTTTCTGTGACACATGTTCAGAGAGCTATATAATGTTTCTTTTCACATAGTCCAGTGAAGTACACCTCAGGTCATTTACATCCACATGCACTATGATAGAATCATATTGGTATGTGTGGTGCAGTGACTTGAGTGTGTTCCTTTTTAGCTGAGGAAGAACTTGTCTGCACTTCATTCTGCCAAACTTCTTTGGATGGTTATCTCAGCACAATTAGCAATGGTTTTGTCACTGCACAGACAGGTTGGGTTCCAAGTGTTTTTACAAACTTTTCAAACAGTAACATAACAAAATGAGCAGTTTTATTTTTAAAAGGAAAGCTTATGTGTATAAACAACCTGTCTGTAAAAATTATTTTCCCTTTGTTTTGGTTCCTGAGGGAGGAAAGTAAGGCAAGACTTCTGCCTTCTACCCTTGTCAGTATTTATATCTCACCTCCAAATAAACGTGTTGGAAGGTTGTTTCATCAATCATGGCATATCTTGGAAATGGCATTATCCTGTATCCTTTTATTGCCTTATGACTGGTAACATTCAAGTAATACTCCATATTTAGGTGTGGAATCTAGTGGTTAGACTAAATTGTAAGACAAGGCTAGATTGTAGACACTTAATGTGCAGTTGTTCATCTGTAAATTTCTTCAGATTTTATATACCTGGTTTACAGATTAGCTTCCTCCCCCATAATACCATTTTAGTAGAGTTTTAAGCAAAGTAATGGTTGTATTTTAATTGTAATACCACATTGAAAACATGATTGTAGGGTGCCATATCCTTGAAAGCTATAGGCCTCCTTATATGACCCAAGAAAACCATAACACATACTTAAACTTACTGGAGACGCTCCCCATTTAACCCAGTACCATATTTATGGGTGACTTTACCGCATTATAAACTTGAAATCATACACTACCACAAACGTGCAGGCCCACAGATTCCTGTCCTTTATAAATACAAACACCCTAAACCAGCTAATCTGTATGGCTACTTGGGGTGCTAACATCCTTGATCTGGTCTTCATAAACATGGAGGAACAGTGTTATTGCCACAGTGTAAAAATGTCCTCACTGGTTAGGTTGGACCATAACACTGTCTCCTTTGAAATAAATATAAAACCCAGGACTCGGCTAAACTTGGAACTTTTAGGAATTATAGTGAGGCAAATTTCCTACGGAACATTTGAGAAAACCATGTGCAGTCTTGTTAATGGCAACATAGAGACAGATGTACCTGCCTGGAATAAGCACTGGACAAACTCTGAAATCATGCCGCCCTGTTAGAATCCCATTATCAGTAAGTTATGTAAGAAAAGGAAGATAATCATGGTAAATTTTAGGAAGTGTATTGCCCAGCAAGGTAAAAAAATCCCTCATCTGTCTAAAAAAAAGAAACTAAGTGGGCTAATCAAGCCTACCAAAGCAAAATCTAAGGTGAAAATAGCATCTCGGGCCAGGGGCAATCACAAGACATTCTTCACCTATGTCCACTCTTTCAAAGGCAGTATGCAACAGTGTGCTGAATTAATTGTAAATGGTGCCACCTATACAGAGTTGGAAGGTATAGCAAATCAAATGGTTGGCAAATTTAGCTCAGCTTTACTCCTCTCTTCCCCCCAACACCCTTCAAGAAATACCTTCAAAAATAACCCCCTCCCCCCAACTGTCAGTAAGGATTAGGATCTCAGTATACTTGCCAAGGCCAAAAACAGTGCATTGATGGGCTCCAACAATATTCCAGGATGCCTCCTTAAAAGAAATGATACATGACCTGTCAAGACTACTAGGATCACCATTTAACTGTAACCTCCAGGTAGGCTTCATACCAAGCAAATGAAGAACTGCAACTGATATCTGTCTACACAAGGGCGTGCCATCTATGGACTGGGGTAACTACAAACCCATAAGTCTATTGTCATATGCAAAGCCATGGTAAAATGTCATAGAAATGATAAACAATGACATAGGAAACCTTCAGACACTTGATCCAACCCAGTTTAGTTTTGTCAAGGGCAGGTCATGTCTACTTAACTTGGTGGACTTCCCCAAAACCATGAATGAGGTCAAAATGGTATGGACTGCCTACCTAGACCTGGCCAAAGCATTCAGTAGAATATTCCACTCGGGCATTGTAGACAAACTCACAAAATTGTGTAAACCCCATGTCACCTACTGGATAGCTAGCTGGCTCAAAGGTAGGACACAAGAAGTTAGGATAGGGGAGTCTACCTCCACAAAAAGGCCAGTCACTAGTGGAGTTCTTCATGATTTGTTGCGGGGGCCCCTCTTTTTGGTCATCTACTTCATTGAAATCAAGCCTAATATCAAGGCCCTTTGATTGACCAAGTTTGCAGACAGTTGCAAACTGTTTGCAGACATAAAAGCCCCAAAGACACAAATATCTTCCAAGAAGGCTTGACACAGACCAGTAAGTGGTGTCAGAGCCACGGTCTAAAACTCAGTGCCAGGAAATGTATAGTAGTATTCTTTGGGAAAATGGCAACCCTTGGAAACTACCACATTAATAATACATCACTAAGAGACGGCCCAGTGAACAGAGATTTGGGAATGCATGTATTTAGAGCAACATGGGCTTTGACTATCATTTGTTTACTTAAGTAAGGAAACCATTCTGTATTATACAACTTCTAAGCAAGGGTATGGCATATAGTTGCAGTGTTGTCATTGTTCCATTGTACTTGGACCTCATCAGGCCAATCATTGATTACAATGCCCCCTTTGGTATGTACCCGACTAGGCATATGCAACAACTGTTGCATCCACAGAGGCTCCTCACAAAATAATACTGGGCATAAACACGTCCTACACCAACCACCTCAAAGCCTTATCCATGTACTTGGTTTCCTACTTATTGCAATCTGTCTGGCCAAGAAAACATCTGATTCAGATGGACTTGTTGCACATCGGCGAATAACATCAGAATTATCTGATGTATGGACCTGAGCCTCATTTGCAACATAAGTAGGGCATTTTGGAAGCACAGGTGTGTGTCTCAGAGACCACCCTTCTCTGTAATTGGCTTTCCGTCCATGTGAAACCAAGTTCTTCCCTAACTCAGTTGAAGAGAAAATTGGACCAGTGGATGGGGAATCATAAATTTAAGTTTGGTCTGGCACTTGTGTCTCTAGCAAAGATTGGCAGTCTGTAAATGCTAGACCTCTCATGCCCATGCCTAAATATACCCCTTAAAATAATTCTAGGGTATCAGAACTTGCCAGATACATTTGGGAAACGTGGCTAGCCTTAAAAAGGCCCCTTGGGGTCATTAACCTAGTAAGTCACCTGTGAACTACTTTTCTCTTGCTTGTATGGCTTATGTTGTGCCTGAAGAGGATTCTCAGATCACTACACGTACTTCCCAGATCCCGCCCACCATTTTATAACAGAGTATTTACTTATGTCCCCATTACTTCAAATAATTAATTAATACAAATGGAAGTCACTGCAGTTACTTGGGGTAATGTATACAGTTCTGGATGTCTAATGAATTGAAACTAGCTAAATCCTAAATCTCCAAAATAAAAAAAAAAAAAAAAAAAAAAAAAACACAATGGAGGTGCAGCCATCTCTTGAACAGAGGTTTTACACCACTCCTGGATTTAAAAATGTGAATTCTTTCAGAAAACGTTTGTTAAACCACCTGAAAGTCTTGGGTTTTTCTGTAATATAACTGTTTGTCAGAAATGTTTAACAAGGAGCAGGTATACTCAGAACAGCAATGGCCAATTGTAACATGCAGTGGGAATTTAATTTCACATTTCTGAAAACAACCTATTTACACAATTATACCTGCATGCTATAAGTTACCACCACCACACAGTTTACCCACTTCATTGCTCTCAGTACCTTGGATGATGCCACTGGGGGTTAAAAGATAGAGTAGGACTTTTTTTGCAAGTCCTTAAGGAGAATAGCAACAACAGTGCAGAATGAAACATTCATAAAGTAGCAGAAAGTATTTTAAGAACTAAGCCTGCATGGGAATGGAGAAAGGGAATTTTACCAATAGGGATGCTTCTATGTCGTACTGAAAATAGGCAAGAGGGGGATGTTAGAATATACTGTAGGAAATTAGCAAATATTTATAAATTGTTGATAGTGGAACATTCTTTCCCCTGTTTTAGGAGGTCCTAGACCTGCACTCCCAAATGGCAGTTCTTGTTCTTTATGACATGACACTATGTTTCTGCTTCTCTGAGTATTGCACAGCAAAGAGATGCAAATCAGGTAACTGAATGTATAGGTTCATAGGTATAAGTATAGTTCATAGGTTAGTACTAGGCCAGCTGCCCCTGTAGGTCATTTTAAGCCTAGCCAATTTCCCTTTAAAGGTGGTGATCAAACTTTGTACCTTGTATCTATGAGGCAAACACCGCAACCATTATGCCAATCCCCACCCCCAAAAAATATTTTATATTTCAGAAAGTTCCAGTGCCATAAAACTATGCAGTATCCAGCTATGGAGTGTAACAAGGATAACACATTTGAAATACTGAAAAACAACACAGTTTCAGGCACAGGTATAGTCCATCTACAGTCACCCTCCAATTAACAAATTCCATCTATATCAATAGTAGGGATGGTAACCTTGTTAGAGTCATGTTTCTAGATCTCAAAAGAGGATTCAACCACCTTATCTTGATACAAGCACTAAAAACTGCTGCTTTTCAGATGAAGTATGCCTTTGGTTTCAAAATTAGCTGCACAAAATGACCTTTTCTATGCCCTCTACCACTTTCAGCCTTAATTTATTACCAAGCATGGGAGTCCCACAGGGGTTAGCATAAATTGGGCCCACCCTTATTCTTACCTTTCATAAATGATCTCCTATAGGAACAACCCAACTGTATCTTAGTTTTATTTACAGAAAACATTGTCATTAACAGTTTTCTCCACTTCACACAATCAAATCACTGAGCTTCTGAATGACTTCAGTATCCTCTGGAAATGGATGCATTCCAACTAACATATGCTAAACATCAGTAAATCCATAGTTGTTTTTTTTTTGTACTAATAAGTAGCTATCCAAACCCCCCCTCCCCGCTCTACATTCTGGATCCCTACAACTTAACATTGCCTTCTATCACCAAACAGAAATACCTAGACATTATAATGGATACATGGCTTTCATTCACACTACACATTTAAACCCAAATACAAAAGGTGTTCTCTCTACTCAGAAAGGCTTACAAAATCTCTAACCACCTCAGAAAGGAAGCCATGAAAGCCAATGCCATTAATGTTCTACACCCCAAGATAGAATATTTACTCCTACTTCTCTCTATTCTACATTGAATATGTCACCCCCAGGGCACAGAGAATAAGATATTGCACTTTATAATCATCAGTCCACCCTTTTTGTTTAGCCTTAAAGAAATCTAACTGGCTCCCACTGAATTTGAAAGCTCCATTTTTACTGAACACATTGAGCTTTAAAGTACTAAGTGATAGGTACTGCCCCCCTTAAAATCTTTTATTTCACAGGACTCAAACATACCCTGCCAAGAATACACATACAACTGCCTCTTTAGCCACTTTATAATACTACCTGCTAGGACCACTACAACACAGCATCTGTAAAATGGCACCAGAATTCCAGGACAAACTCCTATATGATATTATGGCTAAAATTTCTCTAATCGGGCATGACTCAGGGTACTATTTTCATTTGTCTGTACACTGTGTAGATGGACAACTTTGACATATACCAACATTTCATCAAATAATACAGATATAAGTAACAGTCTGGCAGTCCGAAGAAGAGTTTACCTTTTTTGGATCCATGACTAATACTCTCATGCAAAATACTTTAAAGAGTAAGTTAGGCTTGCCAGTCATACAGAATGGTCATCTGACTAAACTTGTACAAACTGATGGGACAGCATAGAATGAGCTCATGAAACAAGTAGCAAGAATGCACTAATCAATGATTAAACCCGTATAAACTATACAAAATATATAAACAGATGACAGATTGCTGAATGTGTTTTTAACAAAACATGCAGCAACTGGAGTGTACAGAGTTAATTCATTTGGGTTTTGAATTAATAGGTTTACAAGAAAACCAAGATGGTCAATTTCCCATCTAGGAATAATAATTTGGATTTATTTCATAAATGTAGTAAAGATAATATTAGATATTAAACTACTGATAACATTAGGAAACTAAGACCACGATGCATTTGCATTTACATTCTTAAGAGGTAATTGTTACACTTAAACCTGTGAGGACACAAGTGTTCAACAATACATATAGAGCTAATTCAAGAAAAAAGGAATGATGTACTGAAAATCATGTTTCTTAACTTTAATCATCTCATGCCAAAATCTTCCAGGGTGTGAGTCACTAAAGCAAGCAGATTAAGGTCAGCTTAATCCACAGTGGTGGAACTCTTTATTTATTGCAACTACGCATGAAAAAAAGAGAAGACAGTACGCTGTTTACAAGAAACAGTTTGACAGGGCATGTTAAAAAAAAAAAAAAAAAAATACTACAAATTAAATGATGAAAGCCAGGACTACTTATGTAATAAAATTAGCCTCTAATTTTAATAGTAAAAAGCTTTATAATTATATGAACACAGTAAGAGACCAGACTGGACGTGTTGACCCTCTACTTAAAAATAACATGATTAATAGTGAAAGTAGGGAAATTGCGAATAGGTTTAGCACATGTTGTTCTGAACTTGTATCTTCAGTGAAAGAGTCAAACATAAATGATGTGTTATTTGACAAAATAATTCATCTTATTCAATTATTTCAGAAGAAATTGTTGAATCATCCCTGAAAAATAACTTTATTACAAGATTTGGGAATATTTTCATACCATTATTAGTGACTGTTGACAAATTAGTGAATAAAGGAATAGTGTTTCATACTTGGAAGATAGCAGAAATACTGAAAAATAATAAATTAAGAACCATCACAGATGGCAACCAACATGGATTCACAAAAGGCAGAGCAACTTTCACCAGTTTAGTTACATGGTAGCTAAGGTGAAGTTAAGAGGGCAAAGGGGGCAGTTACCCAAGTGGAAGGTGTTGGGGTGAAATTAGCAGACGTTGATCAGTATGAAGTGCAGTACATACAATCATTTCCTACCATAACTCAAGAACTTTCTTCATACTTCTTGTCCGGAATAACTAGTAGCAAAGCAGTTTTTAAGTGTAAAAGACTTTTTAAAGACGAAGAGAACTCCAAGCGAGGTGAGGAGTTTGAGATCAGAGAAGGGAACTTTTTTTTTTCTTTGCTCCACAACTTCTAGTTGAGGGGCATGAAATTGTGGAATGTCACTGGGTACGTGATGGCAAGCTATGCCTCTTGATATTTTATTTATTTTATTTTACATTTATTGACTGGGATTGTCCGACTGAGCTGAAGAGCCATTTTTCAGTGGAGGCCCAGGAAGAAAAGCTCGAACATATTATACACTTTTCATTACAAATTAGCATTAAACAGCAATGTTACAGGATTATTACAAGGCATTAATTAGCAATACAGTGCTGTACAGTTTCAATAATCAGGAGTATAGCAAAACTATTTCAAGATGTATAAAAAGAAAATATGTCATTAAGATGAATATAGTTTTTGGGGTAAGGGGTTACAAAACCCAGTTTTATCATAATGTAGTTGCATGAAGGCAAGACAATTACAATAGAATATTTCTCTGAGGCGATTTGCTTAATAGATTTTAGAAGACAGTAGAAAGAGTAGTCAAGGAAGATTGGAGAGCGCTAGTGAGAAGAGTGAGTTATCGCAATTGAATAACTGGTGCTCCTGTTTGTCAGAGTTCCTTCTCTCTGTGTTTGTGTCATGCTGATTTGCACACAGCCAATGATGTATTGTCTGTTTGTAAGAAACTGTAGCATATTTCTCACTTGAAGACTTGTCGCACATTCTTATGTCATGCAGCAGCAAAATCTGAAGAGATAGGCAAAAAGTCTCGTGTCTAGTAAAAATGATTTATTATTTATTTTGTTTTACATTTGTTAACCGGAAAAGTTCGACTTGGAATGAGCCAATTTTCAGCGGAGGCTTGGGGAGAAACACTGCAGACGCATGTCTTTGTAACATGGGAGGAAACCGAAGCACCCGGAGAAACCCACATGAATGCAGGGAAGACATGTAGACTCTGCACAGAAGGCACCCTAGCTGAGAATCGAACCGGAGAACCTCTTGCTGTGAGGTGACAACACTATTGCTGCACCACTGCACTGTCCACAAAAAAAACTGCTTAATCTTTTGCATTACTTAGAACCTGTACTGACAGGCCTTCTACCCTACTGAGGCACACTTCAAAGTAAATATTCAGCATATAATTTCTTGTCTCATTAGCTATCTCTTTCCAAGTCACTCTCTGATAAGTTACTCTTGTATTAATAAAATTACTCAAGATGCAACTTAAGAGCATCATTGAAATTATTTTCCCTTCCTGAATATCATATGAAATCACTCAAGATAGATAGATCTGTCATAGTACTCTACCATCTATGTTAGATTTTTTTGCTAAAGATTCTGCAATACAAATTATGAACAATAGTTGCATCTGTCCAATACTGTCAAGACACATCCATCTCCTGTAACAACCCTATGAAAAGCCACTGCCATATACAGAGTTTACTAGGCAAGTAGGGAATGGAACTAGGCTTTTCCTTCATATCAACCCCCCCACACACACACACACACACACACACAGAGTTCATCAGTCTATTGTATGCCCTAGAAATGCAGGAGGAGACTGAAGTATCTAGAGAAAACTCATATAGTCATTTGCAGTTTACAAAAAGAGCAAGAGAGAGTAAGAATTAAATGACTCCTGATTACAAGCCGAGTCCCATTTACCATTTCATCTTTGCGTGCACAAGAAGCCAGACCCATTTTGAGCAGCCACTACATTTTTGCAGGATTTTCTGCATGCGGTGATATTATGACTGCAGTATATGTTGCTCTGTTTTCCTTGGGTCTCGTTTGCAACTAACTCACTTGTGATTGACTGACATTCATCACTGGGGATATTGAGGCACCCATGTTTTTTCACACATTTTTATAAGAGTTGAAAAGTGTTTAGATCTTCTATAAAAATAAAGTGGCTACAGTAATAACTGTCAGTAATGTGGTACATCTGTGCTGAAAACTGCATCAACCAATTTTAGCTTAAGATTTTGGGAGTAGACCATTTTCAGAGGATCATATTAATGAATGACCTGGTGTATACCATAACAAGAAATATTTTCTGCAGGTAGGAGTGATACTAATTAATTGAAAGTGTAAGTTACATGAAAGAATTTGTCTGTAAAAGGTAGCCATCTGTGATGATCGAAAAATGCAGTAATGGGTTTTAGTAGAAAGATTAGCTGCAAAAGTGTCATTCCTGTTGCAGGTGATATTCCCACTAAGTAGGATTTGATAGCTTTATGGCAATAAACAGAACATGCCAGGTTCCTAAGCCGGAGACTTCCCATACTCTGCAACAAACTTCCCATTCACGTCAAGCAGAGCACTTCACTGGCCCTCTTTAAGAGAAATCCTGAAGAGTGGATGGGCAATAGGAAGTTCACCCTGGGGAACACTTCAATGGCTTTGCTTGACAGGGGCACAGGGAACTATCTTTGGGTGGCATGACACCAGGGAATCTTCTTGGGTTAGGCTTGTATAGGCTTCAGGGCCGTTAACCTAGCACACACCTATGAACCTATGCGGTAGGGCTGATGGATGATGCTGAAGGCTAGTGGAGTGGAGGTCCAGAGGGGCACTTAGTGACCTGAAAATGGCATTTTGCCATTTATTTCACTATGTTAAGAAAAAGCATATGTATGATCTGAGCTGTATATGGCTTCAGTCAGACTTAGTGAGAGTAATTCTACAGCCGTTTTATTTAAAATTACAGATGAAATGGGGTGAACAAAGGCAAAAGCTTCAAGTCATTTGAGACGCATACTTTCAGAAAATGCATGGGCTTTTAGTATATTATTTAGGGAATCTGTGTTTAGGGAATTTGAATGACTACAGGAAAGTGGGTGGGAGGGGATGAGAGAGTTTAACAGGCGACATTACCAGACTGTATTTGTTGAATAGCAGGGACTCTGGTTTTAGGCTGTATACTTTTATGTTGTGAATTTGGACCAAATTCTCAATATGAAATGTACAGTCGAATTCCCGGACTATGGCCTGAAATAGACTGAAACTATAGAGTCCATGATTTTGGTTTGTTCGGCACGTCCTACTATTCCTTGGACAGTAAATGCTGGTTTCTGAGTTTGATTAAAAGAGCAGACACAGTGTTATAGATTTCTGCTACCTCAGTCTGCCTAATGAGCTTTCAATACTACTGGTATTTCAGCTGTAGAAAGTAGTAGTGAAGTGTAATACAAGCTTGCATCTCTACATGCTGTTTTACAGAAACAAAACTTTGGAGAATGAAAATATGCAACTACAGAAACAATGCCATTATCGCAGTTTCACTTGATGTGAATTATACAGGTAGTAATGACTTTTTCAGTGTTTGACCTCAGCAAAAGTATGCCAACTCTTGGAGTGATATAAAACTGATCCAAATATACAGTCAGTTGTTGAATAATTAATCTTTCAAAGAGGTTGGTGTAGCATGACAAAAGAGTAATATATTGGACATTACTCAACACCAGGAGAGCCTTTTCCATCGTCTTAAGCCTGGCTTGCTTTTGTCATGAAATTATTTGTCCTACAGTATAGTGGGTTGGGGCCCATTGTGGTCAAGTACAAGTGGCTGTCTTGCAACTTGCAGAATTTGGGGTTGGATAACACTTCTGTCATCTGTTACACACTTCATCATGGGGAACCATGGCTTGTTAGATGCTTGAATTAGAGTAGCCATTTACGCGCAAGATAACAGCTAGCTCTGCAAATATGAGGAGATGCCAGTGGTAAGGTGTTGTGGATGGTTGCCAGCATGAATAGCACACTTTTTCTTGCGTTTTGTCTCCTTCTGTTGCTTGATAGTTGCTGAGCACCAGCCATGGACCTTGATTTTAAAGGGAAGGAGTTACATAATTAGTAATTATAGCAAAGGATGCTCACACACACAAACTCAGACAGTTTTGAGTATCATCAATTCACCTCTGGCATGTCTTTAGGACATAGGAGGAAACTGGAGCACCTGGTGAAAACTCATGATAAGAAGGATTTGTATGTTCTCCATGATGAGAACTGAACCGGAGAACAAGCACTGTGAGGTAACAGTGCTAACTGTTGTGCCACAATCAAAAGCTTTTAAGGGCAGCAAAATCAGCCAACTCCTGCTTTTTAGCTCTGTGCATTATTTCTTGCAGTGCTTGATCTAACTGTTCATTTGGCGCAAATCCATAATGAGTAGCAGTGATTTTGTTGCAAAAATTTCAGTAAATATGCAATGTCACCCCTTAACTGCTGAGCACTTTCCGCCAATCTGTTCCAAGAATACTGTGTGTATCTATGTTTGCCGTTTGTATGTTTAAAACAATTAAATATTTCTTCATTACATTTTCAGGGAATGTGACTGTCACTTATCTATAACACACAATTTGAATGGGCTTATATCACCAGAGACAATGGAGCAGCTGCTGCATAAATTTTAATGTAAAAAAATCAGATTTGTTATGCAATTTGTATTCCTCAGCATATACAAAGAACAAAAAAGATAATTTTTATACAGAAACACATACTTCTTTTAGTTCTAAAATCATACCAACATTACATATTTGTGTTTCAAAGCGTTTGTTTATTTTACTGTGAGGAGAATTAAATGCTACATTTATGTTCAGCTGACTGTTTTGTAAAAGATGCACTCTGTCAGCTTACAAAGACCATTTTGACATAATGTCCACAGTAACTAACATTATCTCTGTACTGCTTAAAGATAGTCATATAAAATTTTTAGGCTTAGACTCTCTAATAATTCCATTTCTGTTTTGTTTTGTGCAGTCTAATGACCTTTAAGCAAAGTAGTCAACCAGGTCTCAAATTTAGGAATACCTCTGGGAGCATGCAAAATATGCGTATGTTGCTATAGCATATATAAATGACAGAAAATATTTTTCACAGAAAAAAAGCATTTTTAGTTTTCTTTTCATAAGAACACAGCACTAATATGATTCAGATATGTACCTTTGTGTGTCAGCCTAAAAAAATGCAAAATATCCTTTTTGTGAAATTAATACGAGAGTGTTGTACTCCTGACTGTGTCAGCTTTAGGATGAGACATTAAACCATGGTTCATAGGTAGGTACTAGGCTATTGGCCGTAGGGCCTATACAAGCCTAGCCAAAAAGGTTCCCTGGCTTTCGCCACCCAAGAAAATTATTTTCCTGTGCCCCTGTCGAGCAGAGCCACAGAGGTGATCCCCGGGGATATAGATAGGTAGCTTGTTCCAGAGTATGGGAAGTCTCTGGGACAGGAACCTATCCCTCCAGCATGTTCTGTTTATTGTGGTGACAAGGTTTAGGTCCCTAGAGCATGTAACTCAGAGGGACTGGGATTTCTTTAAGTGGAGCATGTTCAACAGCTCTGGGTTTGATATAGCTTTGTGTTAGGCAGAGATCGGCTCTGAGTAGGCGATATGCGATGGAGTAAAGCTGGAGTTTTTTTGAGACTGTCTGCGTAGGGCATCTGTTTGAGGCCAGTAATCCTCTTTGTGAGGTATTTCTGTGGCCTTTCCAGTTGTAGATTTCTTGTGAGGTACATACCAAAAGGGGTGTTGTACTCTATAATGGGTCTAATGAGTGACGAGTAGAGGGGAACAATGACCTCTTTTTTTTCCTGGATGAGAAACCTTTTGTTATGAGGTGTGCCACGTAGAAGAATTTCCTGACTACTGTGGCAATGTGATTATCAAAGAAGAGACTACTGTCCACCTGTGTCCCAAGGTCTCTTATCACACTTTCAGTGTTAAGTAGACTACCACCTATGTGGTAGCTCTTAGAGTTTTTACCAAAGGGGATGAAAATGCACTTTTTAGCATTGAGCTTGAGGCCATGGCATTAAGACCAGGCATCTGTCTCGGTGAGGCCCTTTTGTAGGATGTCCACACCGTTAGGAGTTTCAATTATGACTCCTAGTTTGCAGTCATCTGCGAACTTCGTTAGCCAAAGACCTTCTGTGTTAGCCTGTACTTCAGAAAAGTAGATACCAAACAGGAGAGGACCCAGGACTGAACCCTGTGATACTCCACTTGTCACTGGTCTGAAATTGGATTTGGAGTCTGCTACTTTCACAGTCTGGGCTCTGTCAGTGAGCCAGTTGGCAACCCATCTTGTGACATAGGGATTTATAATTAGTTTAGTGAGTTTATAATTCCAGAGTGGGGATGGTGTCAAAAGCCTTGGTGCGATCTAGATAGGTTGTGTGAACCACTTTACCCATGTCCACGGCTTTGGTGACTGCTTCAAAGAAGTCAATCAGGTTTAGGAGACATGATCTGCCTATTACAAACCCGAATTGGGTGAGGTCCAGAGTTTGGAGATTTTCAATGCCTTTGTTTATAAGTTCCACGATGATACATTCCATGGCCTTGCAGACCAGGCTCGTTAGGCTAATGGGGCAGTAGTTCCCGGGGTCCGTGGTGGCTCCCCCTTTGTGGAGTGGGATAACCGTTGCTATGTGCATTCAGTGGACACAAAGCCTGAGGTGAGGCTATGATTGAACATGGTGCTTAGGTGGTGTTTCAGTTCATTCTGTAGTTCATGTAGAATGCGGCCTGGGATGTTGTCAGGTCCCATGGATGCTATGTTCTTGGCTTTGGAGAGTGTGGTTTTTACTGTGCAACCATGATTACAAGAACTTTGCATTCTTCTGGTATAGAGACGGGCCCTTTAGGGGGTGAGGGGGGTAAAGAGGGCACTGAACCTATCTGCCAGGATGTTGGCAATATCAGTTGGTTCTGTATATTTAGTGCCATTGTGTTGCAACTCAGAGCAGATCTGAGTGTTGCCATTGACATAGCTTTAGAATGCTTTGTGGAAGTCTTTAGAATCGGTGGCGATTTTGTTTTCATAACTAGCTTTGGAGGATTTTGAGGGATCTCAGCTTCTTACTGAGGTTGACTAGGGAGTTCTTCCAGTCATGGGATTTTACTCTCTTTTGCAACAGTTTTTTTCTTCTGTTGTAGAGTTTGTTTATGGCAGGGGACCACCAGATTGGCTTCCTTTTTTTTTTTTTTTGGAGAATAGCATCTTGGTTCTGTTAGGGATAAGCATGATCCATGCACTCGTGTAAGTGCTTATAAAGTGCATTTGTGTAGGATTCAGCAGTCGGACCTCTATTGTCTGTCTGCATGAGTGTCGTGAAGTTTGCCACTTCTGTCTTAGGAAGCATGAAGTTGGCTTTGGAGAAGTTTTTTACGGTGGTTTCCCTAATGGGGGGTGGGAGCGGGATGTGGATGTCTAGGCTGATTAACTTGTGGTCAGATCTGACCAACGAGGAATTGACCTCTGGTGTGGAACACCGGTCGCCCATGTTGGTAATGACCAGGTCTAGGATATTGCTGCCCCTGGTGGGGGTGTGGATAAGTTGATCCAAGGCGCTGGAATTTATGAATTCCAGAAATCGTTGAGCAAGAGAAGTTGGTACACGAGTAGTTTTCCCAGTTAGTGGTGGGGTAGTAGAAATCGCCCAATATTAGGGTGTTGGGTTGTACCTTAATATTTTCCAGTGTATCAAGAAATGAGGAGTGGGAATCCTTGGGCACGGTGGGGGATCTGTAGCAAGTTACAGTTTGGCTTGCGGTCTTGCCCATTGTTAGTTGCACTTGGATAATCTTGGATGCATTATGCTGAGCAACTAGTCTGGAGGTGTGGATATCCTTAATGAATATGGACATGCTTCCACCATTAGTGTTTCGGTCCAGGTTGTGGCCGGAAGGTGTGGTATGAATTATAGCCTGGTAATGCCAGGGGTGCTCTCTGGAGCCTTGAACCAGGTCTCTGCCACTGCACAGATGTCTATGTTCTCCATTTTAAGGAGTGCATCGAGTGAATGCAGTTTGAGGTTTAGACTTCTAGCATTGAGTAGCATTACCCTCAGATTTTGCTTTCTTGTACCTGTTACGGTGGTGAATTTGTCATTTGAACCTTGCCTAAAAAGGCACTATAGGGGTGGCAAGAGCCTTAGCCAGTACCTGGAATCCCAAGGGCAACAGGTGCAGGCCATCTCTGGCAAAGCATCGTGGTCTGCCGATCATGTCATCCCAGGCAGACAGATACTGGATTCCCTTAGAATGACACCAGAAACTTAGCCAATTGTTGAAGTTAGTCATTTTGTCCTTGTACTGTGGTATTCTGGGTGATGGCAGGATGCTACTCAGGGCTAGGATCATACTTGCCTGGGCTACAAGATTGGAGAGCTCCTTCATGTCTCTTTTCGTGTAGTCCAGGGAGGTACGTCTCAGGTCATTCACACAAATATGGACCATGACAAGAGTCATATTTGTACTTTTTGTGGATTGACCTGAGTGTGTTCATTATGTGGCGGATCCTAGCACCCGACAGGCAGCTGACAGTAACTTTCTCCTTGTTTAGCCTGGTGAGTGGAACATCAGTGTGCCTATGACTAAAGTGTTGGGTATGTTGTTATGCCTTATGGGCTGTGGTTGAGTGGCACACTGAGTTTGTGGGCTATGTGTCATTTGAGTTGTGTTGGGGAGTGGAGGTTGCATGCCTTTCTGCTTTGGAGGTCTTTGTTGCTTGAGCAGATTTTTATTGAGAGCCTCCGTGAATGTAGGTGTGTTTTGTGTTGCTGTGTGTGTGTTTTGGTGGTGTAGGTTTTGAGGGACTATGTGATGTGTGGTGTGGTGCAAGTGGTTTAACTTCTCCTCTTGACTGTCTAGTCCAGTCTTGGGTGAAGAGAGCTTTGCTTCCAATTTGGCTATATAAGTGCATCTCTCACAGGTTGTAGTGTTGGGTGGTAGGAGGAGAGGGTTGTCTGTGTACACGAGGCAATTGCTGTATTGCCCCAAGATGCCCAGATTTATCAGGTGGACAGGAGAAAATACCAGGAGCTGACCCTTAGACATGCCTGGATAGGTGCTTATTTAGTAAGTACTAAAAACTGTTTTCCTCTAGACAAGTGAGGAAAGTTGAGTGCTGTAGTAATTTGTAGATTATTTATTGCTTACAATGAGTTCCGAACAAGTGCTGAGCTCAAAGAAACAGATTTGAGTGCTAAAACTAAAAAAATGGCTAGTTCTAAGGAAAATTTGAAGAGCAGACTTTATGGCGCCAGGAATAGTTTAACCCTAGCTAAGCGGCGATGCGTAAAGTGTATTTTTTTTAATATAACAGTAGCAAATGACAAAAATGATTTAAACAATTTAACCAATAAAAAACTAAAAACTGAGCTCCGTTCCAGCAGTCTTCCATCAAACAAGTTCTAACTGCACACTCCTGCCACTAGGGTGCTAGGGATGGTCTGGATTAGTGCTCAAGTTATACAAACAAAACTAGAGTCAGCAGGTCTGAATTTAGTCTGTGCTACAGCAAACAAGGTGTACCAATTTCAGAAAGAATCAGTTCAAATAAGCAGGCACAGTAAGCCTTTAACCAGAAGCTCCCAGCTCAGATGGGCAGAATCTACCCTCTCCTCCCACAAGAGTGCAGACCACACCTTCATAATGTAATAACTGGCCCGAAGCCCAAGTGCTTAAACCAAAACTAATAGAGAGTCACATCTGCTTGAGTTGGTGGTAGCTCAGGTGGATTGAAAAGAGTAGGAGTTCTTTACTTGTATACAAAAATAACTCTTATTTACAAAATATTTACTTATTTACATATATAAATGCACAAATATGTTTACATATATTCATAATTTCATTTACAATCATGTTAAATTTTCATCCCGATTAGACCCCTCACTTTTTTCCGTAACCACCATTTGGTTTTATTTAATATTGTTGCTAAAATCCATTTACCATTAAACATAATTTCATTTATACTTTCATTTCGTATAACCCAGGTAACATAAAATAACTTCTTTTAACATAATAATGACTTCTATTCTTATAATATCCATATGTGATCATATCCATGTTTATTTTATCCACTTCTTTTATAGCTTCAAAAAATCTTATTTACATAGTTTTCCCCATAACCTTTTTACACTTTTACATTTCAAAAATACATGTTCCATCATTTCTTCTTCTTGGCATAGGGCTTATTTCCTTTTACTGGCAATTTATCTATTACTAGTTTCCACAAAATATCTTGACATTCTACTTTCTCATTACACAATTTGCTTCTTATTTTATAGTTTTAATTTTCTCATCTGTTAGATTAACCCATGATTTTATATAGTATTGTTTTATCCTTACATTCTTATACCATACTTTTGTCTTTTTCTATATCATCAATTTTTATTTTCCACAAAAATATTTTTCTTGGTAACATTTTATTTCTACATTTATGCACTCTTTTTACCATACCCCAAAATTTATTATACTTATGTTTATACAGTTTAACTACTAATCTGTCATCTTTTTCATTTATCCACTTTGTACAAATTTAATAAAGTAGCATATACAACTGAGTTAATTAACCCTAAACCTCTTACTTTATTTACACACAAAACCCTTCTTTTTACTGGGTTCAATCTAGAACCCCATGTAAATGAAAAAATTATCTGCATAATTCCTTTTCAGATACTGTTGGCAACATACATAGTTGCCAAGTTTTAGTTTTCCTGTCAGTACTGAATTTATCAAATAAGCCTTTTTTTTCTGAATGATAATTTCTATGTTCTCCAGAAAAGACGTTTGCTTTATTTCTTCCTTTGTTTTTCCCATTGAATTCTGCTTACATCTTTACTCCCAAATTTTATACATAACACAGAAATTTCATTCATTGTAAAATACATACCCCAGATCTTTACTACATCACCCTAACCTTTACTTTTCACTTTTTTTAAAGTCACCTGTATCTTTAGATACTCATTTGTGCCAATTAAAAGTAGTAGTAAATTTCATTCATTGTAAAATATATACCCCAGATCTTTAATACATCACCCTAACCTTTAATTTTCTTTAAAGCCATCCGCATCATCTTTAGATACTCATTTATGCAAAGTACTACTTTTATCCAATTTTGTTTTTTGCAATTATTATAATGTCATCTGCTTATTTTAACAGAACTGGAATTCTTAACCCTTCAGGTGTTATAAACCAAGCATCCTTCATTTTGTAATTTATTTCCCATACTATCGCATTCATAACTACTGCAAAGAGTATACAGCTCTTCGGACATCCTTGTTTTGCACCATTTTTCATATGTAACTGTTGGCTTAGCCAGCCATGTACAAGTATTTTTAATTTAATATTACTATATGCTGACATACATAATTTCCTGACTTTCTCACTTACATTGTATTCTTTCCGCATTACCCATAAGATTTCATGTCCAATCATGTCAAATTCCTTAAGGTCTCCTATAATGATTTTTGCTTCTTCTTTTCTGTTTACATCATCCAGAATTTCTCTATCATTAAGAATTCTTGACAACCCTTCCCCTTTATACTATATATGCTCTCTTCAATAACATTTTCCATTTTAGTTTCAAATCTCTTTTGTAACATTTTCATATTGTCTTCTATCATCCTTTTCCATATGAATTTAAGTATTCCACAACATAATTCTTATATTTATTTAGCTAATTTCTTAAATTGTATACATTTCATAACCTGTTCCATTTGGTCCTGCAGCTGAATCTATATTTACTTGTTCTAATACTTTATCTAGCTCATTTAAAGAAATCTTTTCTAACTCTTTATTCCCTTTTTCTGTTAACTTTTTTACTTTCCATGTTTTTTACTACTTTCTTTTTTTCTTTAAACATTCCTTGTACATAATGTACACTATTCATAATCTTTTCCTGAGTTCTTTCTATTTCTCCTTTTACATTTTTTAATTTTCTCATTACACTACCATCATCCTTTACTAATCTGCTTAAGTAACTTTATGCTTCTTCTGTTTTTCCCTGTAGAAATATATTTGCTTATATAACAACTCTGTTAGTTATTTCTTTCATATATATTTTTTTCTTTGTTAAAGAACCTTCTATCATTATGTTCTAAATCTTCCAATGTATCATTATATGTTCTTTTATATATTTCTTTCTCTACTTTTTCAGATCATATTGCCACGGGGGGGGGGGGGGATTTTTTATATTTTTCCTTATTTATCATCAACCATATAGTACAGCTGGGCAGGAAATTAACATACTTATGGATGTTTGTCTATGTTCATTGTTGCAGTAATACTTCTCTCCCTCCACCAATATGTTCTTGCCCTTTTACCATCTTGGGTTTAGGATTGGTACCCAGTCACCTCTTGTCTCCACCTTCCCCCCTCTCCTGATCTTACAAAGTACCTCACCACTTCCGGTGTACTTAATACATGGAAAGGGAACTTTGAGGGTTCTTCTAATTGGACTCTTTTTTTGGGGATCACTTGCCACCTGGGTGGCCAATGCTGTGGATTCTACCCAACCCCTGTTAATGTCAGTAGCAAGAAAGAACTAAAGATAGCATGGATGGATATCCCTCTTTTACTACATGTGTCCTCATACTCATGTGGGAGGATGTCTTCCTGGCTGAGAGGGGGGGGGGGGGGGTAAAAAGCTCTGGAAGCCAAGCCTTCTTTAACATTAGTCTCAAAAGTTAACACTTCTCCAACCGCGAACATAGCTGAGACATCTGCAGTTTTGTTAAGTTTCTTCACAACTTTACTTTGTCTTTCCCTCCTAAAACAGTAAAATATTGTACTTGAGATAGGCAAACTGTTAATGAAGATTACCACACTCGGTGTATTCTTTCTTTAATCACACTTTGATCTTGCGTCATGTAAGAATAATCTTGTATTTAATAAAACTACTTGACTGAAAAGGTTACAAGTTCAAATTCATGCCTTACTGAGAAACCGTGTCCTTAGATAAGATGTCTAAGGAAAATAAAAAGATTTTATCCAAACATAAGAAATTGGGAAATGCCGAAAAGCTGAAGAAGGTAGGAGTGATCAGTGGAAAGGAAGGCAGTATGGAGAGATGCAAAAAGTCATATAGTGAGAAAACAATGGATTCTTCCACTGTAGAGTCAGAGAAGAAAATGAAATTGTCAGCTACCTGTTCAGAAGAGTGTTTTTGACAGCTACCAGAATTAGGGATCAAAACCTGGTTTCAAAGATACTGGCAAATACTGACCCCCAATGGTACTTATATTTAAAGTCAAGCACCTCCTTTAATATCTGCATCTGACCCATCTTGAATAATTTTGAAAGTGAAACAAATGGTAAGCCATGACTGTGTTTTAATGGTAAACCCATCAACACCTTCTTTTAAGTTGAAAGCACACAAGGACCACACGTGCCACACGACAAATAACCAAATATGAAAAAATAAAGTCCGGACAACGTAGATCGGTCGCTTCACTTTATTTTTAGAAAAAAACAACCAAATGACTGAGCACTTTCGCCAATAGTTTTATTGGCGAAAGCACTCAGTCGTTTGGTTGTTTTTTCTGCAAATAAAGTGAAGTGACCTATGTACGTTGTCCAGACTTATATTTTTTTTTTACCTTTTTTTAAGTGACTTTATCCAGGATGGCCCACTGGCACTGTCTCAGGTTGTCTGACTATGCTGCTGGTAACTTGAGAGATCATCTGCAACTTGGGAGGTGGAAGGTCAGCAAGGAAGACTGAGGATCAAGTGTCCAAGTGCAGCTGTAGTTCCTTGGGGTGATGCTGTTTTCTTGCAATGGCTAAGAAACCATCTAATGGTGACTGTTCACCAGTTAAGAGAAGACGTACTTGGTCATCACACACTTCACCCCAGTTTTGGGAGTTAAGGACAGTTCATCCTCAGCCAAGATTGATTTCCCCTAAGCATTCAATAAAAATCCACTCTCTGGTTGCTGTAGAGTTGTTCCTTTACCCTCTTTTATGTGTGAGCTAATTGGGGAAGAGGTTGAAGGTCAATG
The DNA here is from genome assembly GCF_019279795.1 of Protopterus annectens. Classification (NCBI taxonomy): domain Eukaryota; kingdom Metazoa; phylum Chordata; order Ceratodontiformes; family Protopteridae; genus Protopterus; species Protopterus annectens. The sequence continues at coordinate 139,864,620 of NC_056751.1, forward strand.
GTGGAAGAAGGGGCTGAAAACAAGAGAGGCATTAACCACATCAGAACATTCTACTAGTGTTCTGGCATTATCTGCTTCCACTTGTAATTATAAGCTTTTTTTTATTTTTTAAACCGGGACTGCTTTAACATTATCTAAGTGTCATCGAGGCAATTGCAGAGATCTGCATTGAACTCCTCTTTAGACCAACATCTATCTGCTTTTAAAATTGAGAAATGTCAGTCAAAGCCCATGAAAAAAAAAAAAGAAAGAAAATGTGAGGAAAGCACTTCTCTTGCCCTTCTAATTCATCTTATCAAGCTGTTCACAGTCCCTGTCTTAACCTCACTTTCTATAAAGATCAGCTTCTGTCCCTTTCTCTCTTCCCCTTTGTCGGAACATGGGCTAAATTCTTGGCTAGGCTTGTAAGGGCCTCAGAGTCAATAGCCTAGTAACTACCTGTGATCCTTAAATTATATTAGTTTGCTTACCTTGACTCAAGAATTTCCACCCTACACTGACTGTTTTTTCTGTAGTGCTTAACAGCTGTGACAGTGCAGCCCCACTCTGTTCAGCCCTCGCTACTTTTAGGCTTCACTCTGCTTCCCTACCTTACTCCCAGTTCACACCCTCCCCCACTTACTCTGTATACATACTCTGTAAAGTCCACCTCCTCCCCAACTCTGCCTTCCTCTTTCTGTCTACCTCATGCAATCAGTACTCCTTAATTAACCCCTCTTTCCTTCTATCCTACTTCCTCCCTCTTCTTATCACACCCTAACCAAACCTATAATATACACACCCTACTTACTCTCCTACCACCCCCTAGGTACTACACTCCATTCTTACATCTCCTTTGTACCTCTTCTACTTTTCAGTTTCTACCATTTCTCCTTCCTGTCTTTTATTGTACCCTCCTCAAAACTCTGCCATATACAAATTCTTCTAATATCCTGTTTATTTTTTCTCCTTATTCTTCTGTCTTCCAACTACTTGTCTCATCTACCTTATAAATATGTCTGAAGTCTATATCTCTGTTCCCTTTCTTCTTCTGAGGAACTGTTCCATTTCTCCTTCTGTTCTCCCTACTAACCTCCTATCAGGTAAATATTCACCCATCAATTTACCACCCACTTTTTAGTACTGATAAACACCACCCAGTCACACCTCCTCCTGATCTTTTTAATCTTCCTATCTCATATACAAATACAAACTCCTCAATACCTGCCACCAAAGCCCATACAATACTCTGTTCAATACACACTGCCTTCTCTATCCAGTTTCCTTAAAAAAAATTATGAGAGATGTTCATCCTAACCTTGGCCCTAATGTCTCCCTCAAACTTGATTCTAACCCCTTTCCCTTCACATCCATTCATGCATCATCTACTAAGAGCCTAACTATTATCTCTGTTAACTTACACAGCCTACTTAAAATCTGTGAATTTCACTCTTGGATTGCTCTCTACTCTCCCGACACAGTAATTTTTACAGAAACCTGACTTAAACCCCATATCACTGACTCTGAAATCCTGGCTATATTATTATCCACTCTGGCAGACTACACAAAAAAGCTGATGGTGTAGTAATACTATATTCAAACCACCTTACCTTTTCTTCTTTGCCTATAATCCCCCCCAACTTTCTTTCTGCTGAAACTATAATTGCCATTTGCAAATTAAGCAGCCATAGAACGCTATGTATTGTAGGTATGTGTGTGTGTGTGTGTGTGTGTATATATATGTGTGTGTGTGTGTGTGTATATATATATATATATATATATATATATATCTATATATATATATATATATATATATATATATATATATATATGTATATATATATATATATATGTATATATATATGTATATATATATATATATATATATATATATATACATATATATATATATATATATCCCTTCAGGGACTAGCATTCCCATTCTTGAAATTTTTCTCTCCTGGACCACCAATTGACTTCCCTTCCTCTAGTATTTAATCTCCATGTCTACACTCAACTAATCTCCTCCTATACCCATTTCAATAAATGTACAAACACAGGTGGCATCCTTGATTGGATCCTAGTATTCATGCCCAGTCTGTAAAATAATCCTAAAACACTCTGTGATTCTGCCATTGACCACCTCCCAACTTATGTTCAAATATTTTCCTTCCATCAATCTAGCAACACAAATATAAAGAATGCGGTAGTCTTACCAACTTTAATCCTAATGTATTTAACAGCTTGTCAAGCTGCTGTGGTACAGCGGTAGCGTTGTTGCCTCACAGCAAGAGGTTCTCATGTTTGATTCTCGGCTGGAGATCCTTCTGTGTGGAGTCTGCATGTCCTCCCTGCGGTCGAGTGGCCTCCGAAAGACATGCATAAAAGGGCGTGCCTTCGCTGAAGGTTGGGCGTCAGGCTGGCAACTCGGCACCATAAAAATCTACTGCCAATAATTAGCAGATCGGGGTCCCGCTGTGGTGACCCCTAACCGGGAAAAGCCAAAAAGACAAACAACTGTCCACTATAAACTGGTCCTTCCTCTTTAGCCTACCAGTAGATTATGGTGTTCTCAGATTCTACTGTATATTTCTAGATATTCTTAACAGCCTAGCTACCTCAGAAAAAAGAGTGAAATCTCTCCAGGCACCTTGACTTTCCCATTCCACTTGAACCCTGAAACACAAAAGGGACGCTGCATGTAAAAATTGATTTAAATGTCATTCTCCCAGTCAGCTACAAACTTGCAAATAACTTCGGAACTTAAAAAAAAAATCACCAAAAAAAAAAAACAATTCCCAAAATTTTTGGGTGACGATTAATAAAATTCTTAATCCTGGTTCTTCTGGTATACCAAACCCTTGCCCGAATGACTATCCTTCCACAACCGCCACTAAGTTCAGCTCCTACTTCATAGAATCTATAGTCTCTCTAATCCAAAACCAACACAACTCAATTTATACTCCACCTCTCTCACCCCCTCACAGTTATGCTACTTTTTTTTTCTAGAGCCTGTCCCAACCTCATTCATCAAATCTTTGTCTAAACTTAAGCCCTGTACCCCCCCAGTAGACATTCCACCAACTGAATTCCTAAACTAGCATCTAACTTCATAGCCTACCCAATCTCCATACTGATTAACAGGTCAGTCCAAGAATCTACAACCCTTCCATCTGGAAACAGTTCTATGCTATTCTACTTCATAAAAGTGGAAACTCTACTGAACTTACAAACTATAGACCTATAGCTACACAGTCCCCTCTCTCAAAAATGCTTGAAAAATTCATACATAAACAACTTCTAGACGATCCCCTATACAGAAATGTTGTCTTCCCAACCCAGCATGGATTTCACCCATACGTAGTACAACCATTGCCTTACTCTCGTTCACTGATACCACCATAAAAGCCACGGAAAATAATAACTTGGTATCCTCCCTCTTTCTCGACCTCTCTAAAGCCTTAGACACAGTCTCCTACCCTAAACATCTCTCCAAAATGTCTGCTCACATTCTGTAACCCTTCTTTCAACTGGTTTTCCAGCTACCTGTCCAATCCACAGCAATCAGTGAAGTGGCTCTCTTCCTGTCCCCAATTCCACACGGTTGACACTGGGGGTACCTCAAGGCTCCATCCTTGGGCCTATTCCCTTTTTATCATTTTAGAACAACCTCCATTCATCTTGTCCTCAGTCCACATTTGTACAGTATGCCAGTGGCTCCACTATCATCTGTTGTTCTGACAGTCTCTCACACCTCCAGTCCATCACCCAACAATCCTTTAACTCTATTGAAAGCTGGCTTAAAGACAACCAGTTTCAATTCAACCAAAAAAAAAAAAAAACTAAAATACTGCTATTTCTCCCAAAATCTAAATCCCCTGTAGAAAGCAATCTTTACTATTGCATATCTTGATAATACCAAGATTGAAGAAGTGCCAGACACCAAACTGCTTGGTGTCATCATTGATAATCAACTTAAGTATAATCTTCATATCCAAAATTGCAAAAAAAAAACTCACCAGAAACTTGGTTCACTCTATAAATCTATTCCCAACTAATGACTCCAGAATCTCTGTCTTGCTAACGCCCATCTACTTGCCACCCTACTCTATGCCACTCCCATTCTAACCAACATGCAGTACTTTTCACCTTAAAAACAAAAGTGGAGCTCTGCTGTAAAACAGTTGCCAGATTTGCTGCCAGTCAGCCATTCAACTCACACCACTGTCTATATGTAAAAACCTTAAAGTGGCTGGAACTACCTCACTATCTCCTCCTCTCTCAACAAGCCCATACACACTTATTACTAAATAAACCTACATTCTGCCCATCCATCTCATCAATCATCACCTGTTATGTCCCTAATTGCTCCCTCTAGAGCTCTAACCAACTACTCTTGAATGTATATAAACCAAAAGATCTATAGACCACAGCTTATACAGCTGTACAGTGGCCTTAGACTGGAACAGAATCCCCTTAGATGTCAGATCCATACCAAACTGTCAATTTCAAAACACTACTAAAAGAAAGACTCCTTAACATCGGGCTCTGTTCCTGCCTTCACCCTGCCTAGTGCCTCTATAATTCCACTTCACAACCTTGCCTAGTCCGCCAGTAACCATTTTTTCCTCTATCACACTTAGATACTAGCCCTCCTCCTATTTTCCTCACCCCTGCTGACTGTACTGCCCTACCGCCTTCTGTCACTACTCTGTCTATTCTTCTCCTTCTCACTTTCCTTATTTACTACCCCACTACCACTACTGTGCAGAAAAGACCTTCATCTTCTTCTCTGTATCCCCTTTTTTCATTGCTAACCTATAAATACTATCCTTTTACCACATGTATTTTCCTTATATACTGTACCTAATCTATTCTTTCTCCTCTGTATCATCCTTTCACCTATCTGTAGCTATAAGCTTATATGGAGTTTAACCTGTCTGTTCACAATGTGTACAGTCCAATTACTCTTGTTTTAATCACTCCTATTGATATGGAAAATTAATTGTACTTGCAAACTCTTGTTTTATATTATTTAATTACCCTAATTGATGCTGCTAACTTCTTCAGTGTATACTTATCTAATTTTATATATATATGTTGAAAATGGACATCTGCCCAGTCAGACTTTTCCCAGTCAACAAATGTCAAGTAAATAAATAAATAAACCCTTAGAAGAAAGGCTGATTGCTTTATGGCCAGCAAAAAAAAAAAAATCTCCAGCTACTTTAGGGTCAGCAAACAGAGGATTACGTAAAACGTTCTCTTAGTGATCTTTGACTGATTTCTTCCTTCCCCATTACTCTTGGGAGGAGCTTTCAGTATCATCTGGCCTTTTGAAAGCAAATAACCACAGACTTTTTTCTATTCAGTAACATTGTTATACAGCAGACTATCTTCAAAAACATCACACTTGTTTTATTCCTCACACTCCATCATATCAGGTTAAACAGGTCTAACAGGATGGATTGTTTTTGGTTGAAGACGGTATTACCTTAGATATTACTCACTGAGACAGGCCAAAGTTTCTTTCCCAAACTATTTCTAGTTCCCAGACGAACAGCATATTTAGTCAAGTACTAAATGTGTAAGGCCTGAATCTATTTGCTCAAGCAGAGAAGCTAAGAATGGTTATATTGAAGACGTTGCTGTCTCAAATGAAACTGGACTCATGTATGGCAACTCTGGACAGGGAGGTTGCTTGCACATCCTAGTAGAACCATCACACGGGAAATGCGTCTTGTTTCTATAGTTGATTTTCCGTTTTTATCTCTGCCATTTGGACAGCCCTCAGAGTTTTTGCCAGATATTTAGCTTTGCTTGCACATCTCAGAAAATGGAATAAAACTGTCCTTCCTTACTTGGACAACTATTATCCCTGCCTCAAGACATGTCACTGTATCATATATGTATAACCGTTTCCTTAATGCAATACTTTGGGATCAGAGTAAACTACAAGAAGTCATCTATGATCCAGGTGACATCAGTGATCTTCCTTTGTGCTGTCATTGTCTATGCCTGAATGAAAGTCGCCCTACCTAGGTGGAAGCAGTTGGAAATTCAGAATGCAGTGTGAGAGCTACTAGCAACAAGCAGTCATGGTAAGGCAGTTCCTAAAGTTTGTGGCATGTTATCTTGCATCATTCTCTGGCCATGACATATTTAGTTGTTTTAGTAGGATTCTACTGTGGACTTTCAGGTAGGTTTAGAATCAAGCATCAGACTCACAGGAGGACTTGATTTGCCTTCCTCTGTCTTTAAAGAAGAATTTTATTTTGGTGGATGAGTCCTTTCAGCCTTTTATTATAACGACACTGAACTGAATTTAAACTTTTTCATAGGTTCATAGGTTCATACTAGGCTATTTGCCCTAGGGCATTTATAAGCCTAGCCAGAGTGTGTTTGGCTTTCGGCACCCATTTTAAATTAATTTTGCTATGCCTTTTTTTGAGGTTAGTATACTGTGCCTCTGTCTAACGGTGACACAGAAGTGATAGCCGGGGTAAACCTACGATCTCCCATCCACTCATCAAGATTCCTCTTGAAGAGAGTCAATGTGGGACTCTGCCTAACCTGGACTGGGATTTTATTCCAGAGTGAAGGGAGCCTCTGGGTTATGAATCTGTCCCTCCAGCATGTCCTATTTATTTCAGTGCTGAGGTTCAAGTCTCTCGAGCGCGTAGCTCGATGGAATTTGGATTTTCTGAGGTGCAGCATGTCCATTAATTCCGGGTTGGACATGGCTTTATACGTCAGGCACAGATCGCCTCTGAGCAGGCGGTATGCCACTGAGTAGAGCTGGAGTTTCTTTAATCGGGCAGCATATGGCATCTGTTTGAGCCCTTTGATCCTCTTGATGAGGTACTTTTGGGGTCTTTCCAGTTGCTGCAGGTGTCTGGTAAGGTACATCCCAAAAGGGGCATTGTACTCAATTATGGGCCTGATGAGGGATGAGTAAAGAGGTACGATGACCTCCCCTGATCTAGATGTGAATCCCTTCATGATTAGGTGGGCTATATAAAATGTTTTTCTAACCACTTTGGCCACGTGGTTGTCAAATGAGAGATTGCTATCAACTTGGGTCCCCAGGTCCCTAATGACTTCTTCTGTACTTAATGGATTACCCCCTATGTGGTAATTTGTGGGCACTTTGTTTTTGCCAAAGGGGATGACTATACACTTTTTGGCGTTTAGCTTGAGGCCATGGCTCTGGCACCAGTTGTCTGTTTCTATGAGGATCTTTTGGAGGATGCTTGTGTCAGCTGGAGAGTCGATTATGGCGCCCAGTTTGCAGTCATCTGCGAACTTGGTCAGCCACAGTCCTTCCGTGTTGGCCTGTACCGCCGAGAAATATATACCGAACAAGAGAGGTCCCAGGACTGAGCCTTGTGGGACGCCACTTGTAACTGGTTTGGAGTCTGACATGGCTCCAGCAATTCTAACTATGCGGGTTCTGTCCTTGAGCCAGTTTGCAACCCATCTAGTGACATAGGGGTTTATATTTAAGCTGGTGAGCTTATCTATAATGCCCGAGTGGGGTATTGTATCGAAGGCTTTTGCGAGGTCCAGGTAGGCTGTGTGGACCACCTTCCCCTCGTCAGTGGCCTTGGTGACTGTTTCAAAGAAATCAACCAGGTTTAAGAGACAGGATCTGCCCTTAACAAAGCCAAACTGGGTAGGATCCAGTGTCTCTAGGTCCCCAATATCTTTATTTATGAGGTCCATGATGATCCTTTCCATAGCTTTGCAGACCAAGCTAGTCAGGCTTATGGGGCGATAATTTCCAGGATCCGTTGAGGCACCACCTTTGTGGAGAGGGACCACTGTTGCTGTACGCCACTCTTTGGGTACATATCCTGTAGTAAGGCTAAGATTGAACAGTAGTTTTATGTTTGGGTTTAGCTCTTCTTGGAGTTCATGTAGGACGCAGCCCGGGACACCATCTGGTCCCATTGATGCTGTGTTTTTTGCTTTGGAGAGGGCGGCTCTTACCTGAGCATCTGAGATGTCAGGGGGTCCGCACTCTGTTGGGGATAGATATTTGCCCTTTTGGTGGGGAGAGGGGGGGGAGAAGTTTGCACTGAACCTGTCAGCTAGGATGTTGGCAATGTCTGTGGGCTCGGTGTATTTTTTGTCATTTTGGACTAATTCTGAGCATATCTGGGAATTCCCACCCAGGTTCCTAACATAACTAAAGAAAGCCTTGTGATTATCCTTAGTGTCTTGTGCAATTTTTCTCTCGAAGCTGACCTTAGACGATTTTATGAGTGCCCGTAGTTTTTTGCTAATACTGATCAGAGATGCCTTCCCTTTTTGGGATTTTGCATATCATGTTATAGCTTCCTCCTTCTATTGTATAGTTTGTTTATGGCTGGGGTCCACCAGACAGGACGTCTGCCTTTGGAGGATTGGGTCTTGGTTTTATTTGGGATTGCATGATCCATGCATTCCTGAAGGTGTTCATAGAATGCGTTTATAAAGGACTCTGCGGTCTGGGCCGTATTTTCCACAGGCCCGGGGGCTTTGAAGGATTTCACCTCGGTTTTGAGGCGTGTGAAATTTGCTTTAGAGAAGTTTTTCACTGTGGTTTTCTGGGCAGGGGGTGGGGTCGGGATGTGAATATCCAGTGAGATTAGTTTATGGTCTGATCTTACCAGTGAGGGATACACTTCTGGTCTGGAGCATAGTGTCCCCATGTTGGTGATGATCAGGTCCAGTATGTTTTCCCCTCTTGTGGGAGTGGTAACAAGTTGTTCCATAACATTTGAGTTTATAAATTCTAGGAACCTTTGGGCTAGGATGTTGGAGCTAGAGTAATGCTCCCAGTCTATGTTTGGGTAGTTGAAGTCGCCCAATATAATGGTGTTTGGAGAGACCTTCATATTTTCCAGTATTCTCAGGAAGGCCAAGTGGGGTTCCTGTGTTTGGGAGGGTGGTCTGTAGCAGGCTATAAATTGGAAGGCAGTTTTACCCATAGTTAGTTGCACATGGATAGTCTCTGATGCTTCGTGCTGTGCCACCAACCTGGAGGTGTGGGTATCTTTGATAATATTGATACTCCCCCTCCTTTTGTGGTTCGGTCCAAGTTTTGGGGCCGAAAAGCATGGTATGAGGTATAATCTGGTAGTGCTGGGGTGCTCTCGGGAGCCTTGAACCAGGTTTCTGTTACTGCACAGATATCGATGTTCTCCATGCTAAGGAGAGTTTCGAGTGTGTGCATCTTGAGGTTTAGACTTCTGGCGTTGAGTAGCATTACTCTTAGTTTCTTATCCCTTGTGATACCTATGGAGGTGGGTTTGTCTTTTGAGCCTTGCCTAAAATGGCACTATGGGGGTAGCAAGAGCCTTTACCAATATCCGAAAGCCCAGGGGTGACAGGTGCAAGCCGTCCCTAGCGAAGCATCGTGGCTTGTCGAGCATGTCATCCCAGGCTGACAGGCATTGGATCCCCTTTGAATGACACCAACACTTAAGCCAATTGTTGAAATTGATCATCTTGTCTTCATATTGTGGCATCATTCTTGGTGAGGGTAAGATGCTACTCAAGGTCAGGGTCATACCGGCCTGGGCTACATGCTCAGAGAGCTCCTCTATGTCTCTTTTCATGTAGTCCAGGGAGGTACATCTCAGGTCATTCACACCAGCATGGACAATGACTGAGTCATATTTGTACTTGCCTTGGAGTGACCTGAGTGCTTGTGTTATGTGGCGGATCCTAGCGCCCGACAGGCAGCTCACCGTGACCTTCTCCTTGTTCAGCCTGGTGAGCGGGACGTCAGTGTGACTAACGATAGTCACCTATTACAAGTGTATCAGGTGTGTTGTTTAGCCTTAAGGGCTGTGACTGTTCGGCACTCTGACTTTGTGAGCTATGTGTTGCACGTGTTTTGTTTCGGGGTAGCGGTTGCTTGGGTGTCTGCTTTGGAGGTCTCTGCTGCTTAGGCAGATTTTTATTTAGAGCCTCCGAGTATGTTTTTGTTTGTGTGTGTGTTTGGTTTGTTGTCGTGGTAGGTCTATGTGAGACTGGAATTGTGAGTGTGGTTTCCTTCTCCTCCTGACTGGTTACGCCAGTACTGAGTTGAGAGAGCTTAGCCTCCAGTTTGGCTATATGGTTGCATCTCTCACATGTGTTGGAATTTGTTGGGAGGAGGAGAGGGTTGTCTGTGTACATGAGGCAGTTGTAACATTGCCTCAAGATTCCCAGATTCACCAGCTGGACCGGAGAGGAGATTGACATAAGATAAGTCTCTATACCTCCACCTGGAAGAAGTGAAAGTATTTTGCAGAGCTTTGACAGCTTCTCAAGGCGACTTCCTTCAGAGTCAAATTTCAATAAATAGCAGCACCACAGTGAAATGGTACATAGCTAAGGGATAAGTAAATATTTCCAGCTCTGCAAGGGGAAACTTGATCATGTACTGGGTCTTCCAGTACAATCTATATCTTTCAAGTCTACAAAAACAACTAGCAGACTCCTTTGACACAGGGAAAACTGGATTATGAGAATAAACTAGGTTCAGAGATTAAAACTTGTTTTCCATACATTTCAACAACTGGCATCAAACATTTGGTCTTTATTTCATCACAAGAATGCTTAAAAATGCAGCCTTTCGTATGCCCATGGACTTAAACTGTACTGTGTTCTCTCATTGCATTACTTGTTATCTAGAAGGTGCTTTTCAAAATGAAACATATAAGGCCAACCTTAAACTAATAATACCTTCATGGAAATGGCAACTGTGGTACTGTTTTGAAAAAGGTAACTACTCTTCATCAGTGGCATTCGTGCCTACACAGGGCCTTACCGATAGCAGCATGGCATATTTCCACATGCATGTCTTAAGTCAGTCTGCCAACTTAGAGGGTAGAATGTCGATGCCTAACTCTATAATTCCTTTCCTGCTGAGGTTGGAATCAGCATAAAGGAAACAGGGCATTCCTGTTTGTATTATACTAACTTGCCTTTGATTTCTCTATAAACTGGCTAAAATTTCTCTAAATATTAAATCATTGTCATATAACTTGTTTCTATTCTTAAACAATGTTTTCATGTCTAATTTGGTATAATTATTTAAACTGTATTTGTTTTTTGTATTATGTTAAAGATCCTAAAATTATTGTTCTTAAAATGTTTGTAATACTTTGGAGCTTTTGTCCACTGGAATCTGCTGATTATGGGCTATTACCCTGCTGGACTTGCCTGGTAATCAAATGTCAGTAAATAAATGAATGAAACCAAAGACCCACAACAGATTAGACTTACTTACAGAAGTGGAAAAAGTTTGTGATGTTGGCTGCTGCCACAGATGGTCTGGAGTTACTGAACTGTCCATATCATGGATTATTTAAATCATTTTGAATGTCATTTAGTGTTTTCCTCCGTCAAAGTGCACATCTGTATTTTTTCAGGCATGCCAGCTTTTCGTGAGAAAGCTTATCTATCTGTGAAAGCCTTTCCTGAAAGGTACAGTAAGACTTCAGGAGACTTTTCTTTCTTCCATAGGAGTTAACTCTGTAGCTGTTTGCACTAACTGACACAGTGTACATTAAAATTTACCTTTGAAAACAGTTCTTTTGTTTTTTTTTTGTTTTTTTATAATATCAGAAAGGAGGACTTTTGAATTACAGGCCATGAGTTGCAGACCACTTCACACTGCCTTCCTTTATGAGATGGTGCTTACAAACACTTATCCATTTTTCATGCCAGACATTTTCTCAGTTGTCTTGTGTGCATAGACAACTAAGTTAGGTATACCAAGAAAACTTGTATCTTCAAGAAGACAAATTAGTTATTTGTTTCTTCTAACAGAGAAACAGAGAAAATACCTGTTTGTTAAAAAAAAAAAAAAAAAGTGACTGGCTTACTCTGCGGCCTTTTCTGATGATAAATACAATATACCTTTACAAGACACTGTTAGAGCACATTCTGCTGGAAACTATTAACACCAGCATATTTCAGTTATTTATGAAGTGTTCCTGCATAAGATATTTCAGAGACTTCAGCCTGGCAGAGTGGTGTCTACACCTTTACCAAATATTATAAATTTGAAGCACACTCCAGATAGGACAGGTTTTATATCTGTACTTCCAGGTATCCTGTACTTCTCTATCTTCCAGAGAAACAAGTGATGATTCTGATTCTTTCATGATGTGACACTCCCAGAAGAAAATAGTACACGTGTATAATATACTTATCTTAACAGTGTATCCTCAGGGACATCTCACTGCAAGAGTAAAGCGTCTCTCCCTCTTTCACCAACTGTGGGAATATGTATCTAGTTGTGTTCTTGTGTTATAATAGCTGTTCTTGCTTACATTTATGGTTTGTGGATTTACATTGTGGCATCAGTGCTAGTACAGCAGCTAGTTGATCTACTGCCTTCAGCCGATCCAAACTTCAGAGATGAGGACAAAATAAAAATCAAAAGCCTTTGTAACTGTAGCAAATTGTTTGCCACAGCTCTAACTTGCTACAGTTACTAGCACACACACTGAACTTCAACCCAAATCCAAATGTCTTTTTGACATTAATTTATGAAGCTCCTCCATCCTCATGGTTTCATAAGTTAAAGCCAGTACTGCAGTTCTGCTCCATTGGTTGTGTCCTAAAACAAGTTGTACCCAGGGCTGCAGTCCCCCTTCGTCCTGCTTTAGTTATGGCTGTCACCACTAGCATTGGATTTTTCCTAGTAGTAGCACACTTCCTTGCTAGGCATCTTGGTCATAGTCTTGGCTTGCATAATGGCTGTGTGTGTGTACCTCAAGCTGCCTACATCATCATCCTCTTAAGATCTGATGTCTGCAATAACTGATGGCATGGTGTAAATCTATAGAGCCATAACTATGGCCCAGGTGAACTGGGTTAAAGTCTCAGGAACTGGCAGGGAGGGATAAGCAGACCCATCCTAGGAGGGAGGGTGTTCATTGATAATGCTCCCTGAGATGAGGTGTAGTTCAGTGAGAGCAGTAACCCTCATATGATGGTTGGTGAACACAGGAGGAGGCAGGGAAGTATCAGGCTAGGTCATAAAGAAAAAATGTCAGATGTAGCCAGTCAGCCCCCCAGGGCACCTTTAAGTTCCATTCTTGTCCCAGCCCTGTTGGAGAAAGTTCGGAGGGGAGGGCTTAACAGGTGGCCGGTAAGCCCAATGATGGATGTGGGGCACTGAGTAGAGTGCTGAAGAATGATGCATATGGAGAAAAAATGTATAAGATTTGGATTGATCCAGTCTGAGAAAAGCTACTGTAGAAATGATTCACAGGGATCATGAGAGGCAGAAGGTGGGATAAATCCAAATATTATAATTCACCCTTATAATCTCTCTTCCACGATTTGCTGTTATGGTAAGTATGTTATACAAAGCATAATGAAATGTGCATTTAATTGTCTGTGGTATAATTCATACATACTTAGTTATAAAATCCTTTAATTCAAAATAGTGAAGATGTTGGCTTTTTGTACTTCAGATAGAGGGAGCCCTGACTACCACTCAGACAACTAGGGTTTGACTAGTGAGCCAGGCACTTGAAGACCTGACTTAGAAAGGTAAGAAAGGCATTGGTATTTATCAGCTTGCCAATCCCCTAGGGTGAGGTGAAGGCTCAAAAGAGGAGATAAGTTTGGGATGTAATATCTGGGTATGCACACCATGCTTGCAGAATTCCAAGGCACATACTGATAGGTGTTCTCAACTGAAATGGCCTTATGTCATTGCATGTTGGGTGTTAGGGTGCAAAAATGGGTATATAAATTAGAAAGTAAATCCTATGACCAGAAATATGACACTACAATGGGATGTCTTGGTGGTTTTTTGGGCAACAGGAGGGTGTTGGATTAGGTCAGAAGGGGTCAGGAGTGACTCTTCACATCCAAGATTGAGGAGTAGCACCAACAGCAGGTGATCTGTTCCACAGAGGCCAAAATGTTACAAAAAAACGCACACAAAACATATTTCACCATTATTGTGGAATCATCCTTATCCCATTAGAAAACATTGAAGAAAGGAATTTGATGAAACATTTGTAGCAGATCATAATTAATACTCTTCTGGAAGCTCTGGAAATTTTTGAATGAGACAGAAAATCAGAACTCATTGAAACAATTTTTTTTTCAAGAAAGGTTACAAATGAGAGTATAAAAACAAAGGACATGACCAAATTTATGATTCTACATTGCAAATCACCATGGAAAACATTCTCAGATATCTATGAAATAGTTCAGGCAAGTTTACCTTTAAGCAAAATGGCATAATAATTAAAGTGATTTTCATTATAGTTACCAAAATCCAAAGCAGCAGTACATATACACAAGTCCAAGTTTGTATCATATTTCAGTCGATAGTCTCATCAGGCACTGCCGTCTGCTACCGGTACAAGGGTCAAGTTCATCTTTCTGTTTGTTTATTGAATCCAAAGGGGAGAAGGAGACAGACAGGCATGCACAGTCCTTGTAAAAGCAGGCAGCATGTTAAATATTAGCCAAAGAAAGTAGATTTTTTTATGTACACTTAAATAACCTTGTACAGCTTGTTAGATACTCTGTTTTGATTAAAGGTTGGCTGTTAACAGCATTGCTTTGACATATGTATCTTTTTAGGTCTTTGCCCGCTAGCCATTGGAACTGATGGTGGAGGATCTGTCCGGATCCCTGCAACCTTCTGTGGTATTGTTGGATTAAAAGGTAAGAAAATATATGAATAAGGTCTTGACTGCACCCAAGGGGAAGGGGTATGCAGATTGAAATATGGGGTGTGCCTTTTTTAGGGGAAGTGGCATGCATCATTGAAGTTGCAAAGGTAAAGATATGGTGCTGTCTAAGACTGCCAACATGTTTATTTCATCTTTTGCTTGGATGTGTGATGCCATTTTTCCTGCTGTTACCTCTATGTTTTATGTATGATACTTTTATTGTTCTATGAAATTCACTGGTGCAAGTATGAAAGCAAAATATTTCTGCGTACATTTATCTCTGTACCATTTTTACACTGAGGATATAGGCTTTTAGTATATAGCTGCTGTTAGAAATTTTACATTTTCTGCTGAGTTTTTGTGTGAATCTGAATGTGTGTGCAGGCGTGCGTGCATGTTGACTCCTATTCCCCTTCAAACGCACTTTCTCTGAAGAACTAGATCCTTTGTGTGTGTGTCTACTGTTTATACTAGCTTTATTGGCACAGAAGCAGGGGTATTTCAATACTTGAATTTATTTTTCCCCTCTGTCCTGTTTACTTGGCAGCTGTCATAATTCGCCTTTTTGTGCTTCAGAGTCTGGGTCAGTAATATATCGAGTCCACACATTTACTTCATTACCAACACCCCTGTTTGAAAAATGATCTCCACAACAGTTCACTGGTGTTTCCTGATATGATTTGATAATCCAGTCCTAGACTCACAGATCTGTCAGTCATAACAGTGCATATTTTCATATGAGAGAATGCCCATTGCTGAGTGTTTGTTCTCCATTTCCTTCTACACCAGTTCTTTTTTCCTCAAAGAACACTGCATTTCTCTTTCAAACAGATCACTGCTTCATGGATGTTTTACTTATCCCTTGATGGCCATTGTTTTCAAACTTGTGAAGTCAATGTTTCTTTTAATAAACAACTGGGCTGTGTTAGTTTTCAGTGACTTGTGATATAGCATGTATACTAATAGGCCTGACCGGCATTTTTTTTTTCATTTCATTCTATATACAGTGATGATTAGAATACCTAATATTACACAAAAATATGAATATAAAATTGCAACTAACACTAGGTAAGACTGCAATCCAAATTGTAGCTTGCTACAGATCCCCCACCATACCCCAAGATTCTCACTACACCTTTCTAAACATACTGGAAAATATTAAGCTAGAACCAAACACCCTAATACTGGGTGATTTTAACTACCCTGCCATTAACTGGGAAAACTACTCATGTCCCAACACCTTTGCGCAACGGTTCTTGGAATTCATAAATTCCAACGCCCTGGATCAACTAATCCATAGTCCCACCAGGGGCTCCAATATCCTAGACCTGGTCATTACCAACATGGGAAATCAGTGCTCCATACCTATGGTCACCCCCTCGTTAGTCAGGTCTGACCATAAGCTAATCACCCTTAACATCCACATCCCACCCTCACCCCCCAGTAAAGAAACCACCATAAAAAACTTCTCCAAAGCCAACTTCATGCTACTCAAGTCAGAAGTGACAAACTTCATGACACCCATGCAGACGGGAACTGAAAGTTCAACTGCTGAATCCTACACTAAGGCACTGTACGAGCACATCCACTCATGCATGAATCATGCCATCCCAAATAGAACCAAAATGCTCTCATCCAAAAAAAGGAAGCCAATCTGGTGGTCCCCTGCCATAAACAAACTTTACAACAAAAGGAAGAAACTTTTGCAGAAAAGAAGAAAATCCCAGGATGCAAAAAACTCCCTTACTAGCCTCAGTAAGAAACTGAGATGCCTCATAAAATCCTCCAAAGCTAGTTATGAAAATAAAATCGCCAAAGATTCCAAAGACAACCACAAAGCATTCTATAACTATGTCAAGAATCTAAATGGCAATGCTCAGATCTGCTCTGAGCTAAAACAGAATGGCATTAAATATACTGATCCGAAGGATATTGCCAATATCCTGGCAGATCGATTCAGTGCCAACTTCACCCCCCTCTCACCCCCTAAATGGCCCATCTCAATACCGGAAGATTGCCAAATTCCAGTAATAACTGCCACACAGGTACAAAACGCACTCTCTAAAGCCAAGAATACAGCATCCATGGGACCAGATGACATCCTGGGCTGTGTACTACATGAACTACAATATGAACTGGCACCTCACCAAGTTTAATCATAGCCTCACCTCAGGTTTTGTGCCCACTGAGTGGCGCAGAGCTATAGTTATCCCAATCCACAAGGGGGGATCCACCTTGGATCCCGGAAACTACCGTCCCATCAGTCTGACAAGCCTTATCTGCAAGGCCATGGAGCGTATTATCATGGAACTTATAAACAAAGACATTGGCAACCTTCAAACACAGGACCCCACCCAGTTTGGGTTTGTGAAGGGCCGATCTTGTCTCCTGAACCTGATTGACTTCTTTGAATCAGTCTCCAGAGCCATGGACAAGGGTAAGGTGGTCCACACAGCCTATCTAGACCTTGCCAAGGCCTTTGACACCATCCCCCACTCTGGAATCATAGATAAACTTACTAAGTTGGGCATTAATCCCCATGTCACCCAATGGGTTGCTAAATGGCTTACTGATAGAACCCACATTGTAAAAGTAGCCGACTCCAAATCCAGCTCCAGGCAAGTGACAAGGTTCAGTCCTGGGGCCGCTCTTGTTTGGCATCTACTTCTCTGAAGTACAGGTCAACACTAAGGGACTCTGGCTAACAAAGTTTGCAGATGACTGCAAACTGGGAGCCATTATTGAATCCCCAAATGATGTGGATACTCTACAAAAGGGCCTTACAGAAACAGATGCTTGGTGCCAGAGCCATGGGCTCAAGCTCAATGCCAAGAAATGTATTGTTATCCCCTTTGGGAAAAAACATGTATCCGTGAATTACCATATAGGTGGCAGTACACTAAACACAGAAAGTGTGATAAGAGACTTAGGGACACAGGTGGACAGTGGTCTCACCTTCGATAACCACATCGCCACAACAGTCAGGAAATCCTATGTGGCACACCTCATCAGGAAGGGCTTTTCATCCAGAAAAAAGAAGGTCATTGTCCCACTGTACTCATCCCTCATTAGACCCATTATAGAATACAACGCCCCATTTGGTATGTACCTCTCAAGACATCTGCAACAACTGGAAAGGCCTCAGAAATACCTCACTAAAAGAATCACAGGCCTAAAGCAGATGCCCTACGCTGACCGCCTTAAAAAACTCAAGCTATACTCTGTCGCATATCGTCTACTCAGAGGCGATCTCTGCTTAACATACAAGGCCATGTCAAACCCAGAGCTGTTGGACATGCTACACTTAAAGAAATCCCAATCTGTCAGAGCTACACGCTCCAGGGATCTAAACCTTGTCATCACAATAAACAAAACATGCTGGAGGGATAGGTTCCTGACCCAGAGACTCCCCAGACTCTGGAATAGATTGCCCATACATGTCAAGCAGAGTGCCTCTTTGGATCTCAAGAGGAACCTTGACGATTGGATGGGAGAAAGGAAATTCACCCCAGGGATCACGTCAGTCGCCCTGCTAGACAGGGTTCCGGGAAAGTAAATAATGTGGGAAGAAATAGCCAGGGAATTGTTATGGCTAGGCTTGTATAGGCCCTAGGGCTGATAGCCTAGTACCAACCTATGAACCTATAATACAGATCACCTACCAAAGGGAGCCTTACTACATCCAGCATATAACGACAGTTTATAATGAAGTTTATACTACTGATGTCTATTCTTAGTTCAGTATTTTTAACAGAAAATAATTGTGCTAACCCAACATAATTTTTTTACATAATGAATCAACTTGGGCCTCAGATTTCAGCAGTTACTCAGCTTCATTCCTGAGATATTTAAAATGTTCCATCCATTTAATAACATGTCCATTGTCTCAATTTGTGTATTCAGTTTGGTTGATTACTATATTCCATTCTATACACCTTCTGCCTCCACCTGTATAACCACCACTATATATATCCCTGCACTTTCTTACACCCATCTCTTAGCTATAACTCTTTATCCACCCAGTACTAAAACACTACCCCCTTTCTTTCCTCTGCTCTGTCTGCCCATCCTCTGTCCCTCTCTCTGCCTCATAACCTTAATGTTAACTAAAACTCCTATAATTTCTCAGTGTAACAGTTTTCAACCTTGTATATATTGTTGCTGCATACTGAAGAATGTATATGCCTATCTAGTTAAGCAACATGCTTCAGTTTATATATACCAAAGGTACATTGTATTCAGTGATGGATTTTGTAAGTGAAGACTGCAATTGCAATATAACTTCTTTGGATCTTGAAGACATTCCCTTGGAAAACTGGGCCACAAAGAAAGATTTACTGACTCTAGTAAAGATATAATGACTGAATGAGAGAGAATTGTCTACATAAGTACCCAGGTCTCTTATGACTGTCTAGGTCTGAAGAGGAGTACCATTTAAAGCATACAAGGCAAGAACAGCTATTTTTTTTTTTACATTTAACTAGTGACCATTTTCAGTCCACCAAGGTATTTTGTATATTCCAGCCCTTCCTGGAAATGTTTATCAGTGGATGAACAGATAATAGTATCTAGCTTGTAGTCTTCATCAAACCTGGTTAGCTACACTGCTTGGATATTGGACTTAATGTTTGCATACTAAATGCCAAACGAGAGGTCCCAGCTCTGATCACTGTGGTAACCCAACAATTTACTTTCATAGAGGGTACCAGCAACTTTCACAACATGGAATCTGCTGGATAGCTAATTTGCAATCCAGTGGATAGCATAGGGGATTGAATTATGTTTGTATAATTATGTAACAATACCAGCATGGGGTATAATGTTAAAAGCCTTGGCCAAATGACAATAAGCAGTGTTCACTGAATGACCACTGTCCACAGTTTCTTTAACTTTTTCAAGATAGCTTACTAGTTTATAGACGCAGGACCTGCCCTTCAAAAAAGCAAACTTATTGGGATATAGATCTGTTAAGTTGCCTGTTTCTGAATAAATGAGTTCTGCTAAGATGCAGTTCCATGGTTTTGCATATAAAGTTGGTGAGCCTATAATTATCTGGATCTACAGAGGGGCTGCCCTTACGTAGGGGATTTACAGTGACTGTTCTCCACGTATCAGGCATAAACCCTGTGGATAGGATGAGACTGAAAAGTTTAAGTAGAGGCTCAGATAATACATACTTGGCACCACTGATGAAAATGTAGCCTGCGTTGTGTGGTATCATGAAAGTTTTGAATTTAGCCTTTGACCAGGATTTTAAGACTTGTTCCAAGGTGATTTCATGGGTACTGGGGGCAACCGTATGGGTAGGTGGGGATAAGGTTATCACTAAATCTGTCTGGTAATATATTGGCTGTATCTTTGGGATTGGAATATCTGATGTCATTATAGATGAGCTCAGCACATTGCTGGATGTTATTCCTTAATTTCCTGGCATTATTGAGTAAAGATTTGTAGTTTCCTTTGGTATTTGTAGCAACATTAAGCTTGTACTCTGCTTTACATTTTCTAGTAGTACTCTTTAACTTCCTTTCTGGCATGTTTCACTGTGGTCCTGAGATAAGTGGATAGGGATTTGTTACAACTTTTCATCTTTTTCCTCTTTTGTTGTACAGTTTATTAATAGGGGACTTCCACCGGAGAGGTTTATTCTGGAATTTACCATTATATGTATCCTTTACAATGTCCTTTGAGGGAGCCAGAAAGTGAGAATAATAGTTTGCCAGTGGTAAGTTGTCTGGAGACAGCAGGGGTACCAAACTATAACCAGAGTTTGTATCCTATTTTAGTGGGTGGAAAACAGACCACTGCTAAGCGAGAGACGGCCTCTGACATAACCATTGTGAAGCCTGCAGTGGTTAAAGAGGAGCAGTACTTGCTTGGGCAGTTGACTCCCGTCATACCTTTAGGAGGGACCCCATTCAAAATACCATTGGCCAGGTTCACATTGACTGGGAGGGTAGAAAAGGAAGCAATCAAGTAGATGTGTTTGAGGATATCCATGCAGATGTCTTATTTGGGAATGATTTTGATAATGCATTATCTTGTGTGCATGCAGTTTTGGAGACAGGCATGTGGGTCTGGTAGCCTTGGGAGAGACCCAGGCAGACCCCACTCCTGAAGCCAGGGCTAGCGATATGGCTGTTTCAGGGAGGGAGCTACAGCTGCTGAGAGGTACTGATGTTCCCTTGCGAATGACTGCAAGGGCAGAAGTGAGTGGTAGTACCCAAGCTGACAGCGAGAGGCACCACTGCCAAAAAATACCATACTTCCTGTGGAAGTGGAGCTGGGAAGGGTCACAAAGGTAGAGTTGGGACAGGCTCAGAACTCTAATAGGAAAGTTGACACAGGAGTGGAAGCGTTAGGATTAGGGTTACATTGTTTGGGGAGGGTTAGTACCCGAGGGTCACTGTGGTTCCATCACTACAGAATACAAGGTGGGGAGGTGTGGATACCACTAGTGGGCTACTAGATAGCATGCAAAAGTGGGATTTTTGGTAGATAGTCAAGATGCTGAGAGCTTTAGTGTTCTCCTTGGCTTTGCATCTAGTGCAGTATGCAACAACATGACTAGGAGATGAATGGTTGGAGGTTTGTCACAGTATTTATGGTAAATGATTTGGCCTAAAGGGTTGTGATTGGTCCCAACCCATTGGTAGACCCCTATTAATAAACTGTACAACAAAAGAGGAAAAAAGATGAAAAGTTGTAACAAATCCCTATCCACTTATCTCAGGACCACAGTGAAACATGCCAGAAAGATGGGTTCACACAGTATTTTCAGATGCAGCTTCCAGCACCAAGCACAATTTCCCTTAAGAGCACACAGGGAGCACACTGCCGACCTGGGGCTGGACCCTCCTTCTCTCTCCAGACCTACACAAAACTGTACATTGAGTAGTTTGGAGCGCTATGTCTCTGTTCCCAGTAGCTGACACACACACACACACACACACACACACACACACACACACACACACACACACACCTGGAAAAGGCTGGTACAGATTTATTAGCTGTGGCCCTTTCTGCCCAGGCTCGGAGGTAATCATGCTGCTACCAGTCAGCTACCTTAAGGCTCTTACAAAGGGTATCCAATTATACTGTGTAAAATTAGTACAAATGGTAGGGTGTGACCAAAGCAGCAAGGCTTTCCGGAGAGGCCACAGTGTCAGTAAAACAAACAAGTACTCTCAAGATGTTAAAAGTATTCTCTAACCAGCCACAATGAAAGGTATTAAAATATTTAATGATAAATAAAACAGAAAATGGGAAAATACTGAATACAATAAACAGTTTCAACCACAGAAATATAAAAAAATAATACAGTTGGATAGTTGCTCACAGATGCAGAAAACAATACTAAACTATTTTCACTAAATGTCCCTGAGTAGCCAAAGAATTACTGTTTCCTGACAACTTACTAAAGGAAGGCAAGCTGATGTGTGCTGAGTGTCTTACCACACCAAAAGCTAGATGGTGTCTCTGTCTGTGTGGAAGTGTGAAATAAATATCCTGTCAGCAATCTTTCTTGTCAGATTCTAAAGTGCTGCTGCGAGGATTCCAAAGAAACCAGATGCTGGTTAGAGGATAACATCACCTCTGGTCACTTGACGCTGGTACTATACAAACTCAGAGCTTTGCTAAAATCTGTGGCAACATAATTTCAGACTTTCCAGCCTTCCATGGTTCTCTGGTAAAACATACACATTTGACCAGTTACAACAATGCAACCTAATATACATGCATGCATTCTTTCTGTCCAACAGGACCTACTGTTGATGCATTTTTAACACAAGTAACTTTACAAATATATTTTTAACTCAAACATCTGTACAAATCAGTATGATAGTTAAAAAAACTCCAGCTATCTATGCTGGCATGTGTACATATGTACTGCCCTACTCTCCCTGGCACAGATGGCACTACCTCGTAACATCACAAGGATGACACAGTAGATTGAGGAAAGATTGATTCCAGGCAGTGACACAGTTGAAAAGATGAAGAATGCTGGATTTAAAAAGGTACGTTTCAGCAGTGAATGTGCCCCAAAAGTTGAGGAGAGGGGAGAATAGGGCACTGAGGTGGAAGTGATAGGAAAGAGGAGGTTGAGTTCTGGGGGAAGTAGAAAAGATGATGAGGAAAGTAGGGAAGAAGATTGGGAAGTATGAGTGAATTGGAGGAATGAATGGGAAAAGAGTATGCATGTGCCACTCCAGAACAACATTCACTTCCTAAGTTCCATATTATATTTCCACCCCACAATTTTTCTATTTGCAGTTGTTTTTCACTTCTCTGGAATCTTACATCTTCTAACAGATTAACATCCAAATTACATTTATACACCTTTTCAGTAACCCTATCCTTTTTACAATGTTAATAATAATATCCAGTTCACTGAATGTACTCTGAGTGTTGCCTTTCCTTATTTTTAAGTTTAGGGGAAATATTTTTAATTTTTTCCTCAACTGAATATTTTTCGTGGTTTTATGTGCAAGTAATCCTTGATCATCAGAATCATATTTTCATTGCTAAAACTTAAAAAAAAAAAAAAGTCGGTCCTTTCTCGTGACCTGTTTTCATACATGCACTCTCCTCATTTCCCCTCCAGCTTTTTTTCCTGTTCTACAGTTTCTTTCTTCGCCTTGTTCATCCTCTCTCCCAGCCTGTTGTTGTCCTTCCTCGTTTATGTTTTCTTCCCTTTCATTATTTACTGTTTGCTCTTGACAGTCCACCCAAAAGTGCCTTTTATTTTGCACAGCCTGCATTCAGGCACACGCCTTCTTACTGTGCATCCTTTCTCCTCAAACTGGTTACATTGTACATTGTCACAATCATTAATTAAATGAAAAAAGTCTCCACAAAAGGGACATGATTTAGACTGGTCAGCATATCTTAATGTCCCTCTATGACCAACCACAAAATAACACTTAGCAAGTGTTTCACCATTTTTTTAAATTTCAAAACAGCTTCCCAACCTGCACTCTCCATTCCATAAGATCCTCTCATCTGTAAATTTTAAAATGTTATCAGGATTATCACATAAACCCTGCATGCATTTTTTAACATTCTGTTCTTCCAGTTCATCAATACTAAACCACAAAGTAATATTTTTGTAATATTTAAGTTACTATCAGAAAACAAATAACTGTTCTATGGATAAATGACTTATTTTTGTTACACCGTTCCAGAAATGCCATCATCAGCCCCTCAGTTTCAAGTGTTAAGTCACAAAAATCTGTCTCAATATGTATAAAAGACTAATTTTCTTGAGCTTTAAAGATCAGAACAGTTAACAAATTGTCTTGTGTATAATATCTGTCTGTTAGTGTCATTGCTGTTATTCTCACTGCTAGTTTTCTTTTTTAAAAGCAGTTTTACTTAGATTGCTGCTGCTCTTCTTTTTTACCTGCTGTCACTGCTGCTTATGTTTTAGGCACTGCATTATCTGGTACTACGAAACCACCTTCTCATTTTGTTAGTGCGTTCCTCTTTAACTTTCTGTCAGTGCCTGCATAAGTTTTAACTGCTGCATTCTGTGCTGCCACATCATCTAGTTCCTTCTCCACATGACTTTTTCGGAAGTGCTGAGGATGATAATGTGCCATCCCACCCCATGAAACAGCAGAAATGTCACCTGGATCATCCTGCTCAATTATCTTTAACAGAACATCATCTGCAAGCCCTCCTGATGCCAATTCTGTTTTCTGCACCACTCCAACAGATTTACCCACTTCTTTCTCCATTAAGATAGTTAAACACTGCTATTTATATAATCCACTATATAGGAATCTTTGTTTACATTCTGATGCCCGATATCAAACATTTTTGCCAAATTCTCATTTCCACCTCCAAACTCTCCTTAGCTTTTCTCTCCTCATTGGTGCTGTTGATTCCATTAGGCCTCTTCTGTGCTGCTCTGTGAACCTTCCAGTACAATCTAGCAGCTCCAGAGAGTAGGGGTCCTTTATTTATATACAAAAATAACTCTTATTTTCAAAATATATCCATATTTACAAATATATAAACAAATATGTTTACACATTCATAAATTCCTTTATAGTCATGCTAATTTTTCATCCCTATTAGATCCCACTCATTTTTCCACAACCACCAGCTGATTTTACTTAATATTGTTGTCAAAATCCATTTACCATTAAACATAATTTCATTTATTCTTTAATTTCCTGTAAGAAAACATAACTTTTTATCTATTCTTTTAACAGTCTTGCATCTATTCTAATAATATTCATATTTAATCATATCCATGTTTATTTTATCCATTTCTTTCACATCTTAAAAAAAATTGTTAACATGTTTTTCCCAATAACTTTTTTTACTCTTTTACATTTCAAAATGACATGTTCCCTAGTTTTTTCTTGACAATGTAAACATATATCACTTTTCTTTTTATATTGCATATTTCCTTTTACTGGCAGTTTATGTATTACCAGACTCCACAAAAAATATTGACATTCTACTTTCGGTTATACCATTTGCTTCTAATTTTTATCGCTTTAATTTTTTTCATCTGTTAGATTTTCCCATGGTTTTACATAGTAATATTTTATCATTACATTCTTATACCATATGTTTCTATCTTTTTCTGTATCATCAATTTTTTTATTTTCCACAAAAATATTTTTTCTTAGTAACATTTTATTTCTTCATTTATGCACTCTTTCTCTGTACTCTTTTTTTTTAACATACCCCAGAATTTATCATACTTATATTTATACAGTTTTACTACCAATCTCTTATCTTTTTCATTTATAAACTTTAGCGCTTTGTACAAATTTAATGAAGCAGGATATACCACTGGGTTAACTAACCTTAAACCTCCTCCTTTATTTTCATACAAAACTCCTTTTTTACAGGGTTTAGCCTAGAACCCCATACAAATGAAAAAAATATGCACAATAATTTATTTTCAAATACTATTGGCAACATAAATATATTTGCATCAAATAAGCTTTTTTGAATGATAATTTGTATGTTCTCCAGAAAAGACTTGCTTGTTTCATTTCTTCTGTTTTTTTCCATTGAATTCTACTTGAATTATTCTCAAATTTTATACTTAACACAGAATTTTCATTCACTGTAAAATATATACGCCCGATCTTTACTACAGTACTTAAACACTTACTTTTCACTTTATTTAAAGCCATCACTATCATTTCTAGATGCTCGTTTGTGCAAATTATTACTTTTTATCCATTTTTTACAGTTATTATAATGCCGCGTGCATATATTAACAGAACTGGAATTCTTACCCTTCAGGTGTTATATACCCAATTTCCTTCATTTTGTAATTTATTTCACATGCTATCACATTCAGAACTAATGCAAAGAGTATACTTCTTATTGGACATCCCTGCCTTACACCAATATATATGTGTACCTCTTGATATTTTTACATTATTAATACTATACACTGACGTACATAATTTCCTAACTTTCTCACTTATATTCTTTATTACCCATAAGATTTCATGTCCAGTTGTGTCAAATGCCTTATTAAGGTCTTCATGATTTTTACTTTTTATCTTCTGTTAGTAATCATTTCCACAATTTCTTTATCATTAGTAATTCTTGACAACCCTTCTTTCCCCTTTATACTATATATGCTGTCTTCCATAATATTTTCTATTTTAGATTCACATCTCTTTTATATTATTTTCATAGAGATCTTATAATCGTTATTGTTCATTACTACTGGTATCCAGTTTTTAATTGTCTTCCATCTTCTTCCATGTGAATTTAGGTATTCCACTACATAATTATTTATACATAAAACTTTTGTTTAGCCATTCATTCAAAATCTTTAAAATATATATATTTTTTGCCAGTCCCTTAAACTTTTATACATTTCAAACCCTATTCTATCTCGGTCTGAAGCCAAATCTATATTCACTTGTCATAATACTTTTTCCAACTGTTTATTCTCTTTTTCTTTTAACTTTATTTACTTTCCATGTTTTTTTCACTACCTTCTTTTTTCTGTTGTACTACACTATCCATAATCTTTTCCTGAGTTCTTTCTATTTCTCCTTTTACATTTTTTTATTTCTCACATTACACTACCATTTTCCTTTACTAACCTGCTTAAGTAACTCAGTGCTTCTCTTTTTCCTTATAAAAATGTCTTTCCTTATATAACGATTCTTGTATTTTTTCGTTATTTCTTTCATATAATTATTTTTATCAAAGTACTTTCTATCATTATGTTCTATATCTTCCAATGCATCATTATATGTTTATATTGTTCTTTCTCTATTTTTTCTCATATCATATTGCTACTGTAAAAAAATGTTTTATATTTTTCCTTAAAAATCATCCACCATTCAGACTATTTTTTATAAAACATTCTCAAAGTAATATGATTTTTCCATATCTATATTACTAAACTCTTTCCTTCTTCATTCCATGCATTCTCATTTATCCTTTTTATTCCTTTGCCTATTTTATGTATTCCTTGTTTTCCTTTATCTGTAACCATATTTCAAGATGATCAGAAAATCCTGTTTCAACTATCTCCCCTTTTTCTATTACTAAGCCTACTGATATTATAAAATAATCCATTTCAGTTCTATACATACAGCTTTTGTAAGTCCATGGATTTTTCTCTCAAAGTTTTAACTTACCACATCTTATAACTTCTAATATTTTTCTTATATCATTTCCTTTCTTTTTATGCTAGCCTCAGTCTGCTGTTATAATATTCATATTCATCACTGCATAGTCTAAAATCTGAAGAAATAAGATTTTCCTTTTTTTACAACTAGTGTAAGCATATAATGTTATAATTATATATGTGTTTTTTCCATTTTAATTTGAGAATGGTTAATCTTCCTATTTTTCTAAAGTCACATCTAATATGTTTACTGTATTTCTACAGAATATGGCTATTCCAGAACATCTCTCATTTCCCAAAATCCAGATTAACTTTCCTCCCCATAGTTTCTCTGTTTGTAGTCTTTCTTCATTTGTTAAGAATTATGTGTCTTCTACTATAATTGCATCTACGTCACATGTATTATACCACTCCAAAATTCCTATTCTTCTTACTGTATTCCTAATACTATTCACATTTGCAGAAAGCAGTGTACAATTTTCCCTTTTTCTCTTCGATTCATGGTTTCATAAGCTCATAGTAAATTACTGGGTTTGCTTTCTTAATAAACCATTCAAAACCTAACCATCTTCCTTCCCAAAGGTAGGAATCAAACACTATACCTTGTGTCTGTGAGTCAAACATCTTAACCATTATACCAAGCCTCAAGACTTTAGCAGTATATATTCTTTTTCATCTGTTTCCTTTCTTTTTTTATTTTGTACTTATCCCTTTAAATTTTCTTTTTTGGTCTTTTACCCATGTTTTCCCCTTTTAGTACCTCCCAGTTTGTCATCTTCATCGCTTATTTCAGAAACTTTTTATATGTCTTCTTTATTATTTTTTTCTCATCTAAATTTTCTTCTATTTCTTCTACTACTACTAAAATTTCTTATCTTTGCTCTTTTCTTCCTCTTTTTTCTTTACTCTTATTTTCATTTTTGCAGTCCATCCATAAACGTCCCATTTTGTTAAATTTATAACATTACAATTCACATTTGTTCGCATCATGCTCCATTTCCCCTCAAATATAACATTTTCTTTTGTCACAGTTACATATCAAATTTCCTCTTTTTCCACAAAAAAAAGTTTTGGGTTGTTCCCTGTATTTTACAACTCCCTTGTTCCTCTCCATATTTATCTTGCTTGGTATATGTACAATTTTTCTCTGTCTGTTTTTAACAATCTGAGCCACCCAGCCATAAACCCCTTTTGTCATAAACTTTTGCAGTGTCCAGTACTACTTTACATAAAGCGTTCAAATGTGCTTTCAAAGTCTCTCTCTCTACCTCTATTCAAAACTGTAAATGAATCATCTTCTTCGTTTCCCCTGTTAAATCTTTGTATCACAAAAAGATTCCATGGGTTGCAGTCTTTCTTTTTTTTTCATATTCTCCAAGAAAAGTGTCAGTGAAAAACCAGTCTCAATTATAATATCACAAAATGTCTCTTTGTTAATAAGAATAAATGCTTTTACCTGATGTGCTTTTACGCCAAAAGGAGCTATTACATTTTCCCACACTTCTTACCTGTTCATTCATTAATCTTCTTTACTTTGAATCTTTGCCACATACTTCTCTCTCTAATTTTTTTCTGCCTGCTTTTTTGCTACTCCACTTTTGCCTTCTTTTACTTTCTCTCCATATGTTTTCTTTTCCATTGCACCACTCTTCTTCAGGACTGTCTCTGCATCCTTCTTTTGTATTTTTTCAATAATGTTCCCACAGGAAATGTCTTCATTTTCTGGTTCATTCTACACCACCATTTCTTTAAGTAAATCATCCCACAGTCCTCCTGACTGGGGGGGGGGGGGGTTGTAATTATACAGCCATCATTTGCTGACTCATCTCCAACAGAATCCGACACACATTATTCGGTCTTGGTATTTGCTTTCTCCTTCATTTCTCTCACCATTCCATCATCTCCTCCTCTTTCATCTGCCTCCCTGTTTCTCTGGGCTGCCTGTGTGCCCAGAACAGAAACAGGAACAGTTTCTCCAAAATTAGTCCCACTCATAGCAATGATGAGTACAGGGGAAATTTTTTGGTGCCCTGTCCAAATTTCCCCCAGTAATACAAATACCTACTCGGGTCTTCACTGAAAATAGGTCACTAGCCTACTGGGACTAACCCAGTCAATAAAGGATAGATAAATATATAAATCATTCAAAAACATTACAGGATGTCTTGGCCTTTCCACAATTTGTTCAAACATTTCTCAGCTCCCTCCAAACCGGGTCCCTCTGATTCTTCCTATACTTCAGAATTTGTTCTGTTGAGGAACATTCTAGTTCTCTGAAAGGAGGGAAACTAGAGATCCATTTTGGATGTCTCCTTTCTCAACACTTTTCTAAAATTGCCAAGTTTCAGAATGTTTTTTTTTTTTTTTTTAAACAAGAAACATCTTTATAAATTTATCCCATATGACATAGGCACTCATACATTTATATAAGTGAAAACAAGCCATATTGACACGTTTTAGTTGCAAACATTATACATCACTTATTATCTATCCAGTTATTGGCAGTCAAGCATTACATAACTCATTTTAAGCCTGCCTTCTGTTAAACCTCATTCCTCCTCCAAAACATTATTTTTCATATATTGTTCCCACAATTCCCATTTTTGTATGTAGTTTGCTCCTACCATTTTCTAAACGTCCCATTTCCAGTTGTTTTATCTCTGTTACTGTATTCATTACTTCTAGTATAGTTGGTTTAGACTTTAATTTCCATTTTCTAGTAATTGCTTTTTTGACAGCCACCATAATTAGACTCAGCAAGGCCTTGCCCATATCTAGGCAATTCTGGTTCTGTGTTATAGCTCAAAAATAATTTCCTTAGTTATACTAGTTTGCTCACCCCATATTTTAGATAGAGTAGTCTGCAGAGAATTTTTAAAACCTGACAATTCATTGCACACCCAGAAATGTATGTTCCCAGTTACCTTTTTCCCCATCATACCTCCAACATTTGCTATCTACCTGAGGAAGAATACTTAGGTATTTTTATATCCTAATTAGACTCCAGTGTAAACACTTCAAAACAAACATCCCAGATCTTCTAGACTTTGTTACATATTTGGGAGTTTCATGCATATATACCCCATTGTTACTTTATGAATTCCTTATCTAATCTTTCTTCCCAATCCTTTCTAACCTCCTCTGATTGATTATTATAGTATTCGTGCAGTATTTTATATGGTCTGCTAATTATCCCTTTTTTTAACAGCAGCTTCTCTTCTAGATTTCTACTAAAAATCCCTACCAGTGCTGCTCATTCACTTAGAATCCCCATATTTCTTTCTCTTTGCCTATACTGTGATATTAATCCTTGATACGGAAGGCAGTCTCTAGCCTGCAGTCCAAATAAATTCTTGGCCTCTTTACATTCTATAACCTTTCCCCTCTAATTATTTGTTCCCAATAAATTGGTTCCTTTGCCAGTTTTCCCCTGTAAATTCCAGCCCCCTCGCTTGCCTGTTGTCTCTATCCCTAATTGCATTCATCCCTATTGGTAGAATCTCCTTGGCTCTTAGAAAACTTTCTGCTACTTTGTGTATATAATATTCTGTATGGTTATTGTTATTCTCTTTAATGATCTGCATCCAAAACCCAGTCTTTTCTTGAGCTTCCCCGCATTTCATCATCATCCTTTTCTACTTTGAATTCTAGCTTTCTGCTTGTGTTATTTATAGGAGCATTAACTGTGTAGCCCTGAAATACCCATTCAAATCAGGTAATCCCAAACCACTTTCTTCTACTGGAGTGATCAACTTATCCCACTTGACTCCTCCCATCATCCTCTCCCAGATAAAATCCTTCAGCTCTTTAATTGCTATCCACAACTTTTCCTCTGGTTGATAAAACGATGCCTGTGTATTAAACTAAAGGGACTAAAACATTTTGACTGCTTGTGTCTTGCTATCCATATCCATAAAACAGAGCTTCCAATTTATCAGTTTTTATATTATCTTCTGTTTATTCTCTGCCCACATATCCTTAGCTGCCATAACAGAATCCTTTTTAATCCATACTCTTGGGTTCGATTCTCAGCTAGAGTGTCTTCTGTGTGGTGACATGCGTCAATGGGCGTACCTTCGTTGAAGGTTGTGCGGCAGAGCTGGCAACTCGCACGTAAAAATCTACTGGCAATCATTAGCAGACAAGAGTTCTGCTGTGGTGACCCCTAACCAGGAAAAGCCGAAAGACACAACAACACTTAGGTACTTCATTTTATTATGTCCCCATAAATATGTGCATTACTGAACCAATTTGTATGTGGGTACATAGTTTACATCTATTGTCTTTGTTTTATCTTCATTAATTTTGTATCCTGAAAAGACTTGAAACTGAAAATGTTCCACAACACTGAAATGTCCTTTTCTGGTGTTATCAGATACAAAATAATATCTTCAGCTAATGCCAGCTTTTCTTGACTACCATGACAATTATATCCTTGAATTTCTGAGTTCCTTATTTTCTTTGCCAGTGGTTCTAAATGTAACACAAGTAAAGAGGAAAGAGGACACTACTGCATGGTTCCTCTGCTCAAACAGAACCTATCTGAGAGGAACCCACCCATTTTAATTTCCACCTCCAATCCCTCGTATATCCTCGTAATCACCCTTATAATTTTATTAGGGAATGCAAATCCTTCCATTGCCGCCCTCATAAAATCCCAGCTTACTCTGCCGAATGCTTTCTCTACATCAGGACCCACCAACAACAGTGGTATTTTCTTTCATTGTGTTTCCCTCTGGATTGTCATTCTTCCATTAATGTTGTCAAATGTTTGCCTCCCCCTCAACAAAACCATATTGATCCATATCTATGTAGTTTTAAAATGTTGACCTTACAATCCTTATTTCTAATGATCCATCTTTAGGCTTTTCTTGTGAAACTGGATATAAAGGATGCATACTTGCATGTTCCTGTTCACCCAGATAGCAGGAAATATTTAAGATTTTGTGCCTTACTATTTCACTTTGCTGCAGTAGCATTGTCGTCTCACAGTCAGACGCTGTCCGGTTTGATTCTCAGCTAGAGCGTCTTCTGTGTGGAGACGTGTGAGTGGGCGTACCTTTGTTGAAGGTTGTGCGTCAGGGCTGGTAACTCGGCACGTAAAAATCAACTACCAATTATTAGCGGACCGGAGTTCCGCTGTGGCGGCCCCTAACCTGGAAAAGCCGAAGAACAAAACAACAACTATTTCACTTTCAAATTCCTGCTTTGGTCTTTTTACCTTGCCCCTGTCATTGCCTTTTGCAGGTTTCAGGGGTTTAAATTTTCTCTTATCTGGACAATCTTCTAATTTAGGCTTCTACAAGGGACAGACATCTTGAAGATTTGCATTTCACAGTACAAGCCTTACACTATCTGGGATCCATCTTGAACTTCAAACTGTCTTTTTTGACCCCGTGTCAAGAACTGTTGTTCCTTGTGTACAAGCTAAATACTTTGTCAGTGATAGATTGTCAGTGATAGATTTCCTTCCTCCATACAAGGTTCATTTTTTGACAAATTATCTTCAGTGCCTTCTACCTTTGGATTTCCTCTCAGCAAGAGAGATTTTGAGAGCCCTGGGGTACATCCCATCAACAATTCCTGTGATGCCTTATACTAGTCTCCATATGAAGAAAATTCAGTGCTAACTCAAGTCAATTTGAATTCAGCACTGCCTCCCCCCAACTTTCCCATTTCCTATCTTGCCTTTTATCAAGAAGTAATTTCTGTGGCAGATCAATCAGATTTCACTCAATTCAGGAGTGACGTTTCTGGTTCCTTCGCCTTTCCCTTGCCAAAAGCTTTACACAGATGCTTCAGACCTTGCATGTGGGGGGCATGTTCCAAGCACATAAAGGTTCCGGGTGTTTGGCCAAACAGAGACAGCAAAAGGACCACATAAATACCAGGGTCACTCTGGCATTTCAGACATTGAACCACCTCTGGACGTGAAACCCTTTTAATTTACACAGATGACACCATGGAAAAGAAATATATAAACAAACAGTGGGGCACAAAGTCCTATTGCCTGTGCAGATTAGCCATGACTTAACTTCAGCCAAGAGAGTTTAAGAAGTTCATATGACCTCTTCACCTTTTCTCGTCTTTCTCACAGATAGAGAAACCCATAGGACTTCCCCTTAAATGCTCATTTGATCTATCTCTGAATCAGTCCATCAACTTTTCCACTTTTTTCCTTCCCCCAAAAACTAAGGAGAGAGATGTACTCCAATCTTTAGATGTCATTAGGGAATTTAGGTTTTACCTTGGCAAAACTAAAGACATCAGAAAATCTGATTAACTCTCTGTGTCCTTTCAGGACAAGAAATTGTCTTCTAGTGTTTAAACAAGCAATTTCTAAATGGATTTCTAGTACTATTTCTTTTTGTTACTCTTTTCAACGTCCAGGTCTAATTAAAGTCCATTCAATTAAAGCTGTGGCTTCTTCTGGAGCCTTTTTCAAAAGTTTGGTGTCTAAATCTATTCTAGAAGCAGCTTACTTAGTCTTCTATTCACACCTTTACCAAACATTATAAGATTAATGTTTTATTACAGGGCTAGAGCTGGATTTGCTAGATCTATCCTTCAAGGGATCCTAGACCCTCCAGCTCAGCTTCTCAATCCACTTTCCCCTCCACTTAGGCAGCTTTGGGAAACTTCCCATCAGTTAGCAGTAGTGCAACAG
Source organism: Protopterus annectens (assembly GCF_019279795.1). Classification (NCBI taxonomy): domain Eukaryota; kingdom Metazoa; phylum Chordata; order Ceratodontiformes; family Protopteridae; genus Protopterus; species Protopterus annectens. Next base: position 139,898,584 of record NC_056751.1, read on the forward strand.
TGATCCAAGGAAGGACATAGTACAGTTGTGTAAGAACTTAACATAACAGTAGACATCAGACTGAGCAAGAGTAGTAGGAGAGCATTGTGAGTACCCATGGCAATGCAGGTATGCTGTACACCTGGCCAAGGGATGGTATTGGGGACCTATCCACACTGTTACATTACACCCTTTCTCCCACCTTGTTGCTTTTTAATGTATATCCTGGCCAATAAGGGCATTTTTTCCATCTTTCTCCTCTCCCTGTTAGCATGTATATAGTGTTTTATTTGTATATAGTTTACCTCTTCTGCTTCAATATCTTTTTCCCTGATCTGGGGCAAGAAAATCCTTGGTAATTCAAACTCATACAATCCCATATGTACTTCTAGCTCCCCTGAGCTTTGGTCCTATGTTGGACATATACAAGTAGAGGAGGGTGCTTAGGCTTTGGTACACTGGCTGGATGTATAGCTATCCATGTCAGAATAGTCTAACCTTTAGTAATACTATAATTGATCTGTCAGACATCTGCTGTTATAATGAATTTTTACACAACTGTACTATTTGACTCATCAGGGGAATGTATCCGGTGTGACTCGGTTATATCACTTACAGTCTAGTCCATTCATCTTTCACACTCACATTTCTAGTAATCTCATATTGCCAGTGGTATGCTACTGCTGTCATCAAACATTATGCAAGTTTGGTCATCAGAATACGAGCAAGCCAAACCAGGTACTTAAAAGACCATCATCAATAAATCTATCTTAGTTTCTATGTCATCTTCCTTTTTGATCTTGAAAATTAAAAAAAAAATTAGCACAAGTAACATACAGATGTTTCCGCTTACGTCTTTGTTGCCCCTATTCATTTCAACATTTTTAGTTATGCTATACATTGCTTGTTTACCAAATTGTATGCGTTATTACATTTATTATAACCTTCCTAATAGTTCTTTACTCATCTCTGTATATATGCATTGTATTATGAAAGTACCTCCAAATTTCCTTATTTCCACTGTTTATAATAATAATATCCATGCCAATAGTATCATCTGTATTATTCCTGGTTGTCATTATCATATTGGCTGCACATTTTGGTTGTTGATTTTCCCTTCCCACCCTATTATCTAGACTTGTGTCCCAAAAAATAGGTAATATTGAGTTATCACTTGTGACATAGGCAAGTTGACATTCATATAAAATTAATTAAACTATATTAACATAAACATTATACTTCACATAGATATTGCTATGTATTATATAACCTAAGCAATATTACATAAACTTATTCAATTCCTGCCTTTTTTTAAACAAAAAACATCTTTATTATTAAGCCATCACTTATTACATAGGCAATCATACATTTATATAAAAACAAACCACACCGACACAATCCTTGTTGTCAGTATTTTACCTCACAGACCATACTGACACACTCCCAGTTGCAAACATTATAATATACCCAGGTTTCTCACTCAAACATTACATATTAAGTCCTGCCATATTTTAAACCTCATTCTTCCCTTGTATGTATTATTCCCACAATTCCCATTTTTTTGCTATGTAGTTTGCTGACCCTTTTCTAAAGATCTCCGTTCCAGTTGTTTTATCTCTGTTATAATATTCACTACTTCCAGTATAGTTGGCTTAGATTTTGATTTCCATTTTCTAGTAATTGCTTTCTTTGCAGCCACCATTATTAGACACAGCAAAGCCTTACCATGTGTAGACAATTTGGATTCTGTATCGTAGCTCAGAAAAATCATCTCCCTCGTCAGACCAATCTGCCCACCCAGCATCCCCAACAGTGCATCCCGTAGGGAATCTTTAAAGTCCACCAACTCTCCTCACTCCCAGAAAATGTGTTTCCAATTATCTCTCTTCCCCTTCACACCTCCAATATTTACTGTCTGCCTGATGAAAATTATCTGGAGTCAGCTTGGGGTATAGAAATATCTGTACAAACATTTCCAGGCAAAAATCATAAATCCTCTAGATTTTGTTGCATATTTGGGAGACATACATATATTCTCCACTTGTTTCTTTGTGAATTGCTTATCCAGTCTCCCTTTCCAATCCTTTCTAACCTCCTCTGAGTGATTGTTATAGTTATCATGCAGTATTTTATATGCTGTACTAATTATTTATTTTTAAAATGCAGCTTATGTTCTAGATTCTTTTAAAAACTCTACCAGTGCTAGTCTTTCAGTTAGGACCCCCTATTTCTTTGTCTTTGACTATACTCTGATATCATTCCCTGATAGGGAAGGCAATCTGCAACCTGCAGTCCAAATAAGTTCTTGGCATCTTCCCATTCTATCATCTTTCCCTCTATAGTTATTTGCTCCTAATATCTTGGTTCCTTTGCCAGTTTTCTCCAAATCAATTCCAGCCCCTTCTTGCCTATTGTCTGTATCCTAACTGCAGTCATCCCTATCTGCAGAATCTGCTTTTTCCATTCCCGTGTTGGTTTAGTTCTTGGAATACTTTCTGCTATTTTATGGATAAAATATTCTGTGTGATTATTGTTGTTGTTCTTAAAGGCCTGCATCCAGAATCCCAGTAGTCTTGTTTCTTGAGCCCCCCCCCCCCCGATTTCACCATTATCCCTTTCCACCTTTCCACTTTGAAATAAAGTTTTCTACTTGTGCTATGTACAGGAGTCTTAACTGTGTAACTCTGAAATACCCCTTCAAATTGGGTAGTCCTAATCTGCCCTGTTCTGCTGGAAGGATCATCTTATCCCACTTGACTTTTCCCGTCTTCTCCTCCCTAATGGTCCTTCAGCTCTTTATTATTTGCTCATAAAGCTTTTCTGGTTGATAAAAATATGCCTGACCTGTGTATAAGACTAAAGGGACTAAAAACATTTTAACTGCATGTATCTTACTATCCATATCCATATAACAAAAGTTTCCATTTTCTCAGTTTTTGCATTATCTTTTGTTTAGTCTCTTCTCTCATATCCTTAGCTGCCACACTAGAATCATTTTAATCCATACTCCTAAATACTTAATTTTATTATATCCCCGTAAATGTGTGTTCCTGAACCAGTTCATATGTGGGTTCATAATGTACCGCTATTGCCTTTGTTTTAGCTTCATTAATTTTGTATCCCAAAAAGATCTGAAACTGTCTCAAAATGTTCCACAACACTGTAATGTCTTTTTCTGGTTTTGACAGGTATAAAATAATATCCTCTTCAAATAAAGCCAGCATTTTTTTCGACAGCCATACCAATTATATCCTTGAATTTCTGAGTCCCTTATTTTCTTTGCTAGTGGTTCTAAATATAATGCAAATAATAAAGGTGAGAAAGGACACCACTGCCTGGTTCCTCTGCTCAAGCAGAAATTATCAGAGAGGACCCCACCCACTTTCATTTTCACTTCCCATCTCTCATATATCCTCCTAATCAACTATAAATTTTTTTCAGGAAATGCAAATGCTTCCATTGCCCTGCTCATAAAGTCCCAGCTTGCTCTCAAATACTTTTTCAGTGGTATTTCTTACATCCTTTGGATCATCAATATTCTGCTTCATGTTGTCAAATGTTTGCCTCACCTCCACAAAACCACATTGATGTATATCTATCAGTTTTGGCATTACTTTTACCATTCTTTTAGCCATTATGGATATGAACACTTTATAATCATGGTTTAGGATTGAAATGGGCCTGTATGAAGCTGGATCTGACGGATCTTTACCCTCTTTAGGTATTACAGCTACCACTACCTTCTTCCAAGACACAGTGGTACTTCTTCTCCTCTTAAGAAACTGTTAAACAAAACCTTCCAGATTTTTCAGTTTTTTTTCCTCTTGGCTTCCATACTTGCACAGGAATACCATCTATTCATGGGGACATTCCTGTAGATTGGTTATACATCACAATTTTTATCTCATCTGCTCCTTTCCTAACCGTTAGTATATTGAGCCTCATCTGCCTCTTACCCTGGTGTATTTAATTCTTCCATAAACATTTCCATTTGTATCTTTTTCTTGATTTTCATATTTCTCTGCTTTATAGAGACTCTCATAGTAGAATTTATAATACCTCTACGGGATCTCTTGTTACCTTCCTTGTACTTTCTGTTGGCTGAGTCGTGCTAAAAGTTTTTATGCTCTAGTGGTATCAAAAAACATTTGCTTAACAGCAGTCTTTCTAAGCTCTTGCATATTATCAAGGTAATCTCTTATTTTTTGCTTAGCATTCTGCAGTTTATCCTCTTCTTGTTCTGTGAGAGTTCCCCTATTTTGCAATACTTTATCATTTGTCAGTCCCTCTAAATAATTCTTGTTACTTCTTAACCATAGCTCCCTTTCTTTTATTTCCACACTATTTTTAAACTCCACCTTAATTTTATACCACTCACTAACTGTATTTTCAGAAGAAATTTCTATACTGTCTAATACCTCCTGAATAATCTCCACTACCCATTCCTTAAATTCCTCTATTTTCAACAGGTAGGTGAGAAAGCTCCAATGTCTCATTTTTATTTTATTACCCAATGCTTTTATTTTAGCTATTATTGGCACATGGCCTGAAATAGTTATTGGGTGAGTATCAAGACCTTCAATTAAATGCACACATTCCAATGAAATGTAAATTCTGCCTAGCCTAGCCTAGGTTTTATGTTTTATGGAATAATATGTAAATTCACCACAGTCCAAATGCAGAGCAGCCACAAACAGAGACGGGGTTCCACGCAATCAAATTGAGTAAAATACCAGTCACAGTAGCGAAACCCCTGATGGCAATGAAACGCTGGATATAATCCAAAGGATGAAACGCTTAATGTTCTTCTGCAAGTTCAAAAACCATTTATTAATAAAGTAGAGTGAGCGCTTTCGCCATAAGGCTTCTTCAAACTCTTAAAACAGTTAAAAACTACTTTAAAATCCTTTATAAAACATTCAGTGTGCCTTCATTGGTTAAAAATACGTCACAGTTTAAAACCTTAAAGCAGTATTTCATGTGTAATATATTAACTTCTAAATACTATTCTATCATTGCAAATCACAGAGTCTGTCAACAATACATAGGTCAGACTACATACATATACGTAAAATAAATTAATATACAAATCATGACTTCTAAACACATCTAATAAACTGAATAGTAATTGGGAATGGATGAATGAATCGAAAATTGATATGTGTATTCCCCATAAAGTCAAAAAGGGCCAGGAAGACAACAATGAAAGTGAACAGGGACATTCAAGAATCTTTATGGGGAATACACATATCAATTTTCGATTCATTCATCCATTCCCAATTACTATTCAGTTTATTAGATGTGTTTAGAAGTCATGATTTGTATATTAATTTATTTTACGTATATGTATGTAGTCTGACCTATGTATTGTTGACAGACTCTGTGATTTGCAATGATAGAATAGTATTTAGAAGTTAATATATTACACATGAAATACTGCTTTAAGGTTTTAAACTGTGACGTATTTTTAACCAATGAAGGCACACTGAATGTTTTATAAAGGATTTTAAAGTAGTTTTTAACTGTTTTAAGAGTTTGAAGAAGCCTTATGGCGAAAGCGCTCACTCTACTTTATTAATAAATGGTTTTTGAACTTGCAGAAGAACATTAAGCGTTTCATCCTTTGGATTATATCCAGCGTTTCATTGCCATCAGGGGTTTCGCTACTGTGACTGGAATATGTAAATTCACTCCAAACTCCTACTACTGAATTCACATCTTCGATGCTAAATATTTTCATAAATTTCTTCCTTTATTTTATTTTCCCTTCTTAGCCCCCTAGACACATCTTCACTGCTGCAAGTCAAATTCCATTCCCCACCTATAAGTAATATTCCTTGCTGAAAACTGATTATTTCTCCCAGAATTTTCTTAACCTCCATTGTAGGACTTTTAGGTGGAATGTAAGTATATGCCAGTGTAATCCTCCTCCTTTGCCAGTAGCCCATTAGCACTACAAATCTGCCATTATTATCTTTTTTTATCATCATGTATCACTATTGGAGCTCCTCCTGCAAGTAATATAAGTACTATTCTTGTTCTTTGTCCCAGGTATTCTGCTGAATAACCTTCCTGAAAACCTTTCTTTATCAAATTCACATATTCATTTCTAAGTGTCTGTCTTGCAACATAGCTCTTTGCACTCTATATTTTTAATATAGTTCACTACTCTTTCTTGTTTGTATTTATCTGAGAGTCCATTTACATTTAAAGGCATTAATGAAAACATCATTGCATTAAAAAGGTATTGTTTCCACCTGTTATCTATAACACCATTTTTGTTAAATATCTAGTTCCAGTTCTTGTGTTACATGCATACACTGTTTGGCAGGTTGAACTTTTATACAGTTATACATATTCACGGACTTGAGTTAACCAAAAGAAAGGTTATCCATGCTAAGATGCATGATATAACCTGTGCTTTTACTAACTGCTGATTGGTTTTGTCTTATCTTTATAGCTGTCACAGCTGGAAAAAACAGTGTATGTTTTCAGAGAACATTAACTACCTTAGGAAGGTCCCTGAATGCCTTCAGAGCACACTACCTCCTAGCCAGTTTCTCTTTTCTCCCCCAGCCAGTCACTCTCCATCAAACTGTAGCCCGTTTCTCTTTATCAGATTGTCTCCAGGGAGACATGAGAACCAGGCAGACCGTTTCTGTTTATCAGATTGCTTCCATGGAAACATGAAGACCAGCTGTAGAATTACTTGAGCATACATGTATTTGCTAGAAAAAAGAACTCATAATATTCAATGTTCTTTTTCATTTACTTGCTGTCTTTCAAAACGTGTTACCAAATCAATCTAAGGCATTTAATCCAGTTATTCTCCCATGCAAGAATGAGAAAAATCACATTCATTTTTCTTTTATCACGTTTTTTTACCAGGCTTTTTTTTCACATTACATGCCTACATTTCTTAAACCCGATCAAGAAGAAAGAGGGAAGAAGGGAGAAAGAAAAGAAGAAAAAAAAGAACAGCAGCACCTGTTTACAGTCCTCATTACACTTATATCTAACTGAAAAAAATTACTTTATAGCATGTAAAGAAAACCACATACCCTTTGCTTACAGTTAAATTTCTCCCACCTCTTTCCCTCCCCAAAGCACTTTTCCGAACATTAATGGCAGGAAGTATGACATATGCTTTAGAGTCCCCCACAACTCCAGCAAATTCTGAAAAAGTCCAGTATTTTCAGATTTTCTTGTTCTGTCATATTTCACCGATAAAATTATTGCATTCTAATCACATATTACATTACTGGTTTTATTACTGTTCATCTCCGAAATCCTGTCTCTGCTTCATTTCCAACTTACCCTCAATTCTTCTAGTCTACTCTCATGCTCCCTTCCTTCTCTCCAACATTTTCAGTTGAATATTTTGAAAAGGTTTCACAGGTACAGTCCCTCTGTGGTGTTTATTTCCAGAAGAACAAGAAGCAGAATCTCCTTTAGTTTCACAGCTTACTTTTTATTGTACAAACTTTTGTATTTCCTCCTTAGCATGTACTTCATGAAAAAATTATTTTGACTCTCCAGGGAAGAATACATTGGAGTTAGCTGGGTACAGCAGTTTGAATCTCACACCTGCATCTTGAAATTCCATAGTGGAATAAATTTGCTCCTCTTCTCTCTGATGTGCAATGGGTAATCATTCTCCACAAACATTCTGCTGTCTTCCACTTTTAGTACTTTGTCCTTCTGCCAGAATCAACTCCTTCTGCTGGTGGGATTGCATCTTAAAGGTCTATTAAAGGTCATGCCTGCTTTCTTGTAGCCAGGTTTGGAGCATACGAATGGTGTGCCCTTTCAACTAACAAGTCCTGCTGGGGAGTACCAGTTGCTTATTTGTGCGTTCATAAAATTAATGCAGTCTATTCCGTCCGGCTTCTCTGGTATAGATGAAAATCTCAGGTTTTCCCTGTGTGCTGTGTCCTCTATTGCTATTATTTTTTAAATATCTTTTCCTGTGCAATCTCATATTCAGCCAGCCTTTTCTTAATTTTGACCTCTGATTTTTGCAGCTTTATCACCTCATCTGAGTATCTGTTTAAAGCTTTTTCCATTTTTTCCAGCCTTTTTGTTTGTGTTGATATACTCCATCACTGTTTTGTTTATTTTAATGAGGCCTGTATGCAGTTCTCTTGTATCTTCCTGTAGGTTATTGGAAGTCATATCTGAAGGTTGCATTGCTTTTTGCTGAACAGCTGCAGAACTTTCCCCAGTCAGTGTTTCTTCCTCACTTTTTGTAGTTTATTTTTTTCCAGGTCCTCTATTTCTTTATTCCTGTCATCCAGGCAGTGCACTTACTGACCAGTTTCTGAAATTTACCTATAAACAAGTCTAATGGCCTTCTCTGCTGAGTTTCTGTTTTCACACCAGGAGAACTAGAAATAAGCTGTTGCTCATTGTGCAGCCATCTTGGAAGTCTTCGACATGCTGATTCTTGAGTCAGATAAAAATCATGCTTCAACCTCCCCATCTTAGGATTCACTTTTTGAAATACCATCCATAAGATGAAGGTATTTTTCAGCTTGGAGGCACAGCATTACCCCCGGTTTAACAAAAGAGTTAGAAAATTTCTTAGGCTTTCTGAACACACACTTCTGGCCATTCCTAAAGGATTAAAAGTTAGGGATGATGTTAACCTAAGTCACTTAATCAGACACTGCTCGCAAGCTGAGCCTAAAAAAGGTCCACTGAGATCAGTGCTGTACCCTGGAAAACTTATGCACTAAATAAATAATCCTGGACTCTTCTCTTCAGCCTGACTGTCAACCACCTGCTCTCAGGAAACTAGACCATTTTTACACACTCTTTAAACCTATGTGTGGCTTTCTCAGGTTCCAAAGAGATCCAAAGGCAGTGCCTTTGGGAACCATTGCCTATTGAGAAAAAAAGTTAGGATCCTGAATAAATTTAACAAAAATGTATTCATGTCTGCTACCTTGGCCATGAGAGCTAATTGTCAGTTTAATATGGTTACATTCCTGAATACCCTTTTCAGATCAGATGAATGAAAAATTGGAGGGGATGGAAGACAGAACTGTCTACAAAGAATTGTTAGAACTCTGCAGCTGTTCTTGGGTTTTAAAACATTATTTACATTGTGACTTTGATCCTTTTAAGCAACTAATAAGACAGCAGCTTCATGTTCTGTGATCGAGGGATGCCTGGTTAAGAGAACAGAATCTTCATGAGCATGTAAAATTGGAAATCCTAAATGTACCTCTGGACAAGTGTGCCATCCCCCCTCTGGGCAAAGGAGCCTGAATCCTCACCACTGACACCTGTGAGGGATGTTCACTTGGAAGAAAGAAAGATATAAACAGTATTTCCAGATGCACTCTCTGCACCAAGCACAATTTCCTTAAGAGCACAAAGGGAACGCACTCAGTTTGGGGTCTGTGTTTCCGTCTCTCTATCCCTCTCTCTCTCTCTCTCTCTCTCCAGATCACCAGTAAGACTCCCCACTGGCACAGCTGTAGGGTTAAGTACTCAGCAAAGTGTCCCAAGCCAAGTCCTGCAGCACCCTGTCTGTGAAACCAGTGCTCTGTGTCCCTGGTCTACACGCACACGCACACACACACACACACATGCACACACACACCTGGGTAAGGCTAGTACAGATTTACTAGATATGCCCCTCTGCCCAGAGTATAAGCTAGATACTACCAACAGGATACTCCAAAGCCAGCTACTGTAAAGTTTATACAAGGGTCCCCAATTATCAGTGGCGGCTGGTGACTTCAAATTAAAGGGAGGCTGCAGGAGACAGCTGAATGGGTGGGGCCAGTGGGAAGGGGTGTGACCAACTAGAAAGGGGTGGAGCTATGCTCAAAACCATAACCACTGGAATTTTAATTAAATACACTACCCTGGGTGCCAAACCATCATTACGAGAGTCCAATCAAGACAAAATGAAGTGTAGAAGAAAAAAATATTTCAATGCATTGGCTGCATGACAACTTACTTAATATCTAGTTGGAAACACAAAAGTTGTGAGGCATGAAAAAATAAATTGCTTTTTAAATACATTACTGGAATGCCAGTCAAAATCAAGTATAAAAAAACAAGCAACACTCTGCTCAAACCACTTCTCCTTGCACTGCAGTTGTAATTATAATTTATATTCAGCTTTATAAAATTACCCAGTAACATGCTGAAAGTAGCAATCTCTGTGATACCCCCACTTGTAAAAATGTTTCTTATCCAAAAAAGACCTGCTGCCTGACAACAACTATCTACTTATTTCATGGGGAACACATGATCAAAGTAAAAAATGAAAAGCGAACAAGAAACAAGCTCAAGATAAATTGCTTAAAGGATTACTGCACAAGTTATGGGACCACACATGATAGATTGGCTTTCTGTTTAGTTTACATGTAAAGCCTGCAAAGATAACTGCAAGTCTCCAACAAATGTAATGAGCTTCTGAAAATACTGTAATCCTGTCCTTTATTTTTAATTCTTTAACAGTATGCTTATTAAATCTTACTTGCAGCTTACAATCTCCGACAAGCTTACCTGATGGGTCATTAAACCATTGCTACTTTAATATAGAGCAACAGGGCACTACAACAGCATGCATTTTCTGAATAATAAGAAGCATAAATCAACAGTATAAAAATATGACAGAAAATCAGAACATTCTGCAAAATCAAGGACAGATGAAAAGCCACGGTCGTACTTGTGGTCTACCTTGGATGGGGGAATACGCTGCACACTTACACTGCATAACTGCTTCTTGCCTTGCTTGAACACATCCAGAGCCACTTCAATGTGGAGTGGGGTGCAACAAGTAGGTCACATTTTTTAATGTCTCTGGCTGACTGTGATGGCTCTGACACTCATACCTCTCAACCTCAGAGCAAGAAATCTGGACAAAGCCATACATAGAAGTGGGACACAGGCCAAAAAATACAGTTTTTAAATATTGCTCTTATAAACTTAGAAAGAGAATAGAATAGTAGTAGGTCTAGCGTTAGTGTGAATTTTTGAAGGGTATGAAATCTGAAACTCAAATGTCTGCCATTATTTTCTAACTTCAATCTTTAATGATTTGCTACTAATTTGCCAGAAAACCACAATTTTATGAAAAACAGACCAAAAATGTTAAGCAAAAATATAAAATTAAGAAAACAATAAGTGAATCCAACAAAGCACAGTACCAATGTAAAATCCGAAATCCTTTACTTGCAAGCACTTTCGTGTAACAAATTACATACACTTCTTCAGACAAGTTAAAATTATATCTTTTTAAGAAAATTATTACATACTACTTATCATGACTTATAACTAATAACTATTAAATAGTAAATAAAAAATACAGGATAATAAATTCACTAATAACAAATTCAGCGAGTTGAAAAAATTCAGCGAGTTGAAAAAATACTATAGGTATAATCAAATGTGTACATATATAAATATAAATAAATAAATATATAATACACATTGATCACCAAAAAAAAACAATATTTATTCATTTAATTAATCAAATTCATTTCACCAACCTATCTTTGTTTCTGTTCATATGCCCAAATTACTCGAATTTTTCCATTCTCATTCGAATAACTGAACTCATAAAAACTAAATATTTTTTATTGTTGTTATTGTTGTTGTCATTACTACGAGGTTCACCTGATAAGAGCTTTCTGCTTTAGCAGACATTTAATAGAACACATCCCAGTAATCCCTGGGTACACATATGCATTTGTTTTAAGTTGCCACAGTAGCTCGCATTCTTCTAACTTAAGGTGCCATGGCCCACCTCTAGAATTAATTTCTACTTTTTGGACTACATTAAACAAGAAACTATGATTATTATTTTCCATGATATGTTTTGCTAGGGAGTTGGATATAACTCCCTTAGAAATTGCATACATATGTTCATAAATACGTAAATGGCGTTCAGTTTTCCCAAAATAGAACGCAGGGCATAGTGTACAAGTAGCAAGGTACACTACGCCTTGACTAAAACAATCACATCTATGGTTAATGTAGTATCTCACTCCTCGGACAGAAAAAGTGGCTCCAGTTTTAATATACTTACAATAGCCACAATGACCACACTTAAACATACCTTTATTAGCCCTATATGTTCTAGGAGGGAGCTCAAGTAGTGTTTTCAATGAAGGCGCTTTTCTGTATACCACCACTGGTTTTGATCCCAGGTTAGCATTGAAGTGTAAACCTTGTGTTAGAAATTCCCAGTTATTGTTCAATATCGACGGGTATCTGCTGCTAATTCGTTATATTGGGTCAAGAAACTAGTATTAAAATTGGTGTTTACCTGTCTATCCTCTATGTTAATAGAGGTATCTACTAGGTCCGTTTCACATATTGTATCCAATACAGGAATTTCATTGTTTATCTTTAAAATAGGTCCCAACAGACCACTGCGTCTCTTTGTCTCGACCTCCCGAATAACCAAATTAACTAATCTACTGGGATATCCTCTATTTCTAAACATGCCTGCTAGAAGGCTACATTCTTCTCTGAAAATAGTATCTTCAGAGCACATACGAGAGGCGCGCACGACCTGGCCCTTTACTACACCCTTTTTCTGAAACAAAGGGTGAGAGCTGGAAAAATGCAAAAAAGAATTGCTATAATGGGGTTTCCTATAAATACTAGTAGTAAACCTCCCCTTTTCAGTGTCTTTTTTTATCAATATGTCCAGAAAGTTAATTGATGCCTCGTCAAAGTTGTAAGTGAACTTCAAAAATGGGACAAAAGAGTTCATCAAATCAATCAATTGTATAGCTTCTTCTTTGCTTCCTTTAATAATCATCAGGATATCGTCTTGGTACCTTGTGTACCAAATGACTATATCTTTATACAATTGGTGCAAAAATAAATAAGTGTGCTCCCAAAAAGCCATAACGGAGTTTGCAAAGGTTCCCCCACATGGGGAACCCATTGCTACTCCAGTCACCTGTAAATATAATTCCTTTTTGAACATAAAATTGTTGTTCAACACTAATTCAAGTAGACCGACAATTAAGTCTATTTCATCACCTGGGAGATGCTTACTTAGTAGGAAATCTCTGACCCAGTTAGTACCGGTCTCTTGTGGGATTGATGTATACAGGTCCTTAACATCCGCTGTCAAAAACCTTAGGTTTCCCTCAAATGGAATATGGTTAAGACTATCAAGGACAAACCAAGAGTCCTTGCAGATTTGGGATTCATTTTTAAGGACCTCTTTAAGCTTGTTGTCTACCCACTTAGCACACGCATAGGTGATGGATTGACGTCCGTCAATTATGGGTCTAAAAGGGGGGGTCTGATTGTCCTTATGAAGCTTTGGAACCCCGAAGATAACTGGAATCATTGGAGCTGGCATAGTAAGATATTGATATAACTCAGTACTAATACTGCCATCAATGAATAAATCACTTAGAAAATCCTTAACTTTCTTATAAGACTGGTTTAACTCGTTTCTTGAAACCTGTCTATAGTTACTAGTTGACAGCATGTCTTTCATTATAGTCTCATAGTTATCTTCGTACATAAGGACAGCCCCCCCACCCTTATCAGGTTTCATTGTTCTTATATTATGTGCTTTAATTGAAGCAATAAGGTTTTGGTTTTCCAAGTTGAGGTGTCTGTTCTGATAAAATTCATTGTTCAGTGCTCTCAGGTGAACCTCAGTAATTCTTTCAAATAACAACAAGTTGTTGTCGAGTGGGGGATTATACGTACTTGCCACACGTTCTATACTTAGCAAATTGTTATTTTCACCCATCAACATTCTCTAATTCAATTTACGTACATATAACTTAAAATCACACAACACTTTAGCTATGTCGGGTTTCTGTGGTAATACAAAATTGAAACCCTTAGCTAATAATTCAACAAAGTCATGTGAAACACTAAAAGAAGTGTAATTATATACGCAAACTGCAACTTTAATAGGTACGAATACGATTATGGCCGGATATATTCAAGTATTGATTCACTTCTTGCCAAGATTAGTGAAACAAAGAAGCGAAAGCTTAACAGAGACAAATTAGCGTACGCTGATGGCAAAGCGTACCCGGATCCACCTTCTAATAAAGTTTCCAACGATTTTCATTCTGAGACAGTGAGTGGTACCGATCGGACTAATAATAACGTAGTACCTAGTCCGGCAAGTGGTTCCGAGTCATCTAATGAACCAATCTCTCCTTCCGCAATCCAGTCTAACCAAATAAGAAGAAGCAAGCGTGTTCAAAATCAACAAAATCAACGCAAACACCAGCAAAATAATCAAACCGACATGGAGTATAATAACAACCAAGATTTTCAGCGTGTAGCACCCAATACCAAGCGGAAGAACGGGAACTGGTCGAAGAAGACCCAGAACAAGAAGACGTACAATCGCCGCAGGAGGTAATAGCAATATTAGAAAATGATTACCCTGCGATTATCTACAGCGACAGCAAAGATTTTTTGCGTATATAATTACACTTCTTTCAGTGTTTCACATGACTTTGTTGAATTATTAGCTAAGGGTTTCAATTTTGTATTACCACAGAAACCCGACATAGCTAAAGTGTTGTGTGATTTTAAGTTATATGTACGTAAATTGAATTTGAGAATGTTGATGGGTGAAAATAACAATTTGCTAAGTATAGAACGTGCGGCAAGTACGTATAATCCCCCACTCGACAACAACTTGTTGTTATTTGAAAGAATTACTGAGGTTCACCTGAGAGCACTGAACAATGAATTTTATCAGAACAGACACCTCAACTTGGAAAACCAAAACCTTATTGCGTCAATTAAAGCACATAATATAAGAACAATGAAACCTGATAAGGGTGGGGGGGCTGTCCTTATGTACGAAGATAACTATGAGACTATAATGAAAGACATGCTGTCAACTAGTAACTATAGACAGGTTTCAAGAAACGAGTTAAACCAGTCTTATAAGAAAGTTAAGGATTTTCTAAGTGATTTATTCATTGAAGGCAGTATTAGTACTGAGTTATATCAATATCTTACTATGCCAGCTCCAATGATTCCAGTTATCTTCGGGGTTCCAAAGCTTCATAAGGACATTCAGACCCCCCCCTTTTAGACCCATAACTGACGGACGTCAATCCATCACCTATGCGTGTGCTAAGTGGGTAGACAACAAGCTTAAACAGGTCCTTAAAAATGAATCCCAAATCTGCAAGGACTCTTGGTTTGTCCTTGATAGTCTTAACCATATTCCATTTGAGGGAAACCTAAGGTTTTTGACAGCGGATGTTAAGGACCTGTATACATCAATCCCACAAGAGACAGGTACTAACTGGGTCAGAGATTTCCTACTAAGTAAACATCTCCCAGGTGATGAAATAGACTTAATTGTCGGTCTACTTGAATTAGTGTTGAACAACAATTATTTTATGTTCAAAAAGGAATTATATTTACAGGTGACTGGAGTAGCAATGGGTTCCCCATGTGGGGGAACCTTTGCAAACTCCGTTATGGCTTTTTGGGAGCACACATTTATTTTTGCACCAATTGTATAAAGATATAGTCATTTGGTACACAAGGTACCAAGACGATATCCTGATGATTATTAAAGGAAGCAAAGAAGAAGCTATACAATTGATTGATTTGATGAACTCTTTTGTCCCATTTTTGAAGTTCACTTACAACTTTGACGAGGCATCAATTAACTTTTTGGACATTTTGATAAAAAAAGACACTGAAAAGGGGAGGTTTACTACTAGTATTTATAGGAAACCCCATTATAGCAATTCTTTTTTGCATTTTTCCAGCTCTCACCCTTTGTTTCAGAAAAAGGGTGTAGTAAAGGGCCAGGTCGTGCGCGCCTCTCGTATGTGCTCTGAAGATACTATTTTCAGAGAAGAATGTAGCCTTCTAGCAGGCATGTTTAGAAATAGAGGATATCCCAGTAGATTAGTTAATTTGGTTATTCGGGAGGTCGAGACAAAGAGACGCAGTGGTCTGTTGGGACCTATTTTAAAGATAAACAATGAAATTCCTGTATTGGATACAATATGTGAAACGGACCTAGTAGATACCTCTATTAACATAGAGGATAGACAGGTAAACACCAATTTTAATACTAGTTTCTTGACCCAATATAACGAATTAGCAGCAGATACCCGTCGTATATTGAACAATAACTGGGAATTTCTAACACAAGGTTTACACTTCAATGCTAACCTGGGATCAAAACCAGTGGTGGTATACAGAAAAGCGCCTTCATTGAAAACACTACTTGAGCTCCCTCCTAGAACATATAGGGCTAATAAAGGTATGTTTAAGTGTGGTCATTGTGGCTATTGTAAGTATATTAAAACTGGAGCCACTTTTTCTGTCCGAGGAGTGAGATACTACATTAACCATAGATGTGATTGTTTTAGTCAAGGCGTAGTGTACCTTACTACTTGTACACTATGCCCTGCGTTCTATTTTGGGAAAACTGAACGCCATTTGAAACAACGTATTTATGAACATATGTATGCAATTTCTAAGGGAGTTATATCCAACGCCCTAGCGAAACATATCATGGAAAATAATAATCATAGTTTCTTGTTTAATGTAGTCCAAAAAGTAGAAATTAATTCTAGAGGTGGGCCATGGCACCTTAAGTTAGAAGAATGCGAGCTACTGTGGCAACTTAAAACAAATGCATATGTGTACCCAGGGATTAATGGGATGTGTTCTATTAAATGTCTGCTAAAGCAGAAAGCTCTTATCAGGTGAACCTCGTAGTAATGACAACAACAATAACAACAATAAAAAATATTTAGTTTTTATGAGTTCAGTTATTCGAATGAGAATGGAAAAATTCGAGTAATTTGGGCATATGAACAGAAACAAAGATAGGTTGGTGAAATGAATTTGATTAATTAAATGAATAAATATTGTTTTTTTTGGTGATCAATGTGTATTATATATTTATTTATTTATAGTTATATATTTATATATGTACACATTTGATTATACCTATAGTATTTTTTCAACTCGCTGAATTTTTTCAACTCGCTGAATTTGTTATTAGTGAATTTATTATCCTGTATTTTTTATTTACTATTTAATAGTTATTAGTTATAAGTCATGATAAGTAGTATGTAATAATTTTCTTAAAAAGATATAATTTTAACTTGTCTGAAGAAGTGTATGTAATTTGTTACACGAAAGCGCTTGCAAGTAAAGGATTTCGGATTTTACATTGGTACTGTGCTTTGTTGGATTCACTTATTGTTTTCTTAGCTTTCGTAACTTTTCGAAGTTCCTTGTGTTTTTTATGGCAAAAATATAAAATTGCCACACAGTACAGCTGGGAACCTGTCAAAGAAGGGACACCTTTTTAAAATTAGTACTGTTAACTTGAGCAGCTGACAAAATCAGAGCATCTACATGCATTTCTGAAATAAATGTAATCTATAACTGATAATTACAGTTATAATTGTAAACCCTCCACATTTTCTTCCAAAATTCCCATTTTGCAGAGGGATTATTAGGGGGAGAGCAACATTGAGGCAAAATTGGGGACAGTTGAGAGGTTTGGATATTCCTAATTCTGTAAAGCGATTTATTTGCACGTACCTCTCAACCTCTTAATGCAGGAAATCTGGGCAAGGCCAAATATATTTGGGGAACATACAAACAGTACTAAAAATTGCTCTTGTATAAACTTAAGACAGTTGATAGAATAACAGGTCTTTGCTTTAGCATGCATTTTTCTGAAGGTTATGACGTCTGAAACTCAATGTCTGTCATTATTTAGTGACTTCATTCCGAAATGATTTGGCAGAAAACCACAAATTTTGAGGAACAAACCAAAAATAAGAAGCAAAAATCTATTCATTCTGCAAAATTCTGGACAGTTGAAAGGTATAGTTCAGCCAGGGCTGTCTGAGTTTGCTGCCCTTCCCCCTTCACAAAGTCATGGTCCAATGGAGCGTCCCTCCTGCAGCCATTCCAATGTTCCATTCCTTGGTTATTTCGCCCCATTTGCCATCAACACTGTAATGTGCATACTGCTTTACTTCTGCAATGATATGGATTTCATTTGAAAGTTTTATTTTATATTTTACAGCATAAACCCTAATAGATATCTGCTAAACAAAACAATACATTCTCACAATGAAAATAGACTTTGCATTAAAACTTCTCTGCCCTTGAAAATCACATTCATTGAAACAGCATTGAAACCTACATTCAAAGAAAATACATTTTGCCAGTGGCAGATAAAGATTAATTTTGGGCTGTTTTGAAATCATAGGCCCCTTGAACATGAAACATGCACATACTCTTTGATACACCTTCCTGACTGTATTAAATTATATTCTTTGTACAGTACAGTACAGTTGTTAGAGGGCATTTTAAATGTATTGTTTTGAACATTTTTCCAGTAAACAATGAAACAAAATACATGCACCAATAATGACAACACTGCCGAATTCAGAACATTTTCCATCATAAAAGTCTACTCAAACTTCTACAGTCCACCAGTATCAGTAAATATGCACAATTTCTGAAGAAGTAAAAGTCATCTAAATAATTCCACATTAAAGAAATATGTTAACTAATGAAGAGGTTCCTGCTAGCAAACAACTTTTTATGTCATTGTTTCATCCACAAATAAAGTGCCTGTTGACCTTGAGGAATAAATTACCTATGTTGCATTAAAAAAATGATAAGCTAGTAATATCGCAATAGGGAATGGATGGCAAACTGATAACAGATTCATAGTTACTAGGTATCTTCGCCAAAGAGGACTGCAGCATCCATCCCCTTTACAACAGAGTACAGTATCAACAGTACATCTACCTACTGTGAGAGTAGAACCCACAGCCTTCTGTATCAAAAGAAAGTACGCTACCTGTTGTGCTATTAACAATGAAAGCAGACTCTGCATAAGCAGCACTAAACTTTTGTTCCCCCTGCAGCTCTCAGATTCTTGTAAAATCTGCTTGACACTCAGCTGTATCTCTGAATTTTGCAGCACAAGAAATCTGGAAAAAGCAAAAAATTATTTGGGTGGGCGGAGACAAAGCCCAAAAACCAGGGACACATTTTAAACATTGCTTGTATAATGTTGGAAAGTTGCTAGAATAAAATGCTGTGTTACCACCAATACATTTCACTGCCAAGTTTTGAACCCATGACACTGTGCAAAATAGTCAGAGCAACATACCACTATGCCAAATCATCTATTTTATGAAAGAAAGGAAGACTGAAACTTAAATAGCTACCATTTAGTGAATTCAATTATCACCAAAGCTGTCAACATCTTAGCACAAAACACCTGAACAAAGCCAATAATGGGGGAATACAGCCTCCAAACATATTCAGTGAGTTCACTTATCACCATAGCTCTCAACCTTGGCACAAAAACCTGGACAAAGCCAATAATGGGGGAATACAGTCCAAAAATAGGGACAAATATCCATTGAGGACACCAGAGCAAACCCACAAAAAAAGAGATGACATGCAGACTCCACACAGAAGGCACCCCAGCCAAGAATCAAACCAGACAACCTGCAGCTGTCAGGCAACAATGCTACCACTGCACCACTACACTATTGGATGTGTTAAGTAACAAAAATACAGAAACCACAGATTTTATGAGGAACAGAACAGAACAAATATGAGGCAAAAATCTGCAAATGTCTTAAAAATGGTGGTGGGTAGGGGAATTCAGGCTCTTGTCACTTGGGCCCAAGGTACAGGGTTCAAGCCTTATGCTCTACCCACCACCATGTAACAACTGGGTCATTACACACACACACACACACACACACACACACCTACCTCCATAACGGTCTGTAGTGATCCCGTACTCTGCAGCAGCCCAGCAAAGTCCTCCGTAGTGATCCCGTACTCTGCAGCAGCCCAGCAAAGTCCTCTGTAGTGATCCCGTACTCTGCAGCAGCCCAGCGAGGTCCTCCGTAGTGATCTCATGCTCTGCAGCATCCCAGCGAAGTCCTTCATAGTGATCCTGAGCTCTGCAGCAGACCAGTGAAGTACACAGTAGTGCTGCTGTACTCTGCAGCAGCCCAGCGAAGTCCTTTGTAGTGATCCCGTACTCTGCAGCAACCCAGCAAAGTCCTCTGTAGCGAGCAATATTGCAGCCTGATCACCTGTTTGTCCTCCATAATGACCCGCGCATACTGTTGGGTCTCACGCAAGACGTGAGCCTCCTGCTGTTGGATTTGTGAGATGTGAGTAGGCTGGAGCCTCCAGCCTGTGAGCGATGCAGTCCTGTGACCTTCCAGTCTGTGCGGTCATCACTGCACAGACCTCTGGACTGGAAGGGTGGAGTTTCCTGCCTTCCCTATTCGGACTGCCTAACAGAGCAGTCTGGTGTTCAGGAATGAAGCGCGCATGCGTGCGTGGAGTTTTGGTCTGCCGAACACAGCAGTCAGGAACTAAGCACGCATGCACGGAGTCTGGGACTACTCATGAAATTCTTTTTTAATTTTATTGTTTATGGGGAATTTATTTTATTCATTTTACAGGTAGGGGGGCTGCAGTCCTATAGCACGAGCCACCTCCTGCCAATTATACTGAGTAAAATTAATACTAATACAAATGGTAGTGTTTGACCAGTGCAGTAAGGCTTTCAGGAGTGGCCACAGTGTCACCAAATAAATAAAAGTACTCCCAAAGGTTAAAATTTTCTCTAAAAGACCAGCCACAATGAAACGTTTGAATATAGGCTTTCAGGAGTGGCCACAGTGTCACCAAATAAATATAAGTACTCCCAAAGGTTAAAATTTTCTCTAAAAGACCAGCCACAATGAAATGTTTGAATATATTTAATAATAAATAATAAAAGAACATGAAAATAATAAATATTTATGTACAGTAAACATCAGAGTTTCAGTCACAGGAAATATTAAAATAACACAGATGGAAAGATTCACGCAGATACTGAAAAATAGTAGTTAACTAATCTCACTATATTTTCCTGACCGATCTAAAGAATTACTGTTCCTTAATTTGCTTACTAGATCAAGGCAAGATGAAGTGGATGAGTGGTCTTCCTTTTTTGTCATGTTTCAAAAACGGACTACACTGAGACTTCTGTCTCATCTGGTAATGTAACATAATTTCAGTGTTGGATTACAGAATGACATCACATGCATCTGGCCATCTGACTTCTGGTTCCCATACTACCCTCTTTACTAGAAATGGAACCAGAATCTTGCACATATGCGTTACTGTACACACAGAGCTTTGCTAATATGTGTGTTATAGCATCTGGAAGCCATAAAACCATCTCAGCACTTCCACCCTTCCAGAGTAGCAGTTAGTTCACTGCTAAGAACAATGCAGCAGGATTCCTAGTCTTTGCTTTCACATACATTTTGTCTCTGGCTGTATTTAGAACTGTAAGATACAGTCTTTATGGCCTAAACCAGGCTATTTAATTTCGGATTATTTTTCAAAGTTAGCTGGACTGAGATTAAGCTCCTCTCTCCTACTATCCGCTGTTACATTATATTAATTCCAACAGTTACAATACAGTCTAACAAACCGGTATCTTTCTTTTTCTGTCCAGCAGGACCCACAGTCAGTGGATTATTTTTTTTTAACACAAGTAACTTTACAGATACATTTTCAACACAAGCATCTGTACAAATTAGTTTGATATACAAATATGCAAGTATTAAATACATATATATTAATATAATTAAATAGTATAATTCTAAGTATTATAAATATAATATAATTATATATTATAATTATATAAAATATAATTAAATAATGTTTTAAATTAATTAATATAATTATTTACAAAACTCCAGCTAGCTATGCTGACATGTTGCATATCCACTGCCCTACTTCTTCTGCCATAGCTGGCATTACCTCATTTAGTCACATACAAGAACTTCCTCTCTCGACCTAAAGCTACAGCAACATTTACGAACCTGTAGGAGAAAGCTAAGTCCCTTCAGACTGTAAAGGATTTTCTGCAGGTATAGTCATTGAGGTTCGGTAGGAATTATCCTTCTAAGCCCTCCTAAGATCCTTTCCTGTTTTGTAATCTAGGCAGAGAGGGAGGAAGTCTACAACAGACTACATAGACTACAACAAAAAGATGGCAAGCTCAACAAGGACCTATTGTTTAGTGGACCCTAGCCCCAGGGATCTGGGGGTGGGGAGCAGCTATGACTCAGTTGAGCTCCTCCCTTAAGTCCCATCCTATCCCCACCCCCCACTCACCCACACTGCAGAGCTAGGAGGAAGATTTTTCCTTTTTCTGAACACGTGGTTAGACATTACCCAGGGCCAATGGGTGCTTCATATCATACGGGCAGAATCTAGACTGCAGTTGTTTCACTTCCAAAACTACTACGTATTCTGTCTATCTTGAAAGACCAACTCGGAGAGGCTAAGACCCAAGTCGAGATTCTTTTAGAAGAGAACTCAATAGAACCAGTACCTCAGAAGAAGAAAAAAGAACAGGGCAGTACTCAAGACTATTTCTAGTGCCAAGAAAAGAAGGATCCTGGAGACCAATCCTGGTCTTATTAAGGTTAAACCTGTTCCTTGTGGTCCCCAAATTTAAAATGCCCACTATTGAAAAACTCATGCTTTCCTTGCAGTTTTACATGGTCACTCTAGATCTCAAGGATACATGCCTCAGCATTCCTATAGCAAGTCACACAGGAGGTATCTTTGTTTCAGGGAAGGTGGGAGCCATTTTCAGTTCTGTCCTTTGCTCTCTGGCTTATCTCTTGCATCTACTCCAAAGAAATCTTAGAAAAATGCCTACATAAATAGACATTAAACCACCTCCTCACATATAACCTGCTATCCTCTACCCAGTATGGCTTCCGGCCCAGTCATAGTACTAACACCGCACTATTAAATTTCACCAATACTGTAAGCCTCCTCAAAAATAACCACCTTCTCTCTGCCACCTTCCTTAACATGTCAAAAGCTTTTGGCACTGTATCCCATCCAGTACTCCTTCACAAACTTGCCTCTCTCAATTTCAGCTCCAATACCCTACAATGGTTCCACAGCTACCTCTCCATCTGTGAGCAAGCCACCATATGGGAACACAAATTATCACCCCTTTTACCTATCAATGTTGGCGTCCCACAAGGCTCTATCGTAGGCCCACTTCTCTTTGTTATCTTTACTAATGATCTTTTTAATGCAACCTCACCTGGCTCTATCATCCAATATGCAGATGATGCTTCTCTTATTTGCTCAGCCCCCTCCTTAAATGAACTCCAAGTAAAGTCTCAGACTGCCCTTCAAAACATTGCAAAATACCTCTCAGACCACCAACTCATTCTTAACACTAACGAGACCAAACTTACTGTATTTTCTTATTCCTCCAATAAGAACCAAAAAAAAAACCATCTCTCTGTCTTTGCCTCTAATGGTACAAAAATTTAACCAATTGAACATACTAAACTCCTTGGTGTTGCCCTAGACTGCAACCTAAAATTTGACAGACATATTGCTTTAGCAATCAAAAATGCAAAACTAGGAGCTCTCTGCAGAGCTAAATCATATCTCTCTAATCATGCAAGAATAGCTACTGCCAGAACTCCCCCACTTTCCACCCTTCTCTATTGTTCTCAAGTCTTCACAAACCTTCGTAAATCTTTATTAAATAATCTAGAAACTTGCTATAATAAAATCGCCAGATTTTCTGCTAATGTTCCCCACAGAACTCACCATTGTATTGCCCTAAGAAAAAACTAAACTGCATTGAACTCCCTAACTTATTAGCCCTAAACCAGCTAATAGTAGCTCTCACTGTTATCTATAAACCCAACTACTGCCCAGCCTTATCTAACCTCGTACAACCCTATTCTAATCATATCTCACTCAGGTCATCTAATAAAAACCTGCTCAAAGTTATCAAAATCCACAACTCTTATGGTGATTCTTTATACAGCTACTCCATAGCCAAAACTTCGATTTCCCTTTCCCAGAAATTGCTATCCATACCTAATACTCATAGCTTCAAGCAACTCCTTACACATTATTTCTCCAGTCACTGGTTATGCTTCAGTACTTTCCCCTGGCTAACCCAACACAGTACACTACTTTCTGTCTTTCTGCTTTTTTAACTCTATATCGATTGATTTTTCTGTTTCTTTTATTGATGTCATTTGATTTTTCTTTGATTTTTGACCAGCTATTATTAACCTTGATTTATACTGTACTATGTAATTATGTGTATTTCTTAGTAATCATTTTGTACTGTCACTTGCATAACTGACTACAAATATTGTAACCTTTACTTTGGGAGCTTTCCTCCCCAGGTCTCTGCTGAAAAAGGGCTTTTTTTTGCGCAGTTGGACACTACCCGATTACCAAATGTAAATAAAATAAATAAAAATAAATGTCTGCTACAATAGTTGCCTATTGCAGTGCAAGGGGAGTGCAAATATATCCCTATATAGATTGCCTAATCCAGGCAAAATCTATAAAGGAAATGAAGGCTTCTCTTCATCTGTCCATGACCTGCCTCTCAAACTCTCACTGTCAAACCTGGGATTCCTCTGAACATAATGAAGTGCAATCTAGATCCCTCTTGCAGACTTGTGTTCATAGGAGCCCTTGTTTACACATAAATCAAATGGCATTTCTCACACAACAAAAGGTTATATTCCTAACCAAGTACTTCTAATCACTAGGACAGCAGGTATCAGTGATGGGCAGAGAAGTCCTCAGGGCTCTGGAGCATATGTCTTCTTGCATTCTAATGATTCCCCTTGCCAAGCTGCACATGAGGAAATTAGTGTTTTCTAACAAAAATGTTCACTGCCAACACAAACACACCCTCTCTGTTTAAGGATCAGGCTTCTTCCATACCTGAAAAAAGAGAGTTGTTATGGTGGGTAGAACTGCATGCATGCAGAGTGAGGGAGTCCCCATCCAGGGCCATGTCGTGAACCAAATTATGATCTCTTCTCTTTGATCTTCATGCTTTTATCTGCAAAAGCTCTCTGCTATATTTCACCTTTGTCAGAAGAAGATTCCTGAACTCACTGTTATGTGGAAAGAACCCTGTTTGGTCTTATACAGGTACTAGGTCTTCAAAAGACTAGCCTTTATTTAGCAAGCTAAGGTATTCAAGGTATCTTTGAACCATTCCTTTCACTTACAAGTTTTATTCTAGAAGTTCTGAAGAGGAGCAGATGGTTTCTTCTTAGTCTGTTTACACAATGACACCACTTTGTCTGTATCAAAGGAAAACACTTTCGTAAACCTGCTAGTTAATCCATCCTGTTCTGGTTAGGGAATCAAAGCCAGTAGCCAGACTGATATTATTCTGAGAGATGACTAATTATATTTTTTTAATTTCATACCCAACAGGTTGTCAGAAAGAAAAAAAACACCAAAAACTAAGCCAACTGTACAGAGTTGGTGAAGCATTCTTCACCAACTCTGCTAAAAAGAAAATTGCATCTGCCCTGTTATTACCTTCCCTTTTTTAAGCAGCATTAATGTAACCTTCACCCAGCTCAACTATCTAACCTCACACAGACATACTACAAAATAGCTAAGTTTGCCACCAGCCCTTCTGTAAAAAAACAAACAAAAAAAACATTGTGTCATCATTAATCAACTAGACTGTTGGGATTTCTCAAATTTTCTTAAATTCCTCAAACTAAAACAAGCTCATAAGATCTTACACACACCTGAATCATGCCAGTCTCTTAACTCATCTCATGTCCTGTTACCAACCCACCAGTAAATTAAGATTTTCTGATAAATTGCTATTTAATATTACTCCTCATCTCATCTCTCACAGATCTGCTGAGTACGTCTACTATGTTGCCAAAGTGTTGAAGTCCCTTCTATTACCACTTTGAGAAATCACAAATTCCCAAAAATATAAATATAATTTAAAAAAATCACTAATTCACTACATATACCTGTCAGTGCTTGATTTCACCAAGCTAGTCACCCACCACCATATTGCCAATTATCTTCTTTTTGTAACTTTCTTTGCTCCATCACTGAAGAGGTTTACTTCAACTAACTGATCATTATTCCATTATCTCTCCTTTTTGGTTTCTAATAAAAACCTCTCATCTTATGAAGCTCCCCTCTGTTATTTATCAATTGACTTCCTCCTTCCTCAACTGTCTATACTTTCTCAACCCTTCTGTGGTATTTCCTCTCTCATGAGCATCAGTTTTATTGCTGGTCATTTGACCTAATTGTGGCTTCCATCCATTCATGCTTTTGAGTTGCATCCAGCTTCTGTAATAACCCAGTGAACAGCCACATTCCACCAAGTTTAATTGGTAAGTTGGGAATGGAAGTAGATTGCAAGCCTTTCTTCCACATCAGAAAGACAGAGAAGCATACACCCACAAAACAGTCAGTATAGAGTTACCAATCCAAGTTGCTAGCCAATCATTTGTCATGCAAGCAGTGTTTGCAGTTTGGCCATAACTACTCCAGCAACATGACATTGTACAAAACAAGTAATAGTGTGAAAGTTTTAAATATTGTTAAAATGCAAGCTGCTCTTGGCAGTTCACAAGAAGAAAAATAAATGGACTACAGTTTTTGGAACAGGATTCTAGTGCTTGTTTCAGAATTAAGTCAAGCTGTATCCATATAGAAACCCAGTGCTCTACAAGAAATATGATTAAACATTTTCCGTATACTTTTGAGAGTAGTGTAGCAAGTATCCTTGCTACTTTACAGCAAGATGTTTTGTGTTTCAGTTTTTGGCTGGAGTGCCATCTGTGTTAAGCCTTCATGTATACCCTGTGGCTATTTTGGTTTTCTCCCAGAAGTTTGATGTATTCTCACCTCCAAAAATAATTAGGTGAATTGCCATTCTCCACGTTGCCCACTGGAATGCTTTTGGGGATTGAGTGCATTCTATAGAATAGAATGGTACCATGTTCAGAATTAATATAATTTCTTTGTATTGACTGATTGCACTGCTTTGAAAGACAAAACATGTTAAAAGAAATGGGAGAATAAATGGATGTTTTTTGGGATATGGTGCATCACTGAATAACTGTTTAGGTAGCCCAGAACTCTTAAAGAAAAACAGCTAATAGCCACATTTTCAAGTTGAATGTGACATTCTTGATGATATCTTCCTCTAAACTGAATAGTTGAGTCTGTCAGTTACTGTGTGTGTGTATTTGATTGTGTAAAATGTTCAGCTGTGTAAATGGATGTCAAGTGCCCATCTATAATGGCTTATGGCACTGCAGCTAATATGAATATCATTATTTTTGTATTTGTGAAAAAAATAGCAATCAGAATGGTGTCACTGTATTTATTCTATGCATCACAGGCAACTGTCACTACAAAGTACTGCATGAAAACATATTGTGCAGAAGGAATGTAGTTGTTCATGGGGCACAGTGCCATACATAAAGCCAAAGTCCTGTTACAGTAATAGAAACTGCTGTAACTAACTCATGTGTGCACATTTTTTAAATGTGTTGAATTGGTAGACTTAAATGTAAGGGGGAATACTTCCCCTCTTAACCCCCTCTGACTAGAAGTTAATTGTTAATGTAGTTATGCAAAAGTGTCGCACACAGACCAATAACTGCATTAATTTTTATGCTGTTAGCTTCATTTTGCTTAAGTGTATACAATGGAGACTGTTTTTTGTTTTAATAGTGATGCTTAATGCTGCACTCAACAAGGAAATGTTTTTGTAAAGAACTAAAACGGGGCTTAATATAATATTTCTTACACCATTGCAGCTGTACAAAGTCCAAGCTAAACTGTTACTTTATATTATTTCAAGAGACACAGACATTTATGATAGGTTGGTAAATCTTAATTATGAGGCAGTAAAGATGCAGAAAAAATACAGTTGCATGAGAAGTGTCATAAACTTATATTGCGGATTTTCTGAATCATAATTGTTAAACTGCCCAGAATGTGCAATTCTATTTTAAATGCAGGCTTACAGTTTACGCTATGTATGTATTAAAACTGACACAGTCATGTAGGTACCCCATCACAATACCTCAAGGATGCAAAACACATTTTGAAATAAAACTCTTGACACTTTTTTTCACTTTGACATCTACCTGCCCCACACTTCCCATTTATCCACCCAGTATAATTGTATAGTATAGTATCAGAATGCAGTCAGGCTTCATACACTTCTTCATTTTGTTGACCATATCTTTTTAACCACTACTCCAGTAGTTTGCTGTCAGTCCAAGCCAACATTCAACATTGACAAATGCTTTTTCTTCTTTTCCATTTCAGGTACTTTTGGTCGGATCAGTTGTAATGGTGGGCTGCCTCTGTCCTTCTCTACTGTTAGTGCTGGTAAGACATTTCTACATGTTGAGGTCTAATAGCCATTGTCTGGTAAAGACAGGAAAACAGACTGAAAAAGCTGTAAAAAAATAAGTGGTATGCAGAAGTGTGACATATGTTTTTTTTTTAAATGACGTAAAAGTGGTTATAAAAAGTCATGGGCATTCAGAAGCCATCTAACTGAAACACTTAACGTCCTTAAGGGGTCATTTGCATATATCCCATAGGGGTTCCATTACAGGAGGTTTAAGGTATCACACAGTGAAAATTCTAGCTTGGCTAGGTTTTTCTTGCAATTTTTACTGAATGGTTTGTCTGTGTGACTTTTTTACCATTTGGTGTGTATACTGAAGTATAGGAGACCAACATCATTTTCTTCAAAGGTGTCAGTTTTAACAGGTAGGAATGGTAAACCAGGCAATTGCAGGATTGCTGAATTAGTGAATTTTCAAACTGTGGTCGAGGAAGAACAGCTTGTATAAATGTTGTTAGTAATGGACACATTTCTTTTCATTCTTAATTTTATACGGTCTCTAGATAGAAAATAGACAGCTGTTTAGGACTTGAATGGCAATGGAGCGATGATGAAATTATATATTTTGATGTTGAAGAGCACAGTAATGGTAAAAGCACCATGTATATTGCATTTAGAACCTGGTAGATATAACCTATTGCAGTATCTTAAATGCATTAGAATATTCAGAGAAGGAACAAAGCTTTTCACAAAGTTATAATTTAGCATAGTGAATAGTGGTACAACAGAAAGCTCGGCATTCTGTTGTGGTTTTGCTGTAGAACCCTTCAGAGAGGAAAAACTGCTTGCTTCTTGCTTTTGCTACCAATCTTTCAACGCAACACATACAGCTATATGGAACTAAAGAACATCATAATACTAGTTAGCCAGATTTTCAAGATGTCTGCACACTGATCAGCAGATTCATTTCAGCTCTCCCAGTATGAAGAAAGAAACTGAGAGATAAGGGCTAGAAGTTCTGACAGTTTTGGTAAAATCCAGTTATTGGCTAATAAGTAAACTACCTGGAAACCAGCAAAGAAGATACTAAGAGTGTAAAGAAAATTAACTAGAGAAGTTGAAGAGAAAACATTGACTTGGAAGAATCCTGCAACTGTTCTGCAAAAAGCAGTTCAAACACCAGCTTTGGGACAAGAGATGGCCTCCAGTACTTTAGAAAAAACAACACAAGTGTGCTCAGAGCAGATTAAAATAAATAAAACATTGAAAGGTTATGTCAACTCAAATAAAAGGCTGGAAAAAATGGAGGAAATTTTAAAGAGCTATTCAGGTGAAGAAAAGGCTGGCTGAGTATGAGACTGCTCAGTAACAGTGGTTTAAAAAAATGGTGGTATTGGAGGACAGAGCACACAGAGGAAATCCTGAGATTTTCTGCTGTGCCAGAGAAACTGGAAGGAACAGACTGTATTAAATTTATGAAAGCAGAAATAAGCAGTTGGACTGGTGTTCCACAGCAGTATTTTTTTAATTGAAAGGACACATTGTATATGCTCCAAACCTGGCCATGAGAAAGCAGCTAAGATCTATATTAGCAAAGAGGCATTCATACCAGCAGAAAGAGTTGATCCTGACAAAAACTATGACAGAAGGGTAAAATACTAAAATTGGAGATGGTGTGTTTGTGGAAAATGATTACTCACTGTACACCAAGTAGAAGAGAAGCAAATTTATCCTATCAGTCAGGGAATGTCAAGAAGCAGGTGTAAGACTCAAGCTGCTGTATTCAGCTCTCTAAAGAATATTTTCCGGATGATCAAGGTCATTTTTTGATGCACAACAGGCTAAGGAGGAAATAAATAAGTTTGTCCAACAAAAAAGTAAACCATCAAACAGAAGGGGACTTTGCTGATCATTCTTCTGATAATAAAGCTAATAGAGAGACTTTGCCAGTGAAACATTTTCCAGTGTTCCAAAAGAAAATGCTTGAGTGACAGGAAAAAAGCACAGGAGTTAACTAGAAGAATCTGAAATAGCTTGGACTTGAAACAGAGTCTGGGGTTGGGAGATGGAAATGATAGGAAGAAGACCAGCAACACTAAAATTAGTGAGTAAATGTGAAAATATAAAACATAATTAACACTTGTGAAATATGCCTTTACAAGAAAAGATGAGAAAGATTAGATTTTCTTTGGCTTTGTCAAACTTGGGGATTGAAAGGCATATACCCCACTTCGTCATTAATTTTTTGAATGACACTAAATGGGAAAAAAAGTAACTTTAAGTAAAACATTTTTTCAGTTAATGCTTGTATAAATATTTAAGATATTAATTGCATGTTGTATAGTAAAGCTTTTGTGATTGATGTACAGTGGATATAAAAGGTTTACACACCCATGTTAAAATGCCAGGTTTTGTGATATAAAAAAATGAGACCACAATAAATCATTTCAAAGCTTTTCTTACCTTTAATGTGACCTATAACCTGTACATTTCATTTGAAAAACAAACAAATCTGTTAGGGGAAAATATAAAAAATAAAATACAATACTCTGGTTGCATAAGTGTGCACATTCTTAAAATAATACTTTGTTGTTTGTGCACACACTTACACTAACTTTGTTGAAGCACCTTTTTAATTACAGCATTCAGTCTTCTTGGGTACACACCTGCCATCAATTAAAGAGACTCTGATTAACCCCAAATAAGGTTCAGCTGTCCTAGTCAGGATATTCCTGACATTTATTCAGTTACCTGCTGCAGCAAAGTCCATGGTTCGCATAGAGATTACAAAGCATCAGAGGGATCTCATTGTTGAAAGGTATCAGTCAGGAGAAGGGTACAAAGAAATTTCCACAGCATTGGATATACCTTGGAACACACTGAAAACAGTCATCAAAAAGTGGAGAAAATATGGGACAACAGTGATTTTGGAAAGAACTGGATGTCCCTCCAAAATTGATGAAAAGACAAGACGAAAACTGGTTAGGGAGGCTGCCAAGAGACCTACAGCAACACTGAAGGAACTGTAGGAATTTCTGGCAAGTACTGGTTGTGTACTACATGTGACAATCTCCCGTATTCTCCATATGTTTGGGCTATGGGGTAGGATTGCAAGACGGAAACCTTTTCTTACACGCAAAAACATCCAGGCCCAGCTAAAATTTGTAAAACAATACATCGTCTCCCAAAAGCATGTGGGAAAATGTGTTATGGTCTGATGAGACCAAGGCTGAACTTTTTGGCCACAATTCCCAAAGGTACGTTTGGTGAAAAACAACACTTCGCATCACCAAAAAAGCATCCCCACAGTGAAGCATGGTGGTGGCACTGTCATGTTTTGGGGTTGCTTTTCTTCAGCTGGAACTGGGGCTTTTTAGTCAAGGTGGAGGGAATTATGAACAGTTCCAAATACCAGTAATTTTTGGCCCAAAACCTTCAGGCGTCTTCTAGAAAGCTGAAGATAAAGAGGAATTTCACCTTTCAACATGACAGTGACCCCAACCATATATCCAAATCAACAAAAGAATGGTTTCACCAGAAGAAAATTAAAGTTTTAGAATGGCCCAACCAGAGCCCAGACCTAAATCCAATAGAAAATCTGTGGGGCGACCTGAAGAGGGCTGTGCACAAGAGATGCCTTCTTAATCTGACAGATTTGGAGCGCTTTTGCAAGGAAGAGTGGACAGATATTGCCAAGTCAATATGTGCCATGCCGATGGACTCCTACCCAAGAAGACTGAATGCTGTAATTAAATCAAAAGGTGCTTGAACAAAGTATTAGTTTAAGGGTGTGTTCACACAACAAAGTATTAGTTTAAGGGTGTACACACTTATGCAACCAGCGTATTGTACATTTTTTATATTTTCCCTGTAACAGATTTGTTTTTCAATTGAATTGTACAGGTTATAGGTCACATTAAAGGTGGGAAAAGTTTTGAAATTATTTATTGTGGTCTCTCTCTTTTTATATCACAAAAAACAGGCATTTTAACAGGGGTGTGTAAACTTTTTATATCCATTGTATATGATAAAGATACAAAAGTAAAAAAGTTTTTTTTTCTTTTTTAGTTTTAAGAATTATAGACATTACAATGTAAAAAGAGAAGAAAGGCTGGGCAAAGACATTAAGTTAATATGCGGGAATCTTGGCTGTTCAGCTGAGGGCATGGAGGGTATTTTCCATGGATTGTAATGTATGTTGAGTTTGGATGTTTTCTCTTGCTTTTGTACTGGGGAATGTCTAGACTAATGCTCTTTGTTTAATTTAATACTTATTTTGTGTAAACATGTGGGCTTAAATAGGAAAACACTGAATGTAATTAAAAGTTTTCCTTTAACAAATAAATGTTCAGTGGGAGGTTAGAAGTCTGCAGCTGAGGGCAGCTGTACATTCTGTTATGATTCCATGGAGACAAGCTTGACTGCAGGTGCAGGCAATAAAGCTAGAGAGTTATGGGCATTGTTTGCTGAGTGAATCATAAAATTAAAAGGTAGAAGTGCAAGCAGATTAGTAAAACAAAGTGAATAAGAGAGAACAGCTATCCTGGTACCTAAATACTTCAGTACATTTATTAGATCACTGTGTATAATTTATTTTTATTTAAGGATTGCCAGTGAACTTTTTATTAAGGCTAAAAGTTGATGTTTTCTGAAAGCATGCAAGCTGTTTTTCACATGTAGAAAATAAGACAAGAACAGACAGTTTAAGAGTATAGGCTGTAACATGCGCTTTTGCTTGAATAGCCTTCATTTTAAATTAGTTGCCTGTGGGTGCAGCTGTCAATTTGTGACGATTGTTCATATTTGGAGGGTTCAACTTTATTATTTGAAGATGCACATAGCTTTCTGTGTTTGTTTCAGGGTAACAAGTTGGGGGTAGGTATGTGTTTGTTTTTCTCTTTGAGGGTTTTCATTAAAACAAAATGGCTTGTAAACGTAACATAGGTTCAAATGGAGATAAGAAACAACTGTATAAAGGACCAACCTGGTAAACATTAGTGGGTGCATGTAACACAAAAGCTGGAAATAGGCATTTTAAAAAGCTGTCATATATAATAAGGAAGAATAATAACTTATCATAATGGCTACACTATCCATATTATTTTGGAACAGGAATAGCCTCACAGGTATAGACACAAATGTAAGAGTAACGAATTATATGAAGAAATGCAGAGTGCAAATAGCAATGCTACAGGAGACACATTTGGAAAAAAGTTGGCATGTGAATTTGATAAACTAAGGATTTCAGGAGGATATTCTGAGACAAAGGAAAAAGGGAGTACTTATACTAATTGCTAGAGGAGCTCCAATAGTGATAGAAGAGGAAAAAAAAGATGATGATAGTAGATCTGTGGTGGTAAGGGGTTACTGGCAGAGGAGGAGGATTATGCTGAAATGTCATACTCTGCCTAAAACTGTTATTGTAGAGCTTAAGAAAACTTTAGGAGAAATAATCAACTTTCAACAGAGAATTTTACTTTACAGGTAGGGACTGGAACTTGATTTCCAACAATGAGTATGTGTCTGGGTGACCCAGAAGGAAAAATATAATGAAAGATGGTAGATTTCTGAAGAAATTTATGAAAATATAGAAGATGTGAAATCAGTAGTAGGAAATCTCAGAGAATTTACATATTCCACAAGGTACAATAACTGGGCTAAACTTGACAAATTATATTTTACAGGAACGTGCTTTTTATTGAAACCTTCAACGCATATCCAATAACTATTTCAGATCATGCGCCAGTAACAACTAAGCTAAAAATGGAGGGTAATGAAGTAAAAATGAGACACTCGTGGTTCCCCATCTTACTGTTTAAAAAAGAGAGGAATTTACTAGTAGTTGAAATTATTCAAGATATATTAGGGAAGACAGAAATGTATTCAGACATTACAGCTAATGAGTGGGATAAAATGAAAGTGGAGTTTAAAAATAGGGTATAAATAAAATAAAAAGCTGTGGTTAAGAAATAGAAAGGAGTATTTAGGACAGACAAAGGTTAAAATAGTTTATAATAAGGGGAGTCTCTCAGAACAAAAAGAGGCACGACTGCAGAGTACTAAACAGGAAATAAGGGAGTATTTGGATAATATGCATGAGCTTAGAAAGATTGCTGTTAAGCAAAAAATGTTTTGATAATAACTTCAAGGAACAAAAATGTGTTACACAACTTGGGCAACAGAAAGTAGAAAAGTTTTTTTGCCAAATTTAGGGAGCCTGTTACAAGAAAAATGTCCATAGATCCTGTGGCGGTATTAGAGAGATTTCAGAAACTTTATGATTTGTATAAAGCACAGAAATGTGAAAATCAAGAACGAACACAAATGGAAATATTTATGGAAGACTTAATTATGCCAAAGTTAGAAGTATATAAGAATAAAAATTAACAGTTAAGATAGTAAAAGATGAGATAAGAACAATGATGTATAATTGATCAAAAGGAGCGTTTCCAGGATAGATGGTGTTGCTGTAGAAATTTGGAAACTAGGAGGGAATAAAGTGATAAAGATCTGGAAGGTTTTGTTTAATGTTATTTTAAAATGAGGCAAAGCACTAACATCCTGGAGGAAAGCTGTGGTGGCTGTAATACCTAAAGACAACAAAGAGCCATCAGACCCAACCTCATAAAAGCACATTTCAGTTTTAAACTATGATTATAAAGTGTTTATGTCTGTAATAGCTAAATGAATGGCAAAGGTGTTGCCATAATTGGTGGATAAGGATCATTGTGGTTTTCTGGAGAGGCAAACATTTGACAGCATTAATAGAGCAATGATAATCCAGAGGGAAGCAGAATGTAAGAAAATACCACTACTGGTGGTGGGTCTTGATGTACAGAAAGCATTCAATAGAGTAAACTGGAATTTTATGTGTAGTGTGGTGGAAGCATGTGCATTTCCTGATGCAATAATAAGTTTAATTAAGAAGATACATGATGGATTGAAGGCAAAAATTAATGTGGGAGGGTTCCTGTCTGATAAGTTGTTTCTGAAGAGAGGAAAAAGGCAAAGGTGACTTCTTTCCTGTTTGTTGTTTTATATTTAGAGCCATTGGCAAATAAAATATGGGACTCAGCTATTCAAAGATATAATTGGTATGGTAATGAAGAAAAGTTGGCTTTATTTGCAGACAATATTGTTTTGTACCTATTAATACCAGAAAAGGACATCTCAGTGTTGTGGAACATTTTTAGACAGTTTCAAGTCTTTTCAGAATGTAAAATTAATGACAATAAAACAAAGGTTATAGCTGTAAACTGTTCTATATGTGATTTGGTTCAGCAGTCCCCATATTTATCGGGACATGATAAAATGAAGTATTTAGGAGTTTGGATTAAAAATGATTCTGTTATGGCAGCTAAGGATATGTAAGAAGGGACAAAAAAAAATAAAAAACTGAGGCTGAAGGTTCTTGTTTATTGATATGGATAGATAGCAAGCTACAAGCAGTGAAAATGTTTTTAGTCCCCTTAGAATTGTGTACAAGTCAGGCATATTTTTTTATCAACCAGAGAAGTTGCGGATAATAATTAAAAAAAAGATGATGGAATTTATGTGGCAGGGGAAAGACGGCAAGGGTGATGTGGGATAAACTGAGCTTTCCATTCGAGCAAGGTGGTTTAGAACTACCAGATCTGAAGGTTTATTATAGAGCTACACAGTTAAGATTCAAATATATAACATAAGCAGAAAGCTGTAATTCAATGTGGACAGGGGCGAAATCAAGAAACAAGGAAAGAGTGGGATTTTTGATGAAGATCCTTCAACAACCATGCAGAGTATTTATATTCAGTAAATAGCAGAAAGTGTTCTAAGAACTAAGCCAACAAGAGAATGGAGAAAGGATATTTTTCCAATAGGGGTGACTGCGATTAGGTGTACAGAGAACAGGCAAGAGGGGGCTGGAATTTACTGGATAAAACTGTTACAGGTAATAAGGTTTTAATAACAAATAACTATAGAGGGAAAGGTAATAGAATGGAAACAGCGCAAGAAGACATTTGGATTGCAGACTAGAAACTGCCTTTCTTGTTGGTGATTGATGTGAGAGTAAATTCAGAGAGAAAGGGTTAGGTGAATCCTAAGTGAAAGACCTGCTCTGGTAGAGTTTTTAGTTGAGTCTAGAACAGAAACTGATGTTAAAAGGGATAATTAGCAGGGCATATAAAATATATTGCATGATAGCTACAGGAATAAGTAAGAGGAGGTTAGAAAAGATTGGGAAGAAAGACCAGATAAGTAATTCACAATAAAACAATGTGAGGACATGAGTATGGTTCCCAAATATGTAAGAAAGTTTACATGATTTAGGAATTTTGTTTGGAAGTGTTTGGGTATTTTTATACCCCAAGCAGACTCCAAATAATGTTTCCTCAGCATAGATGGAAAATATTGGAGGTGTGATGGGGAGGAAAGAGGCAACTTGGGAACAGACATTTTGGGAGTGTATTGAGTTGGTGAACTTAAAAATTCCCTTTGGCATAGTCTGTCAGTAGTATTGGATGATCAAATGGTTGTAACTAAGGAAACAATGTTGTGAGCTGGGAAAAAGGATCTGAATTGCCTATGCATAGTAAGGCCTTGTTTAAGTTTAATACTGGTGGCTGCCAAAAGAAGTTCCTAGAAAATGGAAATCAAAGTTTAGACAAACTATATTAGAAGTATTGAATATTGTACCAGAAATAAAAGAACTGGAAGGTGGGATCTTTAGCGAGGGCATAAACAAATTATAGAAAAAATGGAAATTGTGGGAACATTACATACAGAATTATGTCTCAGAGGAGGAGTGAGGGTTAAGCGAAGCCAGAAATTGAGTAATTTCTGTAATGTTGGATTGATGATAGTTTTACAAAAGAATATGTAATGTATAATGTTTGCAACTGGAATTGTACTAATATGGTTTGCTTTCTTTTATGTAAATGTTTGCCTATGCCTTAGATGATAATTCAATAAAGGTGTTAAACATGATGAGTTAGCAATCATTTGTGAGTGCATTATCACATCCTGTCTTCTGCCCATTGCCTGGCCTTTCATATCCCTGAACGGGATTACTTGATATTGAAAATAAATGAATGCGTTTCTCTCCCTCCCTGTCTTACTGAATCTCACAATATCTTTTCTACATTTTTAACAAATATTGTGTTAATTGAGAAATAATTTGTTTTTGCATCTGATTCATTTTTATGTATTGACCCTAGACTCATTTTACATGCAGCCATAACATCTCTTGTATGTTTTAAAGGGTGCTTTATTTATCTCTCTCTAGTTTTCTAAGCAAATAAACTGACTTTTATAAGCAGCAAAGTCATATTGTATTGCTTTCACATAGTATTGTAAGTAAAATACATTCACTTTAAATGGGAGTAAGGGAGCTGGCACATGCAAATTGGTGTATGTCATACTTTGAAATGCTGCATGTTTCAACAAATCTAGTATTTGATAAAATACCTTATTTGGGATTCTTCCTGTTTCTTCATCTATCAGTCTGTTAGCTTTAAGTACTGAACAGTATTTGTGGATTAGTATCTGCCAACAAAAGAATGTTTAAAATTCCTTTCATGTTGTTGTGTCTTTCGGCTTTTCCCGGTTAGGGGTCGCCACAGCGGAACTCCGGTTCACTAATGAGTGGCAGTAGATTTTTACTTGCCGAGTTGCCAGCCCTGACGCACAACCTTCAATGAAGGTATACCCATTCACACATGTCTCAACACACAAAACGTTCTAGCTGAGAATCGAACCGGACAATGTCTTACTATGAGGCGACAACACTACTGCAGCACCACCACCGTTTAAAATTCCTTTCATAATTTATTTTATTTTAAATTTGTTGACCAGGATAATCTGACTTGGATATATGTCCATTTCAGCAGAGGCCCGGGGAGAAAAGCTCTACATACCAAAAAAGACAGTATATACATCACTGAGTGATTAACTCAGGCAGACATGTTTAGAAAAATGTAGACAAAGAATACAGGCAGATATCAATAATACACAATATGCTGACTTACATCTGATTGGCAAAGACGCATCAGAAAATGTGAACATATAGAGTACAATCAAATCTCATAATTCACAATGCTTAGACATTCAAATGCTATGAGGCATAGATACTTGGCTAAACAGCAGGTTGGGTAGCAAGACATGTATTAGTGAAGTTGTTAGTCAGGTTTAGAACAAGAGCACAGCCAATGAGATGTGAGGTATTTTTTGAGTTCTCTCTTAAATAGGGGTAGTGAGGTTTCCTTGGTAATGGTAGTAGGGAGTAGATTCCAGATTTAATGGTTCAGTTGGCAAATATAGCATCGCCTGCAGAGTTGTTGGATTTTTGGGTCAGTATTATTAGTTTATCAGCTGAGTGTAATGGCCTGGGGCCTCTATGAGAGGTGAGAATATTTTTGAGGGCAGAGGCATTATCAGGTTGATGGAGTATTTTATGAGCTACTATAAGCTGGTTGAACTGTAGAAGGATAGGATACTCTAGCCATCCCATTGTTTTGAGGTTCTGGCAATGGTGGGTCCTAAAAGCCATGCCAGTAGTGAATCTGGCTATATGATTGTAACATCCTGATAATTTGTTGAGATCGGTTTTGGATACGTTGGTGAGTACAGGGGAAGCATACAATAAGGGTAGAGAGGAGATGTGATCTTGCAATAGCTACCCAGCTAGCGGGGTAAGGAAAGGTTTGACTCTGTACAGGGAGCCAAGTTTTTTTGTTGACGGACTTAATAGTGATTGACATGTTTATCAAATTTAAGGTTGTTGTTTATTATTATGCCTAGAAGCTTTGTATGGTCATCAGGGGAGATAATGGTGTCATTGCTATATTTGATGTTGAAGGAAGGAGGAGAAATTCTACAGTTAGGGGAGAAAAGTAGTAGCTTGGTTTTGTTAGGATTTAGAAACAGGTGGTGATTAGTTAGCCATGTTTCTAACGTGATGAAAGTGGTTTGGTTGAGGGTTAGAAGTTGTGTAGGAGAGGAGGCGGATCATATTAGCACTGAGTCATCTGCATATTGGAAGCATGTGGCTCCAGGAATGGTGGTGTGCAGATCATTGATAAAGATAGAGAAATGAAGTGGACCTAGTATGGACCCTTGTGGGACACCTAGGGTTAGAGGAAGTTGGGATGACAGCTTGCTCTGCCATAAAGACAGCCTGCTGTCTACTGTTTAGGTAGGAGTGAAACCATTGTATTGCATGTTGGTCTAAACCGATAGTTTGTAGGGTATTGAGCAGTAGCTGATGGTTGACCATATCGAAAGCTTTTGAGAGATCTATGAAGAGTGCTGAAGATAGTTTGCTGTTGTTACGATGAAGACTGATGACATTAGAGAAAGACAGAAGAGCCGTGGTGGTACTATGGAATGGCCTAAAGCCGTGCTGAGAGTCGGCAAGCTTTCTGTTTTGAATAAGAAAGTGCATAATTTGTTTGTGTATGCATCTTTCCATGATTTTAGCTAGTGGTGAAAGAATGGCTATAGGTCTAAAGTTAGATAATTCTGTGGAACTTCTTCCTTTACGGAGAGGTATAATGTGTGATATTTTCCATATTGCTGGGATGGATCCTTCTGAGATGGATCTGCTGATCAGAATAGAAATGGGAAGTGCTATGGCATCATCTGCTTTTTGAAGATATTCAGCTGGGAGGTGGTCAGCAGCTAGTGTAGTAGGTTTTAGATTTTAGCTTTTTGAGTAAGGTCCGGATCAGGTTGGTAGGTACGGTTTGAAAGGTAAAGGTGGGTTATTGATAGTATGAAACCCTTAACTGTTCATTTTTTCTGCTTGAATGAATGAATGTTTGTTAAACTACTGTGTTGCCCATATCGATTTGTTTATATTTAAAATAACTGTATGCATGTATGTATTTATCTAGTGACCGAGCTGCCCCATTGTAGAGGGAGTTGTCCTCAGCCAGTTATCACAACACCCATTAGACTGTCTCCTCAAAAGGAACTGGTACTCCTGCCATGAAGTACTTGTGTAAATCCAGTGTAGCTTCTTCTTCTTTTAAGCCTACTTAGTTTAATAAGAAAAGGTCCCATCAAAGGCCAGTAAGGGCCCTTAGTTTTCTGACCAATGAGTTATAGTCCTGAATATCACCTGGAGCTGTCCTTGTGGGTTCAATTGTGTGTTTGCCTTGAAGGAGAGAGCCTTTACAAAGGACAAGTAAGGGGTAATTATGGCACTGATTGCCAGATTTTATAATTCTTAGGTCTCCCAGAAAGGACTTCACTGAGAGACTACTTCTCTGCAGAGCTCTTGGAACATGCCAAGAGACTGTACATTAACTATAGAGACTGTTTCACTTTAAATGGAAGGTTTTATTTCCGTATTTTACCCTACTGGAATGATGGACTCCTGATGGTCCCATGAAGGTACTTTCAGCTGGTGTCCTTGCAGTGGATGCTGAAATGGCTACAGTCCCTGGGTAATAACCATGAAGAGGGAATGTTCCTCTCTGATCCTAAGATGACTGACTTCATTGACATTGGAAATAGGAGTGTACCTGTCAGTGGAAGGGGACCCAGATAGTTATGACCTTTGCATCCTAGGTTAGTTTGCCAAAGAAGGTCAAAACCTGCACCCTTTCCATCTTTTAGAACTGGCTCTACCTTTTGTATGCCTGCAGAAGCAGTTGCTGCAGGGAATGTGAGTTCTCAGTTACTGCTGAGACAGTACATACTCATGATTCATCTTTTGAATTCATACCCTTGCCACCACCGTACCCTGGATGGTGGACATCCCCTCCCTGTGTAAAGATGGGTCAACCTTTCCAGCAGCTTAACCCATTGTGATTCCTGATGATGGACATTTCACTGGATATGTGGAGGGCCCAATATTAGCTGTTTCCAAGTTTTAAGATATTTGATCTCTCTTAAAGGAGAGAATTCAGTAATTCAATATCAC
The DNA here is from genome assembly GCF_019279795.1 of Protopterus annectens. Lineage (NCBI taxonomy): Eukaryota > Metazoa > Chordata > Ceratodontiformes > Protopteridae > Protopterus > Protopterus annectens. The sequence goes on from NC_056751.1 coordinate 139,939,701, forward strand.
TTTTCTAGCTGCATGCAGTTTTCCTTCAGGACATAGAAAGGAGAGCTGTTTCTACGAGCTCTCCCAATCTGATCATATATATATATATATATATATATATATATATATATATATATATATATATAATGTATGTGTGGTACCTAGACAAGCAAAGAGGGGTGTTGTCATAACTTCATGTAGAGATGATATGGAAATTTGGCTCTACATCATAGAGGCTTCATTTTAGCTGTTAATATCCTGATTAAAGGAATGCATTGGTAGAGTCTGTTGAGACATTTCTCCATTTCTGTCCTGAAAGAGAAGGTTCAGGCACTATATTTTGTTTGGCTCTTTCTTGACTGAGAACTCATTCATGATTCTCCCATTTGTAGCAGCTTCTGTTTATTGCAGCATGGCAGTGAACGATTTCTCCATTCTGTGGTCTTATAAATTCCTCTCGCCCCCTCAAGTTTTTGCCAGATTGCAAAATTCAAGGAAGGAAAAAATGTTTTATCTTTGTTTCCTGATGACAGTGAAAGAGTAAGTTACACTCTCTTGGGTGTTTGGTAGGACAGGAAATGTTCCCAGTACAAGCCAAGGAAGTCACCAGCTGATTGTGGCCTCAGCTGGCGCCATCTGTAACTTTGGCTCCAAGTGTAGGCCTTCTTATCCTGCCAGATATTATGGATGGGATTTCAGAAGGAATTAAAGCTTCTGAGAAGCCTTCCTCATAATTGACATACACTGACAACTGGAAGAAACTCTCCGTTTAGGCAAAGATCTATCCTATGCCTCCCAATTTAGTCAGTATGCAGTTGCTGCTGACGTATTTCAGGCTCCTGTATGATTCTATTTGGACTTATGCCATTGTTAAGGTGCATTTGTCAGCTACTCATAATGACCTGTTTGACCTTTTAGAGGGCATGATTGTGGACCAACATTAACTGATCATGTAGTGTTTAAGGTTGTTAAAGGAGATGTGAATATGTCTCCATTTGAAGAACTCCTGTTTTCCTTGGGACTTGAACTTCATGATTAAAAGGGTTGCACTTGTTTTATTTTGTTCTAGCTTTGAAGTTCATCTCTTGGATTATTATTCATTTTGGTGGCCATTATCACTGTTTGCTGGATGTGTCAGGCTATTATCTATACTTAACCATATGTTGTCTTTTTGCAAGGATTGGGTGTCCCATAAAATAGAGCCATACTTTATGCTCCAAGTGATGTCATATAGGATAGAGCTTTGCTTTATGCACTGTAATGTTCCACTCGTTTTGTGGTTTTCTTTAAGGTGGCAGAAGCTAGTTAGGGAAGGTGAGGTCTTAACATCCTAGATGTGCACCTTTTGCTCTGGTTCTTTTGAATTGAGTGCATGAGTTTAGGCAGATGAAACACTGAGTAGCTGCTCACCTTCTTTGCTGCAGAGAAGGAAGGAGAAATACTTGACAAGTAAACCCCTTTCCAGTGGATTGCAGACTACACTATTATTTTATATTGGCCAGCAAGCCACCCATTGGAAAATGATTCTATCTAAGGCCACTACACCAGAAAAGTGGCTGTCTAGTGCTTGCTTCCAAAATGTGCCTATTGCAGAAATGTGGGGCATGGCTACCTAGTTAGCGATTCTTACCTTTACCAAATGTTGTTTGGACCATGACTCCGGAAGCCAAGCTTTCTAGGTACCTTGGTATTTCAGGACTTAATCTATTGTGACTGTTCCCCTCTTGGTTAGCTGGTCACCTTGATAGGTTTACTGATTGGCCTTCAACTGATTGTAAACCAACCAGGGAGGGTCTCCGCTGTTAGATATGTCCTTACCCTGTCAATTGATCTATAAGGGGACCCTTTTCAGTGTTTCACAGATCCTGTCTCCCTATGATTGGGCACTCCCTCCATCTAGTGGCTGCTATTAAAGTTCCACATAAGTTGGGCAGGCATACATTTATGTATCCTTGTAACATTGTAGATGCCAAATCATCACTGTTGTTATTGCTCTGTGCAAGTTGAGTTTATGTAATAGTTAAATGCAAACTGTCAGTCACGGTGCCTAGGTATGCTACCTAATGTACTTTATATGATTTTGATACTACAAGGCTGCAGAACAGAAAAGTATTCATCACACAAAAGTAGGTATGCAGTCCCATTGCAACTGATTTTTTTTTTTTTTTTGGCCAAGAGACCTAACGAAAAGAGTACAGTTCTCTTTTCTTCAGGCCATTCATGATGTGGGCAGATGGGGGCAGGTACAAACACAAGGTAACATTGGGGTCTATGTCATACCATCAAAGGATCTCTTCAGTGAACTGCTATTCCTCGAGACAACAGTAGAACAGGCCATCCAGTGAATGCTTTCATTGCGGAATGTTACTACATCAAATTACATTAGTTGGCCAACATCGCAGATGGTATATTAACATGGTGAAGAAGTAAAGTAAACACAAAAGACAATGTATATATAGCTCTTTTACCAGCTGGCCAACTAATGTAATTTGATGTGGTAACATTCGGCAATGTAAACATTCACTGACTGGACTGTTCAATGCTGTCATCTTGATGAATAGCAGTTTGCCAAAAGGATCCTTCAATGGTATGACATAGACCCAGTGACAACATATGTGTATGGAAACAGTCTATAATGAACATTGTGGGGTTATGCCATGTACTTTACAGGAAAATATAAAAAAAAGAAGCAGTCTACAATTTGGGAGGGATAATAGTCTCTCAGTGTTCATTGGACAATGTCTGTCCTGATCTATACTATCACTCCTAAGCCTATTGAAGACCGACCTACCCTTCCAGAGAAACAAACTAAGATTTGGATACTCAGACCCTGTCTGCCTTAGTAAGCCTGCTGGCTACACGTTCTTTTTATTCATAGGATTCACAGGTGTTTGAAGGCTATTTTAATCTAATGTCCCTGTATGCCTTGCCATTACCTACCTACCTTAAAGCTTTAGTGCCTTTTTCAAGAAGGAAGAGGCCAGTTAGTCCAGGAATAAATTTGAGAGTACCCATCCAGTCATCCAGGTTTAATTTAAAAGAAAGATACAGAATCACATTGTTTAACCTACAGAAGAAGTTTATTCCAGAGAGGGGGGAGACAATGATTGATGAATCTCTCTCTCCATTGCATTCTGTGTATCTGCTGTTGAACACTCAAGTCTATGGTTCTAGTGATAGCAGAGCAGTTTGTTTTATTGACTTGTAAGAGGTTGAGAATCAGCAGATCTCTAATGGCACAGTATGCAAGGCACAGATCACCCCTCACGAGTCTATAAGACACTGAGTACAAGTTCAGAGACTTCATTTTTTTTTGATAACTAGGTTCTTAAGATTCAAGATTTTTTTTGTTAGAAACCTCTGGGACTTTTCGAGTTTGCTATAATGTCATGTGAAATGCATACCGAATGGAACATTTTATTCTGTAATGGGTCTGATTAGTGCTGACTATCAGGGGAAGAGAACATCTTTGGATTTAGATAAGATACTTTTGGCCATTCTTTGTTCCAAGTTGAAGGATTTCCTGGCAGCAGTTTCCATATGATGATCAAAGGAGGATTAACTTTTGGCCCAAGTCCTCAGGTCCCAGACTAGCTTTTCGTTTTGTAAGGGTATGTTATCTGTACTGTACATTGTGGATAACCTATCCAAAAGAAATAATAATATACTTTCATGCATTCAATTTAAGTCCATTTTCTATACACCAAGTATTAACTAAGGTAAGCCCTTTCTGAAGGTGCAGATAGCTGAAGGAGTTTTAGCAGTAAGCGTAATTATCCTATTTGTTAAAAAGGTAGGGCCCCTGGAGACACAGTTCCTTTACTAGGGTGACATGTTCAAAGTCACACAGTCAAATAAGGACTGTGGGAATCAAACCTATATCCCAAGAACTACAACCCAGAACATTAACCTTTGTGCCAGCTGCCAGCCAAATAGCACTCAGTTTGCAGTTGTCTGTAAATATGGTTTACCAGAGGTCCTGGTTATAATTTCTGAAATCAAAGAAGTAGATGCCAGACAAGAGAAGGTCCCACCATAGCCTTTGTGGGAGATTCTACTTCTTGAAGAGGCATCTGTCAAATGAACTATATGGGTTCTGTCTTTCAGCCAGATGAAAATCCACCTTACCACGTAAGGATATATGTTTAAGGGTGGTAGTTTCCTTATAGTTTTGACATAAGGTATTGTATCAGATGCCTTGGGCAGCTCAAGATAAGATGTATGAACAACATGACCACTGTTGACAGCTTGCGTAATGCTCTTAAAGAAACATGAGTTTTGACAGATACAATCTTCTTTTCATGAAATTAAATTGTTGAGGTCAAGCTTAATGAGATTTTTAATGTCATAATAAATGTTGTGATACACTTTAGTGATCAAGCATGTGAGGCTGATTGGTCTGTAATTCCCAGGGCTGGTGATACGGCCAACCTTAGAGGCATCACCACAGCAGTGTGCCCGGGATTCAGGTGCATAGCTTCAGGCTAAACTTAAGTTAAATCAGCTCAAGCCTGTCTTAAAGGCATCTGTGTCACTGCTGGACAGAGGCACAACAAACTAATGGGCACAGTATTTTTTCATATAAGGGGTGGCGTAAGCCACAAAAATTTGGGCTAGGCTTATAAATGCCTTAGGGCAGATAGCCTAGTATAAACCTATGAACCTATGAACAAGTAGAATTCTGATTTGAGTGTCAGTGGAGTTCAGTGAAGCTTGATTGATGTGCTCTATCTTGCATCATAAATGTGTTATTGCTAATCCTGAAGATAGTTCCACTATGTTAACTGTAAGCATTTTAACCTGTGTGTGTATGAGTGAGCGTTTTCATTAAAAACATTTTGTGGATTTTTTTTTGAGGGGCTTTTCCCTCCCTTACTTGAAATAACCAACTCAAAGGTAACACCAAAGGGGAAAGGGAGAAAACATTTTCAAAAAAATCAACAAAATGATCTTTTTGATAGAATGAAATGGATCTCTCTTTCTCCCTCTCTCTCTCTCTCTCCACAGACACACACACACACACACACACACACACACACACACACACACATATGTGTGTGTGTGTGTGTGTGTGTGTGTGTGAATATATATCTTTTTTTTTTGGTTGACCAGTGGCTGTACTACTGGCACCCACTCAATCCAGTAATTCTAAGGGTAGTTGAACTAGACATTCCTAGGCTAAAGAGTCCTAATCTCCATTTGTTCCTGCCTGGGAATCCCAGTCATAGTTTAATAGATGGTTACTAGTCTGTCAACCAAGCCTAGCAAAGCATATCTTAAATTTACAAAGAATATTGCTGACGTATGTTCATACACCAAAGAATTTTATGGTTCCAATATTGGCTTGTATACATAAGCATTCACAGGCAACCCCTGTCCATTTGGGATGTAGGTGCCAAACCAGGAGTGAGTTTGTGATTTCCCATCTGTTGGTCCAAGTTGAGTTTAAATAGCTATAAGGATGGCGTTTGCTTTAGATGGATGGAAGTCTCTTCCAGAGAAGGAATAATCTTTGGGACACATACCTGTCCCTCCAACATGTCTTGTTTATGTTGCAGACGAGGTTTAGATCCTTAGAATGGGTATGCTTGATGCTATTTGTTTTGTGAATGTGTAGTAAAATCATCAGTGTGCAATTAGAGGATGCCTTGTAGACTAGGTGTAGATCGCTATGCTGCAGTCTGTAGGAGGCTGAGTACAGGGATGGGGTTTTGAGACAAGTCTGCATAAGACTTGTTTACTCCTTATTTGTGTCTCTATTCCCTGGCAAACATTGATTGGTAGGGAGAAAGCCTTGGTGGCTTTCATGCACTGCCATTGTTGTCTAATGAGGGGAAGCACACCCCCACAAAGGTGTTCCCCTGTGTTGATAGTTTGATACCCACTGTGACAGTGTGGGCATGGCAAACTCAAACTCCACTGAGTACCTCATTCTCCTGCTAGGCTCTAACTGGTCCCACAAAAATACTATCCAAACTCTGGTCATCTGCAGCATAGTCAGGGCTTTACCATTTCACAGAGATGGCTCTTTGGACATTTATTTTATTTTTATTTTATTTATTTTTTTTATTTTACATTTGTTAACCGGGCTAGTCCAACTGGATACATGTCCATTTTCAGTGGAGGCCCGAGGAGAAAAGCTCAGAGATTTTCAAAACATTTAATGTTACAAGTAATTTAAAAAATAACAATACAAAAATGTATAGTAAAATGTTACAAGAACACGGTTTGTTGATAGTAAAAAATGATTTCACAATTTTTTCCCACAAAAAAGCAATAAGTAAGTAAATCAAGAAAAGATGGGGATATAAGGTTGCTAAGGAGATCTACAGGATAAGACAGGAATTGGAAAACAGGATTGGTGGTTAGATGGGATGAGTAGAGCTGGACAGAGTAGAATGGTCAGTGAGAAATTATGATATAAGGATAAACTTTAGCAGAGAAAAATTTGAGGGAGACATGGTAGAGCAGAGGAGAAGGAAATGAAAAAGCAGATTAGTCAGGGTTATTGCAAGAGCATAACCAGTGGTTGGAGAGGAAATGTTTAAGGTTAGTTTTGAATAATGGTATTAGGTTCCATATTTTACCAACAAAGTTAGAGAAAAGAGAGTCTCCTGCAGAATTTTTAGATAAAGAAGTTTGCATCTGCATTTTTTTAGTTGAGCGTAACTTTTTCAGGTTATGGTATGGCGTTATGAGGGTAGTGAGAGTTGGGGTATTGTTAGGTTGATAAAGGACTTTATGGGCAATAATAAGTTGGTTAAATTGTAGTAGGTGAGGTAATTCAAGCCAGCCTAGTTGTTTTAGGTTTTGACAGTGATGAGTCCTATAAGGTGAGTTAGTGGCAAATCTGGCAATGTTATAAGATTTAGCTAGTTTATGATTATATTGGGACAGGTTAGTATAGATGGGGGAGGCATATAATAGGGTAGAGTGTAAGTGAGTTCTTGCTATTGTAGATCTGGCTAGTGGTGATAGAAATTGTTTAATTCTATATAGAGATCCGAGTTTTTTGTTGGTAGATTTTATTATAGTGTTAATATGAGCGTTAAATTTAAGTTGATTATCTATTGTGATTCCTAGGAGTTTGGTGGTGGTTTCAGGAGAAATTATGGTACCATTGTTGGATTGAAGTGTAAAATGAAGAGGGGGAGATGTGTGTGAGGGTGTAAACAGAAATAATTTGGTTTTTTTTGGGTTGAGGAGAAGACAATGGTTAGAGAACCATTTTTCTATTGTGGTGAAGGATTTTTGTGTGAGAGAATGTAGGTCAGTTTGGGATTTTGCTGAGCAAATAATTGTGGAGTCGTCGGCGTATTGAATGCAGGTAGAGAAGGGGATAGAGAGATGAAGGTCATTGATGAAAATGGAGAATAACAGTGGGCCTAAGATAGAGCCCTGTGGGACACCTAGGGAAGTAGGTAGAAGTTCAGAAAGATGATTCTGCCAGAGAACTGCTTGTTTACGATTATCCAGGTAGGATGTGAACCAGTTCAAGGCGGGTTTATCAAGTGATAGGGACTTTAGAAGGTGGAGTAGAAGTTTATGGTTGACCATATCAAAGGCTTTAGAAAGATCTACAAAGAGTGCTGATGACAGGAAATTATTGTTTAGATTTGTGTTGATACAGTTGGTAAAAGAAAGTAGGGCTGTGGTAGTACTGTGGTAAGGACGAAAGCCATGTTGACAGTCCGCTAAGAGATTGTGGTGGAGTAGGTGGGTAATTAATTGTTTGTGGATACATTTCTCCATTATTTTAGCAAGAGGAGACAGAAGAGCTATGGGACGGTAGTTTGAGTATTCAGTAGAGTCGCCACCTTTGTGAAGAGGAATAATATGTGAGATTTTCCAGATTGATGGAATAGTGCATTCCTTAATAGTTCTGTTAATCAATATAGAGATTGGGTAGGCAATGGCTGAGGCTCCTAGTTGTAGAAATTCCCCTAGTAATTTGTCGGCTGAGGGGGTAGAAGGTTTAAGTTTTTGAAGTAAGGAGGAGATGAAGGAGGTGGGTATTGGTTCTAGGTGGAAAGGAGGGGGGGTGGGGGTTGTGGTCAGGTTGGCAGTGTCAGGATATTGTTGATTTGCTAAGTTTTGTACAGCTGTGGTAAAGAAGGTATTAAACGCATTTGCTGTTTTTGTAGGGTCATCAGAGTTGCTGCCAAGTGGAGTTGGTGTTACTACTTTACCTGGGGATATTAGTCTGTTAATAGAGGTCCAGAACTTCTGTGGTTTTTGGAGGGAAGATTGTTGAAGTTGGATATAAAAGTTTTTTTTGTCCTGTATTATTGCTTTTTTAGTCATATTTCGTTGTTGTCTAAAATTTTGCTGATCAGTTATGAGTTTAGTGGTACGCCATTTGGTCCAGGATTTGTTCCTGGAAAGGATTAGCTTTTTGGTCTCACTTGTGAGCCATACTGCTGGTTTGTTTTTCACTCTTATGGTACGAATTGGGGCATGATGATCTAGGATTGTTAGGAAAGTCTTATTGAAGTAGGATACTGCTTCATTTATTGGAAGGGACTTAAGGGGTTCCCATTTGCAGTGTTTAAGTTCTGTTAGGAACATTTTCTGGTCAAAGTGTTTTTTACTGCGTATAGTTATAACAGGGGGAGAAATGTGAACGTTTGTTTTGTGTCTTATTATATATATTAGAGAGTGATCACTAAGGTCATCTGGTAGGGTTCCTGTTGTATAGTTTTGTTTTGGACCATTTATTAATATCCAGTCCAGAATGCTTTCTTTGTTATTGGATTTGTTTATTCTAGTTGTGGAATTAATGAGTTGTGAGAAACCATTCAAATTGATCAGAGATGATGGGTTGTTATTGTTACATAAATTCCAGTCGGTGTTAACGTCTCCTAGTAGTATTGTTTCTTGTGGATAATTTAGAGAAAGACAACTTAATAGGTCTTCTAGTTTATCTTGATTGTTACCTGGTGGGAAATATGTACAGATGATGTTAACTGATTTTTGGTTGTTTAGTTGTAGTTTTGAAATAATTATTTCTGTAGTGTCATCAGAATGTGGTTTGTGGTTTATTTTACTGATTTGTAATCCTGCCTTGTAGAGAATAGCAACCCCTCCACCTTTTTTTTTTGATGCGGTCTTTGCGAATAATATTGTAACCTGGGGGAATAATTTCTGTATCTTTTATTGTGGGTTTAAGCCACGTTTCAGTTAAACAAAGGATGTCAAAGCAGTGGACATCTAGGAGAGCATGTACTTGAGTAATTTTGTTGCAGATGCTACGTATATTAAGATGGGCAATTTTGAGTGTTTTTGAGGATTGAGCTGATAGTAATGGGATAGAATTAGATTCAATACTATTAGAGAAGGATGAGTGAAACTTTGGGCCTGGGTTTGGATGAATGTCTCCATCCTTAAGGGAGTGGATCAAAGGGAAGTTATGATACCGGCTAAGTTTAGGATTAAGGTCATATAATTTTCGAGTGTTAGGAATTGAGTGTTTTATATGAAAAAGTCGGTGATATTTGGCTTGGATGTAGCTATGGTTATATGTGGAATTATTAAAGTTTGTGCATGAAACAGGAAGTGATGTAGTAGTGTGTTTGGATGGTATGAAAAGAGTTTTGAGAAGGGGTTGTTCATAGGAGGTAAGGAGATAGTGGTGAGAGAAGCGAACAATGACATTAGTAGTAGACAGAGGTGTAGGTTAGGCATGTTGAGAGAGGAGGGAAAAAAGTTATAGGTAGAGAGATGAGGAAAAGGACTGCTTTAGGTGAGAAAGGCTATAGATGATAGGGGAAGGTTTGTACCTAGTAGGTTAAGGATAATTAGTGAAGGGTGAGGTTAGTGAATGATGGAGTAGTAAGTATATGTAGTATGAGGAGGAGAAGGATTAGCTATTGTGAGAAAAGGTTAGAGATAAATAAGGGGAGATGTAAAGCTAGTGGGTGTGGAGGTAGAAATGTAGGGTGTGGCTAGAAAGAGGTGAGTGGTTGGTTGGGATAGAATTGAGGAGTGGAGGGGGGTGTGGTTAAGAGAGTATATAGGTAGACACCCTGGGGGCGGGTGGGAATTGGGGGCAGGGTAGGGGAGCGGAGTGAGCCCGGAGGGCGAACGGAGCGGGAAGACACGAGAGTGGAGTTCAGCAGGAAACAATCAGAGCAAGGGAAGAACTAACAGGTAAGTCGGTAGGTTAGAGAAGGTGTATTAGATAGTCAGCTAGTGTATTAAAATAAAGTAAGTAGAAAAGCTGGAGTCAGCAGAATCGAGGTAAGGTAAGACAGGCTAGGCTAAAATGCAGTTCTGGAAAAAAAGTTTCAGTTTAAGGACAGATAGGAAAGGTTTAGGGGGCAGAAGATAAGCATAAGAGTGGGAAGAGAAAAGTAGCAGCAGGAAAAAGAATAAGGGTGCCACCTAGTGGCCAGTTGTATGTTTGCAGGGACAGACAGCAGAGCAGGGGGCTAAGCACAAAAAGGGAAAAAGAGGATACAGTGTGATGTGCTAGCAAACAGAGATAGTTGAGGTAGATTGGGATAGGAATTTAAATTGAGGTATATATGGTGGGTGGGAAAAATATGTAGGCTGCTGGTAATTCAGGAGGGATGCTTAACCTGAGATACAAAAGTAGAGTAAGTCTGGTCAAACAAGGTAACTTAGCATACTTAAAATCTCTTAGTAAGTCGGTCTCTCTTGGTAGTGTAGGGTATGGGTTCAGTTGTTGAGGTTCCTTAAATTTCAGGAGGATGGTGGGCAGGAAAAAAGTTTGCTTGAGTTTAACAGTTGACCACTATGTTAGAAGGTAAGAAGGGAGAGATATAGTGAGTGAGTTAGAGCTAAGTTTAGGAAGCAAAATAAGTTATAGTGCATCAGCATTCATCAATATCATTAGCGCTGAATTCAAGGTAAAAATACATTAATACAATAAAGAAAAAGGAAAAAACAACCTATCTAGGGAAAAAACAACCTATCTAGACTATACAATATCTAGAAATACAGGTTTTTCATCTTGCATGGCTAAAACAATATGTAACAGTATTTTACAGTCCAGTTTAGGGTTCACACAAAAATGCACAATGTGATTGTGAGAAACAATAATAGATGGCCGTTAGTTAAATCAAGCATCTCCCATCGACAAGTAGTGTCTTGGTAAAACAATTTCTTAAGTAAAACGACTCTATTGTTTAGTTATGGGCTCAGTGCTTAAACAGCCCGATAGACTTATCCAATGCTGCATAAAGAAATTGCAAGCCCTCGCGCTCACGCTTCACGGGCTAAAAACCAGATTAGGGCTTCCATAGAATCTAGCCACTATAGTATAGTAAAACGACACTAATTGTCCTTTGAGGCTTGGCGATTAGGCAACCCCACACACTTAATTCAATGATGCAAGTAGTATTTTAAGCCTCTATTGTTTAGTTATGGGCTCAGCGGTTAAACAGCCCGACTGACTTATCCAATGCTGCATAAAGAAATTGCAAGCCCTCGCGCTCATGCTGCACGGGCTAATAACCAGATTAGGGATTCCATAGAATCTAGCCACTACAGTATAGTAAAACGACACTAATTGTCCTTTGAGGCTTGGCGATTAAGCAACCCCACACACTTAATTCAAAGATGCAAGTAGTATTTTACACCCCCGCGGTCACATATATATATATGTGTGTGTGTGTGTGTGTGTGTGTGCATATATAGATATATTTTTCTATATATATATATATATATATATATATATGTTTGTGTGTGTGTATATATATATATGTATATGTATATGTATATATATATATATATATATATATATATATATATATATATATATATATATATATATATATATATATATATGTTTATACAGTGAGAACATTGTCTGTAGATATGGCAACAACTCTATGAGCAAAAAGTAGAAAAAGCTGTTGTGGGTCATTGGATGGATATATAATTATGTGACACTACATTGCTAACTGACTACATCAGCATACACTACATTGACCTGAAATGGTTGAAACCGGCAGTTTGAAACAATCCTCCTAACAAAACATTTAATGTAACCAAAGTACAATTAAATACATTGAATCCATCATATATATATATATATATATATATATATATATATATATATAAAGAGAGAGAGAGAGTACCAATTAAATAATTTGATTGTTTTGTAAGTTGACAGCTTTCCTGTCAACCAAATGCAACATGCAGGAAAGCTGATCAGCTTTTTAGCAAAATCATTAATAGTGGTGCTGTGGAATATGCTTTTGTTGACTGGGTTCTTCCTGCTAGGCCAGTGGCTTCTCTTCGGGGGAAACTCAAAATGGTATTTATATTACTAGAGTAAATTTGGCTAGAGCACTGGGGAACTTCCCCATTTGTGATTGGTGCTCACAGACTGTTTGCCATGAGTATGTGCACACATCCCTTTCCTAGCACTGTCACGACTGGGAGAATGATGCATGAAATGGAAAATGTAAATGAGCGAGTGAAGGCAAATGCCAGGTCAGTGAAAGAAGTTTCAAAAGCTGTAGAGGATTTGGAAATTCTATTCCAAAAAAAGTTATTTTTGGAATTGGAGTACTGGGTCAGAGAAAAGAATCATTAAAACCCTTCAATCGAGAGGGGATGCAGGATGATTTATTAAAAGACTTCATCAACTAATGTGAGCTAGAAAATGAAGTTTTGTGAGGAGATGATATGGAAAAATACAGGAAGAGGAAGCAGAAACCATTTTGAAAGGGGACAGCATGCAGGTAAAGAAAACTGGTCTATATTAAATTGGCGAAACGGCATTACAGTGAATGCTGACATAGAGCCCGAAGTCTGAAAATAGCAAAGCCTCACGCCAGCGATTTTTTTCTCAAGGAAAAAAATCACTTGGCCTGAGCCGTAGCATTGCCCTTTACCCCATTGTAGTGTGATCTCAGAGTTGGTATATTTAGTTAAGGGGGTGGGGGGCACAGCCCCCCATTTTTAGTTATGTTTTAAATTGTGTGTGTGGTTCTAGCAATTTCTTTCCCAAGGAATGAAATTGCTGTTTTGACCATTTGCAGTTTAGTGATTTCAATCTTTGTGTCGCTGAAGAGGCGTTCGATGTAACCTCTCTTCGTGATTTTAATATAGACCCAAAGAAAACATATTCTGAGACAGTCGTAACCATATATAGGGGACAGAAAGAAAAAAGAAAGAGCACTTCAAAAACAAAATGTGTGGTGAGAGAACAAAGTAAAAGAAGTCAGGAGATGAACAATACGAGGTATGCGACATGGCAATAATACCTTTGAGTGTAAAACAGAAGTAAGAGTATTTTTTTCTAATAAATAGAGATATTTTGTGACAATTTTTTGGGACTGCACAGAGCAAGTAAAAGTTTTGTGAGTATGAAAAGACAGAATGATAATCTATAAAATGAATATAGTTAAAGCATTTTTTCAAGCGACAAAAAAGTGTTTTTATATATATATATATATATATATATATATATATATATATATATATATATATATATAGATATATATATAGATATGTATATATACAGTTTCGAACAGAGGTGGAAAAAGAGACTTGAAAAGGACATTTAAGAAATATATGTAAAGAAGAAATGGACATTTCAAAAGTCTGTGATAACACAGTTATGGACTGCAGAATGCTATTATAATGTTAAAAATGGAAGTGGATAAAATCATGCACATTCCAAGTATTCTAAACTTTTTCTTTTTTTTTTTAACAAGAAACATCTTTGTTATCATGTATGACGTTGGCAATCACGCTTTTGTATAAATGAAACCAAACTATATTGACATAAATTTAGTTGCAAACATTATGCATCACTTATCTTTCCAGTCATTGTCAGTCAAACCTTACAGAGCTCATTCAAATCCTGTATTCTTTTAAGCCTTGTTCCTCCTCTGCATGTATTATTCCCACAGTTCCCATTTTCCTGTGTAATTTCCTCCTGCCCTTTTCTAAAGATTCCAATTCCAGTTGTTTCATCTCTGTTACTATATTCACTACTTCTAGTAAAGTTGGTTTAGACTTTGACTTCCATTTTCTAATAATTGCTTTTTTGGCAGCCACCATAATTAGACTCAGTGAGGCTTTACTATGTCTTGGTAATTCCAATTCTTTATCATAGCTCAAAAAAATAATTTCTTTAGTTACACCAATTTGCTCACCCATTATCTCTAACAGAGCAGTTTGCAGGGAATCTTTAAATCCTGTCAACTTATTGCACACTCAGAAAATATGTTCCCACTTAATTCATTCTTCCCCATCGCACCTCCAACATTTGCTCTCTACCTGAGGAAATATTCTTTGGAGTCTACGTGAGGTTTAAAAATGCCTGTGTAAACACTTCCAAGCAAATATATTAAATCATCTAGACTTTGTAGCATATTTGGGAGACATACATATATCAGCCATTGTTTCTTTGTGAATTTTATCCACTCTCTCTCTCTACCCAATCCTTTGTAACTTCCTCTGATTGATTCTTATAGTTGTCATGCAATATTTTGTATGCTGTACTAATTATTCCTTTTTTAACAGCAGCTTCTTTTCAAGATTTTACCAAAACTCTACCAGTGCAGGTAGTTTGTTTATGATTCCCCTATTTCTTTCTCTTTGCCTAGTCTCTGATATCAATCCTTGATAAGGGAAGGCTGTTTCTATCCTCCAGTCCAAATAAATTCTTGGCCTCTTCCCATTCTATTAACTTTCCCTCCAAATATTATAAATGTTGACAGAAACAAGGGCGTTAAATATTAGGGACAACCAAAAATGTTTTTTTAAAGGGAGAGAAGGACATTTGGTGAACAACTGTGATAAAAAGAATTATACAATTCCTCCCTATTAATATTCTAAAATGTGCACACTGATTGGCCAGCCCAACCAGCGTACCCGTTGTAAATCCCACAATATACCAGCGGAAAAAGGTCCAGTCACCCGGACTTTTTTCCATTGGTATAAACTGACAATAAAAAAAAAAAAGACAGAAACGGAGCAACGGAGACTTTCTTTTCTCTGTTGCTTCCATTTCAAAGCCTTGATGTACTGGGTATGCATGGGAACGCAAGTCCCATATGCATGCGCAGTACATCAAAACGCAGACTCCGTATACCACGACCGGCGGAAGAACAACAATCCTCCGTTGTACAAAGACATTATTTAAGAAATGTAAGTATTTTTTTCTTAAATAATGTCATTGTATAATAGCAGTAACACCGACTCCGTGGTTGTGGTATATTGAAGATTTACCCATGGTTGCGTTTGTTTAATCACTTGGGCTTCGCCCTCATGATTAAACCACACCAACCGTGGGTAAATCTTCAATATAACACACCACATCTTTGGTTATTGCTTAAATATATATTTGGGAAAATAGGATATGATGCACAAAATGTGAACCTGAATGTTATAAATGTAAAAAAATGGGACATACAAGGATGGAATGAGAAGAAAAATAGAATGAAATAAATATTGAAATAAGGGAAATGATAAAGAGCAAACTAGAACTGAAGTAGAAATAGAAACAGATTAAATTTTAGAAAGAAAAGGAGATAGTAAGATTAAAGAGGAGGAGGAAGAAGGGCTAGAATCAGACATTTGTGATGAAGAAAATATAAGCTTGAAAGTGGTAAGAGGAAAAATTAATTATTTTGGTAAAAGATGGAAAAAGGAAATTTTAAGGTATATAAAAGAAAAGAAACTGATGACAAGCATTAATTAAAAAAGAAAGAAAAGAAAAAGTAGCACAGGAAGAAAATTATGTCCTTTAAATAAAGAAGCAAAACAAATTTAAGAATTCACTCAGTTAATGTAAACAGTGTGAAAAATATAACAAGAAGGATAGTGATTTTAGCATGGTGTAGTAAATATGATGCAGGTATAATTGTCTAGGAAGCTCCCTACCCCAGAACAGAAATAGATTAATCCAACTAAGAAATCTAGATAAAAAAATCCACTAGAAGACATAAGCCATCTTTCTCCAAACTGAACAGAACACCCTGAGAAACAACCAAAGAAATTTTTGAAATATGGTTGATCACATTACTGGTTGATATTTTCAAAAAGCCCCCTTAATCTTAGATATAATAATAACATACAGAGGTGTTCTACACTCAGATAACTTTAAAAAGTTTTCCACCCCCCAATCACTTCTTATACCATCTCTGCACTAATCTGACCTTCTGCACTTTACACCACTATTCTACTTCAAAAACATATCAGTAGAAGCTATCATAAAAGCATTAGATCAAATCCCTTCTGGTGCTCTCCTTGACAAAGCTGGGATGTTACCATGGTTTATCCATATTTTTTCAAGGCTTAGGGCACACTACCATGACCACCCTATACACTGTAGCAAATGACGTACTCAACAATGTGGAGAAAAGCCCCCTTACTGATCACTGTTGACCTCTCAAAAGCTTTTGTTCTTGTAGACTCTGGCCTCCTATTGCAGTCACTTATTGATGCAGGTATCATCACAGATTCTCTACCATAGTTACAAAATATCTTTCTTAAGGACTCTGTAATGTTCAGGTAAGAGATCCCCCCCCCCCCCCGACAAAAAAATAGGATCAGTCTTATCTCCAAAATTATTTTCTCTTTTCATTAAACTCCATGCTGATCTACCCCAAACTTCCATCCTCTTTGACCCTGTAGATAATCAGGTCATCAATGTATGGTTCTCTCATGCTACAATTAAGAACAAACAAGAACTAGAATATGATCTTAACCTGCTGTCTAAATGATTCTCACAGAAAACATTCAACTATAATACCACAAAAAAAAAAAAAAAAAAAAAAAAAAGCAAATGATAAATCTCTCCCATGTGCATCAACAATCAACAGAGGGGCCTACTCTGCAAGTACAACGCCACTGAAACCACATCACACATCTATCACCTGGAGTGTCTGGCTTGATCAGTTCGCTTAACTTCCAGTACCACATTAAGACAGTAAAATCCTATATCAAATCACGCCTATTCCATACAAAGAGTATATCTCACTTTCTCCAGAAGGGAACATGGCAATATGAAAAGGAGTCTAGGCCACTTAAACACAAACTACAAAAACAAGCTGCAGTACAATGATGACCAGCATCATCTGCAGTTTTGTCACTCTGTCATTGTTCAGTTCTGGCAAAGGCAAAATTGTTACTTGTACAGTAAAGATGCTGTCCATTAATCTTATCCCTGACTTACAAACTAATTAACTTATAATTTTTCCAGTCCTTTGCCAGCCACCTTAGCAAATTAACAATTACCCATTAGCTATGTTCACAATTCTTCCTGTTTTGAAACACCCTCACAACAGTATTCACACCACAGAGCAGTACTTTTCAGTAATAACTCCTCAGACATGAAGAGCTAGTCCCACGAACCTAAAAGAAAACTCAAACTTCCTGAATATTAAGCACCAGCTCAAATCTTTTCCTTTTTTGTAGCAAGCTGCTTGTATAGGCTTCCTAAGCAAAGGGTTCATTTGAAAGTCAACTTCTCTACTTCCCTCACCACAAACCCTCGTCAATGATTATGTATCCTTGTACCACTCACTTGTCTTCTATATACCCTATAATCCTACCTAAACTCTTCTAACAACCTTCACCCTCTCTAACCCTCCTCTTTGTTGAGTAATAATTGCCATAGTGACAAATACTATTTTGTGGCTGTCCATGTAGAACCTGAAAATGGTCCACTGGAATCGGAGTTTTACCCCAATTAACAAATAAATAAATCAACAGTAGAATACATTTAGACAATGCAAGTCTGTAAATCTGTGTTAAATGTCATCACATAAAAGTACATAAGAAACCATGTGTAGTATTGTATGTCTGTGCACAACACAGCAGTGGAAATATATGACGGCTTTAATTTTACTCTGAGTAGAATTGAGAGGGAAATCCTACAGGTCGGATGTTGGACTGATAATTGTAGGCTGTTTGAGTTATAATTGAAAACAGAACTATGTCAATCTCGGTCCTTTGTTGTCTCGAAATTTGTCAGATGAGCATAATTAGGATTCTGAAATTTCTGTCAGTTTGTGTTTGAATGATTTGTTTTAAATTATCTTGATGTTTTAATTGTCTTTGGTGACTCAAAATGTTTCATTCGAATAAAGTTCTGAAGACTATACAGTTAACTATTTCCTTAAGTAATACTTGGTTCATCTTTGTACTTCTTAGAAAGGCTTTATTATATTTTTTAACTGCTGAGTATGTTTTTTATGGTTTACAGAAAGCACATCTCACCTAGTTGGATGCCATCAAAGTGTTGTGGTATTAACAATGTGGGGTGTGTAGAGTAATAAATGGAGGCTGCCTTTTCATATGAGCTGAATACCTCAGAACGTGTTCATTCAGTGTTTTCCAGATTTGATTGTGTTTTTACCACATACCCGTTTGCACTGAAGCAGGACAACAAATAGCTAGGTTGTTGTACTGCAAAATTTTAGTTTCAGCACTGAAATTACATTTAAATTGTCATAAATTTGCACAAACTGCTGTTAACTTACTACTAACATCTAAGTCACTTGCATCAGAAGTGTAGAAAGGCCCATTGTTAACTGCACACCTCCCACCCCTTTCAGAACGGTACACCATCCTGTACAACCAGCACCACAGCTCCTCCTAACAGGTGCCAGTCTAATGTTCAGGGCTGTGTAAAAGAGGAAGTGGTTAGTTAGAATAGAGAATGGAGTTACACTGGAGTGTCATTAGCACTGTACTTCAAATGGGAAAGGTTTGTATGATTGAGTGATGGTGGAGTTGGTGAAGTTAGGGGTAAACTATAATGCAAGTTGTACTTCCATATATTTGATGCAATGAAACGGTCCTTAACTGGTTCATTGACGTATCTTTGCAAAGAATTTTACTACATTTTGAGAATTTAATCCTCCTTGAGGAATGAGGCATAGAAATGGCATTGTATGGATGTTGTAAAGTCAAGTATGGTATGGTGATATGATAAGCAAACAGTTGCTAACTGATACTTGTACATTTGTATTTATCAGTACTTTTTAAACAAAATTTAGAAGACACACCTTGCAGGCTTTTAGCTGGAACTGTAAAGTTCCATCTGAATGATTGTGTTTCACTCTGCAGAACTGATTTTTAGGACAGAATCAGGCAGTCAAATGGAAGAATGGCAGTCATTATAGAAAGCTGCACATAGAAGAAATAATGTGGGCAACTGTATAAGCAGATCTTGGTAACAGTGCCAAGGCATTCGTACCTTTAGCAGTTATCAGTAATTTTGCACTAGACTTTTGTCTCAAGAATAGCCTTGCAAACTGTGGTCATGGTCATTCTCTTACGTCCACCCTGAAGTTTGATTTTTGCAGTTATTTTTTTTTTACGACAGAATTGCCTAATTTACTGTTCAAGGGGTGATGGACCCATACACAGAGAGTCTGCTAAAATGCAGTGCCAAAATGTTTGACAGCTTTCAAAGCTCTGAACAAAAATTCACAAATTAAAGGATACAAGACAGTTCTGTAATTGTCACCTGACTTGACTGCATGAGAAGCTGAAGAAACTGACACTCATGAAAAAAACATATATTTTTTCATAGAAGCAGTGTTTTCCACACCATTGAAATAAGGGTTATCCCCCCTGCACTCCTTTTCATGTAGTCAGTGGTGAGGTGAGGTTCTTACAACTTTGGTAGTGGAAGATTTTTCTCCTGCAGTGATTTTTTTGATTAATCAA
The DNA here is from genome assembly GCF_019279795.1 of Protopterus annectens. Taxonomy (NCBI): domain Eukaryota; kingdom Metazoa; phylum Chordata; order Ceratodontiformes; family Protopteridae; genus Protopterus; species Protopterus annectens. The sequence goes on from NC_056751.1 coordinate 139,959,345, forward strand.
CACCTCTATTAAGCATGCATTGTCGCACACTTGGCCTTTGACCTACTGTCTTGTTCTCCAAATAATTCCTAAACAGTAAGCCTGGAGTTATCAGTAATTTGGTGCTAACTATTCAGATCGCTTGCCGTTTAGGAACGGTGGTACTGTAGTTTCAGGATTCCATCATATAGATTTCTAGGTTCTTGGACACCTGCTAGCCTTGCAGTCCAAGAGGTCACTGAGGATCCTTGATCAATTTCTCATTTTCCTCAGACCACTGTCTGGTTAAGTGGCTTATTCATACTCTCAGCAGTCGAATGAAGGGTGAGGAACTCAAACTTTGGATTACAGAAAACAGCTTATTAACAGTGTATAGCCTTAATCTTCAGTGCTGACAGACCAAATGCATCCTCCGGACAGACAGTAACTCAAGGTAAGGACAGAGTCCTAGACCCTAGACCTGTGAAGCAGAGACCTTAACCATTGAGCAACCACTTGGAAGTGATTTTCCAGTTTCTGTGCATTCATTTTCTTTTAGGATACAACTGCACAGTGACTTTATATATTTTATAAAGTAGGTTCACATAGTTGCAGTGGTCAAAAATTTGGCTTAAATTATTAAAATAGTTTCCAAGTCATGTCACTTTGCTAAAAAAAATACCATATAAAGTAGTGTAGGAAATAAACTGTTTATCAGTTTGTGATTAGCTTCCAAGGACTCAAAAAATGTCTTTGGTCTGAGAAATTATTTCCCCTTTTTTCTAACTGATTCAGTGCCATAACCCACTGCTTCTTTCTTTAATGCAGGGCTCATTTTTCCATGACTGTAGTGTCATGTTAGAAGGCTTAATAAAAAAGAAAGAGAAAATATTTCTAAAATCCATAATATCTATATTGCAAACTAAATTCACAGTTCTGGCTGCCATATGATGTGGTAGACACTGTAACTATCTCATTAGCATTTAAAAGTATGCAGCTACATGTCTAACACCACCTTTATTTAAAAGCTCAATAATTTGAGGAGTTATGTTTCATTGGTAAATGTAATTTAACCTAACACACTATGCTCTGCATGTAATAAGTTATTTACAACAAAAGAAACATTTTTGCATATTCAAGAACATTTTTAGTAATGAACTTTTTACATTGTATATTCTTTTTTCATTGTGAAACAATCCACATCACTGTCTGGTTTCTTCAACAGTCATCATATCTGCAGAATTTGACTGAAAATTTTACACTGGACATTGTTTTGGAATAGCTCTTGGTGCACAGTAGCTCCATTTTGAGACATTACTTGTGGAGTCTTTCTCTCTCTCTCTGCCTTTTTGCAGTCTCTCTTTCCTTAAACATGACTGGTTGTTATATTTCTGATTGCTCAGCTTTCTGAGTCTTTGACTTCATCATATTTCTTGTATACAAACAGCTGTGATTTATTCCATATACTCTTAACATCTTTCTAATAGTATCTTGATTCAGCTGCTTTAACAACACGTTCAGCTTCAGGCTGTAGACTTTAGTAAATCTTTTGGGATTTTATTTTATCTTCAACCTGTAGCTGTTATAGTCTTTCTGTAACTGGTGTCTGCTAATTTCTTTCTACTGTTTATTTTCTTTATGTTGATTCTCAGGCATAAACATAAAAAGTAGTAGACATTCTGTTTTTCAACCTTCTACTCATTAGCAAGTTGAGTGGTGAGATGGAGTCCTTGCAATGGCAATATTCCAGATTTGCAACATGACAATTCTCCAAGCTTTTGGTACATTTCTTTCTAATGAGATTCATTATTATTTGGCTACTTCCCTCCACTTGCTCATTAGACTTTGGATAGTGTGAAATAGTTTTTAAATGTTTGAATTCCCACTCGTACACAGATTTTCTGAATTACTGAGTTATGTACATTAAATCATCATTTGACATGAGAACATTTAGTAGCTTCATCTTCAGAATATCAGCTTTAATACACTAATCACGCCTTTTGTGTTGTTAATGTAATTATTTCAAGGAACATGCAAAGATAACCCTCACACATGAGATGCATGCTTCTCTGAACTGAACAAATCTTTAGCCACACTTCTGCATGGATGATTTGGAACTGGGTATGTATCCCTGCTTTAAGATAGTTGCTGTGGTAAATGTGTTCTAAGTTGACATACCTTTCCAAAACATTATATCTCCTGCACTTTCTTTGTACTTTATTGTTCCAGAATATAATTTCGTAACCCTTACAAGCATTTATTTTCTTACTTGATTTTAGAATTTTTGTCATGTTTGAACATTAAACTTTGGATACAGCTTATCTCTTCACTGAAAGAAAAATAGGACTGGATTTCTTTTCTTTCTAATGAGTTTTGCTCAGAGCATCATTTTATTGTAGCATCTTTCAAGAGCTATGTTTTAAGTCAGCAATAGTATGCCTTTGCAATTCTTGTACTTTTTCTTTCATTGATAACTGCAGAATTATTTTCATGCAGCTTTGGTAAATTTTGCTTAGCTCAATATAGCAGCAATAAATAATTCATTGATGGGCCTGTATTCTCTTTGTTACACTTCGTTGATTAGATTCCTGTGCAAAGACTTTCTGAATATCCCCTACAAGACTTTCAGCCTGCTTGCATCTCAAAGTCTTTCCCAAGAAAATATTCAGAAATTATCTTCTCTTTTTTTTCCATACTTTATTGCTAATGTTTCTTTTACTGTCCAGGCATATCCCTTTTCTGCATGTGTAAATATTTTATACCTGTAAGCAAATGAGCTGTTTTCTTCCCTTTTTTAGCTCCTCTGTGCTACCTGCCAACCATAAGTACTTTGTCAGTCAGCCCATTCATTCATTCTCATCTCAGGTGACAGTTGCCCAAGAGAGAGTATCATTCAAGCAGCCATCAGGGGTTGTTTGAATATTTTTACAGTTTTATCCTCGTGATTAACCCCTGCAGCTAAGTATGGTGCTAGTGAGGGAAGTGGAATGGGCCGGTTGCAAAGGATGTCCCCCTCATTTCTACTAGGATTGCTGCCTACAAGCAACCCTGTCCCTCCCCTTGCAGCATGAGCAGTGTTTTTTCCAGTCTCCACAAGGAAAATTGCAATTGTGTGTGTGCCTCAGAGTGGAAACTTCTTCATTCCCCCAGGAGCGATGAATAGGCCACATCCAATCATCCCCCCTTGTTCCCTGGCTAATCAAATCCTGGTTATGTGAGTCACATACAGAGATCTATCCCTATGCACCACAGAGCTAGGTTAATTGGTTTGTTTTCTCATAGGAATAAAGTTTCTGTACAATTGTCTATTGCTTCTATTTGTAATGTGACTAGCTTGGTCAGATCATATTATTTTAGCATTGGAAAATCTCTGACATTTCCTGAATGTTTTAAAACTCTTATCTTTTTCATAGCTCCCTTCTCAAGCCACAAACTTTGCAGAATACTACATCATTACTAGCAACCTCTGTAATACCTAGTTGTCTTCACCCTTTGGCATTTGTACAACTGCTTGCACCTTTTCTGGATCTGGTATCATTCCCTTCCCTTCCCTTCCCTGATGTATGTGTTTCAGGTTTGGCTGTCCGTATGTTTGCTCTTATTTAACCTGAAATGATACAGTTGTCTCCTATTCAGTAGCTGCATTAACCTTGTGTTATGCTGTTTTTGTGTCTGACACCATTCTAAGTATGTTTACAGCACTTTAAAAGCCTTTGATTATTTGGACAATGGCTCTTTGGAACACCTTTGGTACTGGCAAAGTGCCAAACAGAAGTCTAAAGCTTGTATCTTCCTAATTTCACATTAAATGTACACAATTTAGAACTGTCTTTATCTAATGGGATATATCAGAAAAAAAAATCATCTCCATCCAGTACCAAGAAAACAGATATTATTTAGCATTCTTTTGGTTGGTTGCTCAACTGTAAGAAATAGCTTATTCTCTCTCCCTTAATCATTTTATTCATATCTTCTGGATTGACAGAAATGCAGATTTTATCTTTTGTCAGACTAGTAAGCATATTGCTTACCCATTCTTTTGTCTCTGATTGTTAATGACACCTAGGCTTTCCATTCTCAGGTCCTGTAATACTTCAGTGTTGCAGGTAGTTTTCTAGGAGTATGTATTGCTGTCTCTGCATTATGGTTTGTGTGGATGTGTTAGTCTCCTGTTAAGCATCCTGAACTTGTAAATAAATTGGCATGCAGAAAATCATTAATTAGATTTTGGATGATATTTGAGAAGGTTCTGTAGCAGTGTGAATGCTTCTTTACAAATGGTCTTTTTGACTGATTTTGAAAGCAGGCAATTGTTTGGTTTTCACATACTGTGTGTGTGTGTGTGTGTATATATATATATATATATATATATATATATATATATATATATATATATGGGTCTACTTCATTTGATCGAAAGACCATTTGACTTAAACCCATTTGATCGAAAACCAGTATTCAAGGCATAAAACTGAGATTTGTCCCCCTCCCCAATGTCATGCGACCCTGGAGTTGGTATATATAGTTGGGGGGTGTGGGGGGCACAGCCCCCCACCTAGTTTCCTTTAAAAGAAGAAAATACAACAAAAAGTACAGATTTTAAACGAAAATAGGTGGGGTGCTTTGCCCCCCCCCACACCCCCCTAACTATATATACCAACTCTGGGGTCGCACGACATTGGGGAGGGGACATATCCCTGTTATTTGCCTTGAATACTGGTTTTCGATCAAATGAAATTTGGATCAAATGGGTTTAGGTCAAATGGTCTTTCGTTCAAATGAAGTAGACCCACATATATACATATATACATATATACATATATATATATATATATATATATATATATATATTTTTTTTTTTTTACTTTTCCTAGAGTCCCACACATCACATCCCAACATATTGAGATAATTCACTTTGTAAGCAAACGGATTGAAAATAAAAAAAAATATATTTTTTTAGCCTTGTCACATGCCAACAGTTTCTGACTTAATGGTGTTTACTGGTGCTTCAAAGGGTTAATAGCTTTTTCTTGGGTGTTAAAACAGAGCCAAAGATTTTCTTGGGTGCTAAACAGAGGTAAAGATTTAAAAATATTTTATGACAGCATATTGCACAGTGTACCAGTATCTAATTTAAACTCCACATTTAATCCAGTAATTTTCAAAATTTTTTCTAACAATTTGCTCTGCATACCTACCTCATTTATAACTTTACAGTATCAAATATTAAAGTACCAACAAATAGTTCATTTTCATACATCTTTTAACCAACATGCAAACTATTTTGAAAACCTATAGTTTAGTTTTTTCACATCTTTGCAGAATGTCCTTTTCAGCATAGATTCAAGTTTGATTTAAAAGTAGGCAGAATTTTCAGTCATGGTTATAGCAACATCTGCTTGCGAGGTTGAATTCCAGTTGCATTTACAATGTTTTTTTTTCTGGACTCAATCTGTTTTACAGTGCGTTGTCATATTGCTGCATTTTCATACCTGTTGCCTTTATTTCTCATTGATGTCTTATTATTTAATAAATATTTTATTCTATATGCATATTTCTCATCAGCTAATTATTTCTACTGTGGACTAGTTATTTTAGTTGCTCTGCACACATCCACACCTTTTAATAAGTTGGTGGTGTCTGTCTTAGTAACCTGATCCTTGTTCATAGGAAGTTACTAGGCTATTGACCCTGAGACCCTTACAAGCCTAGCCAAGAATTTAGCCCATGTTTCAACAAGTCAGCACCCTATGCCACTGTCCAGCAGGGACACAGGTGGAATCCCAGGGGTCACTCTGTTTTCTGTTCCCCATCCAGTTATCCAGGTTGTGCTTACAAAGGGTTAATGAGGTGCTCTGCTTGACATGGAGATGGAGTCTATTACACAAAAGGGGGAGTCTTTGGGACACAAATCTGCCCCCCTAACAACTCCTGTTGATGTCACAGACCAGGTTGAGGTTGTGTGTGCGGGTTACTCGAGTGGATATTGACTTGAAGATATGCAGCAGTCCCATCAAGGCTGGGTCTGAGATTGCTTTCTATGCCAGAGGCCACCTCTGAGGAGATGGACAGAGCCTGTAGTCTATCAATGTAGGGTAGATGTTTGAGGCCCTGGATTCTCCTGGTAAGAAACCTCAGTGGTCTCACCAGCTGCTGCATGTGCTTTGTGAGGTACATGCCGAAAGGTGCATTGTACTCAATAATGGATCGTGTAAGGGAAGAATACAGGGATGTTATGACAACCTTGTCCCTGGATGAGCTATGCTTACTAATGAGGTGGGCCATGTAGAAGGCTTTCCATACAATGGAGGCAATATGGTGGTCAAAAGTCAGTTTGCAGTCAACCTGGGTGGCCAAGTCCCTCATGACTGAGTGTGTCCTTAGGGTCTTATTAATGTGATAATTTGTGGGGAGGTCACCCTTCCCAAAGGGGATGATGATGCATTTTTTGGCATTCAGTTTGAGGCCATGTTTCTGGCACCAGTCATTTGTTTAGGTGAGATCCTTGTGGAGGATGTCCACATCACTAGGGGAATTGATGACAGCACCCAGCTTACAGTCATCTGCAAACTTGGTCAGCCATAGCCTACTGGTTTTGGCCTGCATGTCAGAAAAGTTTATCCCAAACACAGAGGCCTCAAGTCTGATCCCTGAGATAAGCCACTCATTACAGGTGCACTGCTTGAGGTGACTTCCCTTTTTTGACTAGGTGGGTTCTATCAGTGAACCAGTTTGCTACCCATTTGGTAACACATGGATTGATGCTAAGTTGAGAGAGTTTATTTATTATACCCGAGTGGGGAATAGTATTGAAGGCTTTTGCCAGGTCAAGGTAGGTGCTGTGCACCATCTTTCCCTCATCCATGGCTTTGGTGACTGTCTCAAAGAAATCAACCAAATTTAACAGGCATGACCTCCCCCTGATAAAACCAAACTGTGTGGGATTGAATGTTTGGAGGTTGCCAATGTCCTTGTTAATGAGGTCCATGATAATCCGCTTCATGGCCTTGTAGATCAGGCTAGTTAGGCTGATAGGTCTATAACTTCCTGGATTGGTAGATGCTCCACCTTTGTGCAAAGGATAACAGTGGCTGTCCTCCACTTGGCTGGGATGAAGCCAGTACTCAGGCTTTTGTTGAATAGGGTGCCTAATGTTGCTGCAAGTTCCTGCCTGAGTTCATGTTGGATGCAACCTAGGATGTTATCTGGTCCCATGGAGGCTGTATTTTTGCCTTTGAGAGGGCAGTAAAGACTTGATCCCTAGAGATAAAGGGAGGGGGGCAGGTACTGGGGATGTCCTGATTTACTGAAGGGGGGGGGGAGCAGAGGGGCGAAGTTTTCACTGAACTTGTCTGCCAGCAGGTTGGCTATATCAATGGCATTTGTATATGTGGTGTCCTTGACCACCAGTTCTGAGTAGATCTGGGTGCTTCCTTTGAGATTTCGGACAAATCTGAAAGCCTTATGATCGTCTTTAGTAGATGTGGCCAGTTTGGACTTGGTTTGCTTTGGAGGATTTCAGTAGCAGTCTCATTTGCTTGTTCAGGCTAAGGAGAGATTGATTCCAATTATTTTCCTTTTATTACAGAGTTTATTTATTGCAGATGCTCACCAGACATGTTTACTCTTCCTTGTTTAATTTCTAATACCATTGATTGTTCTGATTTTAAGCAAAAAACATCTTTATTGAATTATCCCTTCTGCCATAGGCAGTCATACATTTATATAAATGAAAATAAACCATATTGGCATATTTTTGGTAGCAAACATTATACATCACATATAATCTACTATACAGTTGTTGTCAGTGAAGCATTACATAGCTCATTCAATGCCTGCCTTCCCTTAAACCTCATTCCTCCTCAAAAACATTATTCTGCCTGTATTGTTCCCACATTTCCAACTTTTCTGTGTAATTTGCTCCTACCCTTTTCTAAAGATCCCCCTTCCAGTTGTTTCATCTCTGTTGGTATATTCACAAGTTTTAGTACGGTTGGTTTAGACTTTGATTTCCATTTTCTACTAATTGATTTTTTGGCAGCCACCAGGATAAAACTCAGCAAGGTCTTACTATGTGTAGGCAATTCTGGTTCTGTAACACATCTCAAAAAATAATTTCCTTAGTTACACTAATTTGCTTCACCCAGTATTTCTGGCAGAGTTTTCCACAGGGAATTTTTGAAGTCTTCCACTCCCCCCCAAAAATATGATGTCCTTCCATATCACTCTTGAAGTATTCTTCACAAAAGGGATTCCATGCTATGGATAGCCCAACCTGTAGCCAGTATACCAAAGCTTTTAGGATTTATAGACATTGGGCATTACGGGTATGCTCCCCACTCAAGGCGTAAGGCAGAACGTCTTTGCTGCCAGTCCGAACACCATTATTAAACGTTGGTCTGAATTCTCCTTCTTTTGTAAAGGCTCATTCTATCAGGGCTGTGGCTTCCTCTGGTGTTTTTTTTCAAAGGACTGGATACCATTTCCATCAGAGCCTATGGATAGCCCAACCTGTAGCCAGTATACCAAAGCTTTTAGGATTTATAGACATTGGGCATTACGGGTATGCTCCCCGCTGAAGGCATTTACTAAGCATAACAAATTGGATGTCATTTCTAGAGCAAGAGCTAGCTTTGCCAGAACTGTAGTACATGGGTTTTTTTTGAGGGCTTTTCTGGACCTTCCTCCTCCCACGTTTCTTCCAGAGCTTTTGTACGATCTGTTTTGTGAAGAATGCCTCAACAGTGATATGGAAGAACATAGTACAGTTGTGTAAAATCTTACCATGACAGTAGTTGTCCTTCTCTTCAGTGTTGCAGTGTGTGCTCCCTCACTCCTCCCCCCTCTGCTCTATTCTTTTCCTTTTTTTCTCCTTCTGGATGCACGTGTTCCTCCTCCTTATTCACTTCAAAGGTACATCCTTCTGTACATCATCTTTATGCCCTATGCCTTGAGCGGGGAGCATACACTTGAAGTACTACGTCTATAAATCCTAAGGCTTTGTTATACTGGCCGGAAGTTGGGCTACCCATGGCAGTGAATACCTTTTGAAGAATACTGCAACAGCAAAGAGAAGGACATCTACTGTTGCAGTAATATTTTACACAACTGTACTTTCCCAATTACCTTTTTCTTCACACCTCCAACATTTGCAGTCTACCTGAGAAAAATTCTTTAGAGTCTGCTTGGAGTATAAAAATAGCTATGCAAACACTTCCAAGCAAAGATCCTAAATCTTCTAGACTTTGTTGCATATTCGGGAGCCATACGTATATCCTGACCCTTTTTCTTTGTGAATTGCTTATCCAGTCTCTCTTCCCAATCCATTCTAAGCTCCTCTGATTGATTCTTATAGTTATCGTGCAATATTTTATATTCCTTACTAATTATCCTTTTTTTAACAACCGCTTTTGTTTTAGATTCTACTAAAACCATACCAGTGCTGGTTTTTCACTTAGGAATCCCCTTTTCCTTTCTGTTTACTCTGATATCAATCCTTGATAGGGAATGCAATCCCTAGCCTGCAGTCAAAATGAATGCTTGGACTGTTCCCATTTTATTACTTTTCGCTCTCTAATTATTTGCTCTCAGTACTTCTGTTCCTTTACCATTTTGCTCCAGTAACTTCCAGTGCCCTCTTGCCTATTATCTCTGTCATAGATTGTTGTGTTATTAGATAATTATGCAGCTCACCAAGTTCACAATGTGTGGTGTTCTTCAGGTCAGTAGCATACACATCTATAGTATCTTTAGGAATTTGTGTTGTTGTAAAGAATAAATATGTAATAGATGACAAATTCTTTCTAGGATGGTAATGATTGCTGAACTGTTCTCCAAGTTCTGTTTTGTTATTTTCATAATCAAGGAAAGTAAGAGTTGCATACATCTCCCAGAGATTGCCACTCCTCTGGAATAAGCTCCCTCTTCACATGAAGCAGAGCTCTTCAGTAACTCTGTTTAAGAGTAACCTTAATTTCACAAGGGGATGGCACCTATGTCCCTCGTGGACAGGGGTAGTATGTGCAGATCATACAATCACTGTGCTGACAACGACCATCTAACTATGGTCAATTAGGTTACACAGTTTTATTTTTTTTAATGTGGCTAGGCTTGTAAAGGTCTTAGGACCATTAGGCCAGTTAACCTCCTATGAACCTATGAATTACCTTTATGATTTCTTCTCCAGCAACATTGTTTCAGTGATTGCACTGAGGAATAAATTAAATTTCTGGATCCAGAGCTTAATGTTTTCAGCAAAGTTTCTTTATAGTAAGAGAATTCCGGGGGATGTATAGAGTCACTTTTCCCACTAATTGTACTTCTATAGTTTATAATACAAATTTTGAGAGCAGATATATTTCTTCTCTTCTACCAGTGTAATTCTTTAATTCTGGCAGATAGGTCACCACTCTGACACCGTGCCATGGCAGGTGCGTTGTGAATAATCCTCTCGAGTAAAGCACCTTGCAGACAAAAAAACAAATCCAACGACAAAAAAATCTCAAGGATGCACCATGAAGCTTTGAACAGAAATCCAACTAATGTATAGTAAACAAGTTCTTTATTTGTATCAACACACAACAGTGGTAAGTGCTTTCACGTCTTCAAGACGCTTCTTCAGACCTCAATGGTCTGGTCAAAGGTGGCCTGATAATTAACATACAGAAACTCGATGTGATCTAAACTCTTTGACGCCTATATTGCAGACTGAATTATTTGGAATTTCACTGTACCACATGATATGCTGATCACTGTAGCTAGCTCTTTAGTTTGTGTGATATGTAGCATGTGCAGCTGTATCACTGGGGGGGGGGGGGGCACAAACATCATATTTAGACCCAGAAAGTCATTTTATGCATTTGTATTCTTATGTCATCTACACATTACTGAAATATTTGAAGAATCATGTTAATGATTTGCCACATACAAAACACAACATGAATGAAGGGAAGGCAAAAATGAGCTTGTTGTGCATTTGTAGTCTCAACAGAATCTGTATATTTGTTACTATAAGGTTATAGTGCTGAGCAATCAGGTGGGTATATCTGGGGATGCAGTAGCGTCTCCTGCTCATAACACCATGCTCTCTGGTTGCATTCTTGGATGTGGTAACTTAACTGCAGAGCCTGCAGTTGCTCCCTGTATCTACGAGTGTTTTGTGTGTGGCCAGATGTCATGCAACTTAATATATGCTTCATAGGTGACAGTTTACATTACCTCCTGGGTGTTAAGGGTTATGACCTATAATTCAAAGGGTTTGTCATAAGTCCCTTTGCAGAATGCCTTCTTACCCATAGGAGGGGCGTGTGTCCTTCGATAATCCAGTGTCCTGAACTACATATAATGACATTTTTCAGCACTTTCAATTGATATTATCTATTGATCTGCTCAGCTGCTCCACAGGCATTAACAGGAATGATTCATGAACCTCATTACACGATTACTCATGCAGATGGAGCACTTGCTTACTGACAATCCATGAGATCTACTTGGAATTGAGAGACGGTTGTCAACAGTTGACATGACACAACTGCTTTATATGGTTGTGGTATGAGGTCTGTTTTTACTGTACAGAACTCAGGACATTGTGTCTATAAACAAGTTGTAATTATTTTTCCAACAACTGGATATATTGCTAGGCTGATTGTGTTGCATATACATATATTGGTGTGTATCAGTTCAGTTTACCATGTAGAACAGGGCTTTGAATTGTCTATTTTGCATGGTTAGTCTACACTTGTAACTCTATAAGCTATTTTTTTAGAAGGTGGCCTGTACCCCAAGAGTTTAGGAGTTGTGATTCATGGCCAACATTGGCTGCATTTATTTTATTAGGGGCCCTATAGGTGACAGTTTACATTTCCTCCTGAGTATTAAGGAGCATGATCTGCAATTCAAAGGGTTTGCGAATTGTGGCTGTGGTTTGTATTCTGTTCCTTGCAACAAGCCTATGAATTGTGAATCATATTTGTGAATACTGTCCTGAGTCATGAGTTTACCTTCCTCATTTTAGTACCTTCTATGGTATATAGTTCAAAGCTTAGTTTATTCTGCTCTTCATTCTTCCTGTTGATACCGTTCCTCTGAAACCATCTTATGTTTCATATAATAGCCATCCTTTTTTTTATTTGAGCCCTGGTTTGGATTTTTTTTGAACACTGATTTGGTTTAGTCTGTTATCTTTACTATTAGCTCTACAAATGCTTTGCTGTATTTTAATTTTCTTGTCTTCTGCAACTTGACTTTTATATATATATATTTTTTATGCTCGTCATTGCTATATTTTTATTGCTGTATTATTCCTTGAGGTAATTTACTCTACAACAATCGTAACAGAGATGAGTTCTAAGTAGACATTATTGCCAATTGATTTTAAAGAGTGAATGTCCATATGAAGGGACTGTGTATCACACCTAATGGGTCTGAGGACAATTTAAGTTTTCTGTGTGGTAATACTCACATTTTTAACCTTCTGTTTCATTTCTAGGTCCACTATGCAGTTCCGTACAGGATGCAATGATTGCCTATGCTCTGTTAGCTGTTCCAGATCCAAAGTACCCACATGGTGAGTCAGATTTTTTAAATAATTGCATAAACCTACTAGACACAAGCTGCTCTTCTCAAATAGACCAGGAAGAACTGTCTTATTAAGTGAATTGCTCAGTTAGAGTAGGAAAATAGAAACCTTGGGCATTAAACCCAGAACTATAGAATGAAGCTTGTAAGCAGATGACAGCCTTTATCCCTTGCACTAAAATGGCTATTGACTTGCTGGGATCACAGCAATGTGAGACAATCATTTATTTATTTTTACTTACTTACTTACTTGATGACAGTTTTGACTGGAAAAGTCAGATTAGGCAAATATTCCCTTTTCAGTTTAGGGTTGAGGAGAAAAGTTGTACAGCACACACACAATGTTAAGAATGCACTCGGTCAGTTTCCTAACCACATACTGTGATCTAAGCACAAAGCAGAATTTTTTAATAAGTGTAACTTACGTTTTTTTCTTAAAGCTATTTATTAGATATGTTAAAACTATTGAACCACCATATGTACTCTTGCATAAGCTGAGAAATGTATGCCAAAAATTGGCCTAAAAAAGGAGTTTGACTTGTGTATGAGTAATATAGTAACAATTTGGTTTTCTGGCAGTAAAAATAAAAAAAATACCTGCCAGGGAAAAAAATCCAAATATAAGTTCTAAGGGTTACAAACTCTTAAAAAAATCTATGCTCTTTTTTACTAAGAAAAGGCTTTCCATTGCCCCCTTCCTCTCTCATCATCTTTGATATTGACAAGACTTTCATCAAAACCACCTCCTGTTTTAGGTACATAAGTATTTGACTTGACCAGTCCCTCAGCATCCAAGAACGCATTTAAAAAGTAAGTTCAAGTCTACCACTTCTTATTCCAGACACACAAAATCTCATATTGGCTCTCAGCTCCCACCAGAGCAGCCATAGGGAATGATGTCCTACTTGATCAATTTGAATATGGGCTGCCTTTATTTACTGCCCAAATTTACTGCCATCTCAAACGAAAACACAACCACCCTACAGACCTTATAAAATAACATCTGCTATTTCATCACTAATTCTTTCCAACATGACCACTACTCACATGTTTAAGCTAAAGCTGACTGTCTCCCTGTATAACTAAGAGCTAGCCTTCTACTTTGCTCCCTACTTTTCAAGCTGCTCTACCAAGACAACCCAGCTCCTCCTGTTGTGATACTCCAATCTACAACATGAGAAACCAGTATACCAGTGGCCCTTCACTCCAGGCTTTCTACAAAACTGTATTATGCAGACCATAGCTTCTTTGTGCACCTAAACTGTGGCAATCTCTCCCTTACCATCTCACCTTCAATGTTAGCTCCAGAATTCAAGCAGTTTCTAGTATAATCAACACAGATGCAAATGTCAGGATGCTGGGGGCATAACTTAATAAACATCCCTACAACTTAAACACTCTTTCACTCTTACATCTACTCTACACTGCACTAAACCGGTATCGTATGTATGTACTGATTTTGTCAGTTAATGTATACTGTTTTTCCTCTACATTACTCTGACTATGTTGTAACGTCAGTGTTATCCTTTCAAAAAACTCAGCCGAACGTGTGCCACTATCTGTCACTGCTTCAAATTTTCAATACACTTCAAAATTTTACTGTACAAATTTACTGTGTTTATGTAATGATGTCCACCCACTATTTATTATGTTTTATCTGCTGCGGTTACACTTTGTGCACATTGTTTTTATAGACCTGCTTGTCCCATCTTCTGCAACTTTTTCTAGGTGGTGCTTAACTGATATCAAGAGGAGCAAGTATGGTGTCTGCCCCTCTGGTTTTGAAATAATTGTGTGAGCTACTCAGTGGTGGTGTATCTAATGTATCTGTTAAGGTGCTTCTTGCAGCCATCTCCCCTTGTCTGCCCATGGATCCCCCTCTTTAGTCTCTCATAAAAAGAGTGTTGCACTTGAGACCCGCTCAAAAGCAAATTCTTTCTCTTCCTTGGGATCTCAACTTTATTCTTGAAAAATTGACTTTATCTTCTTTTGAACCTGCCTTTCAGGCTAATTTGAAGTTCATCATTTGGAGAATGCTGTAACATCTGCAAGGTGAGTTGCTGAGCTGTTTGGTTTGCCAACCTTATCTGATTTTCCAAAATGAAAGGGTTGTTTTACATATCAGTTCTTCTTTCATGCCAAACATTTCTGAATTTACCCTGAATCAAGCCATCAGTTTCCCTGTTTTCTTTCTGGAGCCTAAAAACAAAGGAGAGAAGATTCTGTTCACCTTGGATGTACACAGACAGCTCAAGTACAACCTTGGCAGAACTAAGCCCTTCAAGAAAACTGAACAGTTTGTTGCCTATTCTGAGGCTAACAAGGGTCAGCCTGTCACAAATGATTTGGTTGTCATCTAGCAGTTCATGTAGTGTTCTAACACCACACTTTATTCAGCAGAGTAAAAGGCAATACAGGAAGTGGGAGGGGGTTGCTCCTGGTCAGTGAATATTATAGTATTTTACAGGATGTGGGAAGAAAATTATCTACATATCATGCAATAAATGCATCAGTATTGAACTAAAGAGAGTTGAGGGGATGCCCAAGACAACAAGCATCTTCAGTATTTTCTTGAATCCCTGTCACTTTTTCTCGGACTTCTTGACTGCATAAAGAATAAAACATGAAACAATCAAATTAGTACTTTGCAACCCCATTTAACTCATAGTAAACACACAAAACAAAACATGCTTTCTGAAAAGGGAAGTTACCCCTTTCATATAGGAGTAGTTGCCCCAGATAGATAACTTTAAAATAGGTGAAGCAAATATAGCTGTGCTAATCACACTGGAAGCACATGATAGAGCCTGTGCTCCCCCTTGCACAGATGACAACTGTGTTTCCCTCCCTGGTGTGAAATATAGCTTGCATGCTGTCTGTTAACTGAATTTTAGTCTTAAGAAAAAGTGCAGTAGCTACCCTGAAATGAATAACCTAAATTGTGTATTGTTATATTTAATAAGTACTAAGGCTGCAACTATTTGCAAAGCTATTCACTTCTGTCAGTATCGAACTTTAAACTGCATGCCAGTTCCCCTTTTAGTGCTAATCATGCTGTTTCCTATACAAGTACCTCATTCAGTCATGTCCTGATTATTAGCCTGCAGATGTAGACTTAACTGCCTCCTGCTGGCACTTGTTGATGAAAAAAAACAGCTAATAGCTTTACAAATGCAAGAAACAGCTCTCTTCAAAAACTAGAAAATGACCATTTTCAGGCTTTCCTTTTTCTAGACTCTTTCTTAGAAAATAAAATCCCGTCTGCAGCACAAAGTTAAAGCATTGCTCTGTACTTTCACTTGCATAAAAATGGGGGGCAAGTATTGTATTTTAATACTTGTATAATATTATTGGTGCACTTCATCTCCCCTAGCAGCCCAAGACTGCAACATTATATTGCTTATATATAGCCATTATTTTGTTACATTATTAACCTGGATACCTTAGAGTTAACAAAAAGTATTTCTTACTTTAATATCGCTAGCATACACAGCAGTCACTGATGAGACCCAATTTGACATTTAAAATACCTCTATATGCTATGTAGACCTCCTTTACATGAAGTTTACTTCAAAACCTTTATTAAACATATTTTATTAAGAACAAAACGTTATTAGTACAGTTACAGCTTCAATCTCTTCAACGTCCTAAACATTAACAATAAAGTGGGAATTATGCTTTAGAGCCCCTCCCACCAGTTTAGCACAGTTAACAAACTTCCAGTCCTTTTTAGCCACTTTTTCTTCCAGAAAAAAAAACAGTTCTTGTGTGTAATCTGCTTATTATGCTAATATCACTTTATAATTTCATTTATTTCCTACTTTCACATTATTATTGGTCCTCTTCATTATCTCAAACACCCACAACTCGCCTCTGGTTCAAATTCGAGGTACTCCTGATTTTTTCTGCTTAGTTCTTGAGCTTTTTTCTATCCCTCAGTCATATTCATTTGGAACAGTGGAGAAGGTTTCAGTAGTAAGTTCTCTGTGGGCTTTGCTATTGTTAGAAAGGTGAGAAGCAGAGTCCCCTTCAGCTTGCTGGCTTACTATTTGCTAGCTAAACTTTTTATTTCCCCCTTAGTGTGTTGCATCCAAAAATGCCTTTGATCATCCAGGAAAAAGTATTCTAAAAACAGCTGGATGCAGTAACCTGAATCTCGCACCTGCCTCTTGACATCCCCTGAATATAGATATAAACTTGTTTCTCTTATGCCTGGTGTGTAGAGAATAATCATTTTCCACAAACACTTTTGTACCCCCTCAGTTTTTAATATTTCCCCTTCTGCCACAATTTTTTCAGGGTCAGGTCTTTCTGTTGGTAAGACTTCATCTTTATTAGTACAAGTCTTGACTTCTTTCTCATGGCCAAATTTGGTGCATACACATGGTGTGCCATTTGAATTAACAAATCCTATTGTGGAGTACCAGCCCAGTTCCTTATTTGTACTTTCAGAAAATTAATGCAATGTATCCCTTTCTGTTTTTTCCCTGTGCACTGTCTTTTAATTCTGTAATTTTTGAAACAGCTTCTTGAGAAGCCTCCAATTCAGCTAGTTTTCCCTTCATTTCAACCTCTGATATTTGCAGTTTTATCATCTGATCAAAATGGCTATTTAAAGCTGCTTCTATTCTTTCCAGTCTTTTGTCATTTTAGTCTACACATTATTTTAAACATCTCTGAATGCATTTATTTGTTAATTGTGACATGATTTTTGCTGAACAGCTGTAAGGCTGTTCTCCAGCAGAGGCTTTTCTTCTCCTTTTCTAGTTCTATTTTCTCTTACTTTCTCTAGATTTCTTATTTGCTGACATCCAGGCAGTACAGTCACTAACCACTAACTGCATTTTACCCAGATTGTTAGCTTTATTGCTTTTTTTTTTTTTTTTTTTTTTTTTACACCTCGTTTCTGTTTTAAACTGAGTGAGTGCTGATCAACCTGCTTTTCTGAATACAGCCATCTTCAAGTCACTTATCTAATTGGATTCATGATATACAAGAAGGATGTTAGTCAAGAGGGGGAATAGTTAATGGCAGTGGCTCAAGACATAGGTGATAGCGAAAACTGTTATTGTTAGATCTGATTTAAAGGCTGCAGTGTGCTAAAGTACGTTAAGAAGGGTATTGATGCTATGTTTCATAGCAATGAAGACTTTTATCCAACCGCACCAGTAGACTGCATGGATTTGAATTATGATGATATAGTCTGAGTATAGTGAGCTAAGGCCAGCTGCATTTAATATTCTGTCTGGGCTGGAGAGACAAGTCAGAAGGAACAACAGTTGTGACAAAATGTACACTTAAAGTAACCTTCTTCCAAGGAGAGCCATATTAAAGGAATTAAGGGTAGGTCCGTGACATCATGCACACATTTTATTTTATTTATTAATTTGATAACCATGTATGTACACTGATCCATTCTAAACGTTTTAGTAACAGCTGAAGGTAGTGCTTTCTATGATGAGAGAAAACTAGACAGTATCACAGTGAAATGACATTTTTCTTTAGTGAAGTGGTGGCGTGGTATTCTTTAACATCCACCTGAACTGCCACCAGCTCAGGGCAAATGAAACTCAGTTTATCAAATAATCTGAAGGATTACAGTTAGGTATTCAGACTGAGCTGTTTATGCATGGAAAAAAAAGAATGACACTATGCAAATACAGATGATGAAAATGCACAGTGTAGATTGTGAGACATGCAGTTATTGATCGAAGATGACATTAGGAGAAAGTGCAATTAATAAAATACATTTTGGAGACAGATTGCATAAAATAAATACAAAACTGTACACAATGTTTTCCCATAATATTTCTAGGTTGCTAGTTTCACTGACACAAAATGGTAAAATTATAAGGAACAAAAAGGAAGAAAAAATAAAAGTAACAAAATTAGTTCTAGTCCAAAGGGTCTGTGCAGCATGACATTTGCCTTAAGTTACTAACCCTAGTAAATAATTATCAGTAGTTAAGCCTTAAGGTTTATAGATATTCTCTGTCCCATTGTACTGTATTAAAATGTATATAGTGAAGGTTAGTATGTGATGCTTATGAGGAAGCACAGGTGTAATGATAAAATGGATCAGCTTTGAAAGGAACATTTATAAAGCAACGATGAATTATAAAGGATGGAATTGCATTTTAATATATTTTTTATCCCTGCTGCCTGCCAGCCTTTGTGACCTGATTGGTTTATGGGTTTCCCCTTCTTGCCCAACATCCAGGCAGCCATTATTTTTTTTTTGCTAAACCCTAATCCCCTGCCCCCCCAGTTTTTAGCAGGTTTTACCTGCAATACTGCTCCCCCCACAGCATGCATGCATGGCTGGGCTGACTGGCTTCAAAGTGCATTGCTTGGCATGTATTCCTCCATTATGGCTTGATTGCTGTGTGCATCCACAATGCATCCAGCCTCCACTGAGTGCCAGTACAAGAGGGAGCCTAGTTGCATCCATTCACCTTTCATGGGTGTGCCTTCCAATGATTTTTCCCACTTCTGTCATGGCCTTCTTCAGTACATGGGTTGCTAGTTGATCTCCGGTCCTGCATCATCTAGTTCGCAGTCATGTCTTCATTTCTGTCCACTACAAAGCTGACCTAATGAATTCTGTATTTCAAGCAAGACACTATATTCCTGCAGTTGTGCCGAGTGTAAGGGTTTTAAGATGAAAACTACATGAGGAGCTGCATCCATGTGGTACTTTGGGAGAATACTGCATAGTTCCTTGCAGATGAGCTTGTAACCAACGCATACATGCTATTAGGCATACTTCACAACTAGACTAGTGTGTAGTTTTATTTCTGTGCAGCTGTGTGTTTACCTTCTGCAGCATAGTCTTACATTTTTTAGTTCCCTTTGGGACATTATGTAACCAACCCCCCCCCCCCAGCGCCCCACATCCATGCCATGTTTACTAGCTTTATCTCTTACTCCTCTTGGACTTACTCTGATACTGCTGGGAACCGTCTTGGATCTTAAGGGCATCTTGGAGGATCGGCCATCTCCACTTCCATCCTGGGGGAGATTTTGTTTTGAATTTATATGCCCTAACCCTCCCTCCCTTCCCTACCCTGCCTCCCACACTTGTTGACTACATTTGAGAGGAACTTCCCTGTTTGAACCACACTCTTCCTAAAGGAGAGTCATCAACCAATGCCTCCTACCAGGACGGGCCAAACCGTCCCTCCCTGCTGCTAGATCAGTCTCTTGTGAAACTAATCAGTCCTGGGTTGACTACTCCATAGTCAAGGCTTTATCCCTCTATGGCACCAGTGTAACCTGAAGTTATTCTAAAAACTTCTGATTCTTGGGTACAGTTTGTTATAGCTTTTTTTTTTTTTTTTTTTTTTTTTTTTTGGCAGAGTAATTTGAGTCATACTTGTTTATTTCTTCCTATTCCCATCCCTCTTGTAACACTCCCTGTCTGGGAGCATATCTTTAGGGCTTAACTTTCAGTAGAAGAAATGTCCCTGCTTCCCCACCATCTATGCAGGGCAGCCTGCTTAGAAATTTTTATCCTGATCTCCCTTTGAGGACAATCTCCAGCAGTGAAATCTTTACTTTCTGGCTGAATCTTGTTTTATTGTTGCACTTCTATGTCCTGTTGTCTATCTGGTACATTAAGGCAACATGGTGCACCTTTACTGATTTAATTTTCATGGTTATTTAGGGTTGTCCTTGTGCCCACTGCCTCTCCTGCCTACATTATATCCAGTCTGTGGCATAGATATTTTACTTCTGCTATTCCATGGAATTTTTTGACATTGTCTGCTATATGGTTTTCAGAAACTTTTTTTTCCAATAAATATCTTTTATTAAATCCTCACATATGACATAAATGAAAAGCAAACTTTGACATCACTTATAATCTATGTAGTTATTGTCAGTTAAGCATCAGATGGCTCATTCAAATCCTGCCTCTTAAACCTTGTTCCTTCTCTGTATATGGCTAGGCTTCTAAAGGCCCCCAGGTGTTACGATGCCAGGGTAATCCTGTGGCTAGGCTTGTAAAGGCCCCAAGGCCAATCAGCCTAGTACACACCTATGAACCTATACATTGTTCCCACAATTCCCATTTTTTCTTATGTAGTTTGCTCCTTCCCTTTTCTAAAGATCCCAATTCCAGTTGTTTTATCTCTTAGTATATTCACTACTTCTAATAAAGTTGGTCTAGACTTTGATTTCCATTTTCTAGTAATTGCTTTTTTGGCAGCCATCATAATTAGACTCAGCAAGGCTTTACTATGTCTAGGCAATTCTGATTCTGTATCTTAGATCAAAAAAATCATCTCCACAGTCAATTCAGTCTGTTTACCCAGCATTTCCAATAGAGCAGTTCACAAGGAATCCCTAAAGTCTGACAGCTCACTACCGTCCCAAAAAATATCTTCCCAGCCACCTCTTTCCTGCCCGTCACATCTCCAACATTTGCTCTCCACCTGAAGAAAAATTCCTTGGAGTCTCTTTGGGGTATAAAAATACCTATGTAAACACTTCTAGGCAAAGATCCTAAATCTTCTAGACTGTTGCATATTTGGGAAATACACATGTATCCCCCATTGTCTCTTTGAGAATTGCTTATCCAGTCTCTTCCCAATTCTTTCTAAGCTCCTCTGATTGACTCATAGTTATCATGCAATATTTTATATGCTCTACTAATTATTCCTTTTGCAACCGCGACTTTTGTCCTAGATTCTATTAAAAACTCTACCAGTGCTGGTTTCATTTAACATTCCCCCTGTTTCTTTCTATTTGCCTAAACTCTGATATCAATCCCTGACAGGGAAAGCACTCTCTAACCTGCAGACCAAATAAATTATTGGCCTGTTCACATTATATTACCTTTGCCTTTCTAGTTGTTTGCTCCCAATACTTTGGTTACTTTGCCAGCTTTCTTCAATAAATTCCAGCCCCTTCTTGCCTATTATCTGTATCTTTAACCACAGTCATCCCTATCAGCAGAATCTCTTTTCTGCATTCTCATGCTAGTTTAGTTAGAATACGCCCTGCTGTTTTATGAATATAATACTGTATATGATTTTTGTTCTCCTTAAGAGTTTGCATCCAAAATCCCAATCTCTTCTTATTTCTTGAGCTTCCTGCCGTATCCTCATCATTCCTTTCCACTTTTAATAAGCTTTAACTGTGTTGCTCTAAAACACCCCTTCAAATTGGGTAATCCTAGCCTGCCTTGCTCTATTAGAAGAATCAGCTTATCCCACTTGACGCTTGCTGTCTCCCTTCCCAGATAAAGTCCTTCAATTATTTTTAATTGCTATCCACAGCTTCTCCTCTGGTTAATAAAAAATATGCCTGACCTGTGTATAAGACTAAAGGACTAAAAACATTTTAATTGCTTGCATCTTAGTATCCATATCCATATAACAAAGCTTCCAGTTTCTCAATTTTTGTATTATCTTCTGTTTAGTCTCTTCCCACATATCCTTAGGTGCCACAACAGTCATTTCTAATCCATACTCCTAAATACTTCATTTTATCATGTCCCCATAAATATGGATATTGTTGGACCAGTTTGCGTGGGTGTACATAATTAACCATTATTGCTTTTGTTTTAGCATCATTAATGTTGTATCCCAAGAAGATTTGAAACAGTCTTAAAATATTCCACAACGCTGTAATGTCCCTTTCTGTTTTTTTCTCATGTATAAAATGATATCTGCAAAATAGAGACAGCTTTTCCTGACTACCATACCAATTATATCCTTGAATTTCTGGACCTCTTATTTTCTTCACCAATGGATCTACTTTCTGTTCCCTAAGTCGTTGTGCTAAATGTTTTTGTGCTCTAGAATTATTATCAAAAAACAGTTGCTTAACAGCAATCTTTGTAAACATATGCATATTATTAAGGTAATCCCTTATTTTCTGTTTAGCATTCTGCAGTTGCTCCTTTCCTAGTTCTGAGAAATTTCCCCCTATTTTGCAGTACTTTATGTGTCAGTCTCTAAATAATTATTGTTACTTCTCAACCATATCTCCCTTTCCTTTATTTCCACCCTAGTTTTAAAGTCCACTTTAATTTTATCCCACTCCCTAGCTATATTTTCATTAGAAAGTTCTATCTTTTCTACTAACTCCTGAATAATTTCTTCTACCCATTCCTTAAATTCCTCTCTTTTCAACCGAAAGATGGGAAAGCGCCAGAGTCTCACTTTTATTTCATTACTTTGCATTTTTACTTTAGTAATTATTGGCACATGATCTGAAATAATTATTGGGTGCGTTTCAAGTACTTTAAATGTGCATGTTCCTGTGAGGTATAAATTCTATGTAGTCTAGCCCGGTGTTTGTATCTTGGAGAATCATATGTAAATTCACTCTGAACTCCTAGTATTGAATGCACATCTTCCATTCCAAACATTTTCATAAATTTCTTCAAAAATCTACTCTCATTTGTTATATTTTCCCTTCTAGGACCCCCAGACACATTATCACTGTTGCAAACCAAATTCCAGTCTCCTCCCATAAGTAATACTCCTTGCTGAAAGCTGATTATTTCTCCCAGAATTTGTTAAGCTCCTTTATAGCAGTTTTAGGGGGGATGTAAATGCATGCCAGTGTAATCCTTCTCCCTTGCCAGTAGCCCCTTAGTACTATGCATCTTTCATTATTATCTTCTTTCCTCTTCTATGATTATTGGAGCTCCTCTTGCAATTAATATAAGTACTATTTTCCTTTGCCCCAAATATTCCACTGAATAACCATTGTGAAAACCTTTCTTTATCAAATTCACATATTCAGTTCTTTCCAGGTGTGTCTCCTGTAGCATAATTATTTGCACTCTACATTTTTAATATAGTTCACTACTGTCTTTTTTATATTTATCTGTACCGCCATTCAGATTGAAAGACATTACAGATACCATAATTTTCTTATATAATTGTTGTGATGCCCCACCACTGGCCCAGTAATTAAGGAGCCTCAATCCTCACCACTAGCACCAGTGGGGGACGTACACTGGGAGGATGACAAGTATACACACAGTATTTCCAGATGCAGCTGTCTGCATCAAGTGCAGTTTCTTTTAAGAGCACACAGAGGCCACAGTCAGTCTGGGTCTGGTATATCCCTCTTTCTCCAGATCCCCAGTAAGACTCCCCACTTGCACAGCTATAGAGTTGAGATCTCAGCTGAGTGACCAAGCCAAGACCTCCAGCACCCTCTCTGTACAGCCAGTGGTTTCTGGCCCTGCCCAAGTAGCTGACACGCACGCATGCACACACACACACACACACACACGCACATGCACACACACACACACACCTACACCTGGATAAGGCTGGCACAGGTTTACTAGCTATGCTTGTTCTGCCACGACTTTAAGGTAATTAGCACTGCCACCAGCCACGTCCTTATCAGCTACTTCAAGGCCCTTAATAAAGGGTGTCCAATCTTACTGTGTAATGTTACTATTAATCCAAATGGTAGTTTGACCTAGAGCAAGACTATTAGGAGTGACCCACAGTGTCACCAAATAAATATGCAAGCACTTTCAGAACTTAAATAGGTCTCACAAATATCAGCCACAGTGAAAGGTTTAAATATATTTAATAATAAATAATAAAAGAACAAGAAAATACTCAGTATATAAACACGATTACACCAGAGTTGAAAATCACAGGAAATATTTAAAGTAACATTGTAGGACAGCGTCAAATAAAGAAAACATCTAAACTATACTTAATTATATTCCTGACTGAATTTAAGAGAATTACTATACCCTAGTTAACTTACAGAACAACAAGGCAGATGTGGTGAGTGGATGTTCTTGTCAGGTCAAAGACGAAATACAAAATGCCCAGTCTCTCTCTCTTGAGAGTTCTTAAATTAATATCCCAAATATTACTGCTGGGATAGCTTGCAGAATTACATTACTTCTTGTCATCTGACTCTGTTCTATCCCAGGTGAAACCCCCACTGATGCCTTTGGTAGCAAATACACAGACCTCAGATATTTTGGCAAATGGTGAAAGTTGTAAAATAATTTACATTCTTCCACATTTAAAGACAATACAAAACACTTCTAATTCTAGACATTGTGTCTGTTACTGCACTGAAACTGAGAGATAACATCTTTTGTTTATGGCCCAGCCAAAAAGTAACTTAATTTCAACTATTCTTCTGAAGTTTTGCAAGTTAATCTCCTGTGTTCCAGTTCCATTGTTGCAGTATATACATTTAAACAGTTATAGTGTATATACATTTTTGATCAGTACTTTACAAAATATCTCTTCAGCACACGTCTGTTCAATATGACATATAGTTCTAATACATCTGTAACATAAGCATCTTACATGAAGCATGTTGACATTCACAGGTGACACACAACCATTTACAAAATTCCATACAGCTGTGCTGGCAGTATCTCCTTTTGTTGCATTTCAATATAAATCATGTTAATATTCACAAATGACATGTAATTATTTACAGAATTCCAAATAACTGGTTGGAAGTATCTCCTTTTGTGATCGTTATTACCACCTTTTATGTATAACTGCCATTTTGTTAAATGTCTAGTTCTAACTTTTATGTGTGTTTTTGATCTTTTTTTTTGTGGTATCCCTCTAGCTGTTTCCAACAGGCTAGGCCCGTTTCAGTTAGAGGACCTAGTCTGTCCCCGTACTTTTTTGTGTCTTAAAACTTTACCAGTCTAAAACCGTTTAAATTAGAGGTTTTAGTCCTTCCCACTTGTGCTTGTGTCTAAGGATCATTTAAATTAGAGATATTGAGGTTTTTGTTTGTGGTAGGCTTTTTTCCGCCTTGTGACTGGTTGACCATTGGTCTTTTGATTCAGTGATTATTTGTCTTTGGTGCTTTTTGTTGGTTAACGATGTCCAAATCTACTAAGGAGCACAAGCCCTCGGGCTTTAAGAAATGCTCTAGGTGCAGTTATAAAATGTCCATTACTGATGGACATTCTGTCTGTGTGTATTGTCTGGGAGCAATTCATCTCCAGGAGTCGTGCAGCTTCTGTCATGCCTTTCGTCCGCGAGTTCTTCAGGAAAGGAAGAATAATTGATTTTGAAGGGACTTCTGAAACCCTCCTTTGGGGGGAGGGTCTGGAAACTGCTTCCAGTTTTAAGGCCAAATCCTCTAAATCAAAAAAGAGATCTCCGGCTCCATCAGTCTCCTCGGAGACACCGGAGAAAATAGCAGTCTGCTTCGACATCCTCTGCTCCATTGTCCTTGGGGCCACAGCAAGTGTCAGTTGTTATGGAACCTGCTTTGGCTCCAATCATCTTGGAACCTATTCGGAGCCGATCGCCTAGCATTAGGCCAGTATCCCCTCCTCACAGGACCCCTTTTGAGAGGAGGTCTCGATCTCCTTCTCTATCCTCTAAATCCTCCAGGACCTTATCAGATGTGGACGTTGATAGAATGGTGCAGAGACTCCTTCAGTCACCAGTTTTGGCAAAATTGTTCTCGGCTCCGACTCAGTCTGCTCCGGAGCCCATCCCTCAACCTGCTTCGATACTTCCTCCTCCGAGCGCACCTCAGCTTTCGGAGCTGGAGTGCTCGGCTCTGCGTGATGTCCCTAAGCCCCTCCTGGCTTATTGGTGCTGATGTCAGCTCCAACCCCGTCAGAGCCGTCCACGGGATTCAGGACTCAGGATTCTTTGGTCGGACCCGAGGGAGAGGTTTCGGGACACCTCTGGGTTCCTAGTCTCCCTCTTGGTGCTTCAGCGCGGGGAAGTTTGACTCCTGTTGAGGCTTCTGAGGCTGGTCGTTCTTCAGACTCAGGAGGACCAGCCTTCGAGGCCATGCGGAGCGCACTGGCCAGGTCGTCAGCGGCATCATGCGGGTCGGTCATTCTGTCCCCTACTACACTGGTGCAGGTCTCTGATCGCCATCTATCTCTAGACAGCAGAGCCCCAAGGCCTCAGGGTACCCCCATGTGTGGTCCTCACATTTCAGAGGGCCCCTCAGAGTTTTTGCATGAGGAGCCACCCAGAAAGAAGACGTGCAAGAGGAAGCACATAGATTCCCAGGACGAGTCTCTCACATCAGACACAGACCTCGAGGAATCGGAGGGATCCCCCAAGTCATCCTCTGAGGATGTTTCCTTCTCTGACATCCTAGAGATTTTGAAACAGAGGTGACTGGCCATCCAAAGCCCCCTCCGAGGAGGAGTCAGTCTTTCTGAAGGCCTTTGGTGCTCAGCCGTCTGCCTCCTGGGTATCGCCACCCTTCGATGAGCTGGATTTGGTTTGTCGAAGGGTGTGGGAAACCCCTGACTCTGTGGAACCAGTTCCAGAAGACCCAATAAATTTTTGTCTGCTCCTCCTGATAAGGAATTTCTGTCCAAGGGAGTCCCTGTGGATGCCATGGTGGTGGCAGCTGCCACTCGGAAAGAATTAGCCGAGACTTCTTCCACCGTCCAGCCCCCTAACAAGGAGTCCAGGACCATGGACTGGTACGGGAAGCGTACTTTTTCTTCAGCGACCTTTACCTTAAGGTCACTGAATTATTTATCACACTTTACAAGGCTCCAGAGAGAGCTCCACAAGGAGCTTGGAGATACTGTCAAGGGTAACATTTCTGAGGCGGTGGACCAGACGGTCAACGCTCAGATGTCTACCCTAAATTCCATTGCAAACTCCTCCATGAGGCTGATTTTATATGCAGCCAAAGGAGCGAGTAGGGCAGCAAATTCAGGAGTTGCTCTTAGGAAGCAGGCCTGGATGCGCCTTTGTCATTTTGCGGAGGCCTTCAAGTCTTCATTCACCGATGCCCCTTTTGATGGTTCCACTTTGTTCAGAACCAAGGTGAAAGACACTCTCACCAGATGCGAGCAGGAGGGAAAAACTCTGTCTGCCGTAGGAGTCCATTTTTTCGTTCCCTCTAGGCCTTATCCCAAGGCACAGAGGGGTGGCAAAATGTGGTTCAAGAAATCACAGAGGTTTTTTCCCGGTGCACAAGGTGAGCCCCCCTCCAGAGGCAGGGGAGGGGTGGTTTTTCATGGAGACGCCGCCTAGGGGCAGAGGAGGCCCCCACGTAACTTGGGAGACCGCGATTCCTTTCGTGGTTCCCCCTACCACCACTCCTAATGGGAGACCCAGTCGGGGGTCAAATCTCGTTATACCTGGAGGCCTGGCAAGACATCACCCAGGACCAATGGGTTCTACGAATAATTTTCGGAGGATATGTCATTCCCTTCTCGTCAAATCCCCCTCCAATCAAGAAAATCCTGGATGTTCCACCCAGTCAAAGGGATTACGCAGCTTCAGAAGTTTCAAAGCTGCTAGAAAAAGGAGCCATCCAACATGTCCCCTCAGACCAGATTGGATTAGGGACTTACTCCACATCCTTTTTGGTGCCAAAAAGGACAGGGGACCTGAGACTCATATTGGATCTCAGCCAATTGAACACCGATGTGCAAAAGTCCAAGTTCTGAATGGTCACATTGCAGTCTACTCTCCCATTGTTGGGAAAAGAAGTGTGGATGTGCTCCATTGACCTCGAGGATGCTTACTTCCACATAAAGATGGACAGGGCATCCAGAAGTCACCTACACTTCTGGCTGGGAGCCAGTCATTTTTAGTTTTGAGCCCTGCCCTTTCGTCTCACCACAGCCCCCAGGTTGTTTACCAAATGCATGGCAGTGTTGACTGCTCACTTGAGACGTCAGGGATTCCAAGTGTTTCCGTATCTGGATGACTGGATCCTTACTGCCACCACCAGGCATCTACTAATTCAGACCAGGGATGCTACTATCAACCTATGTCAACAGTTGGGCATCACAGTGAACTGGGAAAAACCTGCCTTGTTGCCCTCACAGCATGTCACTTTTATAGGCGCCGAACTAGGCACCGTCCTCATGTGGGCGTTTCTTCCACAGGAAACAATCAGAGTCCTACAGCAAAAGGTTTATGCCTTGCTCCCTCTGAGAAGAGCGAAGGCAAGATGGGTCCTCCAACTGTTGGAAACAATGACTGCTACGATTATCTTAGTCCCTCTGGCCAGGTTACATATGATACTCCTTCAGTGGCTTATCTTTGCCCAGTGTTCACTTCAACGTTTCCCACTTTCTCGCCCTATTCTACTCACAGCAGGTGCAAACAGGATCTCAGTTGGTGGCTTCTCGTTGACAACCTGAATGCAGGAAAGCCCTTCGTTCCTGCACTCCCGATTGCCACGGTGACCACGGATGCCCCCACAGATTGGGTGGGGGGGCATTATGTAGGCAGGACAGTCCAAGGCACGTGGCAAGAGCATGGGATGCATCTGCATATTAATGTCCTGGAGATGAAAGCTGTGCTATTGGCATTGCAAGCACTTCAGAGTTTTCTTCCTCTCGGGACTGTTGCAGTCCACTCAAACAAAATGTCAGTGGTGTGGTATCTGAACAAGCACGGAGGGACCAAGTCTTATCCCCTTTGCAGAGAGGCCATGCGAGTGTGGCAGTGGGCAGTGTCTTCCCAACGTTTTCTGGTGGCAATGCACATTCCGGGGAAGTCCAGTGTGATCGCAGACAGGCTAAGCAGAGCTTTTCTGTTGCCTTACGAGTGGTCCCTGAACTGTCAAGTTGCGGAACAGATCTTCCGCAGGTGGGGTCAGCCTTGCTGTGACCTTTTTGCCAGCCCCCTCAATGCCAAATGCAGCAGCTACTTCACATTGATCCCCCCTCAGGGGGAGTCACCAGGGGACGCTCTAGTCCACGATTGGGATGCTCTAGTCCACGATTGGCCCTCTGGTCTACTATATGCCTTCCCTCCGGTCCCCTTGCTGTCAAAGGTTATTCAGAAAGCGCAATCCTTGGGAAGCAGAATGATTCTGATTACCGCAAACTGGCCTCGTCAAATTTGGTTCCCCTTTCTCCATCCCTATCTCAAGGATACTCCTTGGATTCTGGACCCACAACCAGACTTACAGACACACGTCAGGGCAGCTCCATCCCTCTCTTTGGACCCTCCGGTTGACAGCCTGGCTACTCCACTTTTTTCGCCGGAAGTGGTTCATATTTTATCTTCCTCTCATAACCCCTCGACTAGGAAGATTTATTACAGTAAATGGAAGAGATTTTCAATCTGGGCACATACCAAAAAGATTGACCCTTAGACAGCTCCAATTTCATCTGTATTGGAGTTCATGTCTATGCTCTTTAACCAGGGTTCAGCATCCGCAACCATTAAAGTCCAATTGGCGGCGATTTCTACCTTTCATGTCACAGACGAGCCTAGTCTGATGGCACATAGACTCTGTAAGGCTTTTCTGAAGGGCACTCTGTTACTTCGTCCTCCAGTATCGAAACCTGTCATGCCTTGGGACTTAAACTTTGTTCTACAGGCTCTTACTTCATCCCCTTTGGGCCTGCAGCCACTTGTGATTTAAAATTCTTAACATGGAAGACTGTCTTTTTAGTAGCCATCACGTCTGCCAGACGCATTTCGGAGCTTCAAGCTTTATCAATCAAATCCCCTTATTTGATTTTTCATAAGGACAGGGTTTCTCTCAGGCCGAACCCTCCTTTCTTCCCAAAGTGGCGTCAATCAGTAACCTTAACCAATCTATTGAATTGCCAATGTTTTTTCCCCAGTTCTCAAACAAGGCAGAATTAAAATGTCATCAGTTGGATGTACACAGACAATTACGTTTTTATTTGCACAGAACGAAAGACCTCAGAAAATCTGATCAGTATGTTTCTTTTTCGGAAAACAGAATTGGGTCTCCTGTCTCCAAAGTCACGCTGTCCAGGTGGATATCCAGTTGTATTTCTTTCATTTATTCCTTAGGGGGTAAAGATTTACCGTTTTGGGTGAAGGCTCACTCTACTCAGTCTATATCTACATCTACAGCCTATCTGGCAAGATTGTCTATGGATGATATTTATGCTGCGGCTACTTGGGCATCTCCTCACACCTTTGTTATGCATTACAAGCTGGATGTGGTATCTAGGGGCAGGTCTTCCTTTGGTTCCACAGTGCTCAGGAGTATTTTCCACTGAGCCTCCCAGGATTTAGGTGCTAGGGGCGCTGTCCCATAAGTAAGAATGTAGGCGAGATTGGACCACATAACATCAAGATGTTATGTACTCACCATAACGTTCGATTATATGTAGTCCATCTCGCCTCACATTCTTACTTACCCCCCCGTCATGGAGGATCTGGAGGTTAGGTCTGATTTCAGAGCTTCCTTCATTGTCGGTTTGTTATTCCTTTTCTTAGGTGTTGTTATGCATGGAGAATGAGTGCTGGGGCTCACAGCAAACTAGATCTGGGGATAGAGAGCAGTGCAGCATGGGATACCATCTTAGCCCAGCCAATAGAAAGACTTCGAGCTAGAAAAGTTGGCCGAGTCCGAGCCGACATTCGGCTCTGAACCCACGGGTAAGAATGTGAGGCGAGATGGACTACATACATTGAATGTTATGGTGAGAACATAACTTCTTGTTTTGTTCTTTTGTTCTTTCATACAGAACAAACAACCCACCAAATCAACTTAATAGTAACACACAAACCTGTGCACATTTTCAAATATTTAAGTTTTTGCTTCCTAATAAAAAAATGTTCTAAGTTGATAGCCACACAGGCTAGAGTTAACCACAAAGAAAGGTTAGTCATACTATGACGCATGGTACAGCCTGTGCTATTAGTAAGTGCTATTTGATTTTGTCTATATTTATAGCCCTCCCAGCTGAAAAAAAAAACACTTGAGTACTTTCAGTAAACACTTTCTCAAAGCCATTTCTCTTTATCAAATTGTCCTCTAATAACATGCAGACCAGACACAAAACTGCTAAGGATACCTTGTTTACTAGAAAAAAAGCCTTATAATATTCAGTGTTGTTTTTCATTTACATGCTTTGTAATAAACTTGTTACTGGATAACACCTAGGGTCTTAACCTAGTCATTTTCCTATGCAAGTATGTGAAAAAGCACAGTGATTTTTATTTTGTCATTCTGTCCTAACAAGACCCCTCCTCTCTCTTTTACATTGCAGTGCATTTCTTAAAAGTGAACAAAACAGAGAAGAATGGAGAAAAAGAAAACACAAATGCCCCTGTTTATACAAGTATCCCCATTGCATTTAAAAAAAAACTGATAAATTTTTACTTCAAGTGTGATTGGTTTTGTCTTACCTTTAAAGCTGTCCCTGCTGGGAAAACCCCCTGATTGCTTTTAGAGAACATTATGTCTTAGCCAGTTTCTTTTCTTTTTCCCTTAGACAATCCCCTTCCTGCAGACTGTCTCCAGTTTCCCTTTATCAGATTGTTTTGATGGAAACATGAAGACCAGCTGCAGAATTGCTACCAAGTATGCGTGCATTTGCTAGAAAAAAGCCTCATATTATTCAATATTCTTTTTCATTTACTTGTTGTCTCTTAACACTAATCAAGCTAAGGTCCTTAATCCAGTCATTTTCCCATGCAAGAATGAGACAAGGCATATTAATTTTAACTTTGTCATGCCCTTGTAACCTAGCCCTTTTTTTTTACATTGCATTGCCTATATTTCTCAAAACTGGACAACAAGAGAGAGAGAAGGGGGGGGAGAAGAAAAAAACAGCAGCACCGTTGTACAATCCCCATTGCGCTTAAAAATAGCATGCAAAGAAAACTGTATACCACAAATAATGTACTATTAAGAAAAGAAAATGTTTTCTTACAGTTAGCTTTCTCCTTTCACATTCCCCTCCCCCAAAGCATTTTCCAAACATTAATGACATGAAGTAGGGCATATACTTATCCCACAAGTCCAACACATTTTGAAAAAGTCCAATATTTCCAGATTTTCTTGTTCAGTCATATTTCACAAATATAATTATTGCATTGTAATCCCAGAGTAAGTTACTGGTTTTGTTACTGTTCTTCGTCATCACACAAATCCTGTCTCTGCTTCATTTCCAATGTACCCTAGAGTCTTCTATTCAACTCTCATACTCCATTCCTTCTTTCCAGCATTTTCTGTTGAAATACTGGAAAAAGTTTCACAAGTACAGTCTCTCTGTGGTCTTTATTACCAGAAGAACAAAAAGCAGAATCTCATTCTGTTTCACAGCTCACTTTTTGTTGGACAAAGTTTATTATTTCCTTGTTAGCATGTACTTCATCAAAAATGATTTTATCCCTCCAGGGGAAGAATACCTTAAAGATAGCTTTATACAGACATTTGAAGCTCATACCCGCATCTCAACATTCCCTGAATAGTGGAATTAATTCATTCCTCTTCTGCCTATTGTACAGTGAGTAATCATTCTCCACAAACACTCTACTGTCTCCCACTTTAGTATTTTGTCCCTCTGCCACAGTTTTGTCAGAATCCGCTCCTTATACTGGTAGGATTGCATCTTTACTATTAAAGGTCTAGGTTGCTTTCTCATAACTAGGTTAAGGGAGCATACACACAATGTCCCCTTTCAACTAACAACTCCTGCTGTGGAATACCAGTCCAGTTGCTTATTTGTGCTTTCATAAAATTAATGCAGTCTGTTCCTTTCAGCTTCTCTGGTATAGCTGAAAATCTCAGGTTTTCCCTACATGCTTTGTCCTCTAATTCTGTTATTTTTTTGAGACATCTCTTCCTGAGCTGTTTCATATTCAGCCAGCCTTTTCTTCATTTCAACCGCTGATTTTTGCAGCTTTAACTTCTCATCTGAATATCTGTTTAACGTTTCTTCCATTTTTGCCAGCCTTTTGTTTGTGTTAATATATATATTCCATCAGTGTTTTGTTTATTTTAACCAGGTCTGTATGCAGTTGTCTTGTATCTTCCTGTAGGTTACTGGAAGTCATGTCTGAAGGTTGTGTTGCATTTTGCTGAGCAGCTGCAGAACTTTCCCAAGTCAGTGTTTCTTCCTCAATTTTTGTAGCTGATTTTTTCCAAGTCTTCTGTATTTCTTTATTCCTGGCATCCAGGCAGTGCACTTAATTTTACCCATAAACAGGAGTCTACTGGCCTTCTCTGCTAAGTTTCTGTTTTCACACTGGGAGAACTAGAAGCAAGCTGTTACACAATGTGCAGCCATCTTCATGCCTGGATTTCAGAGACTTTGAGATGAACAGCTGTGTACTGCCATCTAATCCTTTGTTATACAGGTTAACATTCATGAATTTCTGTATTTCTCTCCCTTTGCTCTGTTCATGTTCTTTTTCCTTTTTCATGATAGCATACACCCCTTGCCTCAATATTTCTGCTTTGCTCCATTTGAAGTCTTTACACTTTATCGTCCTAGAATTCTTTTGTATGACAGGGTGTTGTTTTTCAGGAGTTGGCCTTTCTTACTTTTAGATATTGTATTTGTGTCTTGAAGGAGATGAATATTTTTCAGTATTTGCCTCACCCTCTCTTCTTTACTCCTTTTCTATTCATATACTTCTGGGATAAAGGTGATCAATTCCAGGAATATTCTGCTGCCAGGCTGTTTGATCATGTGTTGCCCAATGCCTTTTAGTCGATTTGCTACTGCCTTATAGATTCCTTGTCACAAATATGTTGTTGCAATGCTGTCCAGGAACCATATATTGCATTCAGGCCCACACTAACTCCCTCACTATTTTGCTACCAAATTGCTTTTAACCTAATATCATTCAGTCAATTTTCTGCTTAACTTCCATATTCCTCTTTGTTGTTGAGGACTTCTGTCATTGGCCTAGTACTTTTAGACCCCAATCTTATTACATTTCTGTCTGGCTATCAGAGAGATTGACTATGCCATTTGGTCATATCTCTGCCAGCATTCTAGATCGCTGTTTGCAGTTGAGGTGTTGTGTTACTGGGCTTTTCCATGTCTCACATTAAGTTTAGTCTTCTATGGGCCAGACAGCATACTGCTTTTAAGCTGGTCATTGTTCTTGCATCTATTCCAAAAATAATAGCTCCCAGTCAGCATCTAAGGATATGTATTTCCTTAATAGCTGTTTAACCATCACACTCGTAGCTAGTATGATGTGAATTGGAACATATTTCTTGAGTTTAGGTCTTCTAGTACTCTCTTGTCATATTTTCTAACAAATATTAATGTTAGTCTCATGTTTTCCTTGTGAGACATTTGTATGACACATGGATCTATTTCATATCCATCTTAGAGATGCTGTCTTGACTCTGTCCTAGAGGTAAAGGATAATACTTAGACCTCTCATATGTTAAGTGACATATTTGCAGTAATTGTGTGTAGGATTAGGTCTGTCTTCCTCTACAACCCTATCATTGTTTCCCCTGCCACTTTGGTATGGGTTTGGAAGTTGCTACAGAGAAGTTTTGTCTCCTTCTTTGTTTCCTTCTTTTCTTGTGGTCCACCATCTGTGGGCTAGGAATAATTTGGAGAGATTTACTTCCTTGTGCAAGACTGTGGGAAATAGGGAAGAGTTCTGAGCCTTGGGAAAGTTTTTGTGCTAACTTGCCTGGATCTAGCCAGCCTCAATTCTTAGAGGTAGAGAAAGATGGACTTGGTCTACACATCATTCATTATAGCAAGAAAGAACTTAACTTTTGTTAATGACTTTGTGATGTCTTAAATTATGTTTATTGAGAGAAGGGACATGGGAAAACATGTCCAAAAAGAATACACAACTCTTCTCACTACAATGTCCTGTATTTTGCTTGCAGGATTACTACAGCCTCCTGTCTCATTTGATGGAGTCTTTACTTCTGACCTGAAGGGCCTCAAATTGGGAATCGACTGGGACTTTTTCAAGGTCTGTGAATCTTATTCTCTTTGTAATTGCACTGTTAGAAGTTTTATTCCACCATTGTTTTTATTTCAGTCATGAGCAGACCACTTGAACAGAATGTTTATATACAATTGTTGAGGCAAATAGATTGAATGCAAACTAAGCGGGAGTCTTTCTTGCTGTTTTTGGGAATCCCCTATTTTGCTTCAGTGTAGTTAACTAACCACTGCATAATGTAAAGAAGAGTAGTCTCATTAACCGCTAAAGTGTCTTGGGATACTGTCTGTGTAAAATGCAGTAGCCCAGGAAGTTGCAAATACTTATATCAGGGAGCGTTTGCAAGAGTGTTCCTTTAAATTCTCCTCATAAGTCAGCATTTATTATATGCCATTTCTAAAAACTGCCATTACACAGAAGTGGTTAGTGGAAACTGAGAATTTTCAGCATTGGTAACCTATATTTACCAAAACAAACGATTAATTTAAGAGGATTCCTGAAACCCTCAAGATGTGTTGCTATTAAGGCATTAGCAAGATGTTTGTGAAATTTAAAAGTAGTCTACATACAATAGTAAATTTAGATCTAGGTAGAAGGAAACTAGGCAAAGTGAAAACATGGAAGACATGCAATCTCCACTCAGAATGTATCCCATTTGGAACCGAATGGTTAAATCAGTTGCTGTGAGAAAACAGCACTGACCACTGTTACTGTGCAGCTCACAATAAAGATATGATGAGTCAAAGTATAACAGGAAAAAACTGACTTCTCACTATTTGTATTACATGCATTGAACTGTTTTTGAAGTAGGGTCAGCATTGAATTGGATTAAATGTACTTTGATCCGCAGTTTGTTTTTAAAGCATGGGTTCACCATGCATTTTAGGAGCATGCATAAATGCATATTTTTTTCTGGATTCTCCTTCATGATCATTTTAAATATACAGTTATGCATGATATTGCTTTAAATTATATTTAATGTTTAGTAAAGTAAAGTTTGTTTAATGCATGTTTAAATTTATGATGTCGAACATTATTTCCACCAAGAACCTGGTGGCTTGTTTATTATCTCAGTATAAATAATTTTGTATAATAAAAGAAAAAAATCATGTCCAAAAACAGGATGGGAGTTGCCCAGCAAGGTAAAAAAAATCCCCCATCATTCTGAACAAGTAAATAAGATGACTAATCAAGTCCATCAATGTCACCTTTGAGATAAAAGTAGCCTCCCAAGCGAAGGACAAACCATAAAGCTTTCTTTATTATGCCTGCAACCTTCAATGCAACTTACAACAGTGTGCCGAACTAATGGTAAATGAAAACACCTGTAAAGAGCCAGAGGATATAGCAAATCTGCTAGACAATAACATTTGCTCCAGTTTTACACCGTGTCACCCCCAGGAAATAACCCCCACCATTTTTCCACTAACCATCACTAGGGTGCTGCTCTTCACTGCACTGTCTAAGGCCACAAACACTGTTTTGATGTGCCCTGATAATATCCCAGGATACTTCTTGAATAACAAGAAATGTGACTTGTCAGGCCCACTAGAATCTCTATTTAGCCATAGCCTCCAGACAGGCTTTACTGATGATTTAATGGATGACTGCAATGGTTATCCCTCTATACAAAGGGGGCTTTCCATGGACCCAAGAAACTACAGACCCATAAGTTTGACTAGCCTTGTATGCAAGGCATGGAAAGAATTATCATGGATCTGATAAACTGTGACATAGGAAACCTACAGACACTAGACCCTACCCAGTTTAGTTTAGTCAAAAGATAGGTCATGCCTACTTAACCTGGTGAACTTCTTCAGGAAGATCACTAAAGCTATGGAAAAGGTAAAGCAGTACACACTGCTTGCCTCATCGACATACCTCACTTGGGCAAACTTACTAGGCATAAACCTATATGTCACCCAATGGATAGCCAGATGTCTCAAAGCCCCTTCTCCCATCAGACCTCTGGAATCTCTGCACCTCCAGAAATAGTTTAAAAGATCATTTCTTTCATTCCAAAGCCCCTTCCACTTAGAAAGTAAAGCAGAAGTATGGTACCCAGACAACTCACAACAGTATTATGTGACACACTGTTTATGCAATATTTTTTCTGTACTGGGATACATAGCTCTTAATCTCGCCTGACAGAATCAGGGACAAATCCAGAAACATTCTGTGACACATTTTAACATATTAATATTAACTTGAGAAGTTGATAGCATAAGAAAATGTGAATTAACATGCATTTTCCAAAGTAAAACAAGTCTATAACTCTAATTATTGTCATTATTTATGAAGTATAATCCACCACCTTTTCTCCCACAATCACCAGTTTTAGGTAGGATTATGAAGGACAGAGGAAAATTTTGAGCCAAAATCAGGGTCACCGAGAGGTATTTTGGCATGAACAGTGACCCAGCCCAGACTTTAACTGTACCTGACTCCAAAGCAAATGTAATTAAGCATGTCTCTCTACTTCTTTATTCAAGAATTGTCTACAAAGCCAAAAATAATTGGTGGACAAAGTCCCAAAATTGGGGACAATTTTTAAATATTCCTCTAATTAACTTAAAAAGTTAATCAAATATCAGATTTTGCATCACAATGCATTTTCTAAATAATAAGAATTGTAACACTATAATGTATGGCTTTATTGCCGGACTAACTGTAATCCTCAATGATTTACCAAAGGATAAAGCAAAAATAAGGTAAAATAAGGGTTCCTATTTTGCATGAAGGCAAGAAAAACTACCATTAATAAGTATTTTTTGCTAAAAGAAAAATGTTTTTATTATTTTAAGAACTTGTTGCTATTACAGATAGCTTTGCATAAGTTCCTAGATTACTTTCTCACTTAGTATTAGGCTTTCTTATTTAACTACTAAAGTTCATAGTTCTGCCTTTGCAATGTGCCTTCCTTAATAATGTATTATTCTTTCTATGTCTACATTGAAGATGTTCTTCAAAAGCATCACTTGCCATAAATCGCTTAAGCAGAGTCTATATCCTCAGTGGGATTTGGAGTTTGTTTTGAAAAATGGTGAAAATTCTCCTTTTGAGCAAGCTTTCTGGTTTCCTTTTCACCGTTTGTCCTGAGAAAACAGTCCTGTTATTCCATAGTAACCCTGCTAGTTTAGTTTTGGAGCTGCAAGTTTTGATATACAATGAAGTTTGTAGTTTATAAAGACGGATTTATGTCACCTGCTTATCTTGCATTTCATCATCCTCATCCACAGGACCCTGATGAGATAATATATTGTATTAATCTTCTGAGATGCCTTTGGTTCTATTTCATCTGGACCTAAGGCATTATGAAAGTGGGTCTTTTTTCTTTACTTTACTTTTATTTCTTTTGCTTTGTTTAAAACAAGAACATTTTCCATTGAATAAACAACCTGTTTCCAACTGTGTTGGCTTTGATGATAAATTTATTTGAGATCATGTTAAAGCACACTGGAGGTGTTACTTTTTCTGCAGCCGTGTTCATATGCAGCTGAGCAGCATATATATGCGAGTCAATGATGTAGTAATCTCTTCTTGTCTTTAGTAAGCATTTCTAATTTGACTTCCAGTACAAAGCAAAATATTGTTTAATTTTACTACAATGGCCAACTGTCTGTTTCTTTTCCCTCGGTTATAAAGATCAAAAGAACTGGGAGGAAGTGAGTATACCACAGTTATGTAAAGTACTCACCATAACATTAGATTTAACATGAGACCCCTCCTTAATTGGTCCTCTGGTTTTATTCTCTCCACCAGTGAGTATTTATCAGCTTTTTTCTGGAAGTTCCTGCACTTGGGAATAGACATGTACCTGTGGCAGTGCAATGCAGTAACATGACACCTTGACTTGCATCATCATACTCATCCACTGCACCCACCAGCATGCTCGCTACTTTTATGCTTTTTTTTTTTTTTTTTTTTACAGTTTATATCCCACTGTTAAAAGTTCTTGAATTAACATACGTTATGCTTTATTTCTTTGGAGATGGATGAAATTCATTTAAATTTTGGACTTGGTGGTTGAAGTAGGATCCTTATGTGACCTGCGGGAGGGTTTTCCTTTCACTGGCAATGGGTATACCAGAGCATATATATCTAGACTTTGCTTGCAGGGTTGACTGAAGTTTAGAACTTTCAGAAGCAAGTCTACAGTTTGTGCAGCTTCCTAGGCTTTACAGGGGCAATGATAGTCTTTGATTACTGGAGACTTGATTATGTTCTGGTCCTCTGTTTTGTGGCGAACAATAAGCCTCAGTGAGATGTGCATATAGCTTGCATCCTGGAGTAGTACATCCTGGCATGTTTTCACCCCCCAACCCCCCCCCCCCCAGTCATTCAGCTGGACTCGTCCATCCATTCTGATCTTGAGGAGTGTTCTCTCAAGTCACATGGGCACTCACTTCTGGCCAAGGCTTTCACTCCAAGAACTTTGCTGACACCCACTACTACTACTACTTCTTCTTTCGGCTTTTCCTGATTAGGGATCGCCACAGCAGAACTCCGGACCACTAATGTTTGGCAGTAGATTTTTATGGTGCCGAGGTACCAGCTTGACGCCCAACCTTGAACAAAGGCACCCCCATTCACGCATGTCTTTCGAAGGCCACTCGACTGCGGGGAGGACATGCAGACTCCACACAGAAGGTGCTCCAGCCGAGAATCGAACGGGAGAACCTCTTGTTGTGAGGCGACAACGCTACCGCTGC
The DNA here is from genome assembly GCF_019279795.1 of Protopterus annectens. Classification (NCBI taxonomy): domain Eukaryota; kingdom Metazoa; phylum Chordata; order Ceratodontiformes; family Protopteridae; genus Protopterus; species Protopterus annectens. The sequence continues at coordinate 139,999,216 of NC_056751.1, forward strand.
ACCACTGTGGCTTTACACCCACTAAGATTGATAAATCCAGGTTGAAAAGAAGCCTGTCAATGAACCTGAGCTAAGTCTGTGTCCTGGAGCAAGAAGAATGGCATTTGTCTGTGTCCTGGTGGGAGATTGATGCTCTGAATGGGATTTCACCCTAACATATTTCAGTTTGATGCCAGCATCGGGCTAGTGTAGGTTGTGTAGTGCCTGCATGTTGCATGCAAGCTTCAGACCGCCTGACAGATGTATACTTGTGAGCAATGCTGTTGGTAGAGGTATCCCAAGAGCTGTCAGACAGTGTAGGGCTGCCTCCCCTTAGTCTTCTATGGATCATTTAGTGATCGTGATGATTTTGTTGAAGAGAGAGATATGGTGATGGAGACCCCCAATTCATTGACCTCCATGTAGGATGATCTATCCTACAAGGAGGTCCTTTAACTAACAAAATCTTTCATGGCTCTTTCCCTGAGTTGTTTCTGGGGTACAGTGCTTTTACTCCCCAGCCATCCCCATTTAAAGATGACCTTTGAGGATATTATCTTGGAAGCCCAAAGACACATTCACTTTGCTGGTGAGTCCCCAAGAAGACTGCTGCCACATTTTGCCTTCCATCAGATCAATGTGACTCCAGGCTCAAGCACCCCAAGGGTGAATGCTTTGTGGTCTGTGTGTGCCTTCAGTGGCTGCAGACACCAGAGTCTGTTTCCTCCATCTAGCTGGCAGGAAAGCTCTATCTTTGGATGACTCCACCAAGAAGATGCTTTCCTGCCCTATGTTGGGGTTCAGGACTCTTGACTATGCAACTTCTTTCTCTTTAGATTGCAGTTCCTGTACTTTTAGACGAAAGTCTACATTCTGTGCTGCCTCCTAATCTTAACAGAGACTGTGATCATCCTTGATTAGTGGGGTCTTGATTATGTTCTGGTCCTTTTCCCTTGCTCCAGGCCACAGACTTGGACACTAGCTCATTGACATGGTCCTTCTCCACAAGGATTGATCAACCTTAATGAATGTGGGGGAAGTTTGTATATGGCTTTTCAAGTATGCTGTCAGATAGCCCTTTGTCTCTCAGATTCAGTGAATGCTACAGCTGTAGTGGTAGGCTTTGGTTTGTACAGAATGGTGTGGTTAAGATTTTCCTCTATTGTGTAGAAGCTTGGAGACTTGGCTATCTATTTGGCTAGTGTTCCATTTGAAATGGGAGTGCTTTTGGCCAGGGGTTGCAGCCCTTGCTCAGTAACATCCTTGGCAGAAAGCAAGGATTCTCAGCATTCAGATGTCCATTTCCCTCATCCTTTGTATGGTTACACTTGGTGGTCCCTACGCTCAAAGCCAAGCATCCTCTGCTTGTACTGTCCTCAGCATTGTTATCCTTGGGATCTTTGTCCATTCCTTCCCACTATGGCCTAGGAACTGTTCTGAATTAATAGAATCAGAACATTTTTATGGTTCATCCCACTAGAATTAGTTTCAGCAGGTTTGGAAATCCTTCACATATTCTTAGCTGCTGTGAAGCTACTTGACCCAGACCCAGGCTTGAACACCTCAAAGTGGTGGACGCTGCTCCATTTCCTGAATGAGAGTTGGAGCCTCTCCCTTTTCTCTTTCAGATTGATGAAGCTGTTGTATCTGAGCTTTCACATTAGCATTCATCCACTGAGGGATGCTTGGGTTTCTTTCCTACCTGCTTGTTGGGAGGGTGCAGGGATAATTCTTCCTAGGATGCTTTAGTCCCTTGTTTCATAGATCATTATGGTTCCATGTATGTTTCTAGCTTGACATCACCTTCAGTGAAGTAGACTGCTGTCTGATGCCTTTCAATGTGCAGCACCTGTCCCAGTATTGGCCATAGTGGCAGGATTCTGGAGTGAGGTGAACCCTTGTGTGCCCCCTTAGAGAGTTTCTGATGACAAGTTGCCTCTCTGGAATTCACTGGAGGGATTCCCATGGGATACCTCTCTTTTTACCCCAGTCACAGTCCAGTATGATTGGCATATTTGTCTGAGAGGGCTTTTTTGGCTCCTGCTCAATGGTTGCTTTGCCTGAGCTTGAAACTTGCAGTTCTCTTGCCGGTTGTCTTTTTTGTTACAGGTGACCCAACTCACATAGTCTTTGTGGCACTGGTGGAGCAGAGGCCATGCCTGTTTTCAGATCTGGCTGCTTCTGGTTATGAATGCTGCCCCCTTACTCTGGTGCCATGGCACACCTACAGTTCTTGGTCTTGCTGTGATCCTAAGAAGGTTGTGATATCCTTTTCAGTAGTTTTTGAACTGGTAAGAAAAACTGAGAGGAGGAACTCGCAGAAGAGGATGCAGCCAAGCAGAAGCATCCCAAACCTTCTTCCTGAGCCTAATGGATGATTCATTGGGTGAAGTAAACCAGAACAAAATGTCCCCAATCTGCCAACCCATAAGAGAACCCAGGCCATGGTGGAAATTCTGAACAAGGACCCCTAAGGTTGCCTGACCTTCTCTTGGTAGTTGCCCTTGTATTAGTAGTCTTTCTAGTGAATCACGGGTCATAAATTTCTCCTGTGTCCTTCCTATTAATACCACTGGATATTTGCTGGTGGATGATTACTTACATAGGCTGCTCCCTTACTCATAATGCACCCTTCCCAAGTTATCCCAGATCTCATTTGCAGCTTTTGCGAAGATGTGATCACCAGTAGCTCTCGGGCAGTTAAGCATTTTCAGTATATTCTTTCAAAAAGTTCTAAAAATTCTTTAAAACAGCTTCTCTTGTTCATCTGTCTTCCCTTATCTAGCAACTTATTTGAATTTCCCCTTTTACGACTTTCTACTGACTTTTTACTTACCCTTCCTTTCTTTCATATGAAAGTACTTAGTGATGCTATTGTGAGTATCCTTTTGTACACCTTTGTGTGCTTTTCTTTCATACCATTATTGGTAACTCCTTTTTTCTTTTAACTATCTTTAAAAGAAAAAAAAGTTGTTTTTCTTCTTTCTAACTTTTTCTCCCTTTTTTACTAGTGATGGCTGACAAAGGAAAGGATAAAGATAAGCCAGCTGGCTTCAAAAATTGTGCCAAATGTGGGCACAAAATACTGGTTAGTGACTCACATGTGCTCTGTGTTTATTGTCTCAGTCCTCTGCATCGTCAGGAGGACTGTGCATTTTGTCACTCTTTTAACCATAGGGCCTTGGTTGAACAGAAAAATTAATACTTAAAGGTTTATTGCTATCCTCCTTTGGTGAGGCAATTTCTGGAGTTTCTCCTGTAGAAAAATTGAAAAACCACAAGTCTGGACAGGCCAGCCTTGCATCTTCTTTTTCATTGACAGTGTCAGACAAAGGAAGAAAATGAACTGCTTCAGTTCCGAACTCTCCATCGTATCCGACTGCTAAAAAGTCTAAGATATTGGTCCAACTTCTTCATCAGATCAGAAAGCCAAAAAGCACAGACTTTCAGACCATCTATTTCCTCGGATCCTTCATGCCTTAAGAAAAAGGAGTCCTTGGAGCTGATAAGTTTGGATCCAATAGAAAGTTTATCTCCAACTCCACAATACCTTCTGATGACTGAATACTCCCCTTCAGTTGATCCAGTCCCTTTCAGTGTCCCTTGCCACATGACCTTTTAGAATTGTATTTAAACAGTGTGTTTGGTTCATTTCATCTCAAGAAGTTTTATTATAAAATAAAATGAAAGAGCTAATATTACATTTCAAGTTATTGGGCTGGATTTTTCGGAGCCTCTCGGGCCTTCTGTGTGGGTTTTTTTTATCATTTTAAGTTTTGGATGGTCATGGTACAGTCCTTTCTTTCATTTTTGGAAGAGGAAGGCTGGATGTGCTCTATAGATCTTTAAGGTGCGTACTACCATGCAAAGATGGACAGGCATTCCAGGAGGTACCTTCGCTTTCGGCTGGGAGCCAGTCATTATCAGTTCAGAGCTCAGCCATTTGATGCCACTACAGCCCCAGAGTGTTCACCAAGTGCATGTCAGTAGTCACAGCACACTTGAGATTGCAAGGATTCCAGGTATTTCCATATTTGTATGACTGGCTCATATCCACTCTGACCAGGTATCAGCTACTACAAGCAAGAGGCAATGTTCTTCAGATGTGCACCAATCTGGGGACAACTATAAATTACGAGAAATCCCTTCTAGACCCAACACAGTGTTTGGAATTCATAGGTGCAATTCTCAACACAAGACAAACAATACCATCTCTTCCCCCTTGAAGAGTAGAAATTATCAGATCACAAGTCAAAAAATAATCTGCAGTATGAAAGTCTCCTTATGACTGGTTCTTCAGGCTCAAGGGTCCATGGCGGCAGCAATAGCTCTAGCTCTAGTTCCGCTGGCTGGGTTTCACATGAGAATCTTGCAGTGGCTACTTTCAACACAATGGTCCATTCTCCACCAACCAGTGTCAACCCAGATAAGAATCACCAACTTATGTAAGAGAGACCTCTCATGGTGGAGGAAATCTGAGCAGATTCAACAAGGCTGTCCATTTAATCCCCCTCAGCGCATGGCCACAGTGACCACTGACACTTCCCATTTAGGGTAGGGGGCATTTTCTGGGGAATACAGTCCAAGGCGCTTGGTTGCCTGAATACGCCAACTTGCATATCAACATCCTAGAGATGAGAGCAGTACTTCTAGCATTACAGGCTTTCCAAAATGCTTTCCCCTTGGGGACAATTGCAGCTCAGACAACTTGTCAGTCTGGTACATCAGCAGATAAGGAGAAAAAAGATTCTACCACTTGTGTCACGAAGCACTCAGAGTGTGGCAATAGGCAATCTCCTCCAACTGCTTTCTAATAGCAATGCATATTCAGGGGATGTCGAGTGTGATAGCAGACAGATTGAGCAGATGCATTTTTCTGCTCATGAGTGGTTCCTCAATCAGATAGTGGTGGAAAGGATATTCCAGAAATGGGGCCAGCCTTGCTGCACTCTTTTTGCCTGTCCCCTAAACAAGTGCAGCAGCTATTTTGTCCTGATCTCCCCACAAGGGGAATCATCGAGGAATGCTCTTCTTCACAGTTGGCCTCCCAGTCTCCTTTATGCCTTTCCTCCAACTCACTAATTCCTGAAATTTATGTAGAAAGCAAGCAGGTTGAAGAGCAAAATATCCTCATTGAACCATGTTGGCCTCGACAAGTTTGGTTTTCCTTCCTTTGGCCTCACTTGCTTCAACAATCATGGATTCTGGATCCATCTAGACCTCCTGTCTCACCCGACAGGTATGATTCATCCAAACATACAAAACTTCAGGCTAACTGCTTGGCTTCTCCAATTCCATTGATAGCCAGACAACCTAAGCTCTCTTCTCCAGTCTGTCACATACTTTTATCCTTTCATAAGCCATCTACATGTAAACTGTACTCCAGTAAATGGAAGATATTTATCTGCTGGGCAAACAGATTAAAACAATGCAAAATTATCTGGATCCCTTTTCAGCTCCAATCCATAGTATCCTTGAATTTGTAGCCCAACTGTTTAATGAAGCAGCTTCTTCAACAATAACAGTACAGTTTAGCTGCAATTTCCAATTTTCATATTGGATTTCAAGGTTCTCCATTTGCTTCATACAAGCTCTGTAAAGCTTTTCTGAACAGAAGTGTCATGCTAAAACCCCCTTATAAAGACCCTACTCCGACTTGGGACCAGAATTTGATGTAAGCAATCATACAGCAGCTAAATGTGATCTCAAGTTCCTTTCTTGGAAAACTATATTTTTAGTAGCCATAACCGCTGCAAGAAGAATTTCAGAGATTCAAGTCTTATTGTCACAGCCACCATATTTAATCTTTCATAAAGACAGGGTTACAGTATGTACTAACCCATATCCTTTCTACCTAAAATAGTATCAGACACAAATATCAACCAATCCATCAGTTTACCAGTATTTTTTTTCTAAACTTTCTAATAAAAGTGAATACTTGCTACATTTATTAGATGTTTGCAGACAATTGTGTTTTTAACTTCACAGGACAAAAAAACATCAGGAAGTCTGACCAAGTGTTCATTTCCTTCTCAGAAGTAAAACTGGGCAAACCAATGACCAAAGTAACATTGGCTAGATGGATCACAGATTGTGTTTCATTCATTTACAATAAACAGGGTATTACTTTACCAAAACCATTGCAAGTCCATTCAATAAGAGCCATGGTGCCGTCTTCAGAATTTCACGCTAGAGCATCAGTGGATGATGTGTGTGCAGCCACAACTTGGGCTAGCCCCCCCAATAGTTTTACTTATTACAAATTGAATTTGATTCCAAGGGGAAGAGGATCATTTGGTTCAATGGTGCTAAGGAACATCCTTCCTTGAGTCCACCCAAAATCTAGGGTAGCTGTGGATAGTGTCCCACAGGTTGAGGCTAGAATGAAAATTGACAACACCAGATAAAAAAGTTATGCACTTACCATAAAGTTCCATCTTTGTTGTCCATTTTCATTCTTCCTCAACAACCCACCCCCAACCCCTTACCTTTAGAATCCTAAGAGAGCGAGTAGACACATGTTGTCACTTCCCTGTGCTGAGCTCCAGTGACAGTCTCACTATCTTTATATGTAATTTTCTACACCTTCTGTTTTATTTGTGTATGTGTATATATATATATATCTAGAGTATTCCCTTTAAATCCTTGAAGTAACATAACGTCAACTTGTATAATACCAAGATGACTTCAGTGAAAATTTAAATGAACAAACTCCTCAAACAGCGTATTTTGCCTTCAGGAAACTCACCACTTGGCCACCATAGCAAACTTTGCCCTTTTCACTACTGTAGTGCAACCGAGGAGTTGGTATATTTTGTTAGAGTGGGTGTAAGAGACAACAGCCCCTGACTTGGGGACTTGGTGGGTTTAATTTGCTTCAGTTTTTGTTTGATTTATTGGTGTACAAGTGGTTAGTTTCTGAGAGGCAAAATGCACTGTTCAAGGAGTTCATTCATTTAAATTGTTCGCTGAAGTCATCTTGCTGTTATGCGAGTTGACACTATGTTAAGTAAGTGTTATGACATAGGTCCGGATAGATTTATAGATATTTTTCTATCAGCAAACAAGATCTGAGGAAACTTGGGAAGGGTGCATTATGGGTAAGGGAGGAGCTAGAGAGTTTTTTGGTTGCCATGAGCTATTGCAACAGCTGAGTCAGATCCAAGCATCGGATCTGAACCCACAGGTTAAGGAAGAATGAAAGTGGAAAACACAGATGGAACATTATGGTGAGTATATAACTACTAAATTTTTTTTTTTTTTTTGGCTATCCCTGTTGGCTTAGTACACAGTGTATTCAGTTTCCAGTACTGAGACGTTTTGGTAATCTCCACTGAGTTTAACTAGGGATGCCCCACATTATTAAAGCAGTTAATAGCCCCATTTTATATTAAAGCAGTTAATGGCCCCATTTTAGGACCTGGTTTTCAGAGGGGCTTCATAAAGTTACTGGAAAGTCTACTCCCTGGGTTTCAAGTGAATGAGATTCTCTGGATAGAGAGATACATTATGCCACCACATTCTATCTGTTCTGGGCATCCTTGTTGCTTTGGCAGCCCGAATGCTTGGCGTTAATCTCCATGTTAGGTTTTAAGGCAGTTTTCTACTCTTGGTTCCAGGGGCAGGCAGGACTGAAGCCTAGCTCTAGCTGGTTTGGTAGTTCCTATGGAAATGCTGCTTTTGCTGTCTTTCTTTAGAGATCTGTCTCCTTCAGAGGACTTTGTTTGATAGACATGCCTTTCCGGTCTTCACCGTCTTTTTCCAGTAGTGCTCTTCCTAGGAGATCTGCTGCTTGACATTCAATGGAGGCATCCTTCTCTATCCCATTCTGGAGTATGGCTCATTCTCTGCATTCCCACTTCCTGAGAAGATGATCATTTTGATCCACAAACTGGTTTTGTCTGTTAGGACAGACACTAGAGGAGCGAGGAGTCCTTTTACTCCATGGGGCAAAGGCAGCTGTGCTGTTGGGTTCAGCAAATCAATAGTTTTTGCTTTGATTCCTTTGTGGGTTGGCATTTGTTTTCTCTATGCAACTGGATGGCTCTACCCATTGGCTGAAGCTGCAGGGTTGCTTGTTATGAGCTGCTGTTTCCATTGCTTTGTTTATTTTGTTTGTTGGAGTATGGATTTTTTTCAGGCCCAGCCCAGAAAACCACAAATAAAAAAAAAAAATACAAACACCAGTGTTGTACAGATTAGCATGGTAACAAAAAGGCATTTAGCAAACACAATAGGTTTAATGTAAGAGGGAAAAACAAGGAAAGACCAAACTAGAAGTTTTCCCCCAAGGAAATCTGTCACTGACATCTTTACCTTATAGTTGCAGAAAGATAGGTAAAAAGTGTCAAACAAATATTCAGTTTTACAAATGTTAAAAAAAAATCCTGCAAGATATTTGCCATATTTGCAATGAAGGGGTAAGGGTGAAAGGAAGAAAAAGAATGAAAAAGGCTATATATGAATGGGAGAATTAAGATAATAGGGAAGTTTATGCAAGAAATTAAACTAAGTAGGAAAAGACAGATGGGGAAGAGAAAAAAAAAGCTAAGGTGGTTTCACATTTTCTGCAAAAGACAATTAAAGCACTGGTGTGGTTGTGTGCACTGGATTAGGTGTAAAGTTGGTAACGGTATTATGTCAGACAATTCCTAAATGAGCATTTACAGCTTGCTAATTTGATATGGCAAAGAAGTGGATTCCCAGAGTTTAGGGTGCTAAACTGGTGAAGCTGTGGAAACTTTGGTGGAGCTTTGTGAAAGGAGTCTGGGGAGATAAGGAATTTGAAAGTAAAGATGTAATTTGATGGTTTGTTTTCTTTATTGTAAATTTACTAGAAAGAAAATCTAAGCACTCTGTTATAAGTTGTTTGCAAAGAAGAGAGCCTATTAGCAGGAGATGTCTGTTTAATGGGAAACAATTTGTCTTTGAAGAACAAAGGTAGTATATTAACAGAGGTAGTTGTGGGTTGTAAGGAGATTAGATTTTTTGGGGAGAATAATATAGATAGGAATGCCCATGCTCTGACTGAGAAACTATTATGCCTTTTCCTGTGGAACTACTACTGGGATTAAGAAGTGGCAGATTTCCTTAAACCAAAATATTTGTTTGGTCTGTCCTTGCCAGACGGTTATTTTGGCCCTTTGAGTCTGCAACTTGTATTGCCACACATTACTATTGTGATTATAACTGTGGAACCAGGCCTACTCCTACTAGGCTTTCACTAGAACTTTGCCTTCTTTTTCCTGGTGTATTACTCTGGCTGCTTCCACTCCTGACTTTTCTGCTTCATATTCAACCCAACAAGGAAGAGTCTTCAGTGGCGAGAATAACAGATGCAGTTTTACTTATCAGTTGATCTGTGAAAGGTATGCTCCATGGTGGATCTCAAATATCTTCTCTCACCCTACAGGTGAGCAGAATACCACCCTTTCAGCCTGTCTTGGATATTGGAGTTCTTTTTAAGTTGTACAAGTATGTAACTTTGTAGCACTGAGGGTGCCATATCTTAATTTTTCTTTCTGCTTTGCATTAAATTGTGTGCTAGTTGCTAGGAAGTGAATTGGTGGGCAGTGGGAAAAGCATACTTATGTGGTCAACTTGTGATATCATGATGGACATTGTCATGGATGTTTGCCCCCAAGCATAGGAACTTCTAGAAGATGCCATACTCTGGTAGAGAGGATAAACATAACCGTAAGATCCATTAAGTGGTGTCCTTTTCATAATGTCCACTAATATACCAGGAACATAGCTGTTATTTAATTGGATTTTTTTTTATAATAGCTCATTCCCACCATACCCTTATTGTAAGTATTCATCGTCCATGATCTGTTTCATGTTGTCCATATGTACTGGTTGGATTGAAAGTGTTTGTGACTAGTTTTTTATTCAGTTCCTAAACCAGTACTAGGCTAGCTGCCCTTGTGGACATTTTAAACCTAACCAATTTCCCTTTCAAAGGTGAGAATCAAATCCTTGATGTCTGTGAGGTAAACACAATGACTATTATACCAACCCCTAATCCTTTTCCCATGTAGACAGGATGCTTTTGATGTACTGCCTGTTGGGCCTTACTGAGTTATGAAGGCAGAGGTGAGTGTTATGCAAGATGTTTGGGGAGAACTTGGATGCTGCCACTTCTTAGAAACAATACCAGCGTCCATAGTGTTGTCTGGTATTAATTTACTTTCTTTAGCTTATTCTAAGCGATTCAACATTTTTATGTCTTACTTATTTTTTTGACTTAAAGAAGCAAGAGAGAATTTCAGTATTATCACATGGTTTAACAGGGCTACGTTAGTAGGGTTCATAGTGATATTTCCTGGCATTCCAGTTAAATGAAATCGGTCATGTCTGTAGCTCTAACCAAGTGGTTGTTCTGTAATTGGTGCTGTCTTTTCTAGATGTGTAGCTGCCACGTAATGGCCAATTCCCAGACAGCAACCAACTGGAAAAGATCTTAACTAGTATAACTTGGAGTATGAAATCAGAAAAAAAGAGTATGGAAGTCAGTCATCTGCCATTATGGTGATTACACAACTGTACTATTGTTAGATGTAGTGCAGATAAGGCTTTCAATTTGTGTAGAAAGCATGAAATATGTTTCAAAATTAAACTGAAAATACAAGCTTTACACACTGAAAGCTCTACCTATTGCTGTATCAGTGGGTCTATATTAGAACCACGAAATGTCAGTTGAGCGAACAGCATTTTACATTGAAAATGCCGTTCAACTAACTGTTATAGTGAGATTGCGGTACAGTGAAATTGGAAAATGTGCCCTTTCCTCACCTCACTGTAGTGCAGTCTCAGAGTTTGTATATATAATTAGTGGGAGGGTATGGGGGGGCACAGCCCCCCACAAGAGTGAGTTTGACAAACAGCATTTTTGATGTAAAAGACGTTCACTGAACTGACTTTTCATGGTTCTAATATAGGCCCTATACCGGTTACCAGTAAGATATTTCTACTGTTCTAAACAGATGATAGTGCAAATAACATGTCCATGCATGTTACAATTTTTACTGCCAATTTATGTAATGCCTTCAGGAGGAAATCTCAAAGTTTAAATTGTCACAACACACTAAGTGGCATTAACACAGTGGTGCTTACTGTATTTGTATTATTTTATGTAACACTCGGTGCAGGATTTTTTCGTAAAACATTCACTTAACAGAAAGCATTAATAACTTACTGTGACATCTCAAGTTATTTGGAGTTTTTAAGTGTTCAATTAAAATAAGACAGGGCTCATCACTTATAGCTTATGATGGTGGCAGTCATTATGGCTATAAACTGTTAACTTTAAGCTATAGTCATTATTTATGCAGTTCTGTTTTCTTTTCATGGAGGCCTTATTTGTCTTTGCCGATTCTGAAGACTATTTGGATCCTTTATAATGTTTCTAGTATTTCTATTGAATTGTTATGTACAGGAACAAATACAGTAACATAAAGCTATTTACAAAACTGTGTATATCAGTTCTTATTATGCACATTCCTACCATTCGGTAAGTACTCAACCTGTATAAACTGATCTTAAAACCTTAGATTCATATTTTTCTGTAAAGTTCAATTTTATCTAGTAACTATAATCTGCGGTTATTTTATTTGTTTTCCTCATTCCCTCCAGTACAGCTCTTTTGAGTGTGTGCCTTTAACTCCCAGTGGGCGTGGCTTAAGCCTTTAAACAATGAAGTTATCACCTTACAGTTCTAGAAAATACTCATTGAGAGAGGTCAAACATCAATACAGTTGTGTTTGCCATCACATATGCTTCAGTACAAAATATCCTGGTACCTTGTAAGTAAAATGGTTTATTTTTTACAAAACAACACTTTAACCAGAAACACACATTTCATATTACCTCAAGTAATACCGTAAACTTAGAGACCATAAGCCAAACTAAACTACTTGGAGTCATAATAGATGACAACCTCAAATTTGATCACCACGTCCTTCATTCTATCAAGAAAACTCACCAAAAACTTGTCTCCCTCTATAGGTCTAAACACTACCTGACAGATCAAGCAGTGATTACCTTGGCAGCAACAAACCACCTTCCTTCTCTATTATATTATATGTTTCCCCTATTCTTTTCTTACAAATATCAACACTACATGTAAAACTAAACTAATCTCCTGCTACTACAAAATAGTTAAATTTGCAACCAACCGACCTTATAAAACACATCACTGTCTTGCATTAAAAGAGTTAAAGGGGCTTAAACTCCCAAACCAGTGGGCATAATCACAACTAATCATTGCCCACAAACTATTGTATTCTCCAGACACATGCCTAGCATTACAAAATACTCTGCTGTACTATTCATCCACTAGAGAACTTTGCTGTAGCAGTAAAAGTTTACTATGCATAAGTAAGACATTCAACATTGCTGGAGACCCTCTGTACTCTCATTGTGTCAAAACTCTGCAATGAATTCCCCACATAGTTAAAACAGACAGAAATCTTAAATACTTTCAAAACTTTGTTTAAACAACACCTATTCCAAAGATGTGTCTGTTCTTCCAACTCACCTGAATAGCCTTACTCGAGTACTTTTCTCCAACTCTTACAGCCACTTTGCTTCCCAATCTTTTTGTACCTTATCACTCCTGCTCACACCCCACCACTGACTACAGCTCTTCCTCTGTCCATTTATCTTCCTGCTCATTTCTACATCTCCTTTTGCATCTCTCTTATCATTTTTAAACTACATTCTACTTGTCTGCCTATAAATTATTACTAAACTCAAAAACACTCCAGTTTGTTCTTTTCCCCGTAGCCGTCATGCTTTAAATGCATTGTTATATCTCTATTCAATAGTTAGCCAATTTATGTTAATTTCTCTCTTTTTTGTGTTAAAATTTTATGTTCATGTAAGAAACATTTAAAAATCATCCAAACAAGCTCATGTATAGATGTTTTAACCTGCAATTCTACATGTAAATCGTATGCAACTTAAATGTAGACCTTTTCTTCCTGGGCCGCCGCTGAAAATAGGTTTTGCCCAGTTGGACTTTTCCCAGTCAACAAAGACAAATACATTAATAATAGTTCAGGTGGATGTAAAATATTTCAAGGCATCTATGGAAAACATTTGGGATCCTTTTATAATATATATATATATATATATATATATATATATATATATATATATATATATATATATATATATATATATATATATATATACATATATGTGTGTATATATATATATATGTGTGTGTGTAGATATATATATATATATATATATATATATATGTGTGTGTGTGTGTGTGTATATATATATATATATATATATATATATATATATATATATATATATACACACACATATACATACATACATACGCTCACACACAGGAACTGAATATTTACAAATGTGCACATGTATAGCTATACAAATCCATTTAGACATATTCATAATGTCCTTTAAAATCATACTAAATTTTCATCTCTATTTAACCCCTACTCCTTTTCACTAACCACCATCTGATTTGGCTTAATATTGGTGCTAATACCCATTTACCATTAAACATAATTTCATTTATTTGTTCATTCCATATAACCCACATAACCTAAAATAACTTTTTATTTATTCATTTAACATTCATTCATCATTCATTTAACATATTCTTTATTTCTATTTTATACCCATATTTTACCTACTTTTATTTACATAGTTTTCCCTATAACTTTTTTACTCTTTTCAAAAACACACGTTCCGTAATATCTTCTTCTTGACAATGTAAACATAATCTATCACTTTTCTTTTTATATAGCATATTTCCTTTTACTAGCAATTTTGAAAAGAGTAGGGGAAGATTCCCAAGGCCATTCCCAAATTTCCCCTAGTAGCATAAACACCACTTTGAGTCGCCCCAAAAGTGGTCACTGGTCTAATGGAAGTAAATAAAAATAAACTAAGACTACATATGGACCAGAAAAAAATCAAGGGACCTGAAGCAGATTTTGGTGAGATTCTGCAGGAAGATTTGGGAAGTGAAAGTTCAGAGAACACCAGATATGATTAATTTCTTTGTCCAACTGTGAATGTGGATGGGTAGTGTTGCTATGGTAGCAGTGTGGAGGTGGGGTATAAGTGGGGTGAGTTGGGTGACAGATATCTGTTGTAGTTCTAATCTGGAAATATATAAATATTGGAAAATCAGCATGATGCCAGTTGCAGTTAAAATTGTCCAGTAATATCTGTATGGTCTTAGGACAGACCCTAGTATAAATGCCCTTACTTGCGTGTAGAGTTTAGTGTACCATCTCAAAAGTTAAAGTATTAAGCCTAGCAGCATCATATTGACTGCATATAGTATCACATACATAGTCATTTGTAAAATAAACTGCAACTCCAACTATTTCAATGATGCCATTTCTAAAACTATTTTAACAAAGTAAACTGTATACATTGGATAAGGGTCTTCATGTGGGTTACACAGAAGATATCAAATTCTTGAACTGTGATCAAATAAACTTTCCTTCTTGATATCATATTTTGCACATTTAGCATGCAAATGTCTGCCTTCTGTTAACCCTGTTTGCATAAACACTTGCATTAACCATTATAAACAAAATGTATGTTAATCAATCAGTCAATCAATCAGTCAATCAATCCAGCCAGATTAGCTACTCAGTAAACAGATTCAGATAGTTATCCAAAACATATTCACTGAGTTGAAGAGACCATACTATGTCTAACTGAGCAAATAGTGTGTGCCCAGATTCTGCCATTGGAATCAGCAAATGGGTTCCCTGTTGCTTTGCTGTGCTACAGTAACAGAATATTCCTGACATATTGGTACTTAATAATGATACTGCTGCATGTTGCTGTTTTAGAAATGCTCTGTTCTTTTGATTCTGTTGGATAGTTGCAAACTTGTATTGGGAGGTCCAATAATATCCCTGCTAAGCGTTATGGTTCATGGGCCTTCCACCTTCTGTATTAAATAAACATCTTTTACACAGCTCTGTTTCAGCAGCCATTTAGAATACTGTGCCTGTTGTCCATCCTGCGGAACTGCAGACCTGTAGCTTTCATACAGAATACTTGGAGATGTACACTGTATCCTATTTCACCTAACGTATTAGGGTAGAATTTCCAGAAAGTTCCCTTACCAGTGAGGTCTACCCTCTTAATACTGCAGTGGACTGCCCATTTGTACTCTCAACTCTTTGCAGTATGTACTGCATTCATTACTTTGCTCACTCTTGCTGCATTTAGATGTGCACCATGCATGCCTATTCTTTCTCTAAACCACTGTGACATGTTTCCTTAGACCACATTTAGAGAGTGTTCATAGGTTCATACAAGGCTATCTGCCCTAGGGCATTTATAAGCCTAGCCAGTGTGTGTGGCTTTCACCACCCCTTTGGATGAGAATACTATACCCATTAGTTTACTGTGCCTCTGTCCAGCAGTGATACAGAGATGATTCCCGGGGTAAACCTACGATCTCCCATCCACTCGTCAAGATTTCTCTTGAACAGAGTCAGTGAGGGGCTCTGCCTCAAATAGACTGGGATTCTGTTCCATAGTGTAGGGAGTCTCTGGGTGATGAATCTGTCCCTCCAGCACGTCCTATTTATATCCGTGTTGAGGTTTAAGTCTCTTGCTCTCGTGGCTGTGGTGGATTTGGATTTTTTGAGGTGGAGCATGTCCATTAATTCCGGGTTGGACATGGCCTTGTATGTCAGGCACAGATCACCTCTGAGCAGACGGTGTGCGACTGAATAGAGCTGGAGTTTCTTCAGTCGGGCATCGTATGACATATGTTTGAGCCCCTTTATCCTTTTGGTGAGGAACTTTTGGGGTCTTTCCAACTGCTGCAGGTGTCAGGTAAGGTACATTCCGAATGGGGCGTTGTACTCAATCATTGGTCTGATAAGTGAAGAGTACAGGGGTACAATGACCTCTCCTGATCTGGATGTGAATCCCTTCATGATCAGGTGGGCAATGTAGAAGGTCTTCCTAACCACTTTGGCAATGTGAGTGTCAAAAGAGAGGTTACTGTCAACTTGGGTCCCCAGGTCCCTGATAACTTCTTCCGTGTTTAATGGATTACCACCTATGTGGTAATTAGGGGTTACCTTGTTTTTCCCAAAGGGTATGACTATACATTTTTTGGCATTTAGCTTAAGGCCATGGCTCTGGCACCAGTTATCCATTTCTATGAGACCTTTCTGGAGGATGTCTGTGTCTGATTGGGTGTCAATTATGGTGTCCAGTTTGCAGTCATCTGCAAATTTTGTCAGCCACAATCCCCCTATGTTTGCCTGCACTTCAGAAAAATAAATGCCGAACAAGAGGGGGCCCAGGACTGAGCCCTGTGGGACACCGCTCGTGACCGGCTTAGAGTCTGACATGGCACCAGCAACTCTAACCCTGTGTGTTCTGTCCTTGAGCCAGTTTGCAACCCATCTTGTGACATATGGGTTTACATCTAAGCTGGTGAGCTTTTCTATGATGCCCGAGTGGGGTATTGTGTCGAACGCTTTTGCTAGGTCAAGGTAGGCTGTGTGAACTGCCTTACCCTCATCAATGGCCTTAGTGACCGTTTGAAAAAGTCGACCAAGTTCAAGAGGCAGGATCTGCCCTTGACAAAGCCAAATTGGGTAGGATCCAGTGTCTGTAGGTCCCCAATGTCTTTATTTATGAGTTCCATTATGATCCTCTCCATAGCTTTGCAGACAAGGCTCGTCAAGCTTATGGGGCAGTAATTTCCAGGGTCCGTAGAAGCACCGCCTTTGTGGAGTGGGACCACAGTTGCCGTCGCCATTCTTTGGGTGCGTATCCTGTAGTAAGGCTAAGATTAAACAGCAGCCTTATGTGTGGGTTTAGTTCCTCATTGAGTTCATGTAGCACACAGCCGGGGACACCGTCCGGTCCCATTGATGCTGTGTTTTTTGCTTTAGAGAGAGCAGCTCTCACCTGGGCATCTGAGTTGTTTGGGAGGCTAGACTCTGGTGGGATAGATATTTCTCCTTTTGGGGAAGGAGGGAGAAATTTGCACTGAACCTGTCTGCCAGTATGTTGGCAATGTCTGTGGGTTCAGTGATTTTTTTTATCATTTTGGACTAATTCTGAGCATATCTGGGAGTTTCCACCCAGGTTTCTAACATAGCTAAAGAAGGCTTTATGATTGTCTTTTGTGTCATTAGCGATTTGTCTCTCAAAGTTGGCCTTGGATGATTTTATGAGTGATCGTAGGTTTTTTGCTAGTATTGATCAGAGATGCCTTCCCTTTTAGGGATTTTGCTCTGTCATGTAGTAGCTTTCTCCTCTTGTTGTAGAGTTTGTTTATGGCTGGGGTCCACCAGACCGGGCGCCTGCCTTTGGTGGAAAGGGTCTTGATTTTATTAGGGATTGCTTGATCCATACATTCCTGGAGGTGCTCGTAGAAGGCATTTGTAAGGGTTTCAGCAGCGTGGGTTGTGGTTTCCACTGGCTCGGGGGCCTTGAAGGATACCACTCCAGTCTTAAGAAGTGTGAAGTTTGCTTTTGAGAAGTTCTTCACTGTGGTCTTTTTTGCTGGGGGTGGGGGCGGGATGTGGATCTCCAGTGAGATTAATTTATGGTCTGATCTCACCAATGAGGGATATACTTCCGGTGTGGAGCATTTTGTCCCCATGTTTGTGATGATCAGGTCTAGTATATTTTCTCCTCTTGTGGGAATGGTGACTAGTTGTTCCATAGCATTTGAGTTTATGAACTCAAGGAACCTTTGGGCTAGCTAGGGTGTTGGGGCTTGAGTAATGTTCCCAGTCTATGTTTGGGTAGTTGAAGTCACCCAATATGATGGTGTTTGGAGAGACATTCATACTCTCCAGTGTCTTCAGGAAGGCTGTGTAGGTTTCCTGAGTTTGAGAAGGTGGTCTGTAGCATGTTACAAACTGTAGGGCAGTTTTACCTATGGTTAATTGCACCTGGATGGTCTCCGATGCTTCGTGCGTTGCCACTAACCTGGAGGTGTGGGTATCCTTTATGAATATGGATACTCCCCCTCCTTTTGTGGTTCGGTCCGGATTTTGGGGCAGGAACGCATGATATGAGGTATAACCTGATAGTGCTGGGGGTGATCTCAGGAGCCTTGAACCAGGTTTCAGTCACAGCACAGACATCGATGTTCTCCATACTGAGGAGGGCTTCGAGGGCATGCATCTTGAGGTTTAGGCTTCTGGCATTGAGCAGTATTACCCTTAGTTTTTCTCCATTTTTGTTTTCTAGGGCGGTAGGTTTATCATTTGAGCCTTGCCTAAAAAAGGCACTATGGGGGTGGCAAGAGCCTTTGCCAATATCCGGAAGCCCAGGGGTGACAGGTGCAAGCCGTCCCTTGCGGCAGCGTGGCTTGTCAAGCATGTCATCCCAGGCAGACAGACATTGGATCCCCTTAGAATGACACCAGTAATTAAGCCAATTATTAAAGCTGATCATTTTGTCTCTGTATTGTGGCATCATTCTTGGTGAGGGTAGGATACTGCTCAGGGTCAGGGTCATACCGGCCTGGGCTACATAATCTGAGAGCTCCTCTATGTCTCTTTTCATGTAGTCCAGGGAGGTACGTCTCAGGTCGTTCACACCGGCATGGACAATGACTGAGTCATACTTGTACTTGCTGTGGAGTGACCTGAGTGCTTGTGTTATGTGGCGGATTCTAGCGCCTGACAGGCAGCTTACTGTGATCTTTTCCTTGTTCAGTCTGGTGAGTGGGACGTCAGTGTGTCTGACTATGGAGTCACCTATAACAAGTGTGTCTGGCATTGTGTTTGGCCTTAAGGGCTGTGACTGTTTAGCACACTGACTTTGAGAACTATGTTGTGTTGCATGTCTTATGTCTTGAGGTGTCAGTTGCTTGGGTGTCTGCTTTGGAGGCCTCTGTAGTTTTGGTAGATTTTTGATCAGTGCCTCCGAGTATGTCTTTGTGTGTTTATGTGTTTGTTTTGCAGTTGTGATAGTTCTATGTGAAACTGGTATGGTTTGTCAGTAATTAAGTGTTGAATATGTTTTGCTGTGATTTCAAACCTAAATATTAATTGTTTGCCATTTTTTTCCATGTTGTTCGGGTCTTCCTTCATTATATTGCCATATCCCCCATGTAGTAACATTTAAAAAAGCATACTTTGCCTGGTATTCCAACCTCTGTGCTGCAGACAGACATATGGAAGTAAACCATACCCCAGAACTTGTCTTGCACTGTGTATACCAGGAATCCTTCTGACCTACCGCAATTGCTTTGGTTTAACTATCGATTTCTGATTTATGCACTGACCAGTCCACTGGTACAGAAATTGTATTCCAAGCTTCAGCAAAGGCAGTCCAAATTTAACTGAGGTACTCAGCACTGGGAGGCTGGTAGAGGGGAAGGTCTAGCTCTCCTGTATAGTGGGGCTGGGGATGGATTTCACTGAATGGAGGAAGGGAGATTTGCAATAAGCTTACTGGAGATAAAGAATAAATTCCTGTAGATGTCCATAGGACAATGGGTCTATATGTGCACTTGATACTACATGTTCGCTGCCAGCACTGAGGTCACTGCATGATGAAGAAGAGGAGAAAGTATGGTTGGTCAGTAATTAAAATCCCACAGGTAGCCAGGATGGCACTGTACTGAAACATCTCGGTCTGCTCAGTCCGGTCACTGCCTAGTCCCTGAGATGGTTCGGTACTTTTCCTCTTTATTAGGGACATTGATTTTCCACTTTTCTGGGAAAATACCAGCAAATCCCAAATTTAGATTGGCTGATTATGGGAGAAAGAGTATTTTCATGGAATTTGAAATTTTAAGCCAGAGCACCCATTCACTGCACACTGTATTTCTGCTATTTTTTGTTATTTATAATGCTTTCTTCTTGCTTTTTGAGTGTTCTGTGCTTAGCATCAGCTTCACTTGTTAATATGTTCTACAGTTTTCCAAAAAAAATCTAATGAACACCTAGTGATGACAAGAAATTACACTTAAAAATCACAAGTATAGTTCCTGAATTTCATCTCATGAAAACATAATTCTTTTTTTAAACCATAAATCAGTGTCATGGGCCTGAAAGAGAAATACAGAGATCTTCAAAATTCTAGGTCAGGGGAATGAGGAGGGATATCAAGATATATGTAATGGTCAGTAGTGAGGAAGAGAGAGAGAGAGAGAACACAAAAACAGGACTAAAAAAAGTCATGTCTTTTTTTACTGACCTTGTCCTGTAATGTCCTGCATCTTCTTAACCACTGTTTTTGTTAGCTGTGTTAAATGATTGGTTATCCTCATGAATTTATTGTTCATATCTTAACTTAGTGCCTAGAACCTATATGTTTAGTTATTACTTCTTCTATTTTAAGATAAATTAATTCCAGTGTTCACTGATCACAAGATGCTCCTTATTTCCATGTTTTAAATTCACCAATAGTTTTGCTGTAATTGGCCTGATAATATTTTCTGCCCTGAGGTTCTTTTCTTCTTTGCCCTAGCTCTCTGTAAGTTTCAGGAAATACTAATGTAGTCTTCATTAACTACTGTTGGCAGGAGAATAGTATTTCTAACTAGAATGTTGATATGGCAGAAAAATATCTACAATGTTTTTTTTCCTTCATGCAAAAGTTAACATTTTGAATGTGCACATATTTAACGCCTCACAGTACGACGCTGTCCTGTTCGATTCTCAGCTAGAGCGTCTTCTGTGTGGAGACCTGCATGAATGGGTGTACCTTGGTTGAAGGTTGTGCGTCAGAGCTGGTAACTTGGCACGTAAAAAATCTACTGCCAATCATTAGCGGACCGGAGTTCCGCTGTGGTGACCCCTAACCTGGAAAAGCAGAAAGACACAACAACAACAACATATTTAACCAGATATATCACATCTTATGACTTTGTGCATGTACTATAGTCTATAATGGCACTTCCATTTTAGAAGTCATAGGGTCTGGTACTGCTTCCCCGAAAATGTGTATGTGCATTGTCACTGACAGTTTGTGAGATGTGACCTTTTGCCTATGTTGGTTGTGTGACTAGTGATTCCAGCCCGTCATTCATTTTCTAATACCTAGCTTACCTGCTGTAATAAAGTAAGGTTGTGCCTCTCAAGTTTTATAAAAAGACAACTCCATTCTTCCCATTCCCAAGACCCTTGAAGGCAAAGCCATATTGATCCATCACCTCCCAGTCTTAATATTGTAAAAATATATGAATTTGAACAACAATTAAGAGAACCAGACAAATAGTGTAATAGTGTATCTTAAATGACTAGACTGAGTCTGAGACAAGCACTGCAGCATTAGTTTAAAACTGTACAGAAGTCAACAAACAGTGCATTTTATGTACAACACTTCACTAATTTACTGAGACCAGTTAAAAAATTGTATTTTTAACAATTTAACAAAAAGTAAATTAACTGTAACTATTAAATCATCATCATCAGGCCCCTTCTTCCCATTTTTACAATAGATCAGTTGTCAGGTCAGCTGGTTGCCACTTTTCTGTCTTTACATACAGCTAAGATTATGAGGTTTTTATGATTATGCTAAGGATTTGGGCAGTAACCCTTGAGAAAGGAGGGAGGGTTGACATTATGATTAAGGTCTTAATTTCACAAATACAAAGTACGGGGTATGATTCTGACCTCTGGTTATGGGCTAAGTTTGTAATAGCCCATAGACTGTAAGACTAGCATTTCCCAATTAACCTGTAAATAAATATATATATACACACATATATATATATATGGGTCTACTGTATATAATCGAAAACTCACTTTTTCGAAAATAAGCAGTAGACCCACGGTTACACGAAAGTGCACTTGAGTGAATGGTTACGGCCCTTAGGGTTAGGACTTGGGTTAAGAATAGAGGATAGCTAGTAGGACTATCCACTATACTTAATCCAAATCCTAACTCTAAGGTCCATGACTACTGCACCACAGTGGAGGAAATTATATGTCCTCCATGGTGCAGTAGTCACGGACCTATGTCCTCCACTGTGGTGCGGTAGTCACAGACCTTAGGGTTAGGGCTTGGGTTAAGGATAGTGGCTACCTGGTAGGGCTATCCACTATCCTTATCCCAAGCCCTAACCCTAAGGTCCGTGACTACCGCACCACAGTGGAGGACTAGGGCTATCAACTATCCTTAACCCAAGTCCTAACCCTAAGGTGGAGGACATTGCCCATTCGTTCTAGTGGTCGCGATAGTGCACTTTTGGTGAAGTGCACTTTCGCGTTAGTGGGCATCTACTACCAGATTTCGAAATAGTGTAATTCAGATCTCCGGTAGTAGACACACACAGGTTCATACTAGGCTATCTGCCTTAGGGCATTTATAAGCCTAGCCAGAGTGTGTTGGGCTTTCGCCACCCATTTTAAATTAATTTTGCTATGCCCTTTTTCGAGGTTAGTATACTGTGCCTATGTCTAACAGTGACACAGAAGTGATACCCGGGGTAAACCTACGATCCCCCATCCACTCATCAAGATTCCTCTTGAAGAGAGTCAATGAGGGACTCTGCCTAACCTGGACTGGGATTTTATTCCAGAGTGAAGGGAGCCTCTGGGTTATGAATCTGTCTCTCCAGCATGTCCTATTTATTTCAGTGCTGAGGTTCAAGTCTCTCGAGCGTGTAGCTCGATGGGATTTGGATTTTCTGAGGTGCAGCATGTCCATTAATTCCGGGTTGGACATGGCTTTATACGTCAGACACAGATCGCCTCTGAGCAGGCGGTATGCCACTGAGTAGAGCTGGAGTTTCTTTAACCGGGCAACATATGGCATCTGTTTGAGCCCTTTGATCCTCTTGGTGAGGTACTTTTGGGGTCTTTCCAGTTGCTGCAGGTGTCTGGTAAAGTACATCCCAAAAGGGGCTTTGTACTCAATTATGGGCCTGATGAGGGATGAGTAAAGAGTCACGATGACCTCCCCTGATCTAGATGTGAATCCCTTTATGATTAGGTGGGCTATATAAAATGTTTTTCTAACCACTTTGGCCACATGGTTGTCAAATGAGAGCTTGCTATCAACTTGGGTCCCCAGGTCCCTAATTACTTCTTCTGTACTTAATGGATTACCACCTATGTGGTAATTTGTGGGCACTTTGTTTTTGCCAAAGGGGAAGACTATACACTTTTTGGTGTTTAGCTTGAGGCCATGGCTCTGGCACCAGTTGTCTGTTTCTATGAGGCCCTTTTGGAGGATGCTTGTGTCGGCTGGAGAGTCGATTATAGCGCCCAGTTTGCAGTCATCTGTGAACTTGGTCAGCCACAGTCCTTCCGTGTTGGCCTGTACCTCTGAGAAATATATACCAAACAGGAGAGGTCCCAGGACTGAGCCTTGTGGGATGCCACTTGTAACTGGTTTGGAGTCTGACATGGCTCCAGCAGTTCTAACCATGTGGGTTCTGTCCTTGAGCCAGTTTGCAACCCATCCAGTGACATAGGGGTTTATATTTAAGCAGGTGAGCTTATCTATAATGCCCGACTGGGGTATTGTATCAAAGGCTTTTGCGAGGTCCAGGTAGGCTGTGTGGACCACCTTACCCTCGTCAATGGCCTTGGTGACTGTTTCAAAGAAATCGACCAGGTTTAAGAGGCATAATCTGCCCTTAACAAAGCCGAACTGGGTAGGATCCAGTGTCTGTAGGTCCCCAATATCTTTTTTTATGAGGTCTATGATGATCTTTTCCATAGCTTTGCAGACCAAGCTAGTCAGGCTTATGGGGTGATAGTTTCCAGGATCCGTTGAGGCACCACCTTTGTGGAGAGGGACCACTGTTACTGTACGCCACTCTTTGGGTACATATCCTGTGGTAAGGCTGAGATTGAACAGTAGTTTTATGTTTGGGTTTAGCTCTTCTTGGAGTTCATGTAGGACGCAGCCCGGGACACCGTCTGGTCCCATTAATGCTGTGTTTTTTGCTTTGGACAGGGTGGCTCTTACCTGAGCATCTGAGATGTCAGGGGGGCAGCACTCTGCTGGGATAGATATTTGCCCTTTTGGTGGGGAGGGGGGGGGGAGTTTGTGTTGAACCTGTCAGCTAGTATGTTGGCAATGTCTGTGGGTTTGGTGTATTTTTTATCATTTTGGACTAATTCTGAGCACATCTGGGAATTCCCACCCAGCTTCCTAACATAACTAAAGAAAGCCTTGTGATTATCCTTAGTGCTCTGTGCAATTTTTCTCTCGAAGCTGGCCTTAGACGATTTTATGAGTGCCCGTAGTTTTTTTTGCTAACACTGATCAGAGATGCCTTCCCTTTTTGGGATTTTGCTCTATCATGTAGTAGCTTCCTCCTTCTATTGTATAGTTTGTTTATGGCTGGGGTCCACCAGACAGGACGTCTGCCTTTGGAGGATTGGGTCTTGGTTTTATTTGGGATTGCATGATCCATGCATTCCTGAAGGTGTTCATAGAATGCGTTTATAAAGGATTCTGCGGTCTGGGCCGTATTTTCCACAGGCCCGGGGGCTTTGAAGGATTCCACCTCGGTTTTGAGGAGTGTGAAATTTGCTTTAGAGAAGTTTTTCACTGTGGTTTTCTGGGCAGGGGGTGGGGTCGGGATGTGAATATCCAGTGAGATTAGTTTATGGTCTGATCTTACCAGTGATGGATACACTTCTGGTCTGGAGCATAGAGTCACCATGTTGGTGGTGATCAGGTCCAGTATGTTTTCCCCTCTTGTGGGAGTGGTAACAAGTTGTTCCATAGCATTTGAGTTTATAAATTCTAGGAACCTTTGAGCTAGGGTGTTGAAGCTAGAGTAATGCTCCCAGTCTATGTTTGGGTAGTTGAAGTCGCCCAATATAATGGTGTTTGGAGAGACCTTCATATTTTCCAGTGTTCTCAGGAAGGCTGAGTGAGGTTCCTGGGTTTGGGAGGGTGGTCTGTAGCAGGCTATAAACTGGAAGGCAGTTTTACCCACTGTTAGTTGCACATGGATAGTCTTTGATGCTTCGTGCTGTGCCACCAACCTGGAGGTGTGGGTATCTTTGACGAATATTGATACTCCCCCTCCTTTTCTGGTTCGGTCCAAGTTTTGGGGCTGAAAAGCATGGTATGAGGTATAACCTGGTAGTGCTGGGGTGCTCTCGGGAGCCTTGAACCAGGTTTCTGTTACTGCACAGATATCGATGTTCTCCATGCTAAGGAGAGTTTATATGTATACACACACACACACACACACACACATGGGTCTATATTATTTAGTCGAATGGCTGTTCAGTAAATAGCCGTTCATCAAACACCTATTTAGTGAAGCCGCTCTTCATTGAACGGCTAATTTTAACTAGGGCAAACCAGTGGTTGGCCACAGTCTGAAATTTGCCCTTTTCCCCACTGTAGTATGATCTCAGAGTTTGTATATTTAGTTAGAGGGTGTGGGTTATTCGCTAAATAGCCATTCAAAAAAATAATATATACCCAGTAATGCACAGCTTTCACAACCTGAATGGGTACAGAGGCATTTGCCGTAAAAAAAAAAAAAAAAAAAAAAAAAAAAAAACACAATGGTGTCAAGAGTTTATATTATCATAACTGATCATTGTCTTAATGTCTTTATGTAGTGGAGTACATTTAATAAATAATGGCACTAATTAGAGTCATGGACATCTTTTACTTCAAAAAATGTATATTAATTCACATTCTTTTATTCTGTCAATTTCTTATCTTAATAATTCTAACAGTTTAAAAAGTGTCCCTGATTATTTCTGGATTTGTCCTTGATTCTGGAGGTAAGAGGTTCAGACCTATGTGTGACTGGATCATTGTAAACCATGCAGTAGTGTCAAGGGATATGTTGTTTCTCATCCAGGTGTCTTTATTTTCTGCTTTGTATTGACACTTTGCCATTCTCGCGTATTAAACTTAAGATGGCAATCCGCCTAGCTGCCTCCATGCCATTAATGGAACTTCCAAAATGCCTTGCAATTGTGTTGCAAATATATATATGTGTGTGTGTGTGTGTGTGTGTGTGTGTGTGTGTGTGTGTGTGTGTGTGTGTGTATATGTATGGGGACCCTTCAGAATCTCGAAATCCTAAAACCTTTTCCTCGCTGTAGTGCAATCTCGGAGTTGGTATATGTAAGTAGTGGGGGGGGGTGCAGGAGGGCTTGCCCCCATGCAGAAACTTTTAAAAAGTATTTTTTTTTTTTAATTTTAATTTGGATTTGTTTCAGAATCTCAATATTCCGAAATATCGGTCATATGGTCTCGATCATATGAAATTCAGTGTTTGGGAAATTTGGGATTCTGAAGTGACTCCGTATGTATATATACATGTGTGCGTGTGTGTATATGTATATATATATATATATATATATATATATATATATATATATATATATATATATATGTGTGTGTGTGTGTGTGCATAGATATATATATATATATATATATATATATATATATATATATATATATATATATATATATATAGAGAGAGAGAGAGAGATACAGATATATACATACTCACACACACACACACACACACACACACACACACAGACACACACAGACACACACACACACACACACACACACACACACACACACTTACCGTCTCTTTCTACTTCTAGTTCACATGGCCTTTTGTTTTAGGGGAGTGTGAGTAGTATGACTTGTAACCTTCATTTTCTCAGAGGAAGTTTTCAATTTTTTTTTTCAGTTGTGGCTTCAGAACTGTCAAGTCTGAAGGTTTCTGATAAAGTAAGTGCTGCACCCCACTTCATGTTTCTGCCTTCTAGATTATCCCAGTCATTACTGATATAACCTGCGCACCATAAACTTGTCTAGTAATTTCGAAAGTGTGTTTGGTTAATGCACACAGTTTATTGTAGTGCTGTTATAAAACTGGGGATGCACTACTTTTGTATGAAGTAAGATTGTTATGTTTGTCTTATATAGCTTTGACTGTCTCCCTTTGTCAACTAAGCTGAGTGCTGGATTAAAATTATGGCAGACTGTATATCATCCATACTCTCCTGCCTGCCACTGAATAATACTGTAACTCTCAGTGATAACAGAGGACAGTGGACATTGGTAGTGTATCTGCGTAGCTGACCAAATAATATTGTGGTGTGGGTTCGGGTAGGTAGGTAAGATTGTGAGTGTGTAAGTGTTGAGAATAGTAGCATTTGTACGCATGTGATGTGTTGGAATTATTAATGCAAATATGATCAATCAGTATTTGACACCGAGAGGAGCAGTAGGAGTTAACTGCAGAAGATGCCTGGAGGAGCACTCAGCTGTAATGAGTTAATAACAAACCTTTTTGACACACAGCAGAGATATAAATTCTCTAAATGAAGGTGTAACATTATTTTTATAGTTCTTTGCAGTAATTTTCCTGGCTGTTGTAAATAGTTTCCAGAGAAGCGAGAATTGAGATTTCTGTAAACATCTTGGAACTGCAGCATTAAACAAGAGCAGAAGTTTAATTAAAGGAACAGTATGGGCAAATAATGAAAAAAAAAAACATATATTTTTTATCTTGCCATGAATTACTGCACCTTCCAAAGCTGCCTGCAATAAAATAAGTACTCGTTCCTAATTTTATTTTTTTAATCCTTGTCTGCCTTCATGGGGGCAGATAGCCTGATTCCTTTGCAATGCTAAATCTGTCCCATAATGAACTACGAGAGCAAATATTGTGCTAAAAAGTAACCCTAGCATTTGTCGTCGTTCACTTAGAATGGACCACCTGAAAAACTGCCAAGTTTGACAGTCTGCAGATCATGTGTCACTGACTGGTCTGCACTAACTTTTACAAATACTGTTCCTAGTGATCTACTAGACATTCTCTGAAAGAAGGGTACAAAAGTGTCAATAAATTACTGAGATAAAAAAGACTTTTAATAAAGAACAGTTCTGCAAGTTTCAATTCCTAGCCAAATTACTCCTCCCATCCTTCAATGAGCAAGTCTCATTTTCACCTTGGCTAGATTCAACTAATTTGTCAACTTCGCTTGTCAATAGACATCAATCACATCACAGCCTAGTGTTCTACTATAACTGTTTCCTCATATTTATTTATTTTATTTATTTATTTCACATTTATTAACCGGGTTATTCCAAATGAATTTGCGAACAAATCCATTTTCAGTAAAGACCCAAGGGGAAAAGTCCCAGCAAACATAAGTAAAGATAAAGTGACAATATACAAATATTAAATAACAGTCACAATACAAAGTAATTGTAAAAAAGAAAAGGTTATTAACTATTTGCATTGCACTGATAGTAACCAACCCATTTTCAGTAGAGACCCAAGGGGAAAGAGCTCCAACAAACATATGCAAAGATAAACAAACAGGACAAAAACTATTAAAAAATATGAAATTATAAAGAGAAAAACAAAAGAAAAAAATGTGAACATTAAGGGTTGCACTGATAGCAGTGGTCTAAATTTACTACATATAAAAGTAAAAACATTTCCCGGGAATTCACTCTAAAAAAAAGTACACACATCAATCCAGAGTTTAGGCCATTTTATCCATTTCTTAACATGTACACAGTAAAATATTTATTTTACATTTGTTGACCGGGATAGTCTGACTGTGAATATATGTCCATTTTCAGCGGAGGCCCGGGGAGAAAAGCTCTAAGATAATAATACACATTGAACATTTAGTAAATGCTAGTTTCAAGCAGATTACAGTCATAAGCAATACCTGCATTTAGCACATATAGTACTAACTTAGTATAAAACACTTTACAAAGCATAACATTATTTTCAAAGTTATTTATACATAACATTACAATCAGGTTTAAGACACATTGAGCAGCAGTTATACAATTGGCCCTTCTTGAAATGGTGTGATAGAAAAAAGTTAGAAGTAGTTGACGGTAAGGCACCTAAGTAATAGAGAGATCACTAGTTGGGTTTAGTGCAAGTACATAACTAATGAGTTTTTAAGTATTTCTTGAGTTTGTTTTTGAATCGAGTTAGTGAGTTTTCTAGGGTCAAGTTAGCTGGGAGTCTGTTCCATTTTTTTCCAATAGAGTTGGCAAACAGGGAGTCCCCAGCTGAGCAGTTTGATTTGTGTGTTTGAACTAGGATTCTAGTGGATGCAGTGGCCAGGTGCTGGCGTGTAGGGGCTGATACTGTTTTTTAGTGCAGGTGTACTTTCTGGTTGGTAAAGGATTTTATGTGCCACTATTAGCTGGTTGAACTGCAGTAGGCTAGGCAGTTCAAGACATCCTAGACGATTTATGTTGTAACAGTGGTGTGTCCGATAGTCTGTGCCAGTAGCAAATCTGCCAATGTGGTTATAGCAGGATGATAATGTATTAAGATATGTTTTGTTTAAGTTGGAGAATAGAGGTGAGGTGTAGAGAAGAGTTGATAGTAGATGGGAACGGGCAATTGCAGTTCTAGCAAGTGGGGTAAGGCGAGGTTTGATTCTGTAGAGAGCGCCAAGTATTTTATTAATGGTTTTGATAGTTTGATTGATATACGCATCACAACTTCAGGTTATCAACTGTGGCACCCAGTAGTTTAGTTTGAGCTTCTTGGGAGATGATAGTGCCATTGTTAGCGGTTATGTTGAAGTATGTCAGGGGGGTCCTGCATGTGGGGGAGAAGAGGAGCAACTTAGTTTTGTTGGGGTTTAGGATTAGATGTTGATTTCAGAGCCATTTTTCCACTGTATTGAAGGTATTTGGGTTAATGTGAATAAAGTAGCTGGTGAGGTGTCAGAACAAATCAAGGTGGAGTCATCCGCATATTGAATGCAGGTAGCATCTGGGATGACTGAATGAAGATCATTGATAAAGATGGAGAAAAGAAGGGGCCCTAGTATCGACCCGGTGGGACTCCTAATGTGATGGGTAAGCGAGATGATAGCTTGTGCTGCCATAGGACTCCCTACTGCCTGCCCTGCAGGTAGGATTGAAACCATTGGAGTGCATGGTTGTTTAAGGAGAAGGTCTTCAAGGTATTTATAAGCATTTTGTGGTCAACCATGTCAAAAGCCTTGGATAGATCTAGAAAGATTGCTGAGAATAGTTTGTTATTATTGCGGTTGTGGTTAATGACATTAGAGAATGAGAGGAGGACAGAAGTAGTACTGCGGTGTGGCTTAAAGCCATGCTGAAAGTTGGACAACAGCTTGTTCTGTGTGAGGTAGTGCATGAGCTGTATGTGTACACACCTCCAAATTTTAGCTAGAGGTGACAGAATAGCTATGGGTCTAAAGTTTGACAGCTCAGTGGAATTGCCTCCTTTATGGAGAGGTATGACGTGGGAGATTTCCATATAGTGGGTACAGTAGCTTCAGATATAGCTCTGTTGATCAAGATTGAGATGGGGTATGCTATGGTGTCAGCAGCCTTTTGCAGATAGTCTGCTGGGGGGAGGTCGGCAGCCGGGGTGGTGGGTCTTAGTTTCTTAAGTAGGGCATGAATAAGTTGAGTAGGAACAGGTTGGAAGGTAAAGTATGTTTGGGTGCTGGATGTGGCTGCATTAGAATTAGAGCCATTGAGAGAGAGTTGGCTGGCTAGAGACTGGATAGTCTCTGTGAAAAGGCTGTTGAAGTTATTAGCAATGTCTACTGGGGATTTTTGTTGGGAAGCTGAGGGGTGTGGAGTAGTTTGTTTATTCCTGCCCAGAACTTTTGAGGTTTGTTTTGGTGTTTTTTCAGTAGATGGTAGAGGTACTTTTTGTCTAAAGTTATGGATTTTTTTGTGTCATTCCTTAGCTGTCTGAATCTTAGTTGTTCAAGTGGGGCTTTTGTTTTTCGGTAGATGGCCATGCTTTGTTTCTGAGTGAAATTTTTGTTTCAATATTCAATTTGAATTGCATTCTAGCTGCTCACATGGTTATCTTTGTATAGTTACTCTGTTATACCATAACTTGAACTGTGGTATTTAATACCAAGCTTTACATAACAATGAAACAGTTCTCAGTTTCTTAACGACCTCCTAAGCTTCTGATGTTACCCAGTATTTCTGTTACTATTGCTTAGTTGTATACTTGTAGTATATCTCATCTTCTCAGCAACAAGACTCATGGCGAAAGCTTCCAAATCAGATACTTTTGAAAACAGCAATACTACTGATTTAGTGAGCTCACAAAATAAGACTACATGAATTAGCATTAATTTCTGAAGAAAAAAAGTATTTTATTGAAATTAATGCCATTTTTGTTCATCCGAATCCAGCACCTTTTCAAAAAGCATTACAGAGTGTAGTATGCTGGAGCAAAAATATAAGCCAATATTAGGGACACTTGTGGAGTATGCTGATAAGCGATATGACAGTTGTTCTCTGTTCTGCATTACAACTATCCCACATCAGACAGGCATGTACATACTTTATGACACATGTATTGAAACAGTGCTGTCAGCTGCAGCAGGAATACCATACTCCAAACAGGGCAAACAAACAATTTTATTCTTAATCTCTCCATTTGACAATACATAACATTCACACCACACTTACAAAGGCACACAGCCACCCACACAACATACCAGTCAACTTTGAGGCTTTTCCCACCTCTCTGCAAAACACTGCTGTAATGGCTTTGGCAAACAAAGATGACTGATGGATGTAAGCTCAGGACTCCCATCCCTAACAATTTCATCAAAATGTTAGTAGGCATGCCAATATCTGTGCCAGATGGAGTGTAGGTTGCATTAAGAATGCATCCCTATATCAACATACCAGTCAACTTTGAGGCTTTTCCCCACCTCTCTGCAAAACACTGCTGTAATGGCTTTGGCAAACAAAGATGACTGATGGATGTAAGCTCAGGACTCCCATCCCTAACTATTTCATCAAAATGTTAGTAGGCATGCCAATATCTGTGCCAGATGGAGTGTAGGTTGCATTAAGAATGCATCCCCATATATCACAATTTCAAAAGATGACTTTCACAACTGTAAATAGCACAGTTTTATTTTTTGAGAAGCTGATATAAATATATAGAAATGCACTCTATATATATATATATATATATATATATATATATATATATATATATATATATATACACGTATGTGTAATTGTGTATGTATATATATATATGTGTGTGTGTGTGTGTGTGTGTATATATAGCTATCGCTCATTCTCTCTCTCTCTCTCTCTCTCTCTATATATATATATATATATATAGCAAATAAGTGTACATGTTTATGTACATGTGTGTGCACATATATATATATGTATATACACACACATATATATATATATATATATATATATATATATATATATATACACACACACACACACACACACACACATATCTATATATATATATATATATATATATATACACACACATATATATATATATATATATATATATATATATATGTAGCAAATAAGTGAACATGTTTATGTACATGTGTGTGCACACAGACACACACACACACACACACACACACACACACATATATATATATATATATATATATATAGAGAGAGAGAGAGAGAGAGAAAGAGATCTGTCTATCTATATCGTATCTTTCAACCTCTTAGAGCAAGAAATCTGGACAAAGCCATAAGTGAGGGACAAAGGCCCAAAAATAGGGGCAATTTTTAAATATTGCTCTTACAAACTTAGAAAGTTGGTAGAACAGCAGGTTTTGCATTAGAATTAATTTTCTGAAGGGTATGATTTCTAAAACTCAAATATCTTTCATTAGTTTCTGACTTCAGCCCTTAGTAATTTGCCAGAGAACAGCAGTTTTATGAGAAACAAACCAAAAAGTGAGAAAAATGTGAGGTAAAAATCTGGACAGTTGAGAGGTATTTATCTGTATTTATATATATATATATGTGTGTGTGTGTGTAGGGAGGCAGTTCTTTGGCCCATTGCTCAATTGTTTGACCTAGAAAAATTGTGACTGAACATTGGCTTTAATAACCAAGTAAATATAGCATGTGTTCATGCAGCCAAAAGGAAGACGAAGTAAAACGAAGCAAAACTCTGCTCCCACGGCCTGTATGTGTTCAATCTTTGACTTATTTACAAATGAAGCTAATAAACTTACTGATATATTTCTGTAACAAAGTTATCTTAAGAAGCTCCTGTTAAAGGTGAAGGATGAAGTCTCCAGTGGGTGGGTAACTAAATTTCATCCCTTATTAGCATAGGAAATGCATTTATTGTGTACAACAGTGTTAACAATCCCATGACAAATCCTGGACTTAAATCCTTCAATAATGCATTTTTACTGACCTACAATTCAGTCTGTAAGGAAATCAAGGACATCATCACCATTAATTGGAACATTCGTAAAGTTAACAATGACATATGCAAAATATTGGGTAGTAGTCTGACCTTTGTTTCTAAAGTTGGGAAAAATGTAAAATCTATTTTAGAATAGCATTCAGGTGAACAAGGGACGTTTGGAACAAAAGGGACCAGGAAATACGGAGCTTGCGGTCAGTGTTATGGAAAGGAATTTATTATATTGGAACATGACCCCCACACCAAGACGCAATTGGGTGGAAACTATGGATCCAAAGGACTAGTTTACGTAGCTACCTGCTCATCTTGTGCTGCGTTCTATGTGGGAAAAATAGAACAGCATCTTCATCGAAGGATTTATGAAAGTACTTATAGTATCGACAAATGTAACATCAATAATTCTTTGTTCAAACACAAGCAGACATGTTCTAATTTTTCTAAATTCCTATTTGGTATCGAAATTGTTAAAATGAACAATAGAAGTAGATCTTGGGGAAACTAGACTTGAATATAGAAAGTTATCCTGGCAACTTAAATTAAATGCATCTGCCCATCCGGGGCTTAATGAATATACATCTATAATACAATTTTTAAAGTTAAGGGTGGGTAAATTATAATTACTACATATATATTCACTAATTTAAATTTTCAGCATAATTTTTTAATGGGTAAGATTTGGCTTGATTTTTATACACATTTTTTACATATATTTTTGGTATATATATATTTTAACTGACCTAACTCAGCTTTCGTAGTTTTTTTGTTTTTTATTAAAATAACTTTAACTAAGGTTTTTATTTAAAAATAAAAGGATTTGTACTGTTAACTCCTAGTTTTTGATTTATACATTTATGTTTTAATCACGGACAACCTTATCCTTAATTACAGTTCTGATTAAGTCCCTAAAGCAGTTGGGATGAAAGAGCTTAACTGTTGTTTTGTTGTACTTTTACTTGGGATTAAAGAGAAATTTATGTATGACCTGCCTTACTGTCTTGTTCCTACATACTACGTGAGCTGAGTTTTGCTTTGTAAGCACTGAATTTGCCAAACTTACGGATGTTAAGTTGTCAATCTCGCCTTCATTTTTGCTTGATGGGTTCGGAGCCGACCCCTCGGCTCCGACTCGGCACTTGCTAAGCTCGAGAGTCACTTTTACCAGCTCGAGGCAGCCCCATATCCCATGATGCAAGGCGGTAAGTACCCAGATCTCGTTTGCCGCTTCGCTTATGAGGTCCTCCTTTTACCAGCTCCTGGTAAGTGATTTGCTAATTCGCTAATTTAGCCCCTTTTAACTTAAAAACCCTTTATTGTTAGTTTTAATTTAGTTTTAAACATTTTCTGACAGAAATTTGTCTGTCTCTTCTTATTTTTTTAGTCAGACTTTCTCCCATCCCATCCCCCCCCTGTTAGGGTGTGTGTGTGTGTTTTTTTAGTTATACCTTTGGGTATATTTAATTTAATTCTTTGACTGGTGTGTGTGTCTGTGTTTGCACCATGTCAAAAGAAAGGGTCTCAGGTTTTAAGAAGTGTGACTCGTGCTGTCAGAAAATGTCTCTGACAGGCGGTCACACTTCTTGCCTGTACTGCCTGGGGCCTCTTCACCTGCAGGACTCCTGTGCTATTTGTCATTCTTTCAGCCAGAGAGTCCTGCAGGAAAGAAGAAATAAGTTAATACTGAGCGGCCTTCTTAAGCCGGAGGGCTCTCCGGCTAAGTCGGCTCCATCCAAGACTACCAAGTCTTCCAAGGCCCAGGCTTCTGTGTCAAAGCCTGCGGCCTCGGCTCCGACTCGTTCTGAGTCGAGATCGGCTCCGGCTGGAGCCGATTCTGGCTTAACTAAGCCTTCGGCACCGATGGCTATCGGTGCCGATTCTGCATCGACCACTTCGGTTTCGGTTCCGATCGGTTCCGACCACCATGTGGCTCAGGCATCGGTGTCGGCTCCGATCGGCTCCGACACCGTTACTTTTGTGGCTGTATCGGCTCCGGCTGGAGCCGATGCATCGAGGTTACCTGTCGGCTCCGATAAGTTGTCGGCTCCGACAGGTTCAGTAGTTTCTTCGGTTCCGATGGCTCCTTCGAGGAAGAGGTCTAGGTCTCCTTCCTTGGACCCGATACTTTCGGCTCCGGCTTCACCTCTCCTCTCGGAACGGAGCCATCGGAGCCGATCTTCAAGGTCATCCAGGCTTTCTGACCATGACTTAGAGAGAGTGGTCAGTAGATTACTTAAGTCACAGGCACTGGCCCAAATGTTACATAGTCCGTCTCAACAGACGACTATTGGTCCACACCCCGTTGCAGTTCCTCCTTCAACTCTACCCCAGAGCTTGGAGTTGGAGTCTTCGGGAATGGTTACTGCTACGGCTGAGGGACGGATACCCCCTTCTGTTCCTTCAGCCTCTACTCTTATCTACTCTTCGAGACCTTCCTTAGAGGGATTCGGTGGCCGGGCTTCCATGGTCTCCTCCGAGGGGGTGAGTGGCATCGGACCCTTGTCCAAACCCACTCTTCCCCTTGGAGCCTCGGCCTTGGTGAGCTCGGCTCCGACATCTGCCTCGGAGACTTCCCTTTCGGTGGTCCCTGGAGTTCCTAGCTCTTCGGAACAGGTTCTCTCGGACCTGCCTGGGAGGGGAGCATTCGAGGTGATGAAGAGTGTGCTGGCCACTGGTATCAGCCAGCAGTCTGTTCCCTTAGCTCCTCCCTCTATAGTGCCTGTTGACATCTCTGCCACTTCTCTTGCTACAGGACCCAGAGATCCTCCGCCTCAGGTTTCCCCATTGGGAATTTCCCCTCTTCCGAGGATTCTCCTGATGTTTCGGGAGATCCTCCTAGGAAGAGGACTTGTAAGAGGAAACATGTAGACTCCCCCGAGTCTATCACTTCAGATACTGACTTTGATGAGTCAGATGGATCCCCAAGATCCCCCTCTGAGGATGTCTCCTTCTCAGACATCCTAGAACTCCTTAGACAGAGGGGAAACTGGCCCACCAATAATCCCTCTGAGGATGAGTCAGTATACCTAGAGGCGTTTGGATCTCGGCCCTCCACCTCCTGGGTGTCTCCGCCTTTCGACCCCCTTATGCAGGTTATTGCCCGAAAGGCGTGGGTTGCTCCTGACTCTGTAGAGCCAGTCCCTAGGAGGCCTTCAAAATTTATCACTGCCCCGTGTGACAAGCAATTCCTCACTAAGGGTGTCCCCGCTGATGCCATGGTGGTGGCTGCTGCCACCAAGAAGGAACTTGCAGATCCTTCCGTGCCGTCCATCCTCCTAATAAGGACTCTAGGACCATGGATAGGTGCGGTGGCGGATGTTTTCCTCAGCGACCTTTGCTATGCGTTCGCTGAATTACCTATGTCACTTCACCAGACTCCAAAGGGATATCCTTAAGGAGCTAGGTGATGTTGTTCAGGATCCTACAGCTGCAGGAGCTCAGGAAAAAATTGCTTCGCAGCTAGGAACCCTTAATTCCATTGCAAACTCCTCCATGCGACTAATATCATATGCTGCTGATGGAGCGAGTAGGGCTGCAGGTACAGGTGTGGCTCTTAGACGCCAAGCCTGGATGCGGCTATGTGACTGCAGATCCCTTTAAGGCGTCCTTCACAAATTCTCCCTTTGATGGGTCAGCTTTGTTTGGCCCTCAAGTGAAGGAAACTTTGACCAGGTGTGAGCAGGACGGCAAGACTCTTTCTGCCGTAGGAGTCCGTTTTTCCACCCCTTCTAGACCTTACCCCAAAGGACAGAAGGGTGGCAAAATGTGGTTCCGCAAATCCCAAGGAGTCACGCCGGATTCACGTGGTCAGTTTACCCCTAGAGGCAGAGGGGGTAACAACAACAGACGCCACTCTAGAGGCAGAGGGGTCCAAAACCAGGAAACAGAGAGCCTCTCTCTGACAAGCCCTTTCAGCATCCCTGAGATGTTGCCCGGCTGTCCCTCCTTGGAGGCAGTCGGGAAGATTATCACTGTACCCAGAAGCCTGGCATTCCCTCACTCAAGACAGATGGGTACAGTCGATCATATCCAAGGGTTACATAATTCCTTTCGAGGAAAGTCCTTTCCCCTCAAATTCCCTTCCAGATGTACCACCGGTCTAAGGAAATTGCAGAGTTAGAAGTCTCAAAACTACTGCAAAAAGAGCCATTCAGCCAGTTACAACAGACCATTCAGAGCCGGAATCTACTCAAGGTTCTTTTGGTCCCCAAAAGACGGGAGACTGGAGACCAATATTGGATCTCAGCAGACTCAACAAGTCTGTGAGGAAGACAAGATTCCGAATGGTCACTCTTCAGTCAATTCTGCCCTTCTTACAGAAGGACAACTGGATGTGCTCAATAGATCTTCAGGATGCATACTATCACATCAAAATTCACAGACGCTCCAGGAGATTTCTCCGCTTTCGGCTGGGGTCCAGTCATTTCCAGTTCAGAGCCCTGCCCTTTGGTCTCACTACAGCCCCCAGAGTGTTCACCAAATGCATGGCAGTGGTCACGGCTCACCTGAGACGTCAAGGATTCCAGGTGTTTCCGTATCTCGACGACTGGCTCCTGTCAGCCACCACCAGGCATCAGCTTATTCAAGCCAGG
This sequence comes from Protopterus annectens, assembly GCF_019279795.1. NCBI lineage: Eukaryota > Metazoa > Chordata > Ceratodontiformes > Protopteridae > Protopterus > Protopterus annectens. The sequence continues at coordinate 140,036,956 of NC_056751.1, forward strand.
GATTACACAATAAATCTTTGTTCTCATTTGGGCATCTCGATCAACTTCGAAAAGTCATCCTTATCGCCCTGCCAGTCTATTACCTTCATAGGCGCAAACTTAAACACTGTTCGGATGTCAGCTACCCTTACAGATCAAAGAGTTTCAGACATTCAGAGTCATGTCAGGATCATTCTAGCCAACAAGAAAGTACACGCCAGAATGGTTCTAAAGGTATTAGGCCTCATGGCTGCGGCCATTACTCTTCTTCCCCTGGCTCGCTTCTACATGCGCCTTCTTCAGTGGATGCTGTTCACACAGTGGTCGTACCAACAACTTCCAATGCGTCACCAGATTCTGGTGACACAGACTTGCAAAGATCATCTTGCTTGGTGGATCACATCTCCTCAGGTTCAGCAAGGCAGACACTTTGTACCCCCATCCCCGATAGCCACTGTCACCACGGATGCCTCCCTGATCGGGTGGGGGGGTCATTATCAGGGCAGGATGGTTCATGGGACATGGCAGCCGTTCGAGTACCATCTGCACATAAATGTCCTGGAGATGAGAGCAGTGCTTTTAACGTTGCAAGCCCTCAACGACTTTCTTCCCGTAGGGACAATTGCAGTCCACACAGACAACATGTCTGTAGTTTGGTATATCAACAAACAGGGCGGAACCAAGTCCTACCCCTTGTGTCGAGAAGCGCTCAGACTTTGGCAATGGGCGATCTCCTCTCATCGGTTTCTGGTAGCAACGCATATCCCTGGGAAAACCAACATTGTAGCGGACAGATTGAGCAGAGCTATTCTCATGCCTCACGAGTGGTCTCTCAAGCAATCTATAGCGGAAGAGATATTTCTGGAATGGGGTCGTCCATGTTGCGATCTTTTTGCTACTCCCCAAAACAGCAAATGCCCAGACTTCTTCTGTCTCTTCCCTCTACCAGGCCATCCCCCCAGAGACGCTCTGACCCAGGATTGGCCCCAGGGACTTCTTTATGCCTTCCCTCCATTTCCTCTGATCCCTCAAGTTATCCAGAAAGCTACCGTTTGAGAGCCAAATTGATTCTCATTGCCCCTTACTGGCCTCGACAAGTTTGGTTCCCGTTCCTCCATCGTCACCTTTTGGTGCAGCCGTGGCATCTGGACCCAGTGCCAGATCTTCTGATTCACCAATCCGGTCAGCTGCACCGGTCTATCCCTTCTCTCAACCTCACAGCATGGTTGCTCCACTTCCTTCCTTAGCCAGGCTTCCTTTGATCTCTAACCCAGTTAGAGACATCATAGTAGCTTCTTTAAAATCCTCTACCAGGAGGATTTATACAAGCAAATGGAAACGTTTCTCTTATTGGGCTAAGGCCAAGAATATTGATCCTTTCACTGCCCCTGTTCAGGCAGTCCTGGACTTCTTAGCAGGGATTTTTCATGCAGGCTCCTCTTCTTCCACAGTCAGAGTTCAATTGGCTGCTATCTCCAACTTTCATGTCGGGGTCGCAGATCACAATATTATGTCCCATAGGCTCTGCAGGGCCTTCTTGAAAGGAATTTTCCTACTAAAGCCTCCAATCAGGAATCCTCCTCCTCAGTGGGATCTAAATTTAGTGCTAACATCCTTGATTCTTCCCCCCTTCGAGCCAGCTGTTTCTTGTTCCCTGAAATTTCTTTCTTGGAAAACTTTATTCCTAGTGGCTATTACATCGGCCAGGAGGGTGTCTGAACTTCATGCTCTATCGGTTCGACCCCCCTATTTGGTTTTCACAAAGACAGAGTATCTTTGAGAACTAATCCGACCTGTTTGCCTAAGGTCGGTTCAAAGGCCAAGGTGAATCAATCCATTGCTGTACCTGTATTTTTCCCAAACTATTCAGACAGAGCCGAACAAAAACTACATTATCTTGATGTCCACCGTCAACTCAGATATTATTTGGACAGAACAAAAAAATTTAGGAAATCTGATCAACTTTTTGTTTCCTATGCGGATAATAAGAAAGGCCTTCCTGTTTCTAAAGTGACCTTGTCCAGATGGCTTTCTTCGGTCATCTCTGAAATTTATCTGCTCAGGGGAAAACAGCTGTGCTCAAAACCTAAAGCACATTCAACTAGGAGCTTAGCTACTTCTACAGCCTTTCAAGCTAGACTTCCTTTAGACACTATTTGTGCAGCGGCCACTTGGGCCACTCCTCACACTTTTGTTTCCCATTACAAATTGGACTTGGCCTCCAGGGACAGAGCCAGTTTTGGCTCTACAGTCCTCAAGAGTCTGTTCCATTGAGCCACCCAGGATAGAGGTGCTAGGGGCCGGTCCCATCAAGCAAGAATGAAGGCGAGATTGACAACTTAACATTAAGAAGTTATGTACCTACCATAATGTTCCATGTTAGTTGTCTTCTCTCGCCTTCTTTCTTGCGACCCTCCCTCCTTCCCCCAGGCCTGGACAGACCTTATTATAAGAAATTATTATGCTGAAGACCATTCAGATCTGGTCCTTCTTCCATCCTGTAAGTTTTCTTTCTTCCTTTTGGAAGTGTTTTATGCTTGGTGCTATTGCCCTTTGTCATCAAACGAGATCTGGGTACTTACCGCCTTGCATCATGGGATATGGGGCTGCCTCGAGCTGGTAAAAGTGACTCTCGAGCTTAGCAAGTGCCGAGTCGGAGCCGAGGGATCGGCTCCGAACCCATCAAGCAAGAAAGAAGGCGAGAGAAGACAACTAACATGGAACGTTATGGTAGGTACATAACTTCTTATTTCCCAATTTTGGTTATGGTGAGTTATATGTGGAGAAGCTCAACTGCATGATATTGCTTGAACCACCTTGAAGTGTGTAGTAAATAGTGACACCTCCACCCTTTGTCCCTTTATGTGCAGTAGCTGGTCCAAATGTGTGAAAGTCATTATAGCCCTGCTCTACTGGTATGCTGTCTGTGGTTTTGAACCATGTCTCAGTAACTGCACAGACATCTATATTCTCCAGAGTGAGGAGAGCTTGTAGGGAGTGGAAAGGCAATATCTTCCATTTGTTTTGTGGCAACAGCCTTGGAGAAGGTAGAATGCTGCTCACTGTTAGGCTCATACCTGCCTTGGACAAATAGTTGGAGAGCTCCATCAGGTCTCGCTTCATATAATTTTGGAAGGTACGTCTTAGGTCATTTATGCCCACATGGACTATGACTAAATCATACTGGTCCTTGTGGTTCAGTGACTTGAATGCATGCATTATCTGATGGATCCCTGTCTTGACAGACAATTGACCAATAACCCTCTTCTTGCTCAGTGTAGTGAGTGGGACATCAGTGTGCTCACAACTGAGTCTCCTCTGACCAAAATATTGGATTGTGAGGCTGTCTGCCTTATAGGTTTAGACATTGAGACACTGAAATATGGCTGAATGTGTCATGGTGGGTGTTGCTCCAGTACTGTGTTTTGGAGTTTGCTGAAGATACATTTTGTCATTTCTGTGTCTCAGATTTAGGTAGTGAACTTTTAAGAGAGACTGCAATTTTATTCATTTTTAGCCAAGGCCTGGGGAGAAAAGCCCCAAAAATAAAATAACAGAAAAAATATGTATGTAGATGAAAACTGACAACATATTACAGTATAGTATAAGTGCATAGATTAATACAAATATTAATGCACATATGACATGTACAGAAATACACATATAATATCATTAAAATGAGATAAATACAATATCACATAGCACTGAAACATGCTGACATATTATAAGTGTGACCGTTCATTACTCGCTCAAATAGCAAATGTCAGAGTGGAAAAATTCAAATGGTGAACAACAAGGAGGAGGAGAGGAAGAGAGGGAAGAGTGATAAAAAGTATTTGTTAAAAGTAATAGTTGGGGGGTAGATATGGGGTTTGTTGGGATTCTATAAGAACATCATACAAATATCAATAAATTGTTTTATGTTTTCTTTAGAAATGACTAAAATGTGTCATACTAAGGGTAGATTGTGTGTCTTGATATAGGAGTTTGATGAGAAGTGAGCCAAGGGAGGAGGTTAGCAGTGCCTTGAATGGGTAGACAGTTTGCCGTTTCCAAGGTGTTAAATAATCACACTGAGGGGAGTTTGTGATGAAATGGCAGATTTTTTTTTAAGTACAATAACCTTTGTAATTAAAATCATATCTTCCATAGAAAAGAGTGCACTATTCTGTTAATTTAGCATTGGTTTAATATGGCTAAAATCTTTATAATTTATTGATGCTATTTATTTGCAATTACACATAACAGTAACTTCTAAACATTTAATATCTATACTGCCAATTTAAATTCACTGTCCGTTTTCAAATAAGTTAACTCTTTGGTAATCAGTGATATGTTAGTTTTAATTTGATTGATCTGACAGTTCAAAATATATATTTTTATATTAGTAAAGAATCAACGCTTGGTATTGCTAACAATGTATCAGTAAGTAAATTTTGAAAGTATGTTTATCATTTGCTTTAAAACTTGTATTACGTTTTATGTAACTGGCTGAAGGTTACATAACCAAATCAAATAATGATATAAAATACAACCTTGTTTTGTGTCCTTGTTTGTCTTTGTTGACTAGGAGATAAAAGATCCTAGCTTAACGTGAGATTAATTTTAATAAAGATGATTACTAAGATGCATGCAATTACTTGGAAACCTGTATATATCTAATGCTTTAGTTAAACCAAGTTATTGAATCAAAGGCTTTATCTAGATCCAGGCTAATTGCAGGTAGATTTTGTTTATTGTTATTAGCATAAAAAGTTACACTAATTATTCTTTTCATGTAATGTCACATCAGTATTGGCTTCCTCTGTTAATGTAGGTAGCATATTTTAAGTCTTTTGTAAGGCTTGACATTAAAATGTTGTCATTTGTTTGTTTTTTTACTTTTTTATTTATTGTTCTTTACCATGTAGAGCACTGATCATATTTGACCATTTGACCGGTTGTGTTACTTGTATAGTAACAATAAAGTAAGATTAAAGACATAACTGAAGTATACAGTATAATGACATAACATATATGTAAAAAAAATACATGCGTTTCCAGGAGGGTTTAAAAAGAAGTAGGATCTACAGAATGCAATGCATAATACAGATGTTATAAGTGAGGTTAATGTGGTCCAGCCAAAAGAATGGACGTAGTACATATATATAAAAGTGTGTAGGGAACATTTTGCCATGGGGAGAGAAGAAACTTTAGAAAACTAAGAGCTGCAACAGAAGAGCTAATAACAGGAGAAGTGGATATCAGATATGTAATAGCGAATGGATAGGGCAGGAAGGATGAGACCAAGAATAAGTTTGGATTGCAAGTTGGAGACTCCTTCCCTATCATGGACTCCTATCAGAGTGTAGGCAAAGAAAAGGGGGTAGGAGGTGCTAAGTGCAAGAACTACAATGGTACAATTAATCTAGAACAGAAGCTGACGTTAAAAAAGGATAATTAGTAGAGCATATAAAATAATAATGCACTATGATAGCTGTAAGAATCAATCAGAGGAGGTTAGAAACGATTGAGAAGAGAGACTAAAAAAGTAATTGACAAAGGAAGAATGATAAGAGATATGTATGTCTTTCAAGTATGCAACAAAGTCCAGAATGTTTCAGATTTGAATAGATATGTTTATGTCCTAAGCAAACTTCAAATTTCTCCTCAGGTCGATAGCAAATGTTGGAGGTTTGATGAAGAAGAAAGAAGTAACTGGAAATGTTTTTTGGGAGTGTAATGAGTTGGCAGTTTTTAAAAATTCCCTAACATAGTACTCTGAAATATTTATTTATTTATTTATTTTACATTTGTTGACCGGGCTAGTCTAGCTGGATATATGTCCATTTTCAGTAGAGGCCCGGGGAGATAAGCTCCGCTTATATAATTTTAATGATACTAAGTAAAAACTATTAAGAACTACATGCAAATATAATAACATAATAATAGGCTAAAAAGCATTTTTGAAAAAAATAAACAAGTGGTACAAAAGTGATGGAGTGAACAAAGTATTGTAGAACATGACAAACATGAAGTATACAATAAACATGTACAGAGAGGGATAGAGGAAAAATAGATGAAAAGAAAGTGAAACTTAGTCAGGGGTGAAGTAAGTCAGCTGACAAGAAGTAAAGTTAGTCAGGATTAGTACAGGGGCACAGACATTGTGTTTTGAGGTAAAGCTTGAGTTTCTTTTAAAGGGAGACTTTGAGGGAATAGATGAGAGTTCAGAGGGAAGCAGGTTCCAATATTTTCCAACAGTGTTTGAGAAAAGACAGTCTCCGGCCTTGTTGTTTGACTTGACAGTGTTTATCAGAAGTTTGTGTGCAGATCTCAGGGACTTTAGGTTGTGGTATGGTTGAATTAGACTGGAAAGTATAGGTGTTTTGTCAGGTTGATAAAGAATTTGATGGGCTATGCTAAGCTGGTTAATTTTTAGTTGCTGTTGATATTCCAGCCAGCCTAGTTGTTTTAAATTGGTACAGTGGTGGGTTCTGTAGGGGTTTCCTGTGGCAAATCTGGCTATGTTGTGGTAGGAGATTTCTAGTTTTGATAGATTCTTTTTTGATAAGTTGGTAAATATGGGAGAGGCATAGAGAAGGGGTGAGATCAGGTGGGAGAGGCGATAGTTGTTCTAGATTCTGGAGTGAGGAAAGGTTTGATTCTGTAAAGAGAGCCTATTTTCTTGTTAATGGTTTTAAGTGTGTTGTCAATATGGGTATCAAAGTTCAGGTTGTTGTCAATGGTAATGCCTAGTAGTTTGGTAGTGGAGTCTTGTGATATAGGTGTGCCATCTTTTGATGTTATAGTAAAATCAATATGGGAGATTTGCTGGAAGGTGTAAAGAGGAGCAGTTTAGTTTTTAGGGTTAAGTAGTAGACAGTGCTGGGAAAACCATTCTTCTACAGAGTTAAATATGTGTTGTGTGAGGGAGTGAAGGTCTGATACAGATGTGGCTGAGCAGATTAGTGTTGAATCGTCTGTATTGTATACATGTAGCTTGGGGAGCAACTTGGTGTAGGTCATTAATAAATAAAGAAAATAGGAGGGACCTAGTATAGACCCTTGTGGGACACCAATGTTGACAGGTAGTTGGGAGGATAGAGTGGAGTTCCAGAGTACTGCTTGATGTCTGTTACTTAAGTAGGAATTAAACCAGTTAATAGATTGGGTATCAATTGATAAGGATTGAAGAGTGCTTATGAGTATTTGGTGGTTGACCATGTCAAAAGCTTTGGATAGATCTAAGAAAAGTGCAGAGGAAAGGGTGTTGTTACGATATTTGTTGATTGTGTCTGTAAAGGAGAGGAGGGCAGTGGTGGTACTGTGGGATGGTCTGAAACCATGTTGGGTGTTAGAGAGTAGGTTATTTTGGAGAAGGTGGTGAAGCAGTTGCTTGAAATATTAGGACAAGTGGCTGTACTTCTTTTGAGCTGGTACACAGGATCTGAGTTAAGGCCTTGTTAAATTTAATTCTGTTGGCTGCCAAAAAAGCAGTTACTAGAAAACGGAAATTGAGTATGCTATGTAATGTCTTAACAAAACACTGTGTTCTGAATATGCTAATCTATCTCTGTTGTGGAAATAAATCTCTAAATGTGTACCCCGTAATGTCTAATTGTGGAGCTTTTCTCCCTGGGCCTCCCTTTTAAATAGGTACTGTTGACTCAGTTGCTATCCCAGTTAACAAATGTGAAATAAATTACAAACCAACTGTATTTGAATTATTGGGTGTTGTAAAAGAGATAAAAGAACTGAAAGAGGGATATTTAGAAAAGAGAAGGAACACATTGCATAGAAATAAAAGGAGTGTATGTGAACAATACATACAGAATAATACTGAGGAGGCAGAGGAGTGAGAGTTAATGGAAGGAAGGAAATTAGCACTTAATTAAATGTCTGCAGTTGCCCTTGTGGAGTATTTTCTGCTTAGCAGATATGATATACCTGGGGACAAGAATATATATGTGCTGCAGTGTATTAGTAAGTGCTTGCTATATTACAGTATATTGTATACTGGAAATACTGGAGAGTTGGAGAAGCCAGACAGACCATCTTTGTGCTCCACACTTAATCCATGTATAAGTTAATTCAATTCAATTTAGTTCAACTTTATTATCATATGTACCAGAGACAACGTCACTGTACAATGAAATTCTTATTCTGCAAATCCTCCTGCAACATGAAAATTTATTTATTTATTTACATTTGTTTACTGGGAAAGGCCGACTGGGCCAGGAAGCCCATTTTCAGCAGAGGCCCAGGAAGAAAAGCTCCACAGAAATAAAAGTAATGTACAATAATTAGATAGTACAATAATATACATACAGTAAGATAAGATGCAGAATACACATCATCTAGTTAGTCTGTACAAAGTACTCAGTACAGTTTTCTAGTAGATACAGGTTCATAAAAAAAAGGAAGTAAAGAACAACAATAATAGTGTAAAATACAAATATCAATAAATAAGATAACTGTGCAAAAAAGTGCATTTCACCCTCCAAACATAAACCAACCTCCTGGAGGAAGAGGCAGTGGATGAATTTTATTTATCAGTCTTAATGGCATGAGGTATAAAACTGTCTTTCGGCCTGGTTGTTCTGGCTGACATGCTCTTATAACACCTCCCTGATGGTAGCAGCATAAACAGTTTCTGTTGTGGGTGGGTAATAGCCTTACTAATGTTTTGGGCCCTCCTGAGAACTCTTTTTATGTAAATGTCCTATAATGCAGGAAATGTTGCTCCACTGATATTCTGCACAATTTTTATTACTCGCTGCAAAGCCTTACAATCCCTTGATGTACTCTTTCCAAATCATGCTATGATAGAATGGGGTAAAGTAGTCTCAGTTGTATATCAGTAGATGTTGCTGAGGATAGTGTTGGACATGACAACTTGATTTGATATGTCGTTATTACCCTGTTCTCCAGTTTAATTTTTTTTGTGCAGCTGCCTGGCCTAAATAACTTAATTCTACAGTCTTCATCAAAATCAGAGAGGAGGCTCGGCAGTCAGAGTGCTTTTTTACTGGCGATAGTCATCCTGCTTCTATTTTAAGAGGAAAACATTCCTTGACAGATAACTGCATCCAGTTACATGTGTAGATCATTGTGATTTTGAATTATTTCATTTAATGCTGATGCTGAGATAGTATTCAAAGCCTATGATTGTAATAACCTTAATTACTTTTACAAACTGCTAACACAGACATTGGCTGACATCACAAAGCAGTGAGAAGTTTGTGCTTTTATATCCTTTGCATTCACATGATACTGAACTATAAGAAGAGGTGATGAAGAGGGATGTAACATGTAGTGATGCAGCTAATGTTACTACTGTTCCTTTTAGGACGTTGGTTTCTAATGCTCTTTCCAGTGAGGTGCGAGAGACAGTTCAGTCTACCTTTAAAATACAAGCTAATGGAGACATGCTGTCAGACTTTTGGCCAAGCAATACTGACAGAATTTCTCTTTTTTTTTTTTTTTTTTTTTTTTTTGCTTTTTCTTTTATAACAGTCTGCTAGAGATTGCATTTAACACCGTACTTCTCAAATACAGGACAGTTAATCAAGTCAGTTACAGAAAAATCCAGATTTATTTGTTGAGGTACAGAAATACTTCACAAAGAGTGTTTGGCTGTGCTGTCACAGTCTCCTCCACTTAAAGTAATAGACTGTCTAACTGTGCATCCCCAACACTAGGTTTTTCAAGCATTCATTTTACTGAACTTTCTGCCAATACTGCACAATGTCAAGCCTTTGATATGGTCTCTCACATTAAACTCCTCAATCAGCTTTCCACCCCGGGTCTGTTATCTCCATCTTTTCAGTGTTTCTCTAGCTACCCTGCCAACAGGCTGTAAAACTGCAAGGGTCCATCTCTGTATACCTTCCCACTTGCAAAGGAGTCCTACAAGGATCCATCCTTGGTCCTCTGCTATTCAGTATTTTTATCAATAGCCTACATTCATCTTCTTCTGAAGGCACCTTGATTCATCATGCAAATGACTGTATCAGATGACATCATCTGATCTTCAAACAACTTAATTCACCTCCAAACTTGATTCAGTATGCAGATGACTCTACCATCACCTGCTCTTCAAACAACTTAATTCACTTCCAAGAAATCACTCAACAAGCTGTCATCTCCATTTAAACCTGGTTTACAAGAGCGCAACTCTTACTGAAGCCCCCAAAAGACAAACTCCTCCTCTTTACCCCAAAAACTCGCACCCCTAACAAAGCATCTTTCAAAATGGCACTGAAATTGAATTAGTTCACCATACCAAACTGTTAGCAGTCATAACAGATGATAATCCTAAATTTGATGTCCACATTCAAATCAATATCAAGAAAACCCATCATGAACTAAACATGCTATATGGAAACAATCTAGACAAAACCTGCATTCTACCCTCCTTACTGTATGGAGCCCCAGTTCTAACCAACTTACAATCATTCATAAAGAGCAAACGTGAAAGCTGCTACAACAAAATTGCCAAGTTTGCTACTAATTCATCCTCCATCATTGACCCATCACTGTAAAGCTCTACATATCTGTAGCTGGCTGGAACTCCCCCTCACCCTCTCCTGCATTCAGCTTATAACAATATGTAAAATTATACACAAACCATAGCATGCCCATCTCTTACCCCTTTAATCAGCATATATTTTCCCTTAAAAGAACTCTCAGATCAGAAGACAAACAACTTTTCTCCATAAATTAACCAAAATAAATCCCCTGGAGAAAGCCTATACTCTTACTCAGTGGTAAAAAAATTAAACTACCTATCTGTATCCACCAGAACTATTTTTAATCTACCCACTTTTAAGTACTGTCTAAAAGAATACTTTACAAAATCATGGACTTGCTCCTGTGTCAAAGCTGGCTGAACTTACTTGCTATGCTTCACTCAACCTCCTTCAGCCTAAGCCACACCTCACAACCCTCTCCACCCGGCTACACCACTCCTTACCTTTGTTTTTCCCACTGCCTTACTTTATCCACTTCACCTCTGCAGACCTTTTCTATACCTGTTTGTCTTTCCTTCCTACTCACCTAAGCTACCTGAGAACATCCTACACGGCACTCTTCTTATAATCTTCTCTCCATCTTTCTTCCTTCTATAACCATAATATGTCACCAACTCTCATACTAAGACATCACTCAATTTCTCCTTACTGTCTCTTATGTTATCTCTAATATCTCTTTTAAATATCTTTTTAGAATTTTCTCCAGTCTAATTTATTCCACAGTAATCTGTGTAACAAATAATATGACTAATGAGTTTCTCCTTACATATTTTCTCCAACCTGTGTTAGTTTTTCATTGTACTCTATTATGTAACTTTTTATGTTTTTCTCATTACATTTTTCTACTCCTGTGTTTAGTAGTGTTACATGATACTATGATTTAAAATACCTGTAATTGGTTTTTGAAGGATTTTGGTTTTAGAGCTTTTCTACCTGGGCCTCTGCTGAAAATGGTAAATTTCTGTCCCAGTCAGACTTTCTTGGCAAACAAATGCCAAATAAATAAAATTAGTAAAGAAACATGTTTCTACTACCCCTGTTTTCTCCTATTCCAGGAGTATTAAAAATATATAATATTTGGTCTGTTAGGCCAACAACTGCTGTGACTTCAGTTAAATGAAAATGCTCTTTTTCTTTAAAAAAAAAAAAAAAAAAAAACCTCATGTCGACCCACACAACATTCTCCAAGTGACAGTGACTTTACATTGTCTTTGAGTCATGCACTTGCTCAAGCAATACTTGCACACAAGCCTTCTTGTGACAGTTTTTCATTTTCCTTACACATTGCATTCATGCAGCTAATCACCTGTTGGCAGGACGTGTGTGTGTGTGTGTGTGTGTGTGTGTGTGTGTGTGTGTGTGTGTGTGTATATTTTATTTATTTTATTTTATTTTACATTTGTTGACCGGGCTAGTCTAGCTGGATATATGTCCATTTTCAGTAGAGGCCCAGGGAGAAAAGCTTCACAATGATCAGACAAGATTAAAAATATTTAAAATTACAAATTTTAAGATTAAAAATACAATAACAGTTACAAAACATTAAAGTTTAGTTACAGATACATTAAAGTTCAGTTAAGATAAAATACAGATAAAATACCCCTCCCCCTATTTTCACTATTAAGTTGTTTTTTTTTTTACACTGTGGGAAAGTAATAGAAGGAAGAGGGAGATTCCCAGAACAACAAAGTCATTAGTAAGGAATGGGAAAAGAGACTAGTTATAGTAAGGAAGAGGGAGATTCCCAGAACAACAAAGTCATTAGTAAGGAATGGGAAAAGAGACTAGTTATAGTAAGGAAGAGGGAGATTCCCAGAACAACAAAGTCATTAGTAAGGAATGGGAAAAGAGACTAGTTATAGTAAGGAAGAGGGAGATTCCCAGAACAACAAAGTCATTAGTAAGGAATGGGAAAAGAGACTAGTTATAGAAGAGAAGAAAATCAGGAATGGGAGAGAGTAGTAAAGGGGAAGTTACCTCTCTAGCAGAAGCAGGTAGGATGTCTGTTAAGTCTATCTTGGGTATGTTAAGTCCCACTTAGAGGTAGTAACCTTAGAAGTGACAATAATGTAAGGTGAAATAGGTTAGGAAAAATTATTGATGTTGAAAAAAAAAAAAAAAAATATATATATATATATATATATATATATATATATATGTGTGTGTGTGTGTGTGTGTGTCTACTTCATTTGATCGAAACCCATTTGATCGAAATGTCATTTGATCGAAAACCAGTATTCAAGGCAAATAACAGGAATTTGTCCCCCTCCCCAATGTCATGCGACCATAGAGTTGGTATATATAGTTGGGGGTATGTGGGGGGAGCAGCCCCCACATTGGGGGGTGTGAAACCCCTCACCTATTTTTGTTTAAAATATGTACTGTTTGTTTTACTTTCTTCTTTTAAAGGTAACTGGGGGGGCTGCACCCCCCATACCCCCCAATGTGGGGGGCTGCACCCCCACCCGCTAACTATATATACCAACTCCAGGGTCGCACGACATTGGGGAGGGGGACAAATCCCAGTTTTATGAATTGAATACTGGTTTTCGATCATATGAAATTTCAATCAAATGGGTTTAGATCAAATGGTGTGTCCCTGAAATGAAGTAGACCCATATATATGTGTGTGTGTATGTGTGTATGTGTGTGTGTGTGTGTGTGTGTGTGTGTGTGTGTGTATATATATATATATATATATATATATATATATATGTGTGTGTGTGTATAAGACATCAGCCGTATTTCATAAATCTTTCCTCTGCTGTACTGTTTTTGTGCAGTGTGTTATTCATATGTTCACCTTCTAATTTCCTTTCTGCGTTAGACTTAAACGGCAAGGAAAATATGGGAGTGTCACTACTAAATAGCAGCAAAGGAGGCAGGGAAGTGAGCATAAGCGAAACAACTTGGTATCATAAGGGGGGATCCATAGTGTCCAAATGGGTACCATATGTAAACAAATCTAAATATACAAAAGCAAGTGAGCTGAACTGGAGGCTATACGATTGGACTTGTCAAATTGCCCCTTTTCAGCCATGACTTAAACTAATGTGAGCCAAAAGACAATAGCATAAAGCACAATATAGATAAAATGTGGCATGAGTGTACAACTGAATGAAACCTTTGCAGAAAAAAAACAATATTGTGTATTGCAGAAATATTTAAGGGTAGAGAGCAGTGATTGAATTCAAAAACAAAGTGTCAGGAGTAAGATCAGTTTCAAAGGATTTTTTAAAGAATTTTAGGAGGCTGATGGAATAAGGATGTGATGTAATCCAATAAGAAGTGGTAGGTGTGCCTTGTAGTTATCACCAGCTGTCATACTCTGTTTTAAAAAAGCATTACATGCATGATCACCAATAAATCTTTAGGGGTTTTAACTTAACCTATTGAATGTCTGATGTTTGCATACTTAATTACTGGGTTTATATTGCCAAGTTTATAAGCATTTATGTTTTAGGTTTCTTACAATGGGATGGGATGGCTGTATTGATTATTTTACTGTTACTTTTGCTGTTGCTTAACTTCTAGTTCTACGTGTTATATTTGGCTTGGAGTCAAACCTTTTTTTGCATGAAAATATTCTATTGTATTGTGTGTAATAGCCATTTAGAATGTGGTATAGGACATGTTCATTCTGTAAATATACTTCAGGTATGTGCATTGAGGCAACCTTGCTCAGATGTTGGCCAAAGTTCTGTTATGATTTTGTGTATTGTGTAAATCACACTGTTGACTCTCTTTGTCACTATTACCTTCCCTCCTGGCATACTATTTTCTTTACTCTGGACTGTCTTAGTAAAAGTACTGCAGCTGCACTTAATACCTTCAAACTGAACAGAAGAGGCTTATGTCTTTATTCTATTTCTTGTTTTAGGACTGTAATCCTGAAATTGCAGAGGCATGTCAACAAGGTAAAATTTTCTTTAACAGATTTTGCTACATGTTGTATTTTTAATTGCTATTTTCTATAAAGCCAGGTTACTAAATATGAGGGGCAGTCAAAGAGGTGCAGAACAAACTTTTTCTACAGCAAAGGTATTGCACTTTCTAAAAGTTGAATCATGTAAATAACTTGCATAATATGACTGTGATAGATCAGTTACAGAATCTCCAGTAACAGGATCAACACCTTATGCTTTACCCTTCAGCACTTTGATACAAAGAGGGGTCACCAGAATTGTAAACCATACAGAAAGAGTTTCACAAATTCAAATTTAGGTGGATAAAGTCTTGTAAACCTAAAGGGTTAAGATCCCTCGCAGTACAATTCTGGTGCACTAGTAACAGAAGCATATAATCCATTAAACCACAGGTGTCAGTTATTTTATTTTTTAAACAAGAAATATCTTTATTAAATTATTACGTATGACATTGGCAATCATACATTTATAAAAATGAAAACAAACCATCTTGACATAATTTTAGTTACAAACATTATACATCACTTATAATGTATCTAGTCATTTGGCAGGATTCACGATGGCTTGCACAGAGTCTGAGTAGTGTAAGACTCCATGCAGCTACCGCGATCCAGGAACAGCCTGAATGTGTGTGTAAGAGAGCACCTAAAATGGCTCTTACACGGGCAGGGCGTGGATATGCTAATTACCTCACTTGCAGCCAAAAGGCATGCAAATGAGGTAATTTCGCGATCCAGGAAGCAGAAACCTGCTCGTGTAAGAGCCGTGTTATCTGCAGAAATGTACTCAGTTGATAACCGAGTCACGTTTTGCAAATAACACAATGGAGCCTTGTCAGCTCCAAATAAAGTTTGCAAATGTCCCAGGCAGCATGCCAATGGCCAAATATGTGGCCACTGGCAACGTACCCTGATGCAAACATAAAATAAAAATTTTTTTTTTCGGCAATCGCCGATGTTTAAACGTAGCACAGCGCTGTGCAAATGGGCTGCGCTATAAAAAAACAGAAAAATAAAAATATTAAATCCACAAATGTGGGTTTATGCAAAACATGAGTTTACAATGGAAGGGAATAGCAGGCTAAAACAACATGGCCACCGAGCAGGGGTTGCTAAGGGGGGAAGCGGAGTGTAAGACATGTAACTAAGCATTAGTAGGCAATCCTATGTAAATGAGTGGTAGGATAGTGAATCGCACTGTTACATAGGAAATGAGCACATTCCGTGCAGTGTAGGAGTAGGATAAGGGGGAGTAACAGAGTAAGAGATAGGTGACATCACATGGGGGAAAGTATGAAAGGAATGCAGCTCATTGGAGCACAGTGGCATGTGAAAGCTGTCAGTCACACATCATGGAAAGAGGAGTGTCAACAAGTAGGCATGGGAAAGCCAAGAAATGGAAGGTGTACACTATGGATAACACCAAAGTTTCTTGCTGGGTGTGCATGCACGCGTGTGCGCACTGGTAGGCACGAGTAAGATAGAGTGCGTGTGTGTAAGCGTGAGGGCGCGCGTTTAAGGCAGAATAAGCATGCAGGAGCCTGTTTAAACACCTGGAAGCTTGTTTGCACTGGTGTGCGCACGTTTTAACCGAATAAGCAGTTTCTAGTCCGTCTAAGCATGTGTGCACGTGTGTTAGCAACTGTGAGCGTGATTTTGCTGGTATGCGCGTTGCTCCACCCTGAGGAAACAGAAGGGAAAAAGGAAGCATGGGAAATAGTAGGAAGCTAGCAGGGATTACTGGCAGAGCTAGCAGGTGAAAACAGTCAGAAGAAGGCAATTATACAGGCAGAACAGTAGCCCAGCCCAGCACTTAAAACTCTGCAAACAACAGTGCAGAATGTTTCTCTCAAGAGACACTGCAACAGAGGAGTAAGCTATTAGAAGTAAAAACTGAAAAAGCTTCACTCAGACCAAAAATGCTAGGGGCTGCCATAGCTGTTATAAGGAGACATATGCAACTTGCTGAGGGTGGTAACTATGCAAATGCTGCCAGACAACCCACAGTGAGGAGACGGAGAAGAGTGTACAGGCCCAGGGTCACCTACCAGGGGTTACATGAGCTGGAGCGCTATAGAGTGGACAGAGACCTCCTGCAGCAAATTGTTGAGCTGTGCAGGCCACGCCTCACACACACAACCAACAGAGGGGAACCCATCCCAGTGGAAACCAAGGTATGTGTTGGCCTAAGAATACTAGCAACAGGTACCTTCCAGACACCAACTGGTGATATGATGGGGATATCACAGGCATCAGCATCCAGGGTACTGCACCAGTTCCTGGATGCCATGTCAGCACATGTCGGTGATCATGTATATTTCCCCAATTCCCATGAGGTATTGGCCAGCAATATGTGTCTCTTCCAGCAAATAGCGGAATACCCTGAGGTAGTGGGTGCAATAGACTGCACGCATATACTCATCAAAGCACCAGCCGGTGAGCGGGGTAGGGCCTACATTAACCGCAAGGGCTTCCCCTCCATCAACTGCCAGGTCGTGTGTGATGCCCAGGGCATAATAATGAATGTGTGTGCTGGCTGCCCTGGAAGCTACCATGATTCCCGTATCTGGCATTTGACGCAGCTGTATCAGACATTTGCCAATGGGGACATCCCAC
Organism: Protopterus annectens; assembly: GCF_019279795.1. Lineage (NCBI taxonomy): Eukaryota > Metazoa > Chordata > Ceratodontiformes > Protopteridae > Protopterus > Protopterus annectens. The sequence goes on from NC_056751.1 coordinate 140,053,990, forward strand.
ATGGTCACTTAGTGGGGGATGCTGGCTACGCACTGGAGCCGTGGCTGATGACACCCATCAGAAATGCGCACACACCTGAATAAGGACGCCATAATGAGGCACACACACAAACACGAAATGTAATCAAGCGTGTGTTTGGGCTGCTCATGTCATGGTTCCGGTGCCTGGACACATCTGCTGGAGCCTTGCAGTACTCACCAACTACATGTACCCAAATTGTCATGGTATGTGCTGTGCTACATAATATGATTCTGCGAAAACAGCTGCAGCAGGACCAGCATAGGGCTGGGCCAAACAGCCCCCCACCATTGCCAAGCCAATCACAGGCAGAGCGTGACTCTGAGGAACAACCTGAGCCAACCCCAGTAGGCAGAAGGAGGCGTGCCCAGTATGCCTTGGCCTTGGCAAAGCGACAACGCATAGCACATACACTGGCTCAGTAGGAACCCAGGAAATGATACCTCTCTCTCTGACTCACACATATAGTAAAAGGGGATGCCTAAGTTGACACAACCTTCTATCAAACATGTACAGGGAGTGTAGTATGTGCAGCCAACATAGACAGCCCTGCAGCACCACCTGAGGCATGATTGCCATGTGTTAAGCAATGTAACACCATGTAGTATATGCAAACTTAATGACCCTGACTAACATCCTACCCTCACCAAGCATTATGCCACAATATGAAGACGAGATGATCAATTACAATAATTGGCTTAAGTATTGCTGTTAGTCAAAGGGGATCCAATGCGTGCCAGCCTGGGATGACATGCTGAGCAAGACACGATGCTCCGCCTGCTAGGGATGGTGTGCACCTATCAGTCCTGGCCTGTAGGATACTGGCAAAGGCTGTTGTTACCCCCACTGTGCCTTGAATAGGTAAGGCTCAAAACACAAACCCACCTCCATAGGTATCACAAGGGATAAAAACCTAGATGTAATGCTCCCCAATGCCAGATGTTTAAGATGCATGCAGTATATACTCCCCTCAGCATGGAGAATGTTGATATCTGTCCTGTAACAGAAAACTGGGTTAAGGCTCACAAGAGCACCCTAACACTACCAGGTTACACCTCATACCGTGCTTTACAGCCCCAAAACATGGAACAAACTACAAAAGGAGGGTGAATAGCAATAATTGTCCAGGATTACCACACCCCCATGTTGGTACCACAACAAGAAGCAGCATGGACTATCCATGTTCAAGTAACAGTGGCTAAGACTGCCTGCCAGTTTGTAGCCTGCTGCAGACTACCCTCCTAATGCCAGGAACTGCACTTGGCCTACGTTGGAACACATGGAAATATCAAGCTCTCCAAACAACATGATATTGGGTGACTGAAAATACTCAAACATAGACTGGGAGCATTATTCCAGCTCCAACACCCTAAGCCGAAGGTTCCTAGAATCCATAAACCAAAATGCTCAGGAACAACGTACCACTCCCACAAGAGGGGTAAGCATACTGGATGTGATAATCAGCAACATGGGTACTCTATGGCCAGATGAGAAGTGTATCCCTCACTGGTAAGATCAGACCATAGAGTAATCACACTGGATATTCACATCCTGACCACAGTCCCTGGCCAGAAAACCACAGTGAAAAACATGTGTAAAGGAAATGTTGCACTCCTCCAAACTGATGTGGAATCCATTAAATGCTCTGTGCCTGTGGAAAATATGGGCCACACCTCAGAACCCTTTATAAATGCATTTTATGAACACTGTCAGGAATGCATGGATTATGCAATCCCAAATAAAACCAAGGCCCAATACCATACCATGGGCATCTGGCATGGTGGACCCCAGCCATTACCAAACCATGCAAGAGAATGAGGAAGCTAGTACATGATAGAGCAAACCCAAAAAGGGAAGTAATCTCTGATCAGTATTATGGCAATAAAATATGGCCACTCATAAAATCCACTAAGGCCAGCTGCAACAAGTTGAATCTGTGAATCTTGGGCAATGTTACACCTGCCCCATGTACACAGACAACCCCCTCCTCCCCCCAAGAAATACAAATATATGTGAGAGATGCAACCATTTCTCCAAACTGGAGGCTGAGCTCTCTCAACTCAGTACTGTCTAAACTAGTCAGGAAGAGAAGGTAACCACACACACCACAAACCCAGTCTCACATAGACCTATCACAACTGCAAACCAAAGACATAAACACACAAAAACATTCCCGGAGTCTCTAATTAAAAACCATCAAATCAACAGAGGCCTCCAAAGCAGACACCCAAGCAATCGCTAACCCCAAACATAGCACATGCAACACACAGTACACAAAGTCAGTGTGCCAAACAGTCACAGCCCGTAAGGACAAACAACATGCCTGATACACTTGTAATAGGTGACTCCATAGTCAGACACACTGATGTCCCGCTCACCAGACTGAACAAGGAAAAGGGTACAGTAAGCTGCCTGTAGGCTGCTACAATCCGCCACATAACACAAGCACGCAGGTCACTCTAAAGCAAGTACAAATATGACTCGGTCATTGTCCATGCTGATGTGAATGACCTGAGACGTACCTCCCTGGACTACATGAAAAGAGACATAGAGGAGCTCTCCGATTATGTAGGCCAGGCCGGTATGACTTTGACCCTGAGCAGCATCCTACCCCCACCAAGAATGATGCCACAGTACAAACACAGAATGATCAGCTTTAACAACTGGCTCAATTACTGGTGTCATTCCAAGGGGATCCAATGTTTGTCTGCTTGGGATGTCATGCTTGACAAGCCATGCTGCTTTGCCAGGGATGGCTTGCACCTGTCACCCCTGGGCGTCTGGATATTGGCTAAGGCTCTTGCCACCTCCATAGTGCCTTTTTTAGGCAAGGCTAAAAAGACAAACCCACCTCCCTAGAAAACATAAGTGGAAAAAACATAAGGGTAATGCTGCTCAATGCCAGAAGTCTAAACCTCAAGATGCACGCTCTCGAGGCCCTCCCCAGTATGGAGAACATCGATGTCTGTGCAGTGATGGAAACCTGCATCAAGGCTCCTGAGAGCACCCCAGCACTACCAGGTTATACTTCATATCATGCTTTTCGGCCCCAAAACCTGGACCAAACCACAAAAGGAGGGGGAGTATCCATATTGAGCAAAGATACCCACACGTCCAGGTTACTGACAATGCACGAAGCATCAGAGACCATCCATGTGCAACTAACCGTAGGCAAAACTGCTGTACAGTTTGTAGCATGCTACAGACCACCCTCTCAAACCCAGGAACACCACTCAGCCTTCCTGAAGACACTGGAGAGTATGAATGTCTCTCCAAATACCAAACAAGGTGCACACAAATCACCACATAGGTGGTAATCCATTACGTATGGAAGAAGTAATCAGGGACCTAGGGACACAAGTGGACAGTAGCCCCACATGTGACACTCACATTGCCAATGTGGCTAGGAAGACCACCTGTATTGGCCACCTTATCATGAAAGGATTCACATCTACATCAAGAGAGGTCATTGTGCCCCTATACTCTTCTCTTATCAGGCCCATAATTGAGTACAATGCCCCATTTGGGATGTACCTTACCTGACACCTGCAGCAGTTAGAAAGACCTCAAAAGTACCTCACCAAGAGGATAAAGGGTCTCAAACATTTGTCATATGCTGCCTGGCTGACAACACCCCAGCTGTATGCAGTCACATACTGCATACTCAGAGGCGATGTATGCCCAATGTACAAGGCCATGTCCAACACAGAATTGATGGACATGCTCCACCTCAGAAAATCCAAATCCATCAGAGCCGCGGGAGATGTCAACCTCAACACATAAATAAATAGGATGTGCTGGAGGGACAGATTCATAACCCAGAGGCTCCCTACACTCTGGAACAGAATCCCACTCCATGTTAGGCAGAGCTCCTCACTGACTCTCTTCAACAGGAATCTTGCCAAGTGGATGGGAGATCGTAGATTTACACTGGGGGTCTTCACTGTGTCATGTCTAGACAGAGGCACAGTAAAGTAAACCCTAAATGGGCATAATATTCACATAGCAAGGGGTGGCGAAAGCCACACACACTCTGGCTAGGCTTATAAATGCCCCAGGGCAGATAGCCTAGTATGAACCTATGAAGACACTAATTGTACAGGACACTAAGGATAAACACAAGGCTTTCTTAACTGATGGTAAGAACCTTGTTGGGAATTCACAGATATGCTCTGAATTACCAAATATTACAAACAATACACCAAACCCACACACATTGCCAACATCCAACCTGACAGGTTCAGTGAAAACTCCCCCCACCCCAAAATGCCAAATATGTATCCCAGCAGAATGCTGGCCCCCTGACATTGCAGATGCTGAGGTAACAGCCAGCATCTTCAAAGCAAAACACACAGCATCAATGGTACGAGATGGTGTCCTGGGCTGTGTCCAACATGAACTCCAAGAAGAGTGGAACGCCAAATAACACTACTGCTCAATTTCAGCCTTACCACATGATATGTACCCAAAGAGCAGTGTACAGCAACAGTGGTCCCTCTCCATAAAGGTGGTGCCTGAATGGATACTGCAAACGATCACCCCAGAATCCTGACAAGCTCGGTCTGCAAAGCTATGGAAAAGGATCATCATGGTCCTCAGAAATAAAGATATTGGGGACCTACAGACACTGGGCCCTACCCAGCGTGGCTCTCTTAAGGACAGATCCTGCCCCTTAAACATGTTTGACTCATTTGAAACAGTCATCAAGGCCATTGATGAGGGGAATGTGGTCCACACAGCCTATCTGGACCTTGCAAAAGCCTTCCATACAATACCCCACGTGTTCATTATAGATAAGCTCACCAGCTTAAATATAAACCCCTATGTCAGTAGATGGGTTGCAAACCAGCCCAAGGACAGAACTGACATGGTCAGAAATGCTGCAGCCATGTCAGACTACAAACCAGCTACAACTGGCATCCCACAAGGCTCGGTCCTGGGACCTCCCTTGTTTGGTATATATTTCCCATAGGTACAAGCCAACATGGAAGGACTGTGTCTGAACAAGTTTGCAGAGGACTACATACTGGGCACCATATCTGACCCTCCAGCTGACACAAGCATCCTACAAAAGGGCCACATAGAAACAGACAACTGGTGCCAGAGCCATGTCATCAAGCTAATTGCAGAAAAGTGTATAGTCATCCCCTGTGGATAAACAGTAAGTGCCCACCAATTACCCCATAGGTGTTAACCCATTAAGTACTTTAGAAGTAATAAGAGACCTGGGGACACAGGTTGATAGATATCTTGCATTTGACAACCATGTGACTGTAGTGGTTACAGAAACATACCATATACCCACCTAATCATGAAGGTAGTCACATCTAGATCAGAGGAGGTCATCATGCCTCTTCAGTCATCCGTCATCAGCCTCACAATTGAGTACAATGGCCCCTGTGGGATGTACCTCAGCAGACACCTTCAGCAACTGGAAAGACCCCAAAAGTACCTCACCAGGAGGATCAAAGAGCTTGAACAGATGCCATGTGTTGCCTGATTAAACAAACTGCAGCTCCACACAGTGCCATACTGCCTGCCCAGAGGTAATCTGTGCCTGATGTATAAAGCCATGTCCAAGCTGGAATCGATGAACATGCTGCACCTTGTACAATCTGAATGCCAGTGAGCTATGCACATGAGAGACCTGAACCCCAGCACTGACATACATAGGACATGCTGTAGTGATTGATCCATAATCCAGAAGCTCCCTCCACTCTTGAGTAAACTCCCATTACAGGTTAGCCAGAGAGTCCCTCATTGACTCTCCTCAACAGGAATCTTGATGAGTGGATTGGAGATGGTAGGTTTACCCTGGGTATCACTGTTATGTCACTGGTAGGCAGAGGCACAGTATTCTAACCTTGAAATATGTCATGTCAAAATCCAGTTACAATGTGTGTTGAAGGGCAAACACACTCTCTGACTAGCAGTAGAAATGGCCTAGGGCACATCGCTAGTGTTTGTCAATGTCCACCCAAGTTGTGGAATACACTACCAATGTTGGACAAGCCTGGTTTAAGTAGTCCATATCCGAACAAAATGCAACATGGTCATATGTGCACAACTGGCCCTTAACCGGTCTGGTGTGCTCACTATGAATATTTAAAGCAGTGATAGGACTGAAACCCAGGATACTGTCCACCACAGTGAAAGTACTGAACCAGTACACTATACGATATTAGTGTTTGGTCAGTATGAAAGGATGTTGACAACTGTATGCAAACTATCCCATGGAAACCCTGCAGGCACAGTATAATCCCTGTTGAGTTCAGACACAAAGCATTTGGGCAGTAAGTACACAACATGACTCCCAACACACAACTATAAATGTGAAATATTGCTGAAGTTCACACACAACCATAAATGTGGTGGACTGCAGATTTCAACATATGGAAAGCTCACACTGGGCATGCTCGCACACTTGATAAATGAGACATATGTCAGGCAACAAGCCATGGAAAGCCTGAACTGGGCATGCTCACACACTTAGGCCATGTCTCAGTTTAGCAGTTGGCCACACATATCTGGTATTTGTATGTGTTAATCCAGGAACCAACCACAATAGAGCAATCTGCCCAGTGCACACAGTTAAATGACTACAGAGACATAAGTTAAATAGTGGATCCCTCTCATATTCAAACATCTTCCAGATACACAAGTTGTTCATAGAAACAGGGAAAGCTATGGCAATAAAGACCTGCAAACAGTTTATCAGCAACAAATATTGTGCATCTGAAAATTAAACATATGGGTGTAGAGGTCAATACTAGGCTGTTTGCCCTAGGGAGTACAAGCTTAGCCAGAGTGTGCTTGGCATCTGCCTCCCCAGTGCAGTAGGCTACTGTGCCTCTGTAAAGTAGGTCACAAAAGGCACCGTTTAAGGCTAGTGTGCTGTGCCTCCATCAAGCAGGGACACAGTGGAGATCCCAGGGGTTGAATTTGCAATGTCACATCCATGTGGCTGGTGTTTGCTGGAAGACTGTTGGCAAGGACTTATAACAGTAATTGGGCGTCAATTACAGACTGAGGGGAGCCTTACCTGCAGTGTCTGGACAATTTCACTGTCAACACTTTGACGTGATGAGTTTGAGGGATTGAAGTGTCATGCCAATACTGTTCAGAGGCATCCTCCCTCTGTGGGATATTGCTCTGTAATGTATTAGCTCCCTCCTTCTGTTGTACAGCTTATATATGTCTGGTGTACACCAGACAGGTCTCCTGTTGTGGAGGAGTCATGGGTTTATTTGGGATAGCATGATCAATGCAAACCTTCCAGATGCTCATAGAATGCTATTGTCAAGGATTATGCAGAGTGGCCTGTATAATCCCCCAGCATGGGTCCTTTGAAGTCTTATACCCCAGTCTTCACAAGTGCAAAGTCTACTTTTGATAAATACTTTGCAGTGACTTCCTTGCCTGGGGGTGGGGATGGGATATGGATGTCCAGGGAAAGTTGGGTATGGTCAGATATTAACAATGGTGGTCTACCTCTGGTGTGGAACATACAGTCCCCATGTTGCAGATGGTCAGGTCCAATATGTATTCTCCCTTGTGGCTGTGGTGAGTGGTCCTGCCATAGCACATGGATTCACAAATTGTAGTGGCTGTAGGGCGATGTTGTTGAGGCCTGAGTAGTTCCCCCATACAGTATACCTGTACCTGACGTTAACCACTGTAATGGTGTATGTGAACACCTTCATATCCTACACTGTTCCCAGGGAAGCAAAGTGTGTGTCCTGGATATGGGAGGGGTGGTCTGAACTGGTTGTGTTGTGTTACAGGTCCTGTGGTCACGAAGCATGGTATAAAACATAACCTGGCAGTGCTGATGTGCATATCTGACCCTGAAGTAGGCGGCTGTTAATGCATATATATGCTATCCCCCTAACTGACAGATAGTAATAGATGTACATACTTCTATATAAATAATGATGTCAGCACCCTATAAATACTGCAGGAGAAATACAGATACCCAGTAATTCGAATAGCGCACTCCGCTAATGCGTCTCTCTCAAGTGTCATAATATAGTTAGGTAGGGGTTTGAATCCTGCAAATGCTGTTTGGGTGAGGGGGGTTAGTGTTTGTGCAATTCTGTGTGAAAGAAATGTCCCTTTTGGCAACTAGAAGAACACACTACATGATGCACATTCCTCTTTCTAAACACTGATGATGTCAGCACCCTATAAGTACAGCAGGAGAAGGGAAACCTCCCAGTAATGCGAATAGCGCGCGCTCTGCTAATGCGTCTCTCTCAAGTGTCATAACATAGGTAGGGGTTTGAATCCTGCAAATGCTCAGCGTGTGTGTGTGTGTGTGTGTGTGTGTGTGTGTGTGTGTGTGTGTTTGGGTGAGGGGGGTTAGTGTGTGTGCAATTCTGTGTGAAAGAAATGTCCCTTTTGGCAACTAGAAAAACACACTACATGATGCACATTCCTCTTTCTAAACACTGATGATGTCAGCACCCTATAAGTATAGCAGGAGAAGAGAAATCTCCCAGTAATGCGAATAGCACGCTCTGCTAATGCGTCTCTCTCAAGTGTCATAACATAGTTAGGTAGGGGTTTGAATCCTGCAAATGCTTAGTGTGTGTGTGTTTGGGTGAGGGGGGTTATTGTGTGTGCAATTCTGTGTGAAAGAAATGTCCCTTTTGGCAACTAGAAGAGCACACTACATGATGCACATTCCTCTTTCTAAACACTGATGATGTCAGCACCCTATAAGTATAACAGGAGAAGGGAAACCTCCCAGTAATGCGAATAGCGCGCTCTGCTAATGCGTCTCTCTCAAGTGTCATAACATAGTTAGGTAGGGGTTTGAATCCTGCAAATGCTCGGTGTGTGTGTGTTTGGCTGAGGGGGGTTAGTGTGTGTGCAGTTCTGTGTGAAAGAAATGTCCCTTTTGACAACTAGAAGAACACACTACATGATGCACATTCCTCTTTCTAAACACTGATTATGTCAGCACCCTATAAGTATAGCAAGAGAAGGGAAACCTCCCAGTAATGCGAATAGCGCGCTCTGCTAATGCGTCTCTCTCAAGTGTCATAACATAGTTAGGTAGGGGTTTGAATCTTACAAATGCCATGTGTGTTTTTGTCACACAGTTTGTCCATGTGTGTGGGGTGTTGCTCTTAATATTGTATGACATAGATCATATCAGTAATGTCAGTGCACACATGAGGTATGTGTGTGCCACATAGACATATGTACCTGTGACCTTAAATAGTTGCCATGTGTGAAGCCTGCCTCATGTGAATATATGTAATTTGCATTACACAACTTTATGACTGTGGTTTTCTGTGCAGGGGCTGCATTTGGTATGTGAATATACAGTGAGAGTAGTCTATGGTGCCATCTTACCAGCAAGGGATACACTTCTGGTCTGGAGCATATAGTCCACATGTTGGTGGTGAACAGGTGCAGCATGTATTCCCCTCTTGTGGGAGTGGTAACAAGTTGTTCCATAGCAATTGAGTGTATGGATTCTAGGAACTTTACACCTAGGGTGTTGGAGCTACAGTAATGCTCCCAGTCTATGTGTGGGTAAATGAAGCTGCCCAATATATTGTTGTTTGGAGACACCTGCAGATATTCATGTATTCTTAAGTAGGCCAAGTGGGTTACCTGGGTTTGGGAGGGTGGTGTGTGCCAGGCTATGAACTGGAAGGCAGTCTTACCCACTGTTAGTTGCACATGGATAGTCTCTGATGCTTCGTGCTGTGCCACCAACCTGTAGGTGTGTGTATCTTTGATGAATATTGATACTCCCCCTCCTGTTCTGTTTCAGTGCAAGTTTTGGGGCTGACAAGCATGGTATGAGGTATAACCTGCCAGTGCTGGGGTGCTTTTGGGAGCCTTGAACCAGGATTCTGTTACTGCACAGATATTGATGTTCTCCATGCTAAGGACAGTTTCCAGTGCATGCATCTTGAGGTTTACACTGCTGGCGTTGAGTAGCATTACTATTCGTTTCCTATCCCTTGTGATACCTATGGAGGTGGTCTTGTCTTTTGAGCCTTGCCTAAAAAAGGCACTATGGGGGTAGCAAGAGCCTTTGCCAATATCCGAAAGCCCATGGGTGACAGGTGCAAGCTGTCCCTAGCAAAGCATCGTGGCTTGTCGAGCATGTCATCCCAGGCTGACAGGCATAGGATCCCCTTTGAATGACACCGAAACATAAGTCAGTTGTTGAAATTGATCATCTTGTCTACATATTGTGGCATCATTCTTGGTGAGGGTAAGATGCTACTCAAGGTCAGGGTCATACCAGTCTGGGCCACATGCTCAGAGAGCTCCTCTATGTCTCTTATCATGTAGTCCAGGGAGGTACGTCTCAGGTCATTCACACTGGCATGGACACTGGCTGAGTCATATTTGTACATGCCTTGGAGTGACCTGTGTGCTTGTGTTATATGGCAGATCATAGTGCCCGACAGGCATCTCACCGTGGCCTTCTCCTTGTTCAGCCTGGTGAGCGGGACGTCAGTGTACCTGACGATAGAGGCACCTATCACAAGTGTAGCAGGTGTGTTGTTTAGCCTTACGTACTGTGACTGTTTGGCACACTGGCTTTGTGAGCTATGTGTTGCACGCGTTCTGTTCTGGGGTAGCGGTTGCTTTTGTGTCTGCTTTGGAGGTGTCTGCTGCTTAAGCAGAATTTTATTTAGAGACTCCGAGTATGTTTTTGTGTGTTTATTTGTTTGGATTGCTGTCGTGGTAGGTCTATGTGAGACTGGCATTGTAGTGACTGTGGTTTCCTTCTCCTCCTGACAGGTTTTGCCAGTACTGAGTTGAGAGAGCTTAGCCTGCAGTTTGGCTATATGGTTGCATCTCTCACATGTGTTGGACTTTGTTGGGAGGAGGAGAGGGTTGTCTGTGTACATGAGGCAGTTGTAACATTGCCTCTAGATTCCCAGATTCACCAGCTGGACCGGAGAGGAGATTGTCAACTGACCTTTGGACATGTTAGAATAGTATTGGGAATTCCTTTATAATTAACAACAAAAAGGGCCAATGGGGAACAAGGTACTCAAGGTGAGTTTGTGAGGGTGTAGTGCTTTTAATTTGTTAGTGCTGGCATATATAAATGCTTTAGTGAGCAAGTGCCAGGTAAGTCAAATGCAATGTGTTACAGGTAACTTAAATGCATAAATGACAAACAGTAACTTTCTGTCAAGTGAAACAAGGACATACGTACAATAAACAATGCAGATGTCACTAGGGATCCACAGAGGCGCTGTAAAGCTGCGTTTCAGGTGGAATTAGTGTTTCAGGGAAATAACAAGCATACAAACAATGCTACATTCAGCAGGCATGGATCTAGTCTATGCTACAGCAAACAATGTGTACCAATTTCAGTAAGAAACAGTTCAAATATGCAGGCACTATAAGCCTTTAGCCAGAAATTTCCAGCTCAGATGGGCAGGGTCCAGCCTCTCCTCCCACAAGAGTGCAGACCATGAACCTTCGTAATGTAAAATAACTGGCCTGAAGCCCAAGTGCTTAAACCAGAACTAATACACATTTAGAATAACAGACACTGAGCCCTCAATCAGCAGTTCCCAACTTAGTGGGATGTATGCTACCTGTCCTGCCACCACAGTATCCCTGACATTTAATGAGACTCACCTCCTGTCATAGTTAGTTGTGTGTTTTGGAGCTGCAAGCATGGTATGAGGTGTAACCTGGTAGTGCTAGATGCTCTTGGGAGTCTTGAACCTGTTGTCTATTACTGCACAGATATCAACATTCTCCATGCAGAGTAGAGGTTGTACTGCATGCATCTTGTGGTTTACATGTCCATCATTGAGTATCCTTACCTCCATTTTCTTATCCCCTGTGCTACCTATGTAGGTGGCCTTCTGTTTACAGCCTTACCACCAGAATGCAAAGATGTGCAGACATTACACTATGGTAATTAATAGAGGTGTACCAAACAATACAATGACAATCATACTGTTAATGCATCAGGCATGCTGGGATATACCCACAATGATATCATTACACTGTACAGTTGACAACATGATAATATTTGAATAGAACGTCAGGAACTGGAGTGAGGCAGAGCTGTTATAAGAATCCAAGGCAAAATACCAAAAAACGAAACAAGCTTTAATGAAATGGAACTGCAGTAGGTCAGTAGATTAGCGCTTTCACTCAGTACAATTGAGCTTCTTCAGATCACACAGACCTGTGTCCATAGAAGCTATATATATATATATATATATATATATATATATATATATATATATATATATATATATATATATATATGACTAATAATCCTTGACCTATCAAGGAACTCATATACTTGCATATTAATGAGCTGTAAACATTTATTACTCTAATTAAAAAGCTATCTGATTAAAATATCAAATATTATGCTTATTTATGAATATTTTAAAATATATTGTATCATATATGTCTCCAAACACATCACAAAATATATCACAAGAACATAGACATGAAATCTATAAAATATATACAATATATACTATAATACATGTCTGTCAGATCCTATGGTATGCGAACACTAGAGTTCCTATCTGTATTATATAAACATGTAAAAAAATTTACAAAAACATATATAGATGGCATATATTCAGAAATTATGACAATTAATATAGAGGATATAACTATATACACTTTAAAACACACTCTAAAGTTCCTATGGGATATAAATATATCAACAAATATAAATATGTATATATAACATATCTAATTATCAATAAATAATTATGTATATATCCAAAATTTAAAATTTCACATTCCTACGTTTATTAAGTATAGGCTTGATAGAGGCTCTCTCATTTAATCCAACGCCTCTATCAGCTCTCAACCTAATTATCCATTTGCTTTCCTGACCTTCTGTATGGTTCCTAATATTACCCCCACGTATATTTTGTTTAATGTTTTCTAACACTCTAAACAGAAAATTATGTTCATTTCCTCTCTGTGCTACATGTTTGGCCAAAGCATTATGCATTGATGCTTTCCTAATGTGATAGACATGTTCACGTATTCTGTCTTTAAATGATCGATTCGTTTTGCCAACATAGAATGCATTACAAACTTGGCATACCGCTAGATAAACAATATTCAAGGTGTCACAAGTGGCATCAACCTTAGTATCAAAAGTGGTGTGTAGGTCAGGATGTATAAATTCTGTATTGGTATCAATCTACTTACAGTAGTTACAATGTCCACAAGGTCTAGTATGTTCAGAAGTCATATCTTTTATTTCCCTTCTTGTGTAACAGAGCATTCTCCTGAGATTTAACTTATTCCTATATAAGAATTGAGGTTTAGTACCCACTATATTGCTTATTGTTTCATCCGTACAAAGTATCGGCCAGTGTTTAGCTATGATGTTCCTTATTGCCTGACTATCAGTACTATACGGTAGTGCCACCTTGACTCCCTGTACTCTCTCATGGGTGATCTCAATACTACTAATCTTAGGTCCAAAGTATGGGGCGGCTCTATCAGATCTAAGTAAATCAATGTCTCCGAGGTTTGTTTCAATTTCCTTCATTTCATACCCTCGTTCTACTAATCTCTCTTTCAAATTTACTAATTCAGTAGTATAGCCTCTTTCAGTGGAATTCAATCTAGATGCCCTCATTCCTTGTCCTCTTATTATATTTTTAAAAACATATTGTGGGTGCATACTCTCACGTTTCAACAATGTATTATGATGGCATGGTTTGCGGTAAACACCCGTATTAATCAAGCCACAATCCAGCCTTTCAATATACAGATCTAAGAATTGTATCCTAGATGTAGAATAATCCATACTAAATTTCAAATAATCTGTCAGTTGGTTCATTGCTGTATGAAACTGGAGTAGGCCAGTTATATCTCCTCTCCACAAAACAAAGACGTCATCAACAAAAGGTCTGTAGAGTACTACCTGTTGTTCAAACCCATCTATTTTAAATAATGTCTCGTACTCCCATTGTGCCAAAAACATATTCGCGTAACTATTTGCACATGGGGTTCCCATAGCCACACCGTCTAATTGTTGATAGAACTTGTTCTCAAATATAAATAAATTATTCTCAAGGATCAATTCCAGGAAACATGCTATTAAATCTATTTGGACTTGCAAATAATCACTATGTATGTTAAGATATTCAGTTATGTATCTAATTCCTAGATTATTGGGTAAGACTGTGAACAAAGACTGAATGTCGAAAGTTACAAACTTAAGGTCATCTAATGCATCTACACCTTCTAAACAGTCATATAGATCTATTAAAAATTGTCTAGAGTCTCTAAGGACTATGTGATTATTATTCAATATTGGTCGTAGATGTTTTTCTACATAGACTGACATGTGTTCGGTAATCCACCCTTGTCCAGCTACAACAGGTCTCATAGGGGGATTCCTGACATCTTTATGTATCTTGGGAAATCCTTGTATCACTGGTACTAGGGGGGTAGTATTTAGTAGGTAAGTATACAAGTCCTGATCAAAAATACCACCCTTAAACATATCTAAAAGGGTTCCATTCACATAAACAATTGTATTTTCGACTGATTGTTCATTGATTAATTTATAAAATCGATCATTTAACAATGTATCCATGGAGTTGAGATAATGTTCTCTATCCATAATGACTATTTGTCCACCTTTGTCGGCTGGCCTTATAACAATGGAATTCATGGTCTGTAACTTATGTAAGCTATTATGTTCCATTGGTGTTAAATTGCCTTTCCTCCTATGAGTGGTTCTAAGAAAATAGTCGTATAATTCATCTTCCATTAATTTTAAATATGCTTCTACAAGTGGATGGTTAGGTGGTGTAAAGCTACTCAATTTCTTAAACTTAATGGGTATATGAGATCTATTGTTACCAATAGTGGTTCCCACATTGTCTTTAAACAATAATTTCAGCATCACATTTCTACAAAAAAGTCTCATGTCTACAACTGTATCAGTAAAATTACTATGGCTAGTAGGTATGAAATTAAGTCCCTTGTTCAATAGATTCTCATCTTGTGTAGTTAGTATATAACTCGAAATATTACATACTAATTTCCGACTATAGTCACTGAATATTGTATTATTAATACCATCTAGTTCTATTTGCTTTTCCACATCTTCTTTATAGTCTGATGTGGTGCAAAGTCCTCGGAAGACTTCCGTTTCTGCTTCTGCCTCCCCCTGCTTACTGACCGTCCCCTCTGTAACCCTCTCTCTTTGCGCACTGGTAGAGGAAAAGGGATATCATTCCCTATGGCTAGTGCAGTATCAGGTAAATGATAATTAACTTTGGGTCTTACACTCCTTTCTTCAACTGAACCAGATGTATTATGTGTTTTAGTCATGACGTGCACTACTGGATATAGGTTAGCCTTGCCCCGTTCTCCATTAGTTAAGCTGTTATCAATGACTACATTCCTGGTGTCATTCCCACTCTCAGCATGCATAATAGAAATTACATCATCTGTATCTTTAGAGTTCATGCAGGCTGCTTCAATAGAGTTATCATTTAAATTATCTGATGTTATACCATTAACTTCTGGAGTCTTACACTGTGCGATATTCTTAATGCATTCAGTTGGATTATTACATGTCCTGTCATCATTGTTAGAAGCCTTAACCTCTTGGTTAACAGCTTTTCTCATCATGCCCCGTGTGGCTCTCATGTCCTTATATTTATTAGTATCACTATTTACATTATTTATATTACTGTCCATTTGTCCATACCTTGGCCAAACAAATACATGGCCCAACTGAAAATCTTTAGAGTCTCTTGTTATTTTATTCCTTTTTTTGTTGAAGTAGTTTCCGCTCATAAGCAGAAACACCATCTAATAAACTTTCAAACAATGGTTTCACCAAATTGTCAGGAAACATACTAAATATGTCTTTTTGTTGCTTTCTTATTTTCTCAATTAATCTTGACTCTTCAGGAGTAAAGAAATCTATTAAAAGTTCCATGTATTGTCTGCTTACCTCCAAGTTCAAACACTGCCATTTAGACAATAGTTCAGGGTAGTATTCTCCTTGGTTCAGCATATTAAAAATGCGTAACCCTCTGGGTACAATCCGCTTATCTAAGCAATGTCGAAAATGTAGACGTTGCGTTTGTAAGCGTTTTAAATGTAAAAAAATCCTTCTCGAGCGCATCCAACAACTGTTGCAGCCTTTCTAGGTCAAGCGTCGCATTGTCGTCATCATCAGCGTGTTCCAGCCCATCTAGTTGCCAAGAATTAACTTTTGAACACGCCAACTGCTGTTCAAACCTTCTTTCTAAGAGATCGACTGAGCCCAGGTCTACACCTCGGGGCTCATAGTCGAGCTCTATATCAACTTCATTCATTGTTCTCTGCATTTTACGTATTGAACTTCTCGTGGGTTAATGTTGATTCACGTAATGCTCTGTCACCAGTAGCGAGGAAACAAGAACGCCAATGGAATAAAACAAAAGTACCTCACTAAATGCTGGTGTAGACACTCCAAATACTCCAAAAATAAAATAATATATGAATAGAACGTCAGGAACTGGAGTGAGGCAGAGCTGTTATAAGAATCCAAGGCAAAATACCAAAAAACGAAACAAGCTTTAATGAAATGGAACTGCAGTAGGTCAGTAGATTAGCGCTTTCACTCAGTACAATTGAGCTTCTTCAGATCACACAGACCTGTGTCCATAGAAGCTATATATATATATATATATATATATATATATATATATATATATATATATATACATGACTAATAACCTTGACCTATCAAGGAACTCCTATACTTGCATATTAATGAGCTGTAAACATTTATTACTCTAATTAAAAAGCTATCTGATTAAAATATCAAATATTATGCTTATTTATGAATATTTTAAAATATATTATATCATATGTCTCCAAACACATCACAAAATATATCACAAGAACATAGACATGAAATCTATAAAATATATACAATATATACTATAATACATGTCTGTCAGATCCTATGGTATGCGAACACTAGAGTTCCTATCTGTATTATATAAACATGTAAAAAATGTACAAAAACATATATAGATGGCATATATTCAGAAATTAAGACAATTACTATAGAGGATATAACTATATACACTTTAAAAACACACTCTAAAGTTCCTATGGGATATAAATATATCAACAAATATAAATATGTATATATAACGTATCTAATTATCAATAAATAATTATGTATATATCCAAAATTTTAAATTTCACATTCCTACGTTTAAGTATAGGCTTGATAGAGGCTCTCTCATTTAATCCAACGCCTCTATCAGCTCTCAACCTAATTATCCATTTGCTTTCCTGACCTTCTGTATGGTTCCTAATATTACCCCCACGTATATTTTGTTTAATGTTTTCTAACACTCTAAACAGAAAATTATGTTCATTTCCTCTCTGTGCTACATGTTTGGCCAAAGCATTATGCATTGATGCTTTCCTAATGTGATAGACATGTTCACGTATTCTGTCTTTAAATGATCGATTCGTTTTGCCAACATAGAATGCATTACAAACTTGGCATACCGCTAGATAAATAATATTCGAGGTGTCACAAGTGGCATCAACCTTAGTATCAAAAGTGGTGTGTAGGTCAGGATGTATAAATTCTGTATTGGTATCAATATACTTACAGTAGTTACAATGTCCACAAGGTCTAGTATGTTCAGAAGTCATATCTTTTATTTCCCTTCTTGAGTAACAGAGCATTCTCCTGAGATTTAACTTATTCCTATATAAGAATTGAGGTTTAGTACCCACTATATTGCTTATTGTTTCATCCGTACAAAGTATCGGCCAGTGTTTAGCTATGATGTTCCTTATTGCCTGACTATCAGTACTATACGGTAGTGCCACCTTGACTCCCTGTACTCTCTCATGGGTGGTCTCAATACTACTAATCTTAGGTCCAAAGTATGGGGCGGCTCTATCAGATCTAAGTAAATCAATGTAACATGATAATAATCAAACATGATAATATTACTACACTTCTATGTAGTCACCCTGTGCATCAGCACCATGTTAACCGGTCCTGCATCGATGTTACAGATTGCAGGAGGTGGCACAGTTTCATCATATGCACAGGGTATGTACTTGGTATGCCCGAGTCTGCCACTGATAACAACCAATCGACATGTATGTGTTTGTGTGTTAGTGAGGGACAACCATAGAAGATGGGGCAATGTTGATGCAGTGTGTGCATGTATGTGTTAGCCCTAGGTGTTAGCATTATGCATGTGTGTATGCATGCACACTGTTCCACCTCATGGCTGCCATATACGGGTGTTTGTGGACAGCCACAGACTGTACCTGCCAGGTCATACAGATCACTCTCTCTGGCCACGGACATGGTACCTGTGCCTGGTAGGAGTGCTACGGACAGCATCAGGTAATAAGCCAGACTGGGTACTGTCATCAGAAGCAGTTGGTTGATGACTGGTGACATGTCCCTGCTGGGACTGTCCAGAGCCATGTGCATGTGGTCTCCTAGGGCGGTCTGATGACAGCACAGACCCAGCATTGCTGGGGCTGGTACTGGCACTATGGGAGAAGCCACGGGTCTGTTGTTGTCCACGACGACTGCCAGCTGCTGCTGTTGCTGGCATACGTCCACGTCGACGCCTCAACCTTCCTGCGTTGCCCTGGCTCATGGACATGTAGTTGTGGAACAGATCTAATGTGTCCCCCCAACGTCTGTCAATGACCTTGGTGAAATTACGGATGGCAGCCGCAACGTCACGCATAGTGTCATTCATAGCAGTGCGATGTGCTCTCAGCTCCCTCAGACCCTGTCTAGTGTACCGTTCCATATGTGACTGTGCCTACATTACAACCTGGAACATAGCTGAGGTTGAAAGACCTCTGTGGGCACGTCTGACAGGGGCAGTACGACCACGGATGCTCCCACGAGAACCCCTGGACATCAGCCTGTGTGGTACCATATCAGGACTCTGGCCATGGCTGCTGTGAAGGGATGCATGTGCCACTGATACCACATTACCCTGGTCAATGCCCACTGTATGCTGTCCATCAACTAGGGATATTGGTGACAATGGATGTATTGGCAGGATGACTGTGCGCATTGATGGGGTTGACAGCTGTGTACTGTCGATTGGCTGACCAACAATGGACCATGGCACACCTCCCTGTGCAATTACACAGGTATCATCATTATCACTATCCCCATCAGCAGATTCAGGTTCCGTGCTGCACACCACCAGAGCAGCATCAGAACCTGTGAGAGGAAGATGGGGGAAACGGTTTACAATGTGTACACAATGTTACCAAACGGGCACATGCACACGTGGGCACATGGACACATGCACACATGCACACTCCTCAGTACATGAGATGCAAACACAGACACAAACACACCTGCAATCAAACACATAGCAATACCATTTCAGGGCATTATTACTATTATTATCATTAGTATTAAAGGATTGTTATTACACACTCACCAGCATGGATTGGCTGCCTTGCTGTTACACCTGAGGGACCTGCACAAATAAGACATTTATTGTCAGTGGGCATAACTGTGCCATTGATACTGTGAGTATGATACAGTTCAGTAGTACAACAGTTGGCTTTCACAGGTCTACTGCCGATATTGAGAATATCACTCTTGCACAATAATTACCAGGATAACAGCTACAAACACAGTACACACCTCACACATGCATAAACTACCAGTGTAGAGAACAGTCAACTATAGATATGGCATGTTACCTGCACGCTCCAAGTCCTCCTGCTGGGTGGCTCCAGCCTCCATCATTACACGTGTGCGGATGTTGTTGTTGGGCTGGAGCCACAACACTTAGGAGGAGCCCCTCCAGTCTGGTGAGGGGGGGTGTATAGCCGCCTCACCACCTGTGGCAAGCTGTTGCCTGTGGATATCGGACGCACGCTGACGGACATTTCTAATTAAATCACTGCAGTGACGGTGTACCTGATCATATGTCCGGTTATGCATGCCTATGTCATTTACCAGACGGACAAGGTCTTGCCACAGTGCAGCCCTCTCCTGCTGGTTCTGGCTGGTGCGGGAAAAGAGTGTGGCAAAATCCCGCACCAGGCTGTGTTGTATCTCCTCTTCCTCTGCAGCAGAGTATGTGGGGTTGCGCTGGTGCACCATTGCCCTGGAAGGAAAAGAAAAATATATGAGCAAGTGATATGGCACACAATACTCTACTGTAGTGATATCACTGAACTGCCATATATAGCATCTGTCTGTCTATTGGGGGATACACATGTAAATGACCACATATCAGTGCTCAGCCGACAACTGTGTGACAGTGCCTGGCACACTCCATACAACAAACAAGTATACTCCAGCAGTCGGCACACTGTTTGAGGTCCAATGCACAGCCTCACACTGGGGGTTTGTATCAAGGTAATGTATGGGGAACATTGTCAACCCATGCAATGCACAGTACACATTTCACTGGTAATGCACCATAGTCTTTGTTGCCATAACCATACCTACACCACAGTCACATTCAGGGAACTACAGCACAACATATGGCAATGTAGTATGTTTGTATCCCAATACCTGACTCATCTTTCTCTGGCCTCACACCAAGGACACCCACTACCATGACGGACACAGTCATGCTGAGCAATCACACCATTACAGACCTTGCACACAGTCAGTGGCACACTCATTCCACCTCACATAGTTGGTATTGCAATGAGTACATGTTTGTGTGCATTGTGTCATAGGCAGGTAGTATGCTATTGGGCCTGGGCCTACAGCAGCATACTGTTATGCTACCCTGCCCCTTGGGACACATGTAATGTGATTGTACTTGCTCCTGTCAAACAGTTACACAGGGTGACTCATATGGCATACTACCTATCTGCATAACATTCAACAAGGGTATGTCTGACATCTAATGGGGAGCCTTGCTTCTTAATGCTGGGTGGTTTACTCCAGGGTATGGCTTATTTGTGGGTAGGAACCTGTACCTCCACCATGTGCTCTTTACTGCGGTGCCAAGGATGACAGACATAGGTCATTTAGGCTGGGGATAGTGAGGTGTTACCATGGTTGTTGGACAACTGTTATGGGTGTGACTTAACTATGTATATCCAGCAGTGGTAACCTCTGTGTAGATAGTATGAAAGAAACTCTATCTGTGGTTTTGTCAGTCACTCTGCATAGGTAATGTGTTTGAGGGCATTATCACTGTTTGTTAGGTATGACAGTGTCCTTCTCCCTTTCTGTAGTTGTCATGGGAGGTACATACCGTGTAAGACATTGTGAGGTGTAGAGGGGTACAGTGACTTACATTTCACTAGCTGACGCACCATTTCTGCTGACACGTACCATGTACAGGTATTACAAGACTGGTGTGCCACTGTGAATATCAAAGGGAGGCTATTGTACACTTGTTTCCCATGTCCCCTCCTGACACATCCAGTAGTAGGCCAGCAACCACATATGTGGTGGTTAGTGGTGTAAGTGTTTTGGAATGGGGTATGGTACTCCTGTATCCACACTGGTGTTCAGTCCATGCCTTTGTCACCAGGCACCTGTTGCAATACATCTGCACACACGTGCCTCTCTCAATATATATATATATATATATATATATATATATATCTGTGTGTGAGTGTACATATATATATATATATATATATATATATGTGTGTGTGTATATATATATATATATATATATATATATGTGTGTGTGTGTGTGTATATATATATATATATATATATATATATATATATATATATAGAGAGAGAGGGGGGAGAGATATTCATATACATACATATCTGTATACATTCATATCTGTCTGTATATGTGTATGTATCTATATATATCTATATATGTATGTGTCTATTACATAATATATGTATATACATTCTCTATCTATCTATATATGTTCATAGGTAGGTACTAGGCTATCGGCCCTAGGACCCATACAAGCCTAGGCAATAAATGTACCCTGGCTTTCGCCACCCAAGAAAAGTATTTTCCTATGCCCCTGTTGAGCAGAGCCACAGAAGTGATCCTCGGGGTGAATTTCCCATTTCCCATCCAAACATCAAGATTTTTCTTGAGTGCTAATGAGGAGCTCTGTTTGACATAGGTAGTCTGTTCCAGAGTATGGGAAGTCTCTGCGACAGGAATCTATCCCTCCAGCATCTGTTTATTGTGGTGACAAGGTTAAGATCCCTAGAGCGTGTAGCTCAGAGGGATTGGGATTTCTTTAAGTGGAGCATGTCCAACAGCTCTGGGTTTGACATAGCTTTGTATGTTAGGCAGAGATCGTCCCTGAGTAGGCGATATGCGATGGAGTAAAGTTGTAGTTTTTTGAGATGGTCTGCATAGGGCATCTGTTTGAGGCCAGTAATCCTCTTTGTGAGGTATTTCTGTGGTCTTTCCAGTTGTTGTAGATGTCTTGTGAGGTACATACCAAAAGG
The DNA here is from genome assembly GCF_019279795.1 of Protopterus annectens. Lineage (NCBI taxonomy): Eukaryota > Metazoa > Chordata > Ceratodontiformes > Protopteridae > Protopterus > Protopterus annectens. Next base: position 140,076,443 of record NC_056751.1, read on the forward strand.
GGCGTTGTACTCTATAATGGGTCTAATAAGTGATGAGTAGAGGGGAACAATGACCTCTTTTTTCTGGATGAGAATCCTTTTGTGATGAGATGAGCCACGTAGAAGGATTTCTTGACCACTGTGACGATGTGATTATCAAAGGAGAGACTACTGTCCACCTGTGTCCCAAGGTCTCTTATCACATTTTCAGCATTAAGTAGACTACCAGCTATGTGGTAGTTCATGGGTACAGAGTTTTTACCAAAGGGGATGACAATACACTTTTTGGCATTGAGCTTCAGGCCATGGCTTTGACACCAGGTATCTGTCTCAGTGAGGCCCTTTTGTAGTTTGTCCACATCGTTAGGAGTTGCAATTATGGCTCCTAGTTTGCAGTCATCTGCAAACTTTGTTAATAAAGACCTTCTGTGTTGGCCTGCACTTCAGAGAAGTAGATACCAAACCGGAGAGGACCCAGGACAGAAGCCTGTGGTACTCCACTTGTCACTGGTCTGATGTTGGATTTGGAATACGCTACTTCCACAGTGTGGGTTCTGTCCGTGAGCCAATTGGCAACCCATCTTATGGCATAGGGATTTATACCTAGTTTAGTGAGCTTATCTATAATTCCAGAGTGGGGGATGGTGTTGAAAGCCTTGGTGAGATCTAGATAAGCTGTGTGAACCATTTTACCCTCATCTATGGCTTTGGTGACTGCTTCAAAGAAGTCAATCAGGTTTAGGAGACATGATCTGCCTTTTACAAATCCAAACTGAGTAGGGTCCAGAGTTTGGAGATTACCAATGTCTTTGTTTATGAGTTCCATGATGATACGTTCCATTGCCTTACAGACCAGGCTCGTCAGGCTAATGGGGCGGTAGTTACCGGGGTCCATCGTGGCTCCCCCTTTGTGGAGTGGGATAACTGTCGCGGTGCGCCATTCAGTGGGTACAAAGCCTGAGGTGAGGCTATGATTGAACATGGTACTTGGTAGGGTGCCAGTTCATTCTGTAGTTCGTGTAGAATGCAGCCTGGGATATTGTCAGGTCCCATGGATGCTGTGTTCTTGGCTTTGGAGAGTGTGTTTTTTACCTGTGCAGCCATGATTATAGGAACTTTGCATTCTTCCAGTATAGAGATGGGCCCTCTAGGGGGTGAGAGGGGGGTAAAGTTAGCACTGAACCTATCTGCTAAGATGTTGGCAATATCAGTTGGTTCTGTATGTTTAGTGCCATTATGCTGTAACTCGGAGCAGATCTGAGTGTTCCCATTTAGATTCTTGACATAGCTATAGAATGCTTTGTGGTTGTCTTTAGAGTCAGTGGCAATTTTGTTTTCGTAACTAGCTTTGGAGGATTTTATGAGGGATCTCAGCTTCTTACTGAGGTTGACCAGAGTTCCTCCAGTCATGGGATTTTACTTATTTTTGCAACAGTTTCTTTCTTCTGTTGTAGAGTTTGTTTATGGCAGAGAACCACCAGACTGGCTTCTTTTGTCTGGAGGATAACATCTTGGTTCTATTGGGGATAGCATGATCCATGCACTCGTGTAAGTGCTTATGAAGTGCATTTGTGTAGGATTCGGCAGTCATACCTCTATTGTCCGTCTGCATAGGTGTCATGAAGTTTGCCACTTCTGTCTTAAGAAGTGTGAAGTTGGCTTTTGAGAAGTTTGTTACGATGGTTTCCCTAATTGGGGCTGGGGGTGGGATGTGGATGTTTAGGCTGATTAGCTTGTTGTCGGATCTGACCAACGAGGAATTGACCTCTGGTGTGGAACACCGGTTTCCCATGTTGGTGATGACCAGGTCTAGGATATTGCTGCCCCTGGTGGAGGTGTGAATAAGTTGATCCAAGGCATTGGTATTTATGAATTCTAGAAAACGTTGAGTAAAAGAGTTGGTACATGAGTAGTTTTCCCAGTTAATGGTGGGGTAGTTGAAATCGCCCATTATTAGGGTGTTGGGTTGTACCCTAATACTTTCCATTGTATCAAGAAATGAGGAGTGTAAATCCTGGGGCATGGTGGGGGGGTCTGTAGCAAGCTACAATCTGGATTGTGGTCTTGCCCAGAGTTAGTTGCACTTGGATAATCTCGGATGCATTATGCTGTGCAACTAGCCTGGAGGTGTGGATATCCTTAATGAATATGGACACGCCTCTGCCTTTAGTGCTTCTTTCTGGGTTAGCTGGCCAAAAGGTGTGGTATGAAGTGAAGCCTGGTAATGCAGGGGTGCTCTCTGGAGCTTTGAACAAGGTCTCTGTCACTGCACAGATGTCACCGGTTACGATGGTGAATTTGTCATTTGAACCTTGTCTAAAAAAGGCACTATAGGGGTGGCAAGAGTCTTGGCCAGTATCCGGAATCCTAAGGGCGACAGGTGCAGGCCATCTCTGTCAAAGCATCGTGGACTGTCGATCATGTCGTCCCAGACAGACAAATACTGGATCCCCTTAGAATGACACCAGAAGCTTAGCCAATTGTTGAAGTCAATCGTTTTGTCCTTGTACTGTGGTATAATTCTGGGTCTATCTATTTCTACATCCCTCTCTATCTATGTATACATATATGCATATTATATGTAGATACATATATAAATATACATACATATACATATAATATATATATATATATATATATATATATATATATATATATATACCTTTTTATTTATACATACGAATACACACACTAACATACTGCTATGCATCCATTACTGTACAACCTACATTGTACGTTGCACTACAACCTACATTGATATGTGCACATAGCATCCTTCACATACATATGTATGTCCAGCCTTCACTAACAGTTGCAGTATGTCCCCTGCCCTATGCACATCTTCATATATATAGATGCAGACTGCTAACACATATGGAGGGTTCACAGTATGTAGACTATTACATTATTAGTTTATATTACCTTTGTTTGTCACTGCTGTTTGTGATGGCTTGCTGCTGGTTAGCTTGCTGTTTTGTATTGTTTTATTTTCAGTGGCTGTCTCTGTGTCTCTTTTTCAGTTTTTCTGTTTTTTTTTTTCCTCTCTCTCTCTCTCCCTTTGGATGTTGCAATGAAAGTATTGCATGTGTGGACTGGGAGTACAGGCTGCTTTTGTAGGTATATGCACATGTGCATGTGATGGCCTCTGCACCAATTGTTAGCCAGCATTTACTAATTGCATGCAGCCTGCTGTGTGGTAATTGCAGTTCTCACTGTGATTTCAGGACAGTGCTATAAAATGTTAGGTTAGGTAGGCTTAGGAATTTCAGATTTTCAAGGTGGGGGCCATGCTGGTATGCTGTGGACACTTGTGTGAGTGTAAAGGTTGGTATGTCTCTCATATTTCAGGCTGTGTTGTAGGCACTGACACGCATGTTGTACTGACACCTGACTATTGCTTCCTCCAGTTTATTCTTCAGTGTGTATGTTAACTGACACCTAATAATACTAATACTGTTTAAATGGGAGTATGTGCTTTCCTGTGGGACTTGTGGAGTAACTGGTATACAGCAGTGGCTCTTGCAATTTGTTGCTATGGCTTCACTATTTGGCCTTTACATTCACTCATTGAATGCCTGCTAGGTGTCTTTACTGGAATGTGTTGCTATGGCTTTCCTATTTTCCATTTACATTCATTCCTTGTAATGCTTGCTATATTTCTTTCAGCAGCAATTCCTTATATGTTTGTTGTGGTTTGGTGGTACTGCATGCAGTCTGGTCTGGCCAAGGTGTGGGGCTTGACACCTACAAGGGTATTTTATTTTGCTGCTGAGCAGTAGTGGCGCCTTGTACTTTGTACTAACAGTTATGGATAGCAGGCACATGCAGTGCTTGTAAACTGCTATACTGTCCTTATTTTATTAGTTGGATACCTCCTTTGATATTTGTGGGTTGTACACCTACATGTGGGTGTGCTTGTGGAAGCTACTCTACAGCTATTCACAGAGTGTTTGACAGCAGACAGAATGATATGCCTGTGAGGTTGATACTTGCAGGCCTCAGATACTCTCAGGTGTATCTTTTATCAGCCTCAGGGAATGATTCATATCAGTGTGATACACCCGTGATATATTTCAGATATTCTGCAGTTGTGACTGTGGGGTATTTTGAGCATATGTATTACTACACCATTTCTGACATGCAAGTAGTGCATACTTTCAGTAGTTGACAGTTACCATTATGTGGGATAAAACACCTTTCTGCCTACTGTTAGTACATTTCACAGGGAGTCAGTGGGGCACAGTTAACATTTGTTTTCAAATCAGGGACATCCCTGTAAATCAGTCACAGTTGCGAGGTCTGGCCTCTTACCTGTTCAAATATGGCAGTGTTTATCCTGCTCTGATAGTGTGTGTGTGGTTTGCAAGATGCTACTGTCACATTATTACCTACTAGCTACCGACTAGCATGGCTGTTTCCCTTCTCACACTAATGTTATACAAATCCAGAAGAATTGCCAGTAAAGATACAAGAAAAGCTTTGTGTAATAGCCTTCCTATATTCCCTTTACATTCAGTCCTACTATTTCATGATATATTGCTTTCAGCACAAAGTTCTTGTATATCAGTCATGGCTTAGTGGTAAGTCATGCAGACTAGTGTTTCCAAGGTCCTGGGTTCGAGACTGACAGAGAAATGTTATTTTGCTGCTGAGCAGACTACAGGCCTTGTCAGTCAGAGTGACTAAGGCACTTGTAAGCAGTTGTAAGCAGGTTACCGCTGGTTTGCGGAGCTCACTCATGCATACTGTCACTTAGCTTTGCGCACACACGCTTAGCTAAGCGCACACAAGCGCACACCTGCTTACAACTGCCTAAAAGTGCTTACTGTCGCACACACCCGCGCTAATTTCTTTGAAAGAAAAGAAAATGGGGAGATAGGAAAGTGGTGAAAAAGGGGGCACAAAGAGGGTAGGACAGTAGGAAAACAAGCTCGGGATTTGCAGGAAGGATGTAGGAAAGGCCCATAGCTGCCCATTTCTTTATCAGCAACAGCTGTGCATATGTCTGTAATTTGGTGTGAAATTTGAAACCTTCCACCCCTGAGAGAGGGGTGAGGACAACAAAATTTGTTGTACAGCCAATTATAATTACTAGTTCACATGTCCAGCAGACATGTCTGCAAAATGGGCAGCTGTGTATGGGGCGTAATTTTTTTGCGGGAACAGAATGCCCTTTTTTTTTTTTTTTCAGGTGAGAGTGGAATGTGAGGTACAAGAAGTAGGTATATTTGGGGAGGTAGGTAGGGGAGGTTAACAGACAAGACAAACAAGACGCATACAGGGGCGGAGTATGACACATGGGGGGGGCACAATTGACGGGGACGGATGTTTGGATATCGCGAGCCCATGAGCCCACAGATGGCAACAGTGGAACTGAGATCCCCACCCATGGGCAGTTGCCACTGTGCCTTCACAGCCCAGGATGGGGCTGTGCTGGGGGCTGTGTAGGACGGGCAGCAGGGACATCCATGAGTTGCGCCACCCGAGCCTCAAGCTGGCATAGGGGTTCGAGCACAGAATGCCTGATCTCGCTACGCACCACAGACCGGACACTTTGGAGGGTGAGTGGACGGTCTCCTCCGGCCACGCTTGCAGAGGGGGGACAAGCCCCATCCCCTGCAGCGCTTCCACCCAAAGGTGGCACAGGGCCACCGGAGGTTCCGGCCTGGGCACTAGTGCCAGGTGCACTCGCCAGCTGAGGTGAGAGAGGTGGGTCTGCTGATGGAACCCGCCTTCCCTGTTGTCCTATGTTTAGAAATATTTTATGACATTTTGGGTTAGTAACAAACAATACCATTCAAAATTAGTTGTAACAGCATGCATCAGTATTCCCATTAACCAAACACCCATGAATTCCAAACATTGAACAGCAAGCATAACACGTGCATATTTTGAACAACAGTGCACAATCCAACAGCATGCAGGGTTGATTGATGGCAACAGGCCATCAGGTTTGGATATGTGAACAGGGCACATGCAGCAACCTACGTTCAAATGTAACCTTAGGAATGTTGGTGATGGGACTGTTACTGCTACATTAATATACATTGCATTTTTATTCATACACTTTTCATATCTGGCTATGTTCAGGTACAGCATCCTGCTGCATTTCATTTATATGGCTCTAGACAACTGTGGATGTTCATTATTTCATACAACCATACTATCTCCATATTGCAAGGGTACAGCAACATATCCAAATTGTGGGACAGACACATTCAGCTTCAGTACTTTATTTCAAACATTTCACTTTTTGGTTGTGGCTGTCTCATTCATTTCATTATGTACTGACTGCAGTATACTTTATTCAGAAGTTATAACAGCTTTCTTGGTCGATTCATACCTCTTTCTCACACTCACTTGTTTTATTTTTACAATTCAAGATGGTACTTTATTCTAGGCGTTATTAACATGTCATACTTGATTACAACAATACTTTCCAACAGACTCACTTGTTTCATATGGCAGATTTTCAAAGGGGATGTATTTGACACATGTCTGTTGTTTTTAGCTTGTTTACCACTGATTTTCAGGCTGCAGCAGATTATCTGATATTACAATTCAGGTGGGAAATCACTATTTCAGACTTGTTTAATTTTTATTTCTGGATTACAGGCTGCATCACTTATCTTAATCATACAGTACTAGCAGAATCTTTCTTCTAGTGTTATTTGAACTTTATTAATATGTAAATACACTGAACTCTTTTACAAGCTGTCTCACTTATACTGTATAACAATTACAGAAATATAATTACTAACCTGCCTGGTGGCGCAACCGCTCCAGCCTATCACCATAGGCTCGCCGATTCACAGAACGCACACCTGCAGCTGTAATATAAATGAAGTAATATTGGAACATACATCTCCATAATATCAGCTAGGATAATTCCTTACATACATAATTACATGGATACTTACTCTCAGTAGTGGGGCGTTGGGCATTATACCGGGCCTCCTGGATCCAATGGTTCAGTTGGTCCTGCTTTTCATCTCTTCAGGTCCACATGGTGGTGACGGACCTGCTCACCAGTCCTTGGTATGCCTGTGGCACTGGTGAGATCATGTGCCAACCGGTTCCACGCCCCTGCCTTATACGCACCCCTCAGAACCTGGCCCTGCATGAGTTGAGCCTCATGATCGTGGACTAGGAGCCAAACCATGTATTTGGACTCCTCAACACGCCACCTCTGTGCTTGGAAGCGACTACCCTCTCCTACACCTGCCATCCTGACTGCAAATAGGTTCCACAATCAGTTATGCTGTGTATTCCCGCCTATGGGGCTTATATATGGCGTTTTTCCCGCACTTATCTGTGATTGGCCATTTTGGAATTGTATCAGCTTCACAAGACCTGCTTTGTCATGCTTCTGTTTCCATTCATTCCTATATATATGCTAATACTGCATTTTCAGTACAGCTGTCATGGCTTAGTGGTTCAGTACTTTGACTATGATGCACAGTATCCTGGGTTCGAGCCTGGCCTTGCTTTTTTTTTATTTTACTACTGTCTAGACAGGCTAGGAGGTACGTCTGTTTAAAGGCGGCTTTGATACAGGTTGCTCAACATTGCCCGCCGGTAAGCCGGTTGGCGCACTGCGCAGCTCTGCGCAAATGGGTTACGCTGGTTAACGCGTTATTTGGCTATGAGCACGCATATTATGCTGTGAGAAATGTTGCGCAACTAGGGGCACACAGTTTCAGCATGTTAAAGCGCTGCTCAACTCCAGGCACTCATATTACACCTGTTAAACCACTGGTCACCTACGGGCAAACATACTCAGCTTGCTAGAGCGCTGCTCAGCTATGGGCACTTATAAAATATTTTATTTTTTTATTGTGTCAGATTTCTTCATAAAAACATGGCCCATTTCATTGCATTTTACGTAAATTATAATTATTTATATATATATATATATATATATATATATATATATATATATATATATATATATATATATATATATATATATATATATACATACATATATACATATATATATATATATATATACATATATACATATATGTCGGGATTGTTTCATGCTCATTTCACTAAAAATAAAAAATGATTTTGGGGCTCGAACCGTGACTACCTCCTCTTTGGATGATGTCTCTACCGCTACACTATTGCTACTTGGCTTATTTTGCATATTTAGATCTTATATGCTTTTTCAATGACTGCTAACTGTGGCTGAGCGAAGGGCACACCCGCGTAAATGAGTGCAGTTACGGGCAAATATTTTTGAAATTATAAAAAAAAAATTAAACTGTTCATTTTTACGTTTTACATTTCAGTTGGGTTAATAGTATGTGGGGGCATGTGTGCTGTTGTGTTTCTTGACATTTCCGCGGACTCGGCCGTGGGAGTTTTCTTTTGGGACTGTGATTCTTCTGGGGGCGTGTCCCTTTGCAGGACTCGCCATGTGGACACGCCCCCTACATTGCTACATGGACCGCGTTAGCCTAGGGTGTGATTCAGCATGCCCTCATGAATATGCATGGCATGCTGACATCACCCCTTTTAACTGCAGCCTCCGTGTAAGATTTGCTAACTCTTACACGGAGGCTTCGTGAATCCTGCCCCATTGTCTGTCAAACATTACATAGCTCATTCAAATCCTGCCTTCTTTTAAACCTTGTTCCTCCTCTGCATGTACTATTCCCACAATTGCTATATTTTTCTGCGTAATTTGCTCCTAACCTTTTCTAAAGATCCCAGTTCATAGGTTCATACTAGGCTATCTGCCCTGGGGCAATTATAAGCCTAGCCCGATTCTGTATGGCTTACGCCACCCCTTGATTTGAGTATACTGTGCCCTTTTTAAGGTTTAGTTTCCTGTGCCTCTGTCTAATAGTGACACGGGAGTAATCCCTGGGACAAACCTACGATCTCCCATCCACTTATCGAGATTCTTCTTGAAGATATTCAGTGAGGTGCTCTGCCTCACATGAACTGGAATTCTATTCCAGAGCGAAGGGAGCCTCTGGGTTATGAACCTGTCCCTCCAGCAAGTTCTATTTATTTCTGTGCTGAGGTTCAAGTCCCTCGAGCGTGTGGCTCTAAGGGATTTAGATTTACTGAGATATGGAGCATGTCTATTAATTCTGGATTTGACATAGCTTTGTATGTCAGGCATAGATCGCCTCGAAGTAGGTGGTATGCAACTGAGTAGAGCTGGAGTTTTTTTAACCGAGCAGCATATGGCATCTGTTTGAGACCCTTGATCCTCTTGGTGAGATACTTTTGGGGTCTTTCTAATTGCTGCAGGTGTCGGGTAAGTAAAGGGATATTTCTTTCATACAGACTTGCACACACACTAACCCCCTCCACACACACACTGAGCATTTGCAGGATTCAAACTCCTACCTAACTATGTTATGACACTCAAGACAGACGCATTAGCAGGACGCGCTATTCGAGTTGTTTTATCTCTGTTACCATATTCTCTACTTTTAGTACAGTTGATCTAGACTTGAATTTCCATTTTCTAGTAATGGCTTTTTTGGCAGCCATAATTAGACTCAGCAAGGCCTTAGTATGTCTAGGCAATTCCGATTCTGTGTAATAGCTCAAACTAATTATTTCCACCAACTGAAAGCAAGGCAGGTTTCCATATGGGACATATACTTTGTTAGTGCATTTTCTGCACACTGATACAAATGGTACAGTTTTATGGAGTACATGTTAATAAATTATTTGTCACTGTGTACTAGAGTTGTTATTAAAACACATTTCTTCAAAAGAGAAACTTTTTAATTTCCTCAAATGTTTTAATGAGTACAAAATTCTGTACTGAAGAAAAGATAATAGAAAGCCCACCTCTGAGGAAAGCACCCTCCGATTTAATTATAATTTTGATGCTGATCACTATAACAACTTAAGTTTTATAACTCATTGATAATCTTTACCATCTTGAAAGTATCATCCATGGCATCTCAAACTCACATCCCTCAGTGTACTCAGACACTGGAACACAGACATGATGTAATTCATTTTTATTGAAACAACACAGGTTTTACAAAACATGTGCTTGTCCAATAAAATGTATTACTTCACTTCTGTATTTCAGTCTGTCTGAGCTTTCTGCTAGTGGATCAACATGGCATTTCTTATTTTTTTTTTCATTTGCAATGTGAAACTGACGTGATGGTTTTTAGCAGCTTGCAGTCTGTTCACTTCCCAAACTAATAATTATATTGACTCTGGTGTTGGTACATCTCAGTATAACCTATGAGTGTTTAACCTTTTCAGGATGTTGAATTTGGATAGTGTACGTGGTATTTTCTGCTGTCTACCTGCATCTTAGCTGAGCACGTTTCTCATTAGTTTCAGTTTTAATTGCTTATACTGCTTGAATGTTTATCTGGGAACTAGACATTTTATAAGAGTAGCTTCCAGAACAGCACCAGATCTGAGTGTGCAGGTGTCTTGATTTATCTACCAATGAAATTCTTAGTTTGTTTATTCATTCAGTACAAATGGTAATAATATTTATAGATTGATACTGCAGTGTATGTGCAGATTCAGGTGATAGTGTACGAGAAAGGTTGTGAATTTGTGTCGCATTTTTGCTGAGTAGCAGTGTTTAAATAATTTCATTCCTTTATGTCTTCGCTGTAATTTAATTATTTGTTTTTAAAACCCCAGTAAGAATGTTGGTCCTTGGCAAGTTTTTGCTAATCAGTAGTTCCTGCCTCAGGGTGGTCATTACCACTTTTTTAAATGATTTTTAAAGTTTCCCTCTGGTTAGTCATTAGCACTTTGTAACCCATCAGTAGATTCTGGCTAATTTTTGGCACTTTAAGTAAATAATTAGATCCTGCCTCTGGCATTTTTAGTAATTTTTAACTAATCTGTAGATCCTGCCTCTGGCTAGTCATTGGCATTTTTTTACCCATCAGTAGATCCGTCCTGTGGCTAGTCATTGGCACAGTAGCTCATCAATAGATCCTGCCTCTTGTCAGTCATTACTACTTTTTTAACTAATCAGCATATCCTACTGACTCTCTGGCTGGTTGTGCTGCCACTCCCTAGAACAAAGATGATGTCAGATGGCCACAAGAATTCCTAGCTTCCCAGTACAATGTAGTTTTCTTTTCTTGCTTGTTTTCATTCTTTCTTTCATTTTGTGCTGTTTTGTCTTTTGTTCTTACAGAGTTAAAATATTGATTTCTCAAATGAAGTAAGACCAAGCTCTCTCTCTTTTTTTTTTTTTTTTTTTTTTTTTAAGCTGCTAGTCACCTCTTGTTTTTCTGTGAGGGATTCATTTCTTATTTGTAGGCTAGTTAAAATAAAACATTTAAACTCTGCTGGTATAGTTTGTGTTTTGCGAGTTTTTACATATTCACAGCTTTTATTAAAGTCCTTCATTGTAAAGCACTTCACAAAATAGGTGAAATCCACTCGAAGTATTGCACAGGGGTCAGAACATTATTAAAAAAAAGTCCATTGGAAGTGTTAATTGTTTGTAGCACATCACTGGGAAGTACTAATTGTTGCTTGAACATATTAAGTCCATATTTTGTGAGTTTTAGATGTTACATTTTTTTCACATAAAAATAAACCTACCAGAGTTTGTTCTGGGATGAATTTTCTTCAAAATATGATTTCTCAGAAAATGTAGTCTGATTTGCTTCTAAGTGTATTAAACTTTCTCAGTTTGAATTTGTGTTATACTTTCTAAAATTTGTTTTAAAATGAAACCAGTTTGCCTCATTTTACAACACATTCTTCTTTTGGGATACACCCTTACCTCACACCAACTGCAGCTAATGACTCCGAGGGATGAGTGTTTCTGTTTCAGAGCTTGGAGGATCACTCTCAAGATAAAATAAACCATCAAATTATTTAAGCTCTAGTGTTTTTTTGTTCTTAATTTTATATTTGGCCATTTAAGTGTATCTCTGCCTCTGAAGCCCAAGAGAAAGGCAGATGTTTTATGCGTTGACTGGCATGTACAAACTTCCATCATAGGTTCATAGAAGGTTACTAGGCTAATGGCCCTAGAGCCCTTACAAGCCTAGCCATATTTATCCTGAGTTGCCCAAATTGTTGGTGGTTAGGTGAGTGAAGTTCACAGAGGTAAGGGTCTGTGGTAGTTAATAATGACTTCCTCTGCCCAAGAGGAACATGGGCGGCATCCCAGGAGTGAATTTGTGGTCCACCCATCCATTGATCAAAGTTGCTTTTGAAGAGGGTCCGGGAGGGGCTGTTTCATGTGACTTGGAAGCTTGTTCCAGTGATGTGGCAGTCTGTGGAAGATGCATCTCTTCAGCATGACTTGTTCATGTCAGAGGCTAGGTTAAGATCCCTGGAGTGGGTAACCCTTGTGCAGTTTGATTTATGAATGTGTAGCATTTCCATCAGTGCCGAGTCAGAGATTGCCCTGTAAGCCAAACACAAGTTACCCCTTAGCAACCTCCAGGAGACAGAATACAGTCACAGGGCTTTGTCTTTCTGTGCACCCTGCAATTTCTTGTTGAGAGACTTCTGCGGTCTCTCCAGTTGTTGGTGTCTGTGAGGTACATGCAAAAGGGAGCATTGTACTCAATTACTGGTCTGATGAGGGCCGAGTGTAATGGAATTATAACATCCTTAGATCTAGATGTGATGCCTTTACTTATAAGATGTGCCACATAGAAGGATTTCCTTACTTCTGTGGCTACATGATGGTCAAAGTTCAGGTTGCTATCAACCTGAGTGCCAAGACCATGTAGCACTGGGTCTACAGATAGGGGGTGCTGTCTGTAATGTAGTTAGCAGGGGTGTCAGCTTTCTCAAAGGGAATAATAATGCATTTTTTGCATTTATCTTTAATCCATGGCCTTGGCACCAAAGGCAACCTGGGATGTTGTCTGGTCCCATTGATGCTCTGTTTTTGGCCTTGGAGAGTGCCGAGATGACCTGCTCACTTTTTGTTTTCCAAACACCTTTATTGAATTATGACTTGTGACATAGGCAAATTTACATTCATATAAAAGTAATCACACTATAATTAGCATAAACATTTTACTTGACATATATTACTATATATCGTATAACCTAAGCAACATTACATAAATTATTGAATTCTTGCCTTTTTTTAACAAGAAACATCTTTATTAAGCCATCACTTACTACACCGGTAGTCATCATACATTTATGTAAACAAACATGATCCTAGTTGCAAGCATTTTACATCACAAACAATACGGCGCATTCCTAGTTGCAAACATTATACATCCAGTCTTTTTCAGTCAAACATTACATAGCTCATTTAAGTCCTGCTGTCTCTTAAGCCTGATTTCTCCCTTGTATGTATTGTTCCCAGAATTCCCATTTTTTCCTATGTAGTTTGCTCCTACCCTTTTCTAAAAATCTCAATACCAGTTGTTTTATCTCTCTTACTATATTCACTACTTCTAGTATAGTTGGCTTAGATTTTGATTTCCATTTTCTAGTAACTGCTTTTTTTGCAGCCACCATAATTAGACACAGCAAGGCCTTACCATGCCTAGGCAGTTCCGATTCTGTATTATAGTCCGGAAAAATCATCTCCCTTGTCAGACCAATCTGCCCACACAGCATCTCCAACAGTGCATCCCGCAGGGAATCCTTGAAGTCTGCCAACTCGCTGCACTCCCAGAAAATATTTTCCCCATTACCTCTTTCTTCCCTGTCACACCTCCATCATTTGCTGTCTGCCTGAGGAAACATTCTCTGGAGTCTACTTGGGGTATAGAAATGTTTATGCAAACATTTCCAGGAAAAAATTATAAATCTTCTAAATTTTGTTGCATATTCAGGAGGCATACATATGCTCCCATTCATTCTTTGTGAATTGCTTATCCAGTCTGTCTTCCCAATCCTTTCTAACCTCCTCTGATTGATTTCTTATAGTTATTATACAATATTTTATATGCTCAACTAAGTATTCCTTTTTTAATGGCAGCTTCTGTTCTAGATTCTACTAAAAACTCTACCAGTGCTGGCCTTTCATTTAGGATACCCCTATTTCTTTCTCTTTCCCTATACTTTGATATCAGTCCTTGATGGGGAAGGCAATATCTAACCTGCAGTCCAGATAAATTCTTGGCTCCTTCCCATTCTATCACCTTTCCTTCTTTAGTTATTTGCTCCCATTACCTTGGTTCCTTTGCCAATTTTCTCAAATTCCAGCCCCCCTTGCATATTGTCTGTATCAAAAAATCAAAAAACATACACGAGTGAAACCACCACGAAAAAATACTGCTGTATAAAAGTCCAACTGATTTATTGAATAAAAAGAACAGATGGGCACTTTCGCGTACCAACCAGTACGCTTCTTCAGATCTTAACACCTAAATTTATAAAACCACTTTTATACAAAGGCTCATACTCAAAAATGATCAATTAACCAATCAATTTAACAATTAAACAATTAAACAATTAAATAATCAGTGCAGTACAATAAAGTATACCAGCTTCCTAATAGCTCTGTGAGCTCTACGAGTAGAAAGCACAAAAAGAATGAGACATACCTAAAAATCCTATTCCTCCAAATAACTGTGCATTCCACAGAATGGTGGAATCAAATAAAATAAATACAAGGAAATGATGAAATAATGCTTTAAAATCACCAAACACCCATCATTTCTAGCGTATATATTTCAAAAATACATATATAATATATACGCATATAAAAAATAGATAAATATAGGACATGAGAAAAATAAAAAATAAAAATACCTTATATACTAAATTAATTCATGTGCAAAGTTTCATTAATTAATTACCATAAAATACCTATTATATTATGTAGATACAAATACAAATATAATTGTAAACATACCAAATGCATAAAAATAAAAATGAATGTGTGTATACGAAAATGTATGTGCATAAATAAATGAATATTTAAATAAATAAATAAATAAATAAATAAATAAATAAAGCAAATAAATAAATATGACAAAATGCCCATACTCAATGAAATACTACATCATACTTATTAATAAAGCAAATACTGATATTTTAATTATAAATAAATGTATTTATATAAAAGTGTAAAAACCTTCATTTATTACTACGTGCTTCAAGTATGGGCTTAATATTTATGGACTGATTAAGACCAGATGATAAATGTGCTCTCAGTTTAAAAATCCACTGTAGCTCCAGAGTCTCCAAATAATTCATATTACTACCCCCTCTTCTCCTAGGAGTTACTAATTGTAACACTTTGAATCTAAAATCATGTCCCTCATTTAACATAATATGTCTGGCTAAAGCATTCTGTTGGTTAGACTTTTTGATTTCATAAGAATGATTATACATCCTATCCTTAAGCCTTCTCTTTGTTAAACCAACATAGAACGCTTCACATCGTACGCATGTAGCTAGATATATGAGGTTAGTACTGTTGCAAGAAGCAAAAAATCTAGGTTCAAAAACATAATCAATATCCGGATGAATGAATACTTGTGTCAGTAATCAAGCCACACATATTGCACTTCTTGCAAGGATATGTGCCCATTCTCATTTTATCTGAGTATTGTTTTACTGAACTCTGTTCATGTTCAATACAAAGTAGCCGCTTCAGGTTTTTACCGTTTCTATAAGTAAAACGGGGTGTTGTACCTACAATATCTGCAATATGTGGATCTATTGTTAAAACATGCCATTTTTTTCTTATAATCCTTGTTATTTCTTTATTATCGTTAGTGAATCTAGAAATAAAAGTTAATCTCTTATCATTCATCTCCTTGGTAGCTGATGTAAGACTCTTAAAGCCAATGTACCCTTTTCTACCTATATTAGTATTATTATTGTTATTTTTATTTTTATTTAATATCAAATTCCTAATATCTTTCACCATGCCTCTATCATAGCCTCTCTCAACGAAGAGGCATTCCATTATATCAGCCTGATGTCCTTCAAGAATGCAACTGCAGTCATAACATATGGGTTGTCCTGCCTCAGGCAGCCCTCGGTCGGCCGGATTCCAAAGTCTGGGTCCGACGTCGGCTGATGTCGCATTTCTCTCCGACGTCAGAGCGGCTGGAGTATATAAGCATCAGCCGACGCCATTTTCTCCAGTCTTTCTTGCCGCGCGGTGCCCGAAGCAGAAGCAGTTCGCAAGTGCCGGTCGGTCAGCTCCTGTATTCTTTGAATCCGAAGTCATCAAAAAAGCTAAGTACCCCGTTGGGGACCTTTTCTTGCCTCAGCCGATGTCAGAAATTACTGAAAAAGTAAATAATTGTTTGTCTTGTGGTAAACAAATACCTCATAAGGATTTCCACTCTTACTGCCTCCCTTGCCTTGGCCCAGACCATGACGTCTCAGCCTGTGCTGCCTGTGCTCGCTTCAACAAGCGCACTGTCAGGCGCCGGGCAGAGTTCGCTGAAGACATTTTCGGCGAAAAATTTGATTACACAATGCCGTCGGAACAACCGACAGCGCAGACTCCTAAGAAACTAAAAGACCGGGACCGACATCCTCGGCCCGCGTCTTCAACTGACACCACGCCAAAACGAACCGCGAGTGCTCCGGTTCCCTCTGAGGCGGTTATTCCACCGCTCTGAACCGAAGACACCGCATTACCGATACCGGAGGCCACTCCGCCAGTTATTGATTTTCCTCCGGATACCGAAACCGAGGAAATGCCCGAGACCATTGCTGTTGATAAGGTAACTCCTGCACGTGGAGCGGCTAGGCCTCCCATGTCCATGTCTATCAAGGCCTACACACGTGCCAAGGCAGCCAGCAAGTCCAAACATCTTACTGCTAAAAACATACCTCAGACTACTCCTGAAACTCAGATCATGTCCATGGCCGCAGATTTAATTTCTCTGATCAGAGGCTCCCAGGCCCATCCTGAGAGAGGATCCCAGCCTCCTCCTGATAAGAGGCCCAGGGTTGAACCCCCTGACCCTCTGCCCTCAGAGGAAGATTCTGAGGACTCTGTTCCCTCTGAAAGCCAGGAAGAGCCCTTCCAGACCTATGAGGATTCAGATGCAGAGGACTCCATCCCCTCGGCCTCCCCTCCTGAGGATATTTCTTTTGGGGAAGTTCTGCATTCCATGAGGGAGCATTTTAAGTGGCAAGGCCAGGAATTTTCTGATTCCAGAAAGCCTTGAACCTTCCTTAAAAGCCTCAACACAGACCCTTAGCTATACCTCCTGTGCTTGATGTTTTGGATGATTTATACTCTGACTCTAGTGTTACCCTGATACTCTTCCTCCTGCTCCTGTCAAGCCTGACAGATACTATAGGGTTCCAGAAACCCATTCTCATTTATTTAGGGCCCATGCTGTTGATTTAGAAACAATTTCCCAGGGGCCTAAAGGGGTTTCAGCTACCACATCCAAAAATCCTTTGCCTTCCGACAGGGAAGCAAGGTCCTTAGAGAGATGGGGGAAGAAGGTCTACACCTCCACTACTTTTATCTATGAGAGCTCTCAATTGTCTCTTTCACATGTTTCAATATCAGGATTTCCTGTTAGATGATTTACAGAAAAGTTTGGCCACTCCTGAACCTTTAGATAGGAAGTCTTTGCAGGAGGCTGTGCATAATTCTCAGCAAGTTAGCAATCATTTTTTGCAGTGTGGATATGATGCATTGGAGGCTTCATGTAGGGCAGCTATGACAGGGGCGGTCATTCGTAGACATGCATGGCTAAAAGAACAACCTTTACCAGATCATGTTAAGGAAAAACTTCTTGATGCACCCTTGGAAAAGAACAAGCTTTTTGGTGCTAATGCTAAAGATGTGTTAGTCCATTGAGGAAAAAGCCAAGTCAGTACAGACAGTCAAAGATTTCCTCCAGGTTCAGCCGCCCAGATTCAGCAGGAACTGGCCTTCTAAAAACTGGTCCTTTCCTAATCCTGAAAGATTTCAAAGAGGTAAAAACAGGCGTGCCCGAGGAAGAGGTCAATACAGAGGATCCTACAGGGGACGACAATGGCAACCAACAAACCAAAGAAGTGACACAGGGGTTTCTCCTGCCCCGCAGGGACAAGCTCAATGACCTTCCTCTACTTCCGCTGACCAAGGAGCAAACAGAAGCTCCTTTGGGCGGAAAGTTATCTCTGTTTTCAAGAAATTGGCACAAACTGACAAAAGACAAATGGATACTGGACATTATAGACCATGGTTACAGGTTCCACTTTCATACCTTGCGAAGAAAACAAGGCATGCCAAACCTTCCACAAAATCAGAGGGCAGAGGCTATCAAGCAAATTTCTCTGCTTGCTCAGATCAAAGCAATAGAAAAAGTTCCACAACAAGAACAAGGTCAGGGGTTTTATTCAAGACTGTTCCTTGTTCCAAGAAAAAAAACTCAGTGGAGACCAATACTGGACTTGTCCGCTCTAAACACTTTTCTCATAGTACCAAAGTTCAAAATGCTGACTTTACAGCAACTCCTTCCCATGCTGGGCAAGGGGTCATGGCTGATTACTCTGGACCTTAAGGAGGCATACCTGCATGTCCCTATCAGACACAGCTGCAGAAGATACCTCAGATTTCTTGCAGGGCCAGAGCATTATCAATTCTCAGCATTGCCATTTGGCTTATCTACTGCGCCCAGAGTATTCACGAAATGCCTGGCATCAGTAATTGCTCATTGCAGGCTCCAGGGGATTCAAATCTACCCGTACCTGGATGATTGCCTCATACAAGCGGACAACAAACTAACCTTGACAAAAAACTTGAATTATGTCATACACTTGCTACAGGCTCTGGGATACACAGTCAACTTTCAAAAGTCAAGACTTCAGCCATCCCAGCAAATAACCTTCTTAGGAGCCAAGCTAGACACAGCCTCTCAAATGGCTTACCTGACAGAAGACAAGCAAAAGAAGTTAACTCATTACTTCAAAAGTTTAGCAAACCTCACCCAGATGACTGCAAGGAGTTTCCTACAGGCCCTGGGTTACATGGCATCCTGCATTCTCTTGGTTCCACTAGCAAGACTACACATGAGAAAGCTTCAGTGTTACTTAAAAAGCTTATGGTCTCAACACAGCAACAACCTAGAAGCAATTATTCCACTCATTCCATGTCTACAAAAGGAATTTCTATGGTGGGCCACAGTAAGCCAGTTAAACACAGGCATGTCGTTCAAAAAACCTCAGATAACACAGACAATGACCACAGACGCCTCAGACCTTGGATGGGGGGCGCACATGGAGGGCAGATGTATTCAAGGGCAATGGTCCCCAAAGGAAACCCATCTGCATATCAACCAAAAAGAAATGCTAGCAGTAATGCATGCCATCGAGGCCTTTGGACAACAACTTCAACAAGGCCACCTACTAATACGGACAGACAACACCACTGTGATGTGGTACATAAACAAGCAGGGGGGCACTCATTCTTACCCCCTTTGCAGACTGACAATGAATCTTTGGGAAAAATCACTGGGTCTAAACATACAGCTACAATCCCAGTTTGTTCCAGGCAAAGACAATGTTCTGGCGGACAGTCTAAGCAGGAATTTCCTGGACCCCCACGAATGGAGGCTACATCCAGACATCTTTATATGACTCACCTCGAGATGGGGCAGGCCGGACGTGGACCTATTTGCCTCCCACCTCAATCATCACTTACAAAAGTTCTGCTCAAGGACATATCATCCACAAGCATGGAAAGTAGATGCCCTCTCATTCAGCTGGAGCTCCCTAATAATTTATGCATTTCCACCCCTGCCACTGATGACCACAGTGTTATTAAAGATCAAGGCAGAGCAACCGAAGGGGATCCTAATAGCTCCAGACTGGCCAAGACAACACTGGTACCCACTACTACGGAGCATATGTCACAACAAAACGTGGGCCCTTCCACAATGGCCTCAACCTCTGACTCAACTGAAGCTGCTTTAACATTGTCACTTATTGATCATTTTAAAATATACTTAATGAAGGTATTCATTTTCACGTGGCTTTTTATATGACTTTTTTCACATGGCATTTTTATTCCATTTTCTGCTTTTGTGTTTTTCTTCTTTTTTCCTTTTCTCCTTTTCCCTTCTTTCATCACTACCCATTCACACCCTTTTCCTCCTTTCTCCCCTTCTTCCCCCCCTTTTCCTTTTCCCTCCCCCCCCCCTCCCGCTCCCCATTTTCCATCCTTTTCCCATCCCTTTCCTTCTTTTTCCTTTCCTGCCCTCTTTTCCCTTTCCATACTCACCTATATACATATTGCTTTGTCTTTCAAAATTGATTTTAGCTTATACTTATTATGTTACCTATGACTAATGGTTTTTAAACGACTCATTTGAGGACATCGCATCTATGTTTTATTGATTTTGTACATTGTAAATGAATTTTTCACATGTTCACTCATGTATATATAGTTTTTTATATATGGATTAATTTATATCCAGGTTGTTGCTTTAGTATATGTATTTTTATGGACACATACATTATGTAATTAAATTAGTAAGTAGACTTTGGAAGAACTGTACCCAAAGCACTCATATATATATATTTTTAAGCAAGTACGTTTTCTTCCAAGCACTGTTAGAAACAACTCTGATGGCTTTAAAGCATGACTACCCTTTTAAAATGCTGATAAGCTTGTCTAATTGCTTGACTTAATTGTTTAATTAGGGTGGATATTTTGTATATAAAGATGAGAATCTGTCTTTTGCAATGTAACCTGAGGAAGCGCACTAGGATAGTGCGTGAAAGCGCTTGTTCTCTCTTCTAATAAATTGTTTGCTCATTTATGGTGGTTCGTGGTGGTTCCTTGCAAGTCTACAAGAAACTTCTGACTCAACACAACTTCAGGACTATTCATCCCAACATCCAGACTCTACAGCTAACAGCTTGGGAAATCCCATAAATAACCTCAATTTACCTCTCTCCAAGGAAGTTCAGCGGATACTAACAGAAGCCCGCAGACCATCCACCAGAAAGGCTTACTCAGCCAAATGGAAGAGATTCAGCATTTGGAATACCAACAAGGGTCATGATGCATCACTTTTGAGCATCCCTCTCATTCTGGAATACTTGGCAGATATGTTACATAACGGACTCTCATACTCTTCCATAAAAATACATGCTTCAGCTATCTCAGCTAGATACAACACTGATCCACCTGTGTTTTCACATCCTTTGCTAAGGCAATTTCTTAGAGGAATCAAGAATATAAAGCCCGAAGAAAGGCACCAGTACCAGCTTGGGACCTCAATTTTGTCCTAGAAAAATTGACTTTACCTCCCTTCGAGCCAGCAGCTTCTGTGGAGTTACAATTTCTTTCCTGGAAGACAGCTTTCCTGCTGGCCATAACCTCAGCAAGAAGGGTTTCGGAATTACAGGCCTTAATGGCAATACCACCGTTCATAACTTTTCACAGAGACAGGGTCTCCCTACGAACCAACCCTACTTTCCTGCCAAAAGTGGTATCCAGGGTTTCTTTAAATCAAGCAATTCATCTGCCTACTTTCTTTCCCAATCCTGAGAACAAAGGGGAAAGACTGTTACATACCTTGGACATACACAGACAACTTTGCTACTACCTAGACAGAACCAAGACCAGTAGGAAGTCTGATCAGCTTTTTGTAGCTTACGCCCCTGGAATACAAGGAAAAGCAATTTCCAAACAGACAATTTCAAAATGGATTGGACATTGCATCAGATTCTGTTATTCCTTCCATGGAAAGTGTGCCAGCCAATGTCAGACCACACTCCACCAGAGCTACAGCCACCTCTACAGCTTTTTTAAGAGGGGTGCCTACAAAAGATGTTCTAGAAGCTGCCACATGGAGCTCCGTGCATACATTCTCCAAACACTACAACCTCCCTTTATATTCCAGATTCAGAGCAGGGTTTGCTTCAGCAGTCCTGCAGGGATTGATAGCTACACCATCCTTTTCCTAGAGCATACCACCTCCCCCAGCTAAGCTATGGTATTCAACCCATATGTTATGACTGCAGTTGCATTCTTGAAGGACATAGTACAGTTTTGTACCTACCATAAATGTAGATGTCCGATAGATATGCAACTGCAGTCGGGTTTTCCCTCCCTCCTTCTCCTCTATGCATTGGGTCCACTCCTATCCCTATTATCCTTAGCTGGGGATATCTGTTATGGTGTATCTGTTTATTGCTTATTTTTTGTCTGGAAACCTATTTTTGTCTTCTAATTTGATTACAGCCTTCATTGGAGGGCACCTGGCATCTGGGGCAAGAAACACTGAAGAAAATGGCGCCGGCTGATGCTTATATACTCCAGCCGCTCTGACATCGGAGAGAAATGCGACATCAGCCGACGTCGGACCCAGACTTTGGAATCCGGCTGACCGAGGGCTGCCTGAGGCAGGACAACCCATATGTTATCACTGCAGTTGCATATCTATCGGACATCTACATTTATGGTAGGTACAAAACTGTACTTTTCTCTAATTCGTGGCTCACTTTACATAGCCTAATGAGTCTCATGAACTGGCTCCTAACTATGTTGGGGAATATATGGCGGGGATGCATGCTGCTAAACTGAAGCAGAGTGTTTTTCCAGCATGGTTTCCTGTATAAAGAGGTTAAAACCTTACCATGTCTATCTAGTTTTCTAGATATCAACATAAGCATAATCACTTGACTAGAACAATCCATCGTGAATCTCAGAAAACTGGTCGTGGACTCCTAGATAACAGATGAAATCCTTTAATTCATCTACAGTTCCATTCCAAAAAATAAGGATATCATCCACAAACCTTCTGTAAAGCAGGACTTTATCATAGTATTTACTATTAAAAAGGTGGTTCTTTTCCCAGTAGTAAACTACCAGGTTAGCATACGTATTTGTGCATGGGGTGCCCATAGCGACACCCCATTTCTGTAAATATAACTTGTCCCTAAACATGAAGACATTGTTAGCTAAAACTACGTCTAATAAGGCACATATAAGTATCTGTTGATCCTGCTTAAAGTTAACATTGTGATTCAATAAGTCCCTAATGGCTTCTATACCATATTCATTAGGGATCGATGTAAATAGATTTTTTACATCTAATGTAACTAAAAGACAAGCGTCTATTTTCCAATTAACAGAAAAATTTTCAAACATATCTATCAATTGGTAAGTATCCCTGAGTATGGTCGAAACCAATCTAACCATAGGACTTAATGTCTTCTCAATGTATACAGATATAGTCTCCGTAGCCCATCCCTCTCCAGAGACTATGGGACGCATAGGTAGCGGAACCACCTTCTTATGTACTTTTGGAAGTCCTTTGATGTAAGGAATCACAGGTTGTTCCACATAAAAATAATCATACAATTCTTGGCTTATTTGTCTACACATCAAGTCATAAATCCCCTCATGGATATGCTTAATAATTCTTGCTAACACTGTATTATCTATCTCGCTATATGTGGTAACTTCATTCAACATAGAATACATAGTTGCTTTGTAGTCAGCGGTGTTCAGTATAACAACCCCACCCCCTTTATCAGCTGGCTTAATCGTAAGCTCCGTATTGTGAATTAAACTTTGTAGAGAACACCATTCCTCTCTAGAAGTATTAAAAAACATACATTTCTTTCTAGTATGTAAAAAATATTTATAAAAATCATGTTCACAGAGTTTAATGAAACATTCTACCTGAGCTGGAAACGCTGGCGTAAAAGTACTTTTACGCTTAAATTCTGAAGGACAAACTAAAGTATTTTTCCTCATAGTTTGCTTAACATTAAAAAACAATTTCAGGGACACTGAGCGTCCAAAAACTCTTAAATCAGTTAGCATCTCACTCAGGCTACTACCTTGTGAGGGGATATAAGTAAGTCCTTTAAGTAAAGAAAGATCAGATGTTGAAAAATCAAACTTTGAAAAATTAAACACAAGTTCATTTAGTCTCTCACACGGCGTCTCTGGTCTTGATCTGCACCAGAAAACTTCCTTTTCCTTCGGCCTCTGCTGCTGGAACGATTTCTTGATACTGGCCTCTTTCTCACAGGAAGAGGCAAAAAACGCTGTATTCCGCTGGTGGAAAACTTGGGTCTGGCTCCCAACATGTTACCCATGTGCCCCTCTCTATAAGCCTGTTGATTCGGTGGAGGAGTATCCACATGGACTGGATTACCTGGTATCTGATTACCATCCGGCGGTGTGGTAAAAGTTTCACTGACACTGCTCTCATGTTGTAAAGGAGCTGTGTGCAAAGGAGCGAAATCATCAGCCATAGGAGGTTCACCATTATTGAGGTTTGGTGCTGCTAATGCTGTATCGCCTCTCACTTGTTGAACAGTATTGAATCTGGGCCAAACAAACACTTGCCCAAGGGAAAAGTCCCTGAAATCATGCTGCAGCTTACGATATTTTATGAGTTGTAGCTTGTCACTATATGCACTGACTTGTAAATATATATTATCTAATCTCTTTGTATAATTCTCATTTTTGAAGCGGTTACGCAGATCCCTATTCAGAGCCTCTACCTTGGACGTTAAATCCTCTTCAAGGGGAGAAAAATAATCAATTAACAATCTCATGTAATTGTTGCTGAGCTCTATGTTCAGTTCCTGCCATCTCTTGAGAAGCTCAGGGTGGCTATTGCCGTACGAGGGCATACAAAGAACCCTCATACCACGAGGAATTACATGAAAATGCAGAGATGCCTCCATATTGTCTGTATCCCTAATTCCGTTAAGGAACTACGCTTTGATAGTGATTTTACTTCTTTGTACTTTTTACTACAATAAAGAACGACCTTATAGAATCTGAACTTTGACTGCATTGATTTTTTGCCACCTTAGCCGAGCCACATCTACGTTATGTTGCCTGTTTTTCTGTGTTTTTCATCTTTGATTTCTAGATGCCGCACTAGCGGTTCCTCTAACCAGGCAACCTGACCAGCCGGAACTACGACCTGCATACGTAGCCTTTTTAAAGGCTTTACTCAATCTGCATACGTAGCCTTTCTAAAGGCTTTACTCAGCCTTCAATCACAAGCGCTCGGGTACGCACAGCCTTTCCTCAGTGCTTTACCACCACCATCTCGGCAAGACAGCTCAGCGTCTGTCAAGGCTGACTCCTTAGGGCGGGAACTGCCCAGAAGGACCACCCAGGCTTCCATCCTCTGGGACGGCCTCAGCCTGGCCAATTACTTCAGGCCTGGACTCTCAGCACTGAGATTAACACAAGAAACACCCCCAGCCTTTCTTAAGGCTTTCGACCACAGGGGTGACCCCTGATCTGCAAGGACAGCCCCAGCAGTACCACAGGCTTCTGACCTGGACTCTCAGTGCTGGTTAAAGCACAGGGATGATCTCAGCCTTTTTAAAGGCTTCCAACCAGAGGACCCCCCCCCATCCTTTTTTAGGCACCCAACCAGTAGTACTGCACCGTTATCCCACGGTACCTGTATAAAGGCAGCCTTACCTGGTTTTAGGCTCCACATGATCATCCATTTGTTCTTGGCTTTCATAGGGTATTTTATTCGTGGACATATCCCTAATTGCAGTCATCCCTATTGGCAGAATCTCCTTTCTCCAGTCCCATGTTGGCTTAGTCCTTAGATACTTTCTGCTACTTTAGGGATATAACATTCTGTATGATTATTGTTATTCTCCGTAAAGGCCTGCATCCAAAATCCCAGTTTCTCCTCCTTTCTTGAGCTTCCCCCCTGTTTTATCATCATCCCTCTCCACTTTGATATATAGTTTTCTGCTTGTACTATGTATAGGAGTCTTAACTGTGAAGCTCCAAAATACTCCTTCAGATTGGATAAACCCAATTCACCCTGTTCTACTGGAAGAATTGACTTGTCCCACTTGACTTTTGCTGTCTTCACCTGTCAGATAAAGTCCTTCAGCTCTTCGTTAATTACTATCCACAACTTGTCCTCTGATTGATAAAAATATGCCTGAGCTTTGTGCAAGACTAAAGGAACTAAACATATTTTAACTGCTTGTGTCTTATTTATCCATACACATATAACAAAGCTTCCATTTTCTCAGTTTTTGTATTATCTTTTGTTTAGTCTCTTCCCACATATCTTTAGCTGTCACACTAGAATAATTTTTAATCCATTCTCCTAAATAGTTAATTTTATCATGACCCATTAAATATGGATATTCCTGAAAGAATTCATGTGTGGATACATACTTTACCACTATAGTATTTGTTTAGCTTCATTAATTTTGTATCCCAAAAAGATCTGAAACTGTCTTAAAATGTTCAACAACAGCTTTCTGGTTTTGTCAGGTGTAAAACATCATCTGCAAATAAAGCCAGCTTTTCTTGACTATCATACTAATTATATCCTTGAATTTCTGAGTCCCTTATTTTCTTTGCAGTGGTTCTAAATATAATGCAAATAATAAACCCCCTGTCTGGTTCCTCTGCTCGAGCAGAAGTTATCAGAGAGGACCCCACCTACTTAAATTTTCGCCTCCAATCCCTCATATATCCTCCTAATCAACTTTATAGTTTTTTTCAGGAAGTGCAATTGCTTTCATTGCCCTGCTCATAAAGTCCCAGTTTACTCTGCCAAATGCTTTTTCTGCATCAAGACCCACCAACAACAATGGTATTTTCTTACATTCTGCTTCCCTCTGGATCATCAGCGTTCTGTTAATGTTGTTAAATGTTTGCCTCCCCTCCACAAAACCACAATGATTCATATCAATCAGTTTTGACATTATGTTTTCCATTCTTTTAGCCATTGTAGACATGAACACTTTATAATCACACTTTAGAATTTAAATGGGTCCACATAAAGCTAAATTCGGTGGATTCCTACCCTCCCTAGGCATCACAACCACCAATACCCTCCTCCAGGATGCCGGCACCCCCCAAAAAAAAAACCTCCAGATCCTTATCAAATTTTTTCCTCCTAGCTATCAAACATCCACAGCAATGCCATATGTTCTGGGGACTTTCCAGTAGATTGGTTATATATCACAAATTTTATCTCTCCTCCTCTCCTAATTGTTAATAATTGAACCCCATCTACCTCTAACCTTGGCATATTTAATTCTTCCATAAACATTTCCATTTTTATCTTTTCTTGATTTTCATATTTCTCTGCTGTATAGAGACTGTTATAAAATTTCCAGAATATTTCTAATGCCTCTATAAGATATCTTGTTACCTTCCTTGTTTTAGGCACCCTAAGTTTGGCGACAGCCCTTTCTACTTTCTGTTGCTTGAGTCATTGTGCTAAAAGTTTTTTGCTCTACTGTTATCAAAAAATAGTTGCTTAACAGCAACCGTTCTAAACTCGTGCATATTGTCGAAGCAATCCCATATTTTATGTCTAGCATTCTGCAGTTGATCCTCTCGTTTTGTGAGATTCCCTCTATTCTGCAGTACTGTAACATTTGTCAGTTCCTCTAAATGATTCTTGTTGCTTCTTAACCATAGCTCCCTTTCTTTTATTTCCACCTTATTTTTAAACTCCACCTTAATTTTATCTGACTCTCTAGCTATATTGTCAGAAGAAATTTATATCCTAACAGCTCCTTATTAATCTTCACTACCCATTCCTTAAATTCCTCTCTTTTCAACAGATAGGTTGGAACTCGCCAATGTCTCATTTTTATTTCATTATCCTGTGCTTTTATTTTAGCTATTATTGGCACATGATCTGAGATAATTATTGGGTGAGTATGAAGACCTTCAATTAAATGTACATGTTCCTGTGAAATGTAAATTTTGTGTAGCCTAGACCAGTTTTAATATCTTGAGGAATAGTATGTAAATTCACTGCAAACTCCTATTACTAAATTTACATCTTCTATGCCAAATATTTTCATAACTTTCTTCAAAGATCTACCCTCCTTTCTTGTATTTTCCCTTCTGAGCCCTCCAGACACACCTTCACTGCAGCAAATTAAATTCCAGTGCCCAGTTCAATCCTTGTTGAAAACTGATTATTTTTCCTCGAATTTTCTTAAGCTCCATTATAACAGTTTTAGATGGAATGTAAATAATATGCCAGTATAATCTTCCTCCCTTGATAGTAGCCCCTTAGCACTACAAATCTGCATTATTATATGTTTTATCTTCTTCTATAACTATTGGAGCCCTTCCTACAATTAATATAAATACTCCTCTTTTCCTTTGTCCCAAGTATTCCACTGAATAACCATCCTGAAAACCTTTCTTTATCAAATTCACATGTTCAATTCTTTCTTAGTGCATCTCCTGTAACATAGCTATTTGCATTCTCCTTTAAAAGTTCACTGCTCTTTCTTTTTTCTATTTATCTGTGGGACCATTTACATTTAAAGACATCACAAAAAGCGTCATTGTATTACAAAGTTATTATTCCCACCTTTTATGTATAACACCTTTTTTGTTAAATGTCTAATTCCAGCTTTTGTGTTGCATGCTGACACTGTTTGGCAGGTTGAACGTTTATATAGTTGTTTCTTGTCATATCCATTTGGGCCTTTGTCACTTCTTATAAAACTGTTTTATTGAAAGCCCTCAAACAAAACACACACACAAAATACCACCCTAAAACCTATTAACTTAGTACGGACACTCAGAAGTGGCCTTGGGTCAACTGGTGCCCTAGGCAAAAGGGCTTCAAGGCACCCCCTACCACACTATCTGGTGCCCCCATCCTGGTCTACCTACACCAAATAAGCACCCCTGCTGCTGCGGCGCCCTAGGCGGCCGCCTAGTTGGCCTATTCCTAAGGCTGGCTATGCGGACACTGAAAATTATGTACTCTTTCAAATGCTGAAGTTTGATCCTCTTAATAGGAACAAAAGTCTCAAACTGACATCCACACTCATAGACATAAGTTAACCTAGAAGAAAGGCTTTCCATGCTAAGACACATGGTGCAACATGTGTTTCTACTTTGTGCTGCTTGGTTTGGTCTCATCCTCATAGTTTTCCAGCTGGGAAATCCCCTGAATGCTTTTAGAGAACATTAACTACCTTGGAAAAAACCCTGAATGCTTTCAGAGAGCATTATCTACCTTGGGAAAACCCCCTGAATGCTTTCAGAGAACATTATCTACCTTGGGAAAACCCATGAATGCTTTCAGAGAACATTATCTCCTAGCCAGTTTCTCTTTTTGTCCTCACCCAATCACTCTCCACCAGACTGTAGCCAGTTTCTCTTTATCAGATTGTCTCCATGGAGACAAGAGAACAAGACAGCCAGTTTCTCTTTGTCAGATTGTTTCCATGAAAACATGAAAACTAGCTGCAGAATTGTTACTGAGCCTCATAATATTCAGTGTTGTTTTTCATTTACTTTCTTACTTTCTCTCCCTCTGTTGAAACCTGTTGCTAAATCAATCTAAGGTCTTTAATCCAGTCATTCCCCCATGCAAGAGTGAGAAAAAGATCATAAAATTTTCCTTTGTCATGCTTCTTATCCAGAATTTTTTTTATTTACATTGCAGTGCCGACATTTCTTAAAATTGAACAAGAAGAAAGAAGGAAGAAAGAACAGCAGCACCTGTTTACGATCCCCCTTACACTTAACTGAAAAAAATTTACAGCATGTAAAGAAAACCAAATGCCACAAAATTAGTACTATTGAGAAAAAAAATCTTTACTTAGTTAACTTTCTCTCTCCTCTTCCCCTCCCCAAAGCACTTTTCTGAACATTAATGACATGAAGTAGGGCATATGCTTTAGAGTTCCCCACAAGTCTGACAAATTCTGAAAAAGTTTGTCCCCGCGGTCGAGTGGCCTCCGAAAGACATGCGTTAATGGGCGTGCCTTCGCTGAAGGTTGGGTGTCGGGCTGGCAACTCGGCACCATAAAATAAAAATCTACTGCCAATCATTAGCAGACCGGCAACCCCTAACCGGGAAAAAACAAACAACAACTCTTCATCTCTGAAATCCTGTCTCTGCTTCATTTTCAGTGTACTCTCAACATTCTTCTACTCAACTCTCATGCTTCCTTCCTTTTCTCCAACATCTTCTATTGAAAGTTTTGAAAAGCTTTCACAGGTACAAGTTCCTATGTAGTCTTTATTACCAGAAAAATAAGCAGAATCTCCTCTGTTTCACAGCTTACTTTTTGTTGGACAAACTTTTGTATTTCCTCCTTAGCATGTACTTCATCAAAAAATTATTTTGTCCCTCCAGGGAGGAATACCTTGAAGACAGCTGGGCACAGCAGTTTTAATCTCACATCTGCAGCTCAACATTCCTTGAATAGTGAAATAAATTTGCTCCTTTTCTGTCTGGTTTGCAATGAGTAATCATTCTCCACAAACACTCTGCTGTCTCCCAGTTGTAATTCTTTCTGCCACAGTTTTGTCAGAATCAACTACTTTTGGTAGGATTGCATCTTTACTACTAAAGGTCTAGGTTGCTTTCTTATAGCCAAGTTTGGAGCATATACACAATGTGCCCTTTCAACTAACAACTGCTGCTGTGGAATACCAGTCCAGTTGCTTATTGTGTGATATAGCCAGAGGGGATGCAAGTGTACTAGGCTTTCTTTTATGGCAAACCCTCTTTTGAGGAGTATGTTTAAAAAAAGACTGCTAAAAGGGTTATTACTAAATGAATACAAGTTATTTTTTACTTCATGTTCTTTATTGTAGCCAAAAAGTAGGTCTTTTGGTGGTAAGTTCTGGCTTTATCTACCCTCAACAGGTACATTTACCATTAAGAAATTCTTGCTGGTCACTGCCCAAACTCTCCTTAAAAGGGTTTGCAACAGCTCCCAGGTTATTTCTCTGTACTTTGCGCTTACTGTTGTAGATCTCAGACCAAGAAAGATTCATATCTCCTTTTACATGTATGACTGTTTCATTTCAGCCCCATTTTATCACATTCTGTTTGACCACTTGATGGCATTCTTCTGTGTGAACTTACTGTGCAACTCAATGAATGAGAAGACATTGGATCTGATGACATCTTGTCTAAAGGTATTTCTGACAGTCTTGCTAGACACATGTCAAGAGAAGGTTTTTTTTTTTTTTTGTTTTGTTTTTTTTTAAATAGAAACATGCGTAGTCTGGTATAATTTTTTTTTTCAGTGGGTTGACTGTCAATCTGGACTGTTGGTCAAATTGCTGCTGTTTTATTTTATATCTTCTGTCATCATGAAGGTACAAAACACTAGCTGTCATATAACAAGGTTTAAACATTATCTGCAAAATCTGATGGTTCAGTCAGAGGACCAGTTGTACTTAGAGTGGCTTTGAGGAGAAAATTCAGTTGAATTTGTTCACTTCAAAGGTGTCCGAGCCTCCTTTTAGATGGTATTACAAATCACATTCATCAGTCAAGATATTCATAAACGGTCTTGTTCTAGACATTCTTCATATAGAAATCACCACATTCTATATCATTAAGCAGGGTGGCATAAAATTCTACCACCTTTACAGTTGTGGGTGTTAACCTTGTCTTTAAACTTCATTTTGTGGCTGCTCATCTCCATGAAGATATAAGACTGCTTAAATGAAAACTCAGTCAAAAGATGTTTCACTTTTTATTTTTCTGATGTGGCCCTTTGGAATTGGACCTTTTTCTTTCCAGGCTGAACATTTAGCTTCCATTATTTTGGGCAATAAGTCAGAAAATTAGTTGGAAGCAATGTTCTTCTAGGTTTTCTGTTCACGTGGTTCATAGAGTTCTACAAAGATCATGAAAAAATCTCACTGAAATAAATAGGATGTGCTGGAGGGGCAGATTCATAACCCAGAGGCTCCCTACACTCTGGAACAGAATCCCAGTCCATGTTAGGCAGAGCCCCTCACTAACTCTCTTCAAGAGATATCTTGACGAGTGGATGGGAGATCATAGGTTTACCCCGGGGGTCATCTCTGTGTCACTACTAGACAGAGGCACAGTAAACTAAACCCTAAATGGGCATAGTATTCTCATCCCAAGGGGTGGCGAAAGCCACACACACTCTGGCTAGGCTTATAAATGCCCTAGGGCAGATAGCCTAGTATGAACCTATGAAAAGAAAAGGATTCCTTGATCTTAATTGCTCCTCTTTGACCAAGGTTGCTGTAGTGTCCTGTCTGTTAAATGTTGTTGCTAAATTTCTGATCCTTCATCCCAGGGAGGGCTTGTTTTACCAAGATTGTTGGATATTGCAGCAGGCCTTACACTTTCTTCATCTGTGGCCTGATAGCTGCTGCTGTTTTGATGTCACATATTTTTCCCTCAGGTTGTAAAGGTCCTTTGAAAGATTAGGTGACCTTCTGTTAAGAAATCCTGTTGGTCAGAATGATAGGAAGAAAATATTTGCATTAAGAGCTTGAGAAGAATTTTTGTTCTGGTTTCTGTTCACGTTCAATTCCTTTCTATGTGCTGGAGCACTTGCCTCACTCGCTATCCTTGGGTCTCTTCGTGATCCCTTTTTGCTGTCTTGCTGGTGTTCTTATTCATTATTTCAGAAATTTCTTCAGTAGTTCTTCACCTGAAGCCTACCTTTGTACAGTTTAATATTTGTATTTGAAAAAAGGCAAACCTCCTTTTGGCCTGAATTTTTACTCTCTGAAATGTCTTACCTGGAGAATAGTGTTGCTTTTAACCATTACTTCAAGCCTGGCAGTTGTTGACATTGAAGGTGCTTACTTGTTTGGAATCTTACACCGTTATCGTTAGGAAACATGATAGCCCTTTCTTTGATACTGTCTGCTTAAGGTCATGTCCAGCATTGTGTCGACTGAAGAGATCCAGTTTTTTCCCTTTCTGATGTCATCATTCTTGGAATGCTGATGAGCATATCCTTCACCTTGTGGACCACAGAATTTGGCCTTTTACTTGATTTTGAGGACTAAAGAATTATTGAAATCTGACCGATTGTTGGCTTCCTGTGCATGGAATAAACTAAGTAACTCTGTGGGCAAGCAGTCGATTGAATTTCAGCACGTATTAGTTTTCTGTTATGCATCTCCATAATTAATTGCATCAAGTGTACATCAGCACTTATCCTAACAAATGTATTTCAGTCTCTGTAGGTTTCACTAGGGCATCATCGTCCAATATCTATAAACCAATGACTTGGTCTGTAATGCACACAGTTACTAGACATTATAAAAAACTAAATACTACTTTGTTTCAGCTGTCATTCGAGAGAAATTTACCGAGGCCTGTAGCCAGAATGTTATGTATTGAGTTGATTTCTTCCCAAATGTTAGAGGCTGAAGTGAAGCCAAATGGGTAGAATGCACAGTTGTGTAAGGTAATGTGGGTAACACTTGGCTGTATTAAGTCATTTATCTTCACTGTTACTGCCTCCCAGCATGCATCTGTTTATTGCTTCTATTGTAGTCCTTGGGTACAGTTATGGTATTTGCAAAGAAGTTCTGTGGGATGGTTGACAAGATACCCTTACAGTCAATCTAATCCTGTTACACAGGTATAGGACTAGATATTATGAAGTAATGGCTGTTTTCCGGTACTTTTAGTGTAGTCTTGCTGTCTATACAAATATGTACAATAAGATATGGTACTATGATCTGGCATTCTAAATTACATTGTAGGCAGTTTTTTCTCCCACCTTGACTGACCTAAGACAAAAACACTGTTATTTGATGGATTAAGAACGGTGTGATGTTTTATGTAATTTTCTGTCATATCTAGAATAAGATGTTTTCTTTAAGGCTAGATTCTAGCTTACAACTGTCTGGCGTAATCTGTCTTTCCATCAGAAGTAACACAACCTGCCATTGAGGAGGATGCATTTATATTATTGTATACTCAGAAGATACAGTGAAGTCAGTAGCAGTAGGAATCCATTTATTTTTGTGAAAGGATTATTGCTGCAGTATATTTCTAATAAATAAGATTTAGCTGCAGGTAGACATCAGTCTTTCTGTCAGAATACCACAACAGACATTCATATATTCTCAAATCACTTGCAATGATAATTCAAACACTGAGGATGCCAGACAGAGATTCAGTTGTAAAGGAAAAGTAACCCACATCATTTTAATTGTTTTACCATTATTGTGAATGGTTTCATGTCTAATTCAAGTCCACTGGTCACTTCCAGGAAAAGTTTCAAAGGTGATAAGAATGCTGTTTTAACAATTGTATTTTCTTGATGTTACATTTTGGCATGTTTGTACTTGTCTGGGGGCCAAATTTGATTTAGAGATTGTTTTCAGTGACTGCTGACATCCCTGAAAATGGTTACCAGGAAGCGTGCCATTGGAAATAGATTCTGCCAAATATGTGTCTAGGAGACAAGAGTCTTCCAAAGGACTGCCATTTACTGTAGTTATATTCTCTCAAGGAAGATAATGTTATAGCAAACTTTAAAGATTGGAGACTTTTTAACAAAAAGGTACTGCTTAAATGAGATAGAGATCTTAAAGATTTGATGATGTCTTTTCTGTATGGATTCAACCTGTGGTTATCGGATCCAGCCTGGACCCGAGACCGGCCACATTCCATGGAATCCAGCCTGTCAAGCTTCGCCTGCTATACCCATAATCTGTTACTCCTTAGGTCTACCTCTGATCTCGTTTACTGACATTCCTGGATAGCAGCATGGATGACTGATCCTTCCAAGGTGTATCTGTCCTTT
The DNA here is from genome assembly GCF_019279795.1 of Protopterus annectens. Classification (NCBI taxonomy): domain Eukaryota; kingdom Metazoa; phylum Chordata; order Ceratodontiformes; family Protopteridae; genus Protopterus; species Protopterus annectens. The sequence continues at coordinate 140,110,862 of NC_056751.1, forward strand.
TGTAGATTTTACCCAAGTTATTTCCTAGGTCCTCTATCCTGTTTTTGTGTGTTGTTGTTAAATAGCTGGTATAGTGTTTTAGTGATAGGTTAGTTAGCTTTTTAGCTTAGGGTCCAATTGTTAGCAAGTTTTTTCCTGTCTAGTGCATAGCTGTAAGTTGTTTAGGATTTTGTAGCTTGTTGTTTAGTAGGTTAACCTAATTTTTCTTCTTTGTTGTTGTTGTGTGTTGTCTCTTGTAGGTCAATGTGGATAATGGTTTTGAAGAAGTGTACAGATTGAACCCAAACTTCTCTCTCAAGATGCACATAGTTTAGGGGATGCCCACCAGGAATTCCCTTGCTTGATCTTTGAGAGGTTTGACTCCCATGCTATAAATGAAAAGAGAGGCAAGTTGGTTCTTAAAGGACTATTCCATCTGGCAAGTCCTCTTTGGCCTCCTACAGCTAGGGGGATAAATCAGATCAAATTCATAAAGACACCAGGAATCCAAAGGCAGATAAGGGGAACCAAAAACATTTGGCTTACTCTTCTGCTCTATTGGATCTGAAGGTCCCAAGACCCTCAGCACCCCCAGTGACTTTGGCTCCATTGTCAGCTTTGACTCCTCAGAGATGGTCACCTTCAGCGCCAGTTGCAGGGAAGACTGTCTCTTGCCATCAATTTTCCAAGCTCCTTCCTATCTATGGGTGCATCACCCTTCTGTCTGTCTACACTACAACTGTCCTTTTCAGTGTCATCCCTGTATCCTTCTCTAGATCCAAGCTTCTCTGGTTCAGATCTAGTGGTTGGAGCCCCTCCTTTGATGGCTTTGACATCTCACTCATCCTGATTGGTTGGGAGTTTAGGACCAGTGGATTTGGAACAGTTGATGCTGTCCTTTTTACAGGAACCGATCCAATTAAGACTCATTCCCACCGCTTTGGGCCCTCAATCCAAAGCTTTGGCTCCATTGCACTGCTTTCCTCCCTTGGGTCTGTCAGCTTCAAGGTCACTGGAGCCAGTTGCCTTCTCTCTGAAAGCTTGGCCAAATTCTTTGCCAACCCCTACCTTGGTTTTCTGGACTCTGGCTGCATCTGAGCGAGTGGACCCAGGAGCTGGGATATCAAGGCAGGGGTATCCGGGTTCAATGACACGTGTTTCAAGTTCATCCCTCCTGCTTAGGGCCTCTGCTCTGGATAGTTCACCTTCAGCCTTGACATTGGGGTGGACTGGGGGTGGCTGCTGGGTCTAGTGTGTATTAGGGGTTTTTGGATCTTACGTCCTCTGGCTGTGGAAAGCTTGCATCAGCCTCTGACTATGACATGGAAAGAATGTTTTCTCATCAGGAGGAGTGGTCAGGTTCAGCCATTGTCCCCCCTTTGACATCTGCACCAGTGGACATGCTTCAGTCTGTTCCTGGACAGCTCACTCTGGGTGGTCTCCAGTCTGCCCTTCCCTTCACAGCCTCCAACCTCTGCAGTTTTCCCACCTGGATTTTCTGGGGTGGGAGGCTTCAGGCAGTACCCTAAGTTAAGAACAACTTGACCAGTAGTGAGCAAGAAGGGAAGATACGGTCTGCCATGGGAGTGCATTTTGCTACCTCTGAACAGACCTTCTGTAGGAACCAGAAGGGGAGAAAATGTCTCTCTCTTTAATGAAGAGCAACAGTCATTCCAGGATGCTCCTCTTGCGGCCCTACCCCCCCAACGGAAAAGAGGGTAACCACAATGGATGCCGACCACATGGCAGGGATGGTCTGCAAAATCAGGGGGTTTGTGGAGGTTTCTCTGGCAGGCCGTATCAATGGCCCTAAAGTGTTTCCCAGCTGTCCCTCTCTGGATGAAGTTAGGGTTTGCTTGGCTGTACACCTGAATGCTTGGGAGGACATCACCTCAAATGCTTGGGTGTTGAGAGTCATATCCAGAGGCAGTACAATTTCATTTTTGTACATCCCAAGTTTAAATCTCAAACATCTCCCAGATGTGCCAGTCCATTAGAGAACGGATGCAGCCACCAAAATCCAAATGTTAGAAAATTGAGTCATCCAAGAGGTCTCATCAGACCAACGTGAATACTGGGTCTGTTCAAGATTATGTTTGGCTCCAAATAAGAACAAATACCTCAGAGAAAGTTTGCATTTCAGCCATTTAAATGGATGTATATTATATAAGCGAACGCACTGAATTGCGAACACTATATAATCGAGCCACAATCCCTGAAAACCCAAAATGTCGAACACACATATCAGCAATTTTTTTCCCCAGGGAAAAAAATCGCTGATCCGTTAAAAAAAAAAAAAAAAAAAAAAAAAAAATCAAAACACAAAATAAAGTGGAAGGCTTTGCCCCTTCCACACACCCCCAATGTGGGGGGTCCTGAAAATGGTCCAGTGATTTTTTTTTTTTCCCTAGGAAAAAAAAATTGCTGTTCTGTGCTTTCGGTATTTTGCCATTTCGTGTAATGACGTTCGACTAAACAGCATTCACAATTCATTGCATTCGCTAAAATAATAAGGACCCATTTAAACCACTTTATCAAGCTGACCAAATTTTGGATGGTCATGGTGCAGTCCATTCTACCTCTCTTTAGGCACATCTGTTTAGGAGCCAGGAGCCATCTCTTTAGGACCACTGGGTATGCTCGATCAATCTCAAGGACGTCCACCATCATATAAAGATTACAAGGCAATCCAGAAGGTTTTGATGCTTCTGGCTGAGAGCCAGTCATCATCAGTTCTGACCACTGACCATGGGTGTTCACCAAGTTTATAGCAGTCTTGGCAGTCTGGCTGATGCTACTAGGATTTTAAGTATTTCTTTACTTGGACAATTGGTTCCTGACTGCCTCCACAGGGACATCTTTAAAAAGAACTAGGGAGCCTTACTCCACCAGTGTATCTCCTTGGGAATCACAGACATCTACCTGGAATCCGGTCTTCTTTCTGTGCACTAGTTTATAGGATGCCACTTGGACACAGTTTCTCAAATTGCAAGGCTACCAGTCTCCAGAGTGTTGGCCCTGTAGGGTCTTGCTCTTTCACTGCTCTTGTGCCCGAAACCTCCAGTTCATCTTGTTCTCAAGCTCTTGGGACATATGTTGGAAGCCATTTGCTTGGTTCCCCTTGTGAGGTACTTGTATGAGTGTTCTGCAATGGACATTAGTGGTGCAGTGGTTTTATCTGACACACCTGGAGTTCGCAGTTGCATTAACAGAGGTCTGTTGGAATCAAATCTGGTGCTAGTTGGAGTTTACCTTGATGTCCGCCAGGTGACTGCTCTTTCTCTCCCCCTCCTATGGGCATGGTCATCATGGACTTCTCTGTTCTAGGATGGGTGGCATTTCTAAGAGAGGACCATCCCAGGGACCTAATCCAGTACCAATTCGGTCTTCACATCAGTGTCTTGGAGATGATGGAGGTCTTCCTTGCACTGTAGGCCTTTCAGGGCTTTCTCCCTAAAGGTGTGGTTTCTGTTCAGACTGACAACATATCTCTGGTATGGTAGTTGAACATACAAAGGGGAACGCATTCATATCCTGTTTGTTGAGATGCCATGAGAGTTTGGCACTGTGTGATTTCATTTCAGCAGTTTCTGGTTACAATGCACATCCCAGGGAGATACAGCATATTAGCAGACAATTTGAGCAGGAACATTGTCTTTCTGCACAGGTGGTCCCTGAATCTGAGAGTGACTGCTTGGATTTTGTGACACTGGGCATCTCTGTGTTGTGGTCTGTTCACATCCCCTTATAACAGCAAGTGCAGCAGCAATTATGCCTTAGTCTCGCCTCAGGGACAGTCCCCCAGGGATGCTGTTCTATATTCTTGGCCCCTGGGTCTCCTTTATGCCCATCTCCTGACTCTGCTGATGATAAAGTTCCTTCAGAAGGCAGGCCATTGCAGAGCGACTGTGATCATCATTGCTCCTTTCTGGCACTGTCAGCTGTGGTTCCCCTTCCTTTGGCCTCTTCTTAAGCACACTCCTTGGGTCCTGGAATCCCATTCCAGATCTAATCTATCACCTGCTGGGCCAGGACCCACTCAACCTTCAGACCCTCAAGTTGACTGTATGGTTCTTCTAATTCCCTTGATGGCCTGGGAATCCCAAGCTTTCCAACAGAGTGGTCCATATTTTGTCTTCCTCTCAGAAGCTGTCTACGTGTAGGGTGTATGCCATTAATTGGAAATGTTTTTCTTACTGGGCTATCTGTAAGGAGCTGGATTCCTTTGTGGCCCCCATAGAGGTTGTTTTTTATTTCCTGACAAATTTGTCCTACTCAGGCTCTAGTTTTCTACTATTGAGGTGCAATTGGCAGCATTTTCTAATTTCCACATTGGTAGAGATAATAGGCCTTAAAAGGCTCTCAAAATTTCCAAGGCTTTCCTCAAGGATACCTTTTTACTATGTCCTCCTATCCTGGACTCTGCCCCTCCATGCCCCAGGTGTTGGCTGTATCTCCCTTTGAACCTTCTGCTACAATTTCTTTTTAACCTTCTGCTACAATGGACTTAAAATTGTTATCTTGGAGACATTATTCTTGGTGGTGTTTACTTCTGCCAAGTTGGGTATCAGAGCTGCAAGCCCTCTTATCGGTACCTTCTTTCTTGGTTTTACATAGACAGGGTTTCTCTTCACACGGGACCATTGCTTTCTTCCTAAAGTGGCTACAGAGAACAATGCGTACCATTCCATTCACTTACCTGTATTTTTCTTGAGTTTTCCAACAAGGGAGAATATTTTCTGCATTGCTTTGATGTTCTTAGACAACTAAGGATTTATTTGGAAGGAACAAAATCTTTTAGAAAGTCTAACTAGTCTGAGTCATTTAAAGCTTGTTTGGGCATGCCAGTGTACAAGATTGCTCTCTCCAAATGGCTGTTTTATTGAATTTTCTTTGGTTATAGTTTGAAAGGGAAGCCCTTGCAGGATTAACCAAAAGGTAATTCTAGTAGAGCTATGGCTACTTCTACAGCATTTTTCTCCAGAGCTGCATTGGGTGAGATTTGTGCAGCTGTTGTCTGGGTGTGTCCTCACACTTTTGTCCCACTACAGACTGAATGTTCAGTCTAGGTCCAGAGCTTCATTTTTTTCACTATATTGCATGATATCCTTCTGTAAGACCTCCCTGTGGTTTTACTTGGCTAGGGACTGTATACCATAGATTGAATCCATATGGAAAAGACAACATCAGATATGAAAGTTATATATTTACTATAATGATAGATCCATGTTCTCTCTTTTCTGGTTCAAGCTTCCCTCCCTCTAACCCTTACCTTTTTGGTGAATCTCTTGACCATAAGATGACCAAGTTGGGGAGGTTTTTCTTCCCTTCTATGTTGGCATCCTTCTGCCCATAGAGTTTGAGCATTTTCAGTTTGCAGTTGTAGTAGGGCAAACTCAATCAGACTTAGTCCTAAGGAGCAAGGGATTATACTTGGAGGAAGCAGAGCTCAGCAGGCTGAAGTCTATGGAATGTGAAAGGCCTCTTATCCAAGTTAAATCCAATAACCACAGGGTGAACCAGATGGAAAGACACAACACAAATCTATCATTATGGTAAGTACATAACTTTTTTTTTTATAGAGAGTATATGATATTGTTGGCACTAGGACAAGGATTGTTTACCCTTCCTCAGTAGTTTGACCTTTTTGCAGTTATGAACAAAGGAAAAAATAAGAAGTCCTTGAAAAAGTACTGACACTGTAAAGACAGACTGGGGAAAATCTTGGTGAGAGAATTTGCTGTGAGGGGGAAGTTGCAATAGAGATCCTCTGTCCCATTTAGGCTTAAAAGATTTGTCCCAGAAAGGCTTAACTGCGTCTGCCCCAATGCCCAACCCATTTGCCTGCCCATACTTTAGCTCCCTGTCCTTTGCTACCCCCTTCAAAAACAGACAGCAGAATAATAATTATTTCTGAAAAGAGAGCCAGCAAAAGTGTTTACCTTTGAGGGAGGTAGGACATCTGCCAGCTTACATCAGTTGTAGAAATGAGGGACATCCCTCCACAAAATCTCATCACCCCACAAAATCTCATCACCCACTTAAGCTAAGAGTTTAACTGATGTTGTCAGGCTTCATTCATTCTTGACTGTTGGGTTCAGTTCTGATCCTTGGAACTGACCCCGCCATTATATCAAGCTCATGCCAGCCAGAAACACTCAGGCCAAGACTACCCATTCTGCCTCTCTTCCCTTCACCTCAGATCTCGTTTGCCGTGTAGAAAATCAGACACATCAGCCATGCTCCAAGCTAAGTGCTAATCCTTTCTTTCATATATATATATATATACCATGCTGACGTAACGAATTACCACCTTTTGGTCATCATCTGCTGACCATCTTTCCCATGATTTTCTGCTGATTTAAACAATTTTTATGTGAAACATCCTGAGGAAAACAACATTGCCTTGGTTACTTTCAGTTAGATACTTATGTTACATTCAAGATACTATAGCTAAATCGAACACAATGCTAGCAATTCATTTCTCTAAAAAGCCTTTGTCTAACTTATCTCTAAACTACTGCAGCTGCAGAGGTTCCCATCCTCTGAACAAGGCTGTCTGGAATCATTACATTTATTAAATGGTATATTGTCTATTCATATGCATCTGACCTAGCAGATTAACACCTGCTTCTCAAGTACATTTCCACAAGGCATAAACAAGAATATTGCTGTGCTAGCAGTTACTAGGTCAGAGGGCAACTTGCAAGTTTCAGTAAGCATGCTGCAGTTTCAATAAGGCATTTTTTTTGGTCTCATATGAAACTCAATTTATATAAATCACAGTGCATAAGAAATAGAATGAAAAGCATATTAAAAACACTTGATTTTTAATTTGTCATTAAGCATACACATATTAATACATATTTTTCTAACATCTCCCTCCTGTTAATACTTTTTATTCTATTTTCAAAAAAAAGGATAAACAGTTTGCTTCTTTTCCTAACCTCTTCCATTTAGGATTTGCAGTTAAGAAAGTCATTTAGTTTAAACTTTCATGAAAGCATCTCACATTCTAGCAGCTCTTCAAATTCAGTACTTTCATACACAGTTTCAGATACGGATATATCTATGAATTCCTTAATTAATTTCTTCATGCAGGGGATTCCGCAACAAATACAAGCTCCTATTAGGAGTAAACCTACCCCAATAGCAATCAATATGTTCATAAATATGGAGCCCCACCCCCCAAAGGCATTCTGAAAAAACTCTGTCAGAGGGTTTGGGCCTGGTTTGGTCATGCTGACACTTGCTGAATCACCTCGAGATGATCGTTTATCTCATGCTGGTGGTCAGGAATGAACGCACAGCATTCTTCTTTGATTAAAGTGCAAGTTCCGCCTCTCGCCGCTAGGGTGAAGTCAAGAGCCATTCGGTTTTGAAGCACTAAAGTTCTCATGGCATTCAGTTCATCAGTTATCAGTTCAAGGGCAGAAAAAGTTGCATTACTCATTATTTCAAGAAGTTTAGACAGTTTTCGCGGTTCCCATATTGATTTGACTCCGCCATACATGGGTGATATACCTGCCCAGGATATAACAGCATCGCTCAAGTCCATGTGCACAAGTTTGGTTCCCACATTACGATGGTCTTTCCACCCTGCTTCGATTCGTCCCACTGGATTCTCCGGTTTCTTAACAGTCTTTTTGTTTACGTCTCGAGTATTTCGAATACTCCCTTGAGGCAAAGCTGGAGTGTGTCGGATGGCTGGAACCAGGTATCCCAAAAAACAACTGCCAGACCAATTCTCAGGTAACCATTTATATGCCTTTTTCCCCCACATACAAAATAACAGTCCTCTACTTTTGTCATTACTTTGTTACGAAATGGCTGCCCTGCATGAAACATTTTCTTATCTATCACTGATAACTGTTTGAAAAGTACAGGATTGTGCTGTACCTGATCAAAAGTTTTATGCATAGATTTCAAAAATGAGTCATAATCTGTACTACAAGATCCACTCAAATCATTTGGTTTTCTATAACATTTGTACTGTACAGTAACATTACATTTACTCCACCCAACTTGGATGGAGTCATTTTTATAAAAGCATACAATTCCTTTTTGTGTCACAGGCAAATACAGTGCTACCTTATCTTGTGCTTTAATAGCAACTGTGTCAAAAAACAGATTTTCCCAGGTCTCATTGACCCCTAGGGGGATAGCAGTCATTAACAAACCCCCGTATGCTGTTGGTATGGCCATACAGACCCAGCAGTTCGAAACATTGAAAGTCACTGCGTATACACGTGTAATTGCCTGATAAGTGTTGAAGTTCGGATGCCAGTCTATGTTTGGTTCATTACGTCTAATCAGTTCAACCTTTGTGGCAGGAAAAAAGTATGGCCACAGCAAAAAGAATAGTGTGATCAATATTGCAACAAAAACAATCGTACAAGTTTTTTTGAAATTGCTCAGTGTCTCTACTCACTCTGTATCTGGCAATTTTGTTCTTGTTGTGCAATAGTAACAAAGTTTTTGTCCAGTTCAAAGTTTTTAACCAGTTTACAGTGTGTCAAATGGATCCAAGAAGCTCGTTCCGCGATTTTGACTGCGGTGGGTGTTGACAGTAGTACCTGGTACGGACCTTCCCACTTCGGAGAGCTCCAATTCTTCCGTTTCGTAATTTTCCCCCAGACCCAAGTGCCTGGGGCTACTGGTGCTTCCGATTTCAGTTGCTCTTTATCTGAAACAGAATTTAACTGCAAAAGTTTGTTATTCAAAAATCTCCTCATATATCCTGCAAGTGAACTGTCAGCCTCCTGCTCTGTAGACATGAGAGGTTTCCACTGAGGTGTATAATATGCCCTCCCAAATAAAGTTTCAAAAGGAGTTTAATCCCTTTACATTTGGAACAGTTCTCATACTCAACAGTGCTAAAGGCAAACAATGCACCCAATTTTTCTGTGTTTCTTCTATCAATTTCCTAAGTCTATTCTTCAGTACCCCATTATGTCGCTCTACTAGCCCTGCAGATTGGGGGTGATACGCACAGTGATTCTTTAACGATATTCCGAAGTAACGACTAAGTTGTTGGATTGTTTGGTTCACGAAATGTGTCCCGTTATCACTATAAATCTTTTCCGGTATCCCAAATCTGGGTATAATTTCTTAAACAAGGACCTTTGCAACCGTAGCTGCATCTGGGTTTTTAGTTGGAAACGCTTCTACCCATTTGTCTATAATAACTAGGCAGTATTTCTTATTCTCACATTTATTCAATTCTATGAAGTCCATACAAATAGTATGAAACGGATATGGTGGTGTTGGAAAATTCCCTCGCTTAGGCTTCAATGCCCCTTGTGCATGATGCTTGTTACAAACATGGCATACTGCACAAAATTTTTTTGTATAGTTTGTAAACCCATAGGTTGTAAACACTCAATTCACTAACTGTACCATCCCCCCTGTTGAGACATGGCTCTGCCCATGGCTCAACAATGCTGCATATCTAAATAAATTAGATGGCAAAATCGGTTTCTTTTCCTTGGAGATGTACAGTCCCTTTTCGAGGTTTGCTCCTCGTTTTATCCACTTTTGTTTCTCAAGATTTGTAGTAAGTGTCTGCATTGTTTTTAACATTTCTAAATCTAAAGTCTCTGAGGGTTGTAATTCCTCGCTCAAAAGAAAAGTTTCTGTGGCTGAAGCTGCCTGCTTTGTAGCTGTATCAGCCCGTGCATTACCTTTTGAAATTCTATCCTGTTGTTTTGTATGAGCTATGCATTTGCAAATAGCTACTTTCTTAGGGAACTGAATTGAATCTAACAAGTCTAAAATAAGTTGCACATGATTAATCGGTTTACCAGTAGATGTGATCATTCCTCTATTTTTCCACTGTTGCGCAAAAACATGTACAGTAAAAAAAGCATACTGGCTGTCAGTATAAATGTTCATTTTCTTACCTTTTGCTAAGGTGCATGCCCTCGTTAAGGCAATCAATTCTGCTGCTTGTGCAGATAAGTTGTGTGGCAAAGATTTTACTTCTAAAGTTTCAGTATCAGAAACGACTGCATACCCCACTAGGTTCTGTCCTGTAGGACCCCTCCTGCACGAGCCATCCACATAACATGTCACCTCGGCATCATCCAAGGGAACATCCGTAAGGTCTTGTCTAGGTAATGTCTTTTGCTCAATCTCCTGCAGGCAGCAGTGCGGTTTGCCATCTACAGGGGTTGGAAGCAAAGTTGACGGATTCAAAGTTGTGCATCGTTCAATTGTCATATGAGGTTGACCCAACAGAATGGTCATACAGGAAAGATGCCTAGCTGGAGAAAGATATGCTACTTTTTCTTGCAGTAAAATAATTGCGACTGCATGAGGCACTCTCAATGTGAGAGGGTGGAATACTACTACTGAGGCTGAAGCCTGCACTGCCATTGCAGCTGCAACTACTGCTTGTACACAGTGGGGCAAAGACCGCGCCACTGGATCTAACTGTGATGAATAATAAGCTATGGGGTGTTGTTTGTCCCCATGTTGCTGTGTCAACACTGATGTCATATAACCTTGCTTACAATCTACAGTTTGAATAAACTGCTTGTTATAGTTTGGTAATCCTAAAACTAAGGATGATGCTATCAATTGTTTCAGCTTACAGAAAGCTGCTTCTGCTTCAGGTATCCATTGTAATAAATCCTGTGCAGCCATCGGCTTTTTAAATATTAAATCAGCCAGTGGAGCAGATTCCAAAGCATAGTTTGGTATCCAACTCCGACAAAAATTAGTAGTTCCCAGGAAGGACATCATTTCCTTCTTGGTAGTTGGTCTAGGTGCTTGTAAAATCGCTGTTTTTCTGTCTTCATCTAATATTCTACCTTCTTTGGATATTACATATCCTAAGTATTTAACTTGTTTTCTCCAAAGTTGTAACTTGTCTTTGTTTACTTTGTGACCTTGAATAGCTAAAAATTGTAACAAAGCTATTGTGTCTTCTTTGCATTCTTGCTGGGTGGGGCTGCCAGCAGAATGTCTACATAAAGTAGAATCTGACTACCTTTCGGGGGGATAAATCCCGCCAGGTTGCTTGCCATTTCTTGTGCAAATATCGTTGGACTTTCACAATACCCCTACGGTAATCTGGTATATGTGTACTGCTTTCCCTGAAATGTAAATGCAAGCCATTATTGGCTGTCAGAGTGTATCGGTATCGAGAAAAATGCATTACTTATGTCTACCACTGAAAAATATTTCTGTTCTGGCATTAAATCATTCAGTAAGGTGTGTGGATCTGGCACCGTTGGTGCTCTAGGTATAACTGCATTGTTCACTGCTTGTAGATCTTGGACCATACACCATTCCCTGTTTGCTTTCTTGACAGGAAATAAAGGTGTGTTACATGGTGAATCGGGGGATTCTATTAAGACTCCTTCCTTGAGTAAGGCTGCTATGATAGGTTTGATTCCTACCTCTGCATCCTTTCTCAAGGGATACTGTCTTTTCTGGGGTCTAAAAGCTGACTTTGGCGTTATGGTAACTGGTCCTGCTGTTCGTATTAGTCCTACATCTGATTTCCCTGCTGACCAGAGAATGTCTGGTATGTCTCGCAAGGCTTTTTCCTCTTCTTCCAATAATAGTAATACTCAGCTATCCTCACTAGCCTGTGAGTGTACAGCTGGGTGCGTCTGTGTGATCCAATTCAATTTCTGTTTCTGTACTTGTTCTGAGAGTTCTAGTTCTGTCTGTTTTTCCCACCTCGTGACTTTCTCACCTAAGTCTGCCCATTTTAAAGTTTTATTCTTAGTCAAACTAACATGGGGCAGTCAATTAGATTTGTAGAGTGTTAAAAATTCCTGGGGCAATGAACAGCTTGCTACACTGTTCCCTTCTGTATCCCAGTACAAATTTTGTAATACCAGCCTGTTTGCATGGTTCTGAAATAATTCTTGTTCATAATCTTTATCAGGACCTGGTCTATTACAGTAATATAGAGTACAATGCAACAAATGCTGTTTGTCATTGTCGAAGGAGAGGGAACTTGCTGATAGCTACATTCATTAGTTCTTCGGTTACTGCCCCTGGACCAGTCGTAACCAAGTCCTGGCTGTACCAATAATGCATTTCACCCTCTGGTCGCACCACAAAAGTGTCCATTTGTCACTGTGCTTCCATACCCTGCATGGTTGCAACTACTGCTATGTTAAATATCTGCATTAAATCTCTACCCAAAAGATTCACTGGGCATTTTGCAGAAACTGCAATTTTACTTTTCTGAGTCATCCCTGAAACAGGGTCTATTATTGTAATGTCACGGGAGAGTGGCTCCTGATATAGCTGTCCATTAGCTGCTTTCACTAGTATGTAGTCTGGTGATTCTGCATCTGCCGGTAGTTTGGAAGGGTGTATCAGGGTGCGTGAAGCCCCTGAGTCGCACAAAAAATTAACTTCCCTCCCCTCTACCAGAAGCGTCACTTCCAGTTTTGTGTCTGCTAAGTAAAGGTCTAAGCTCAAAAGAGCTAGGTCCAAAATTTCATTTTCTTCTACGTCTGTGTATTCATATACATCCTCTACCCCTTGTGTCACATCCTCTTCTCCTGCTATCACATTTACACGTACCTTTTCCTGCTCACTTTCACCCAATGATTCCTGACTATCATATAGTCATTCCTCATCTTCCTTATTTTCTGTAGTCGCCTTCTTATTTAGCCTGCAATCCCTTGCTAAATGTCCTTTTTTCCCGCACTTAAAACAACTCACCCTTTTTCTTTCTTTCTTCGAAATCTTCTGATCGTTTGTCAGATTGTTTATTTCCCTGGGTATTTTTCTTACCCTTTTTCCCAGTTTGTACTACAAATACTTCTGACCCATCTTCTGCTGAAAATACTTGGGTTTTCTTTTTCTTTTTACTATTAAAATGTCTTTCTGCATGTCTAGCATATTCAAGTAAGGCTTGTAACCTACTTGTTCGATGATCTATCATATGCTTCGTAATGAAGCTACTAATAGGTGCAATGCACCCTTTCAAAAATGCGTTTTTCAATTGTTCATATGGGGAATCATTCGCTTGATTTTCAGGAACTGTCATGCCACTATGATTGTTAAAGCATTCTAATAATCTGGCAGAGTACCCATCTACTGTTTCTTTATCCTGCTGTATGTATTGATTAATACAAGTCCAATCAGCCCTAGGTTTCCACTTTTCAGAGATTCGGTGTGTCGGACCTTTCACTCTGCCATCCAGTTCTGCATCAGTTTCATAGTTTCATAGTATAGTACTAGGCTATCTGCCCTGGGGCATTTGTAAGCCTAGCCATAGTGATGTGGCTTTTGCCACCCCATGAAATGGTACAAAAAATGCACAGAATAAATTTAGAATACTGTGCCTCTGTCTAGTAGTGACACAATGAAGGTCCCCTTATATAATAGAATTAGTTTACTGTGCCCCTGTCTAGCAGTGACACAGATGGTGACCCCTGGGGTAAACTTACGATCTCCCATCCACTCATCAAGATTTCTCTTGAGAGTCAGTGAGGGGCTCTGCCTATTACGAACTGGGATCTTGTTCCAAAGCGTGGGAAGCCTCTGGGTTATGAATCTATCCCTCCAGCATGTCCTATTCATACTTGTGCCGAGGTTTAAGTCTTTAGCTCTCGTGGTCCTGATGGATTTGGATTTTTTGAGGTGGAGCATGTCCATCAGATCCTGATTGGACATGGCCTTGTACGTCAGGCAGAGATCACCTCTGAGCAGGTGGTATGCTACTGAATAGAGCTGAAGTTTCTTTAGTCTGGCAGAATAAGACATATGTTGGAGACCCTTGATCCTCTTGGTGAGGTACTTTTGTGGTCTCTCCAGCTGTTGCAAATGCCGGGTGAGGTACATACCAAATGGGGCATTGTACTCAATCATGGGTCTGATGAGGGAGGAATATAGGGGTACAATGTCATCCTTGGATCTGGATGTGAATCCCTTCATGATGAGGTGTGCAAGGTAGAATGTTTTTCTAACCACTTTGGCAATGTGGGTGTCAAATGAGAGGTCGCTGTCGACTTGGGTCCCTAGGTCTCTGATTACTTTTTCTGTACTCAGTGGGTTGCTGTCTATGTGATATTTTGTGGGTACTTTGTTTTTCCCAAAGGGGATGACTATACATTTTTTGGCATTTAGTTTAAGGCCGTGACTCCGGCACCAGTTGTCCGTTTCTGTGAGGCCTTTTTGTAGGATGTGTGTGTCTGCTGATGTATCGACTATGGCACCTAGTTTGCAGTCATCTGCGAACTTTGTCAGCCACAGCCCTCCCATGTTTGCTTTAACATCTGAGAAATAAATGCCGAACAAGAGGGGTCCCAGGACAGATCCCTGTGGGACACCACTTGTGACTGGCTTTGAGTCTGACATTGCTCCAGCGATTTTTAACTTTATGGGTTCTGTCCTTTCGCCAGTTTGCAACCCATCTAGTGACATAAGGGTTTACTTTTAAGCTGTTGAGCTTATCTATGATGCCTGAGTGGGGTATTGTGTCGAAGGCCTTAGCCAAGTCCAGGTATGCTGTATGGACTGCTTTGCCCTCATCAATGGCTCTAGTGACTGTTTCGAAAAAGTCAACCAGGTTTAGAAGGCAGGATCTGCCCTTTACAAAGCCAAACTTGGTGGGGTCAAGTGTCTGTAGGTCCCCGATGTCTCTGTTTGAGTTCCATAATGATTCTTTCCATAGCTTTGCAGACCAGGCTGGTTAAGCTTATGGGGCGGTAGTTTCCAAGGTCTGTAGAGACACCCCCCCTTGTGGAGTGGGACAACTGTTGCTGTACGCCAGTGTTCAGGTACATATCCCGAAGTAAGGCTAAGGTTAAATAGCATTTTTATGTGTGGGTTTAGCTCCTCTTGGAGTTCACGTAACATGCAACCCGAGATACTGTCAGGTCCCATTGATGCTGTGTTTTTTGCTTTGTTTAGGGCGGTTCTCACTTGGACATCTGAGATGACAGGGAGATTACATTCAGCTGGGATAAGTTTTTCTTCTTTTGGGGGTGAAGGAGGGGAGAAATTTGCACTGAACCTGTCAGCCAGAATGTTGGCAATATCTGTGGGTTCAGTGTATTTTTTTGTTGTTGTGAGCCAACTCTGAGCATATCTGAGGGTTTCCGCCCAGGTTTCTAACATAGCTGAAGAAGGCTTTGTGGTTATCTTTAGTGTCCTTAGCGATTTTTCTCTAAAAGTTGGCCTTGGATGTTTTTATGAGAGAACGTAGTTTTCTGCTAATGTTGATCAGAGATGTCTTCCCTTCATGGGATTTTGCTCTGACGTGCAGTAGCTTCCTCCTTTTGTTATACAATTTGTTTATAGCTGAGGTCCACCAGACAGGATGCTTACCTTTGGTGGAGAGGGACTTGGATTTGTTTGGGATTGCATAATCCATGCATTCTTGGAGATGTCCATAGAAAGCATTTGTGAAGGATTCGGCATTGTGGGATGTGGTATCCACTGGCACAGTGGGCTTAAAGGATACCATCTCAGTCTTAAGAAGAGTGAAGTCTGCTTTTGAGAAGTTTTTCACTGTGGTCTTTTGTGCTGGGGGTGGAGGTGGGATATGTGTATCCAGGGTGATTAGTTTGTGGTCAGATCTCACTAGTGAGGGGTATACTTCCGGTGTGGAGCATTTTGTCCCCATGTTTGTGATGATCAGGTCTAGTATATTATCTCCCCTAGTGGGAGAGATGACTAGTTGTTCCAGTGCATTTGAATTTATGAATTCCAGGAACCTTTGGGCTAGGGTATTAGGGCTGGAATAATGTACCCAATCTATGTTTGGGTAGTTGAAGTCTCCCAGTATGATGATATTTTGTGATACATTCATATCCTCCAATGTCTTCAGGAAGGCTGAGTGGGGTTCTTGAGATTGGGAGGGTGGTCTGTAACATGCTACCAGTTGTATAGCAGTTTTGCCTATGGTTAGTTGCACCTGTATGGTCTCTGATGCTTCATGTGTTGCTACTAACCTGGAGGTGTGGGTGTCCTTGATGAATATGGACATTCCCCCACCCTTTGTGGTTCGGCCCGGGTTTTGGGGCCGAAAAGCATGATACGAGGTATAGCCTGGTAGCGCTGGGGTGCTCTCAGGAGCCTTGAACCAGGTTTCAGTTACTGCACAGACGTCGATGTTCTCCATGCTGAGGAGTGCATCAAGTGCCTGCATCTTGAGATTTAGACTTCTGACGTTGAGCAGCATTACCCTTAGTTTTTTTCCATTTTTGTTTTCTAAGGAGGTGGGTTTGTCTTTTGAGCCTTGCTTAAAAAAGGCACTATGGGGGTGGCAAGAGCCTTAGCCAATATCCGGAAGCCCAGTGGTGACAGGTGTAAGCCATCCCTTGCGAAGCAGCGTGGCTTGTCCAACATGTCATCCCAGGCAGACAGACATTGGATCCCCTTAGAATGACACCAGTACTTGAGCCAATTGTTAAAGCTGATCATCTTGTCTTTGTATTGTGGTATCATTCTTGGTGAGGGCAATATGCTGCTCAGGGTCATACCAGCCTGGGCTACATAATCGGAGAGCTCCTCTATGTCTCTTTTCATGTAGTCCAGGGAGGTACGTCTCAGGTCATTCACACCAGCATGGACAATGACGGAGTCATATTTGTACTTGCTTTGAAGTGACTTGAGTGCGTGTGTTATGTGGCGGATCCTAGCTCCCGATAGACAGCTCACAGTCACTTTCTCCTTGTTCAGCCTGGTCAGCGAGACATCAGTGTGTCTGACTATAGAGTCACCTATTACTAGTGTATCAGGCAAGGTGTTTGGCCTTAAGGGCTGTGATTGGTTGACACACTGATTTATTGAAGTATGTGTTGCATGTGTTTTGTTTTGAGGTGGTGGATTTTTGGATGTCTGCTTTGGGAGCCTCTGTTTTGGTAAGTTTTTTTATTAGAGCCTCCGAGTATGTCTTTGTGTTTTTATGTGTTTGGTTTGCAGTTGTGGTAGGTCTGTGTGGGACTGGGATTGTTGTGTGTGTGGTTGCCATCTCCTCCTGTCTGGTCATGCCAGCCCTGAGTTGAGAGAGTTCAGTTTGGCTATATAGTTGCATCTCTCACATGTATTTGTGTTTGTTGGGAGGAGGAGAGGGTTGTCTGTGTACATGAGACAATTGTAGCACTGTCTCAAGATACCCAGATTGACCAGCTGAATTGGAGACCACGCCAGTAATCTACCACTCGACATGCTAGAACAGTATAAGGGAGTGCTGTACCTTTAAGGGAAGTGGATATTCACAGGGGGTGGTAAGTAGATGTAGTGCTTTACTTAGTACGAGAGTGCTTACTTAGTAGAGAAGTATTGAGAACAAGTGCTAGGCTTATAATATAGTGAGTAGTCTGGTTATACTAAGAGTAGAGCTTCCTTAAGGTAAAATTTGAAGAGCAGACTTGGCGGAGCCAGAAAAAGTTTAACCGGAGCTGCGCTATGCGCACAACCACACAAAGCCGTGCAAACGCGGATTTTAAACAGTGAACTACAAAAGAGCTAGAAATGGTCCAAAACAACAAATTACTACAGCTTCTTGTGCTGAGGTCACTTCCTACAGGGACAGGTAGGCTGCTCAAGGCTCCCCACTCCCACTGGTGAGCAAAGAAACTTCCTTCTATCCAAGTAAGGTAACGGACAACACAGGAACTACACCACAGCCCAGAATACAGCAATGCCTGTAAACTGGTCTAAACTAGTCGAGGAGAGGCGGGAAAACAAGGATTATTTTTTTGTTTTTTTGGTAGAAACACACAGAAAATGCAGAAACAGTGATAAATTAGTTACACAGGCTAGCACACTTTAGTGGGCAGCCTCCACAGTTAAATTAAACAAACAAACTTTCAATCAAATTAGACTAAAATGTAACCTTAAGTGCAGATTTTAAAATAATGAAGCAAACAGTGGGAGTGGTCTAAGTTGTGCGTCACGAGGATTCCAGCTGCCACAAATCATGTGCCAATCTGGACCTACAATTTGTCTAACTACTTTTTCCACTTCCTCTCCATTCAAATGGTAACTTAATCTCATACCCTATAAATCTTTTAAAAACTTCCTAAAATTCACTTTTGGGTGGGGAATACCTTCTGTGGCTTTCCGGATATCTTCCGGTGTCCACTGTCTATAAACTAAAAGAGTTGGATCCTGTCCTGCCTGAGGATTCGGTACTTCTATGAGCGGACATATCTCTTCTTCACTCATAGCTTGTGATGCTCTATTTAATTCATTTAATTCAATTTCCCTCCTCAAGTCGCGTGTTCGAGACCTGGTCTCGATGGGATCCCTGACAAACAGTTACGCTTTTGCAGGGACAGCTGGGTATAGCGGAGGTGGATCAGCACGTCCACTTGCTTCATATTCTGGTAACGGAAGTGGCGGGGGCGAAGGAGGGGCCGTCAGTATTACTAAATTATTATCTTCTTTGTCTAAAAACATCGTTTTTGAATTTTTAATTCTTTGCTCCCTACGATTTGCTTCCTCAAGCCACCTGTGCGCCTAAGGGACTCCTAATTGTCTCTGCTTTTTAATTTGCCTTTCACGTCTATTTTTAACTGTTTTACAAGTTTCATAAGTGCGAGTTTATCTAAATTACCCTCAAATTTGTACTTATCGACCCATTTGGTATAATATTTAACATTATCGGAAAGCTGTAATTGCATATACTTCGCATCTTCAGTTAGGGGCATGTCCCGGGAACTTTTTGTGCACTGATTTCCCATTGGTGTCTTAGCTAAGCTGTAAATTGTTACGTAACCCTTTCTGTCACGTGGTACCACAAATCTACACCTTTTTCACAGTTTATCTAGAATAACTGTCTACCTATTCTGTTTCCCTGATCTATGACAAAAAACAGTAACACCTTCTTCTGTCTCTAATTTGCATAAGCAATTTAATTGACAAAAAAAGAATAGTTCTGTAACTAGTCCCTGATCTTGAAACAAAAATAAGGTAATTCCTCCTTACCTGACCCTCCGTGAGTTGAACCACCGGATCGTTGACTCGTCCTCCAATCCCAGATCAGAAACAGTGGCTAGCCTCTTTCGAACGACAATTCAGTCGGAGGTCTTTCAAAGCAGAAGAGCCGATTTGGCCTCTTCTCCGAACTGATGCATGTCACCGGGCCCAATTCTGACCTAGGTCCAGAGCGAGAGATACGTATTCCGGTCTGAAGGACCAATCTGTCAAAGGAAAAATATACTTTAAAAATGATCAAAACACGGTAGGTTCAGGTTAAGGCACTTTAATCTTGCAGCAAGGAGTGAAAAACGTGCTAATACAGAGTTTGTCTAACCAGAAACAGGAAATGCATTCATTTTTATAGGTTATCAAATTAATCCTGTCCTACCATGCTGACATAACGAATTACCACCTTTTGGTCATCATCTGCTAACCATCTTTCCCATGATTTTCTGCTGATTTAAACAATTTTTATGTGAAACATCCTGAGGAAAACATGGCCTTGGTTACTTTCAGTTAGATACTTGTTATGTTACATTCAAGATACTATAGCTAAATCGAACACAATGCTAGCAGTTAATTTCTCTAAAAAGCCTTTGTCTAACGTATCTCTAAACTACTGCAGCTGCAGAGGTTCCCATCCTCTGAACAAGGCTGTCTGTCTGGAATCATTACATTTATTAAATGGTATATTGTCTATTCATATGGTTCTGACCTAGCAGATTAACACCTGCTTCTCAAGTACATTTCCACAAGGCATAAACAAGAATATTGTTGTGCTAGCAGTTACTAGGTCAGAGGGCAACTTGCATGTTTCAGTAAGGCATATTTTTGGTCTCATATGAAACTCAATTTATATAAATCACAGTGCATAAGAAATAGAATGAAAAGCATATTAAAAACACTTGATTATTAATTTGTTATTAAGCATACACATATTAATACATATTTTTCTAACACGGGCGTTGCCATTAGACGTCACACCTAGATGTGCTTATGTGACTTTGCGGACCCTTTCAAGTCTTCCTTTATCAACAATCCGGTTGATGCTACCTCATTATTTGGCCCAAACATCAGAGACACAGTAGCCAGGTGTGAGAAGACGGAAAGGCACTTTCAGCTGTGGGTGTGCATTTTTCTACTCCTCAGTGACGTTACTCAAGGAATCAGCAGAAGAATGGAAAGATATGGTTCAGAAAGTCCCAAGGGCCTTTTCAGGACACACATGCTGAGTATTTTTCCTGGGGCAGATGGGGGTTTGGGAAGACACTTCTCCTGTGGCAAGGGGGCCCACACAACCATGGATCCAGTGATTCTTTTTCTGGACAACTCTGCCAGCACGTCTGAGCAGTGGTGCAATTGGTTACATCTGGAAGCAGTTGGGGGAAGATTCTCTCTGCACCTTTTAGCCTGGCACACATTAACATTGGATTCCTGGGTGCAGACAATAATTACCAGAGGTTACCATGTCCCCTTCAATCTTTATCTCAGACCACAGAGGTGAATCCCCGATGTTCCTCCCAGTCAGAGGTATATAGCAGCACTAGAAATTCAAAAGCTGCTTCAAAAAAGAGTTATCCAAACAGTCCCACCAGACAAGACAGAATCCAGGTTTTACTCAAGATTCTTTTTAGTGCCAAAGAAGACAGGAGACTGGAGGCCAATTTTAGACCTCAGTGTACTGAACAAATTTGTGAAGCAGACAGATTTCCGGATGATCATATTTTAGTCTATCCTTCCTTTTCTGGAGAAAGTCGATTGGATGTGCTCCATAGATTTTCAGGATGCATATTATCACATAAAGATGGAAAAACACTCAAGATGATTTCTCCACTTCCAGCTAGGAGCCAGTCATTACCAATTTCGAGCACTGCCCTTTGGTCTCACCATAGCACTCAAGGGTCTTTACCAAATACATTGTAGGGGTATCAGCTCACTTAAGGCTCCCTACAAGGATTCTGTGTGTTTCCATATTTAGATGACTGGCTCCTCACCGCCCCCACCAAGCATCTGCTGCTTTCCTACTTGGACTCCATTCTAAGCCTTATAGAATTCTTAGGCATTTCGATGAACAGAGAAAAATCAAAACTGTCCCCAACACAGGACATAGAATTCATCGGAGCAAGACTAAACACAAAATCCTGCATAGATGCCTTTCCTCATCACAAACTGTTAAGGTTAGGGTCACAACTTCAAGTGATGCTCTCTCAAGACAAAAGTTCCAGCTCATCTAGTATTTTAGCTTCTTGGGTCCATGGCAGTGACAATCACCTTGGTTCACCTGGAGAGGTACCACATGAGGCTGCTTCAATGGCTGCTGGCATCACAGTGGTCACTGTTAACTCCCCCAATCTGCATAATAAACCAATGCAAACAGGATTTATCTTGGTGGATGAAGCCAAAAGACAATTTATGGAGTCACCCCTTCTCCCCCTCCCAGCTCCAGGCCATAGTGAACATGGATGCATCCCTGATTGGGGGGGGGGGGCATTTTAAGGGAAAGACAGTCCAAGGCACTTGGTCCCCTCAAGATGTCAGTCTGCATATCAGTGTCCTAGAACTGAAGGCAGTGCTCTTAGTGTTGCAAGATTTCCAGTCTGCCCTCCCTTCAGGGACAGTTGTTATTCAGTCAGGCAACATGTCAGAGATCTGGTACATCAACAAAGAAGGGGGAACCAGATCCTACTCTCTATGTCGGGAAGCCCTGAGAGTTTGGCAATGGGCAATCGCCTCCAACCCCTTTCTGACAGCAATGCATGTTCTGGGGAACTCCAACATAATTGTGGACAAACTGAGCAGATGTATTCTCCTGCCTCAGGAGTTGTCTCTCAATTCTAATATAGCGATGAAGATCATTCGCCGATGGGGTCAGCCTTGCTGCGATCTGTTTGCCTCTCCCATAAACCACAAATGCAGCAGCTACTTTGCCCTAGGTTCCCCCTTGGGGGATTCTCCTAGAGATGCTCTTCTCTACGATTGGCCCCCATGACTTCTATATTCTTCCCACCAAGCCCTCTAATTCAATTTCTGAAGAAAGCCCAGTGGTTGAGAAACAAAGTGATTCTCATTGCACCTTATTGGCCCTGTCAAGTCTGGTTTCCCTTTCTCTGGCCTCATTTAGTTCATCACCCGTGGACTCTGGATCCAACTCGAGACCTGTTATCTCATCCTCAGGGCTTGATCCACCCCAAACTGCAAAATCTGAAGCTGATGGCTTGGTTTCACCACTTCCAGTAATTGCCAAGCGAAATAATTTATTTTCCCCAGTACAAAAGATTCTTCTGGCTTCTCATAAACTGTCCACCAGAAAACTTTATGTTGGTAAACGGAAGAGATTTGTTTTTCTGGTCTAATGAAAACAGTCTTGATCCTTTCTCAGCTTTGAGTGATAAGGTCTTGGAATACTTAACCAACTTATTTCAGCTGGGAGCCTCTACTTCTACCATTAGAGTTCACTTAGCTGCCATTTCAAATTTCCATAATGGATTGGATGATCAGTCCTTGATGTCTGACTGTCTTTGCAAAACTTTTCTTAAGGGTGCTTTACATTTGAAACCACCTTTCAAAGAGCCCATAGTGCCTTGGGATTTAATGCTGGTCTTGAAATGTTTGGTCCGTCAGCCTTTTGAGCCAGCAGCCACCTGTGATATCAAGTTTTTATCTTGGAAGACTCTATTCCTGGTAGCCATCACGTCGGCTAGTAGAATCTCAGAATTGCAGGCCGTGTGTATAAAATATTGTATATAATTTTTCACAAAGAGAGAGTATCACTCAGAACTAATCCCTCCTTTCTACCTAAAGTAGTGTCAGATTCCAATATTAATCAGACAATAGATTTACCAGTCTTCTTCCCAAATTTCTCAAACAAGGGAGACTTGTTTTTGCATTTGTTGAATGTACACAGACAATTAAGTTTTTATTTGTATAGAACAAAGTCATTTAGAAAATCGGACCAATTGTTTTTATTGTTTTCAGGTACAAGACTGGGCAACCCTGTTTCAAAGGTCATGCTGTCAAAATGGTTGAGAGATTGCTTTACTTTTATTTATGACCAAAATAAGCTAGACTTGTGAGCAAAAGTTAGGGCTCATTCTACCAGATCTGTTTCCACTTCAGTAGCCTTTCATTCCAGAGCCTCTATGGATGATATATGTTCAACCGCAACTGGGGCTACTCCTCATACCTTTATCACTCATTACAACTTGTATATGGTCTCCAGTGGAAGAGCATCCTTTGGCTCTATGGTGCTCAGGAATATCCTTTCCTTGGGCCTCCTAGGGTGTAAAGTAGCTAGGGACTCTGTACCAGCAGTCAAGAATGAATGAAGATTAACAACATCAGATAAAGAAGTTATGTTCTTACCATAACGTTCCGTCTGTGTTGTCGATATTCATTCATTCTTCTTTTTTTTTTCCAACATCTTTATTAAATTTCCACGTGACAAAGGCAATCTTACATTTATATAAATAAAAAACTTACATAATGAAATCACTTTAGTTGTAAACCGTTTACATCATAGACACCATTGAAACAGCTGTAGTTGTAAACATTACTAATCACTTGTAAACATTCTAGTCATTGATAGTTAAGCATTATATAGCTCATTCAAATCCTACTGTTTAAACCTCATTCCTGCTCTGCATATACTTTTCCCACAATTCCCATTTTTTTCTATGTAGTTTGCTCCTTCCCTTTTCTAAAGATCCCAATTCCAGTTGTTTTGTCTCAGTTACTATAGTCACTACTTCTAGTAAAGTTGGTCTAGACTTTGATTTCCATTTTTTAGTAATTGCTTTTTTGGCAGCCACCATAATTAGACTCAGCAAGGCTTTACTATGTCTAGGCAATTCCAATTCTGTAGCATAACTCAAAAAAATCATCTCCCCAGTCAGTCCAATCCGCCCACCAAGCATCTCTGACATAGCAGCTGGCAGGGAATCCCAAAAGTCTGCTAGCTCATCAGATATTCATTCATTCTTGACATCCAACCCTCCTACTCCCTCCAAAAGACTCCTGTGGTTCAGAATTCATCCTGGGGTTCTAGTACAGATGTTGCTCAGACAAAACTTCCATGATTTTCTACTCAAAGGGCAAAACTTGATCTGAGGTGAAGGGAAGAGAGTCAGTAAGGGTATCCTTGGCTTGAGAGTTTCTGCCTGGCGCAAGCTTGATATAACGCCCGAGTCAGTTCCGTGGATCAGAAACGAACCCAACAGTCAAGAATGAATGAAAATCAACACCACAGATGGAACATTATGGTAAGAACATAACTTCTTTTTACTGGACATGCATGGGGCACAATGATAGGGCTTGAAGAAAAATCCCAGACCTCTGTATGGATAATGGCTCAACTTCTGATGCTCTTGTCCCTTGGGGAAGGAGTAAGCTGTATAACTGTCACCCTGAGGTAATGATTGTGTCCATAAAACAGCTGGCATGGAGGCTTGATAGTCAGAGGAGGACCTGAGGGAAAAAAAACAGGATGTAATTACAACAGTGTTTGATCATTTGAAAGAGATGTAAAACATTACTACTAAAATAGAATTAATATTGCAGTAGCATTTTGATATTGTTAATTTTGCAAAAATATTTTGGCATGTTAAATTAATGGATAAAAGGCTGTTAATTTAATTTCTACTTAGCAAAACATAAACATGTATTTAAGAAAAAAGGTCTTTTCAGCATAATTACTTCTAGAATATTTTTTTGGTTCAACAATTAGACCAAATACATGCATTCAACTGTAAACAGCTACTTTTTGCTCAATATAAAAAAATGAAGCATTAAAGTTAATATCAAAAATGTTTTTAATGTAAAAAATAAAACGCAAAAACCTTAATAAATATAAAAACAGTTTTTCAGCTGTTCATCAGGCACAATTACAGCTGCTGTTTCACTGGTGCTATAGTAAGTGTTTAAAATTATACATGTGATGCATTTTATCTATAAAAACTGGCAAATTTCCTACACAAACATAATTTATGTATTGTTATAGCAGTGCTAAAATTATATGAACTTATGAGCATATGACAGTTAATGTGAAGACGCAAAGTCACTAATAAAAATCATTATAACCCTTTTCTATCTTTATTTGATGCATCCAAAATATTTGATTTAATCTACCAGCAGTATATCAGGTTTATGCTATTGTAGTCTTACAATAACCACTTGAAAACTATTACACATAACCAGTACATGTTTGCAACTAACTGATGTTTGAATATCATACAATAAACATTGTAAGAAAATGTTATGATATTATGAGTAACATCGTTAGAACATTATGTAGTAGAGACAGGACTGTGTTGCTAGCATTATATACTTCCTTAATCAGGACAGTTGTTGAATATGGGTGGCTCTGTTTGCTTGTATAACAGATTTCTTAATTAAGAACCCAGAAAGGATTCAGAAATGTATTCACAAGGAACATTCATGATCTTTGTGAACTGGATTGTAAAGAAATGCATAAGTCTCTAAAATTATTCTCAGTATCATTCACAAGGATGGCACAGTGGTGTAGCGGTTAGTGCTGTCGCAGCACAGCAAGAGATTCTCCGGTTCAATTTTTGGCTGGGGTGCCTTCTGTGTGGAGTCTGCATGTCCTCATGCATTCATGTGGGTTTCCTTTAAGTGCTACGGTTTCTTCCCACATTCCAAAGACATGCAGTAGGTTGATTGGACACTCTAAATTAGCTCTAGGTGTGTGGTGCACCCCCTGAAGAGGATTGGGCCTCGGGCTAGCAACCAGATACCTTAAAAACCCACACCTGCAATGGAAATGAGTGCTGAATGGCACTCGTTGCCCGATGTGCTGAAGAGCATGGGAGTGGATCCAGGATCATAAATATAGGTTTTTATGGGGAGATATCTTACTAATATTCAAGTGCTTTGGCAATTAAATTTTTGTCAGCCATGTTTGGTATGATTTTTAGAGTACAAACTGTCAATACTGGAAATATGAATTTATTAGTAACAGTGCTGGTTGCACCTTTCAGACTAAAAGCTAATAGCTTTGTTTGTAGAGGTGTTAGAATCTGGAAATCTCTGCTACTAATAATTTGTGAGTCAATGTCCATTAATGTGTTTAAATAAAGCTGGGAGTATTGGATCGGTGATGCTATGTATGAGGTGTCATCATGGTTCCTTTTGAGGCCTAGAGTCAGCCTTAATCACCATATTGAACAATTTATATCCCCAGTCCCATGCTTTAACTCAAGATAGTAGTGGTACAGTACTCTTTCTAATCAAATAAGTATCGCAGGGACTTCCCATGTTACCTCTTCAATTTACCCTGTTAGTTTAGCAAGTTAATATTAATGGAGTCTGATGAAGAAATACTAAATTTACCAGTTTCCAGTATATAAAAGCAGTTATTTTTGCCAATGATCTATTAAGATTGTCAGATTACTTTGAACTATCTGTGTCTGCTTTAACAAAATTAAAAATACATTAGTGAGAAATAGCTGGATATTAAATTTACTTTGCATAGATCTAAAATAATGCATGTTCCCTGGTGACAAATTATCATGCTAGAATCATTGAAGTTAAGCAAATAAGCTTTTAGGAATTAAGTGTTATCCTAGCATGTACATTTTAATAACAATAATAGTGACAAATAGCTACATTGGTAATATTTTACCATGCATCTAATTTCTTGATCATTGCAGTCCATCCAGGGTTTACAGACAACTCAAAATGAGGATATTTAGTAGTAGTAAAACACATTGATTGGGTGACGCAATGGTGCAACGGTTATTGTTGCCTCACAGCAAGAGGTTCTCCGGTTTGATTCTTGGCTGGGTTGCCTTCTGTGCTGACTTTGCATATCCTCCCTGCATTTGCGTGGGTTTCCTTTCACATTCCAAAGCCATGCATCTGGAGTGTTTCTCCCCGGGCCTCCGTTGAAAATGGGTTCTATCCCAGTCGGACTTTCCCAGTAAACAAATGTTAAATAAATAATCAGTAAACTAGTTAAACAGTTAAAATAACGAAAAATAAAACAATGAACAGTAAAGTAATAGAAAGACCAAGAGTGAAGCTAAATAATATCCTGCAAGTAAATTCCATACAGTGCCCCATTAGCTTAGAGTTTGAATTTCTTTGTTAACAATGCATGTCTCCACTAGATCACTGTTGCAATAGCCATAACCATACGGGATGTATCCTGCCAAGGATATTAGATATGCAGCCAGTCTAGGAAGCTTCAGACCACTTACTCCTTCACCATGCATCCCATACATCTACCCGTAGTACAAGAATACTTGTTGGTATAAGAGGTATGTATGTGACTGCCAAAACTCACAACTTTCTTAATGCACATATGCTTATGCAGACTGTCATTAGTTCAGTGACATTAGTAACAGAGATTGGCTTCAGCTACATTTTCAGGCAGGTAAATATCCTCTGTAAAAGTTATTTCAAAAAATTCTTGTCTTTCAGAAAGGACAAATGTTCTTATGGTAGACAAATCTTCTATAAGGGCACTCATACTAGCCGTGTCTTGTGTCTGCTTTAGCAAAATGACAATAGATCCTGTCAAGTCTATCTTTTTTTGTACCCCTAAAACAGTAATGAGTTGGTTAAACTCTTTGAACATCTATGTTGAAAATAAGCTCCTCACAGACTTGGCACATGCAACCTCATGGATGTTGGATTCTCTTTCAGTGGACCTTCTTCCTCAGCAGAAAAAGAAGTTGACTAGAGGTTAGTTAAAAACCCACATCTACCTCTTTTCTGTAGTTTTAGACTGATGATTCCACTGAGGCACCAACACAGCCTACACCAAGTATTGGTGAGGGATGACATTGATGAGTCAGTAATGGAAAAGTCCAGCCTGTGGAATCATCCATAAGACCTCTAAAAACTGTACACACAAAACTGTACCGGTCTCCTCTTCCTATCACTTCTCTTCATAGGGATTCCCAGGTGGATTTGCTCAATTTTGTGCATGGCTTATTTAAAGACATACAGTCTCTTTAGCCTTTTCTTCCAGTTTTTTCTTCATCCATTACTGTGAAAGGAAAGAGAGCTCCCTCTTTCTTTGAAGAGAAAGCTCTCAAAATTTAAAAAATAAGGGTGTAGACTGTGCTCTCTCTTATCCTCAGCACCTCGTGAGTCAGACTCTGTGGATACTCTTTTCCTCAGATTCAGTATCTGTATATCTAAAATGACAGATTTGTTTAAATGGAAAGGTAGGAAGGGTACTTAGTTTCAAAAAAGACATAATGAGCTCCTTAGTGTAAATTAACCAAAGCCATTAATCCTCTCACTAGTCTTTGGGGGTCATAGAGGATGCCTTCACTGCAGCATCTCTCTCTCTAGATTCTCAGTTTGTTGCTCCTATACGATGTCAGATACGCATACATATCTTTATAAGAACCCTAAATCAGACCCTGCTGTTATCCTTGGATGGAACAGAAGTTCTAAGTCCAGTTTCTCTGCCAGTCCTGTACCACATGATAGGGAGAGCCATACCTTTTACAGGTTTGGCAAGAATGTATATGCATTATATCTGCTTTGGCTACCAGGGCAGTTAATTGCCAAAATACATCTAAATGTATGATCTCACGTTGTCTTTTCTGTCCATGTTCAGCCTGTGAGTTATAGGATCTGACTCTGATCTGAGAATGGCCATTTACAAACGACTTCAACTCCTGAGTTCTACCTCCTCTACCCATAATATCTAGCTCTGACAGAATCACATTAGATTTCGTGTGCCACCTTCCATGATATCAGCTTGATCTTGAGTTCTGCTGGGGTGTACTATTTTTGTGTGCCCTATTTTTTCCCTTTTTTCATGTACTCTTGTTTATTGTTAATATTTAGAGTAGTCTTGTAGTTTTTCTAGTGGATGAGGTTAGGTAGTGTGGTTTTTAGGGTTAGGTAGAATTATTCTCTTAACGTTTGTGGGCTATTCCCACCTTCTTGTGTGAAGTGTTTTTATTATAGTTGTGACTTTCAAGTAGGTGTAGTTGTTTAATGTGATTATAGTTAGGTAGGGTGTTTTGTTCTTATGTGCTGTATTATGTAATGAGAGATAAGAGATTTAAGAAATGTGTGGTATGTGGCCACAAAATCCCTTCCCAAAACTCACACAAACAGTGCTTGTACTGCCTCAGGGCCTCACACCTGGAGAACCCAGTGTGCTGTTCATGACAGCTTTGGGTCCAGGGCAGTTGTAAAAGGAGGACCAAGCTGGTCCTTAAGGGTGTTTTGCACAGTGGGGGGATATTTTTTCCTCTTCCATTATGGCTAGCAAACACAAGAAGAGTGATGAGATTGAAAGGAGGGACTGAGGACCACAAATCCTTTGGAGGGGACTGAAAACTTGCAGCTCACCCTACATTTAGCCATCCAGATCCAAAGTTCATTGACTCCTTTGGCTGTTTCAGCCCCATCTTCAGATCCAGTGGCTCAGACCTGTTCTCCCATGGTGCTGACTTTGCAGAACGCCCCTTCTGTGATGCTCAGTGTCGCTAGCCATTTTTGTTATCAGGAAGGGCTCCCTCTGACAGGGTTCATTCACCTTTCTGCCCCTCTATTCCTTGAGAGTTTTCTCCAGAGTCATCTCCTTCTCCACCCTGGATCTGCTCCTCTCCAGTTTAGACACAGTCCTCAGAACCTTCTGCTAGTAGGTGTGTTTCCAAGGCTCCCTTTGTAGCTTCTTCATCTCTGAAGAATTTGTTTCCTCTCTCAGGCCCAACAGCTGTGAGGGTCACAGAGCTGGTTGCCTTACCACCTGTCTAGCCAGTTTTAGCTCCAACTCCTTTCTTGGCCTTTTCAACTCTGGCAGTCTTGTGACTGAATGGATATTGGAGCTGATCCTTTGTGGCCGGGGTTTCCTGGTTTGGTTCCGTGCTTCAGGTTTTATAGTCATCCTTCTTGCTCAGTGCTTTGGGTATCAGTAGTTCTGTTCCAGTCTCAGCATCTGGGCAGACAAGAGAGGCTCCAGAGTCTAGCATGTCCTTAGAGTCTTCAGGTTCCATGGATGTGGCCTCTGGGTGGTCAGCTTCAGCCTCTGCTTTCAACATCATAGAGAGGATGTTCTCCCATCCAGAGACAGAGTGGTCGGTACCATATGGCATCCCTACACCCTCCTTATTTGAACCAGTGGACTCGCATCAGCCTGCTTCAGGACAGCCCATTATAATTGGTCTCTAGACTACTCTACACCCAGGATCTCCTGCTGCTTCTACTTCTCTCCCGGTTTCCCCTGGAGAAGGAATGTCATGGCAAGAGATGGTGTGCAAGGAAGCAAATGGACTTCCCAGAGGAATCCCTCACTACGGATACTGATCTTGATGGAGAGAGGTCCCCAAAATCCACCTGGGATAACACCTCATTTGTTGACCTTATGGAGCTGCATCACCAGTGTGGGAGTGGAGAGCTGAAGGCCCATCTCAGGTGGAGTTGACATTTTCTGGAGGCTATTGGGGTGGGCCAGTCCACATCTTGGGTGGTTCCTCCTCTAGATGCACTTATTGACTTGGTGTTTCAGAGGGCCTGGAAGGAGTCCAATATAGTGGAACTAATTTCCAAAAACCATTCTAAATTCTTGGCCCCTCTTATAAGGCATCTAGGGCACTGGACCTGTTAGAGAAGCCCTCCTACTTGTCCACCACATTTATACCAAGAGAATTAAATTACCTGGCTCACTTGATGAGACTTCAATTGGAAATTGTGTCTGAAATGTCAAGAGTGACTAAGATACAACAAACTCTAGTCTCAAATGTCTGTGGAGACTTTGTTGTCCACCTTGCAGTCTATTGCTAAAATGTCCATGCTTTCATGCTTGTGCTTTCAAATGCAACCACTGGTACATCCCAAGCTGTTGGCGCCAGCATTTCTGTGTGTCACCGTGCTTGGATGAGATGCAGAGTGCAATTTTGTGAATTGTTTCATGGCATCTTTTATTAATTCCTGCTATGATGGCTCTTTTCTCTTTTGGCCTAAAATTAAGCACACTTAGACCAGGGTAGAAAAATGCTCTCTGCCATCAGAGTGCATTTTGCTACTCCCAATGGAGGAGCCAAAGGGGGGGCATCTCTTATTTAGAAATGTGCAGTAGCCTTTTCAGGATGCTCCTGCAGAGGGTAACCAGAATGGACGGTGCCCACGTGGCATATCTGTAGAATCAGGGCTTCAGCAGAGATTTCTGCAGGAAACCCTTCCAGTGCCCATGATGGGTTGCTTGACTGTCAGGCTCTGAAGGCAGTTGGGTATTGATTTGTCTTTACTCCTGCAAGCTTGCAAGACCATCACCTCAGATACGTGATTAAGAATCTCATCCAGAAGCTCCATTTTTCTTTCGCCCAAAAGAGAACACTAAACACCTTCTGGATGTGCCAACCCCCATCAGAGAAAGGAATGCAGTTACTGAAATCCAAAAGCTATTAAATCAATTCATCAATGAGACCCCACCACACCAGTATGAATTTGTGGTCTATTCCATGTTCTTTTTGGTTCCTAAGGAGGAGAACAGGGACCTCAGGTCAGTTTTGGATTTAAGCAAATTAAATCACTTTGTGAAACAGACCAAGTTCCAGATAGTCATGCTGTAGTCCATTCTGCCTGTCTTGAGGAACGATGGCAGGGTGTGCTCAATTGACCTCAAGGACACCTACCATTGTATAAAGAAAGTGAGGTGCTCACGGGGGTTTCTATGTTTCTGGCTGGGATCTAGTCAATATTAGTAAAGAGTGCTGCCTTTTGGTCTCACCACAACCTCCAGGTGTTCACCAAGTGCATGGCAGTTGTGGCAGACTGGCTGAGGTTGCAAGGTCTCCGGGTCTTCCCTTACCTGGACAGTTTGCTTCTCACTGCCTCCATGAGAGTATCACTAATCAGGGCCAGTGACTCTCTACTCCAGTTGTGCTGTTTATTGGGAATTACCGTAAATTATCAAAAGTCCAGCTTTCAACAAGTCCTGACACTGGAATTAACTACCGGTTGAGCACAGTCTCTCAGACTGAAAAACTCCCAGCTCTGAACATCTACCCTTCATTCTCAGACCAACTGCATACTGTCTTACAAGAAACCTCTGGCTTCTGTAGTTCTCAAACTCTTGGGTCACATGCCTGCAGTAATCTGCTTTGCCACCCTGGATAGTTACCACATGAAGATACTGCAGTTGACACTAGCAACGCAACAGACCTACTTGGCTCATCCTATGGAGTTCCCCATAATATTGATAGAAGTCTGTCAAAATCAAATCAAGTGATGGTTGGAGTCTCCCCTGGTTTCAGCCAGAAGACCTTTTGTTCTTCCTTCCCCACAAGATATGGACACGACGGAAGCCTCCCTTCTTGGGTGAGGGGCATTTCAGAGGGAAGACAATCCAAGGGACCTGGGCTAAGATTGAAGCCAATCTTCACATCAGTGTCTTAGAGATGAGCGCAGTCCTCCTCACATTGCAGGCCTTTCAGGATTTTCTCCCCAAGGGTATGATCTCAGTGTGGACTTCATTTGATTCGTATATGTAAGTTTCTGACTTCTTAGTTAACTAAGCAACATATTTTGAGAGTCAATATGATAATTTGAGAATATGAGTATTATTAGTATATGAATGTTTGTATATATATTTTTACCATTATAGGTAAAAATTCTGAAGGAATGGTAGAGTTGAGGCGCTCTAAAATATATTGTTAGTTATATTTGTTTTTAAAAAAATGTTTTAAGCAGTAACAATGTGTATGTGCCTTTAAGACGCAAGGTTTTAACTAGAAGTGTCATGTGACACAGGGTGTTATATATTGTTTGTGTTGAAGTTTGTTCAGTTTCTGATTAAGTCTTGCCATATGTGCACGACAAAAAGTGCTTCATTAAACTGAGAGAGAATTTGCCTTGGTGTTTTCAAGCTGTCTTTTTGTTTTTCGATAGTTTGTCTTTTTTTTGGTTCCTGTTTGTTATGGCTTTGGACAGCCCTTGTGGAACACCAACTATTCTTGACTTGACCCCACCACAACAGGATGGAGTGGGGTATTTGACACAGTTAATAGAACAATTATCTCAACGTGTGAGCCAGTTACAAACTAGAGTGGATGCCATTCCTTCTGTTGCCGCCATTGTTCAACCTTCTGCTTCTGCATTGGTAATTGGAGGTGGTAGGCATCCTGATACTAGCTCAGTACCTTTCCATCTGAATTCACAAACCGGACGTGTGATACCAACCGGAAGTGACGTTACACTAGCTGAACAACTGCATCAGAGGAGTAATCCAAGTGGTGAAAGGGCACAGAATGGCGGAGAACCAACAGATTCAACAGCTTCAGCATCTGGTTCATCAATTCTACCTGTTTTTTCCAACAATCAACCAGGTAGTGTTATTCTTACTAACAATACAAGAACTGATAAACGACATATGAGAAGTTCTACAGGACTTAATACTATGAAAGAGTTGCCAACTTTTACTCAGTGGTTGGAAATGCCAATTTCATTATTCCAAGCGCATCCCAACCAATCGACACCTTCTGAAACAGAGGATTCAGGTAACTTAGTTTCATTATTGCAAGACCTTGATAAAAAAACTTTTTAAATATAAAAAACTATCTCTAGAAGTTACTTATTTTCGTCAATGCGTGAATGAAAGCATTGTTCCCAAGGGCTTGCGTGTCCATCAATACCCTACGGGGTTAGAGCCAGGTTAATTGTTCCATAAAGAGCTTATTGAGTTGTTTAACAATCGGGGACTCACCCTGTTGAACCTGATGATTAAACATTATGAGACTTCCATTAACCTCTTACAACAAGAAGCTACTAGTTTAGATGCTGCTATCAAGGGTCATGTAAACTTTTCAAGATATGTTTTTGATTACAACAGAAATGTTAAGTTGTCAATCTCGCCTTCATTCTTGCTGGATGGGTTCGGAGCCGATCCTCGGCTCCGACTCGGCACTTGCTAAGCTCGAGAGTCACTTTTATCAGCTCGAGGCAGCCCCATATCCCATGATGCAAGGCGGTGATTACCCAGATCTCGTTTGCCGCCTCGCTCATGAGGTCACCTTTTTTGCCAGCTCCTGGTAAGTGAATTTAATTACTCTTTTTGAGAGATTTAGCCATCCCAATACCTTAATTTTCTCTCTTTTATAGTTTGTTAGTTCCCTCAATTCACTTAGCCCTATTTCCGTTAGTTTCCCGTCCCCTTATCCATTTCTGTTATTCAGGCCTTAGGCCTTACCCTCCCAACAATTTCCTGTCAGGATTTGTTTAGGTGTGTCTGTGTTCTTATTTTTCTGCACTTAGTGTAATTTGGACTGAGTGGTGTGTGTGTTTGGGTTTAGGACTCAGTCATGTCTAAAGACACTAGGGTCTCAGGTTTCAAGAAGTGTGACTCGTGCTGTCAGAAGATGTCTCTGACAGATGGTCACACTTCTTGTATTTATTGCCTGGGACCCCTACACCTGCAGGACTCCTGTGCTATTTGCCATTCTTTCACCCAGAGAGTCCTGCAGGAACGTAGAAATAAACTTATCTTGAGAGGTCTTCTCAAGCCTGAGAGCTCCCCGGCTAAGTCTGGCTCGGGGAAGCCCTCTAAGCCATCCAAGGCCCAGCCTTTAGTATCCAAGTCTGTGGCCTTGGTTCCGACTCCACCGGAGTCTAGTTCGGCTCCGTCCGGAGCCGATCCTTCCTTCTTGGAAGTTTTAGTATCGGTGCCTATCGGCACCAATACCCTGGCTTCGGTACCTTTGTCGGCTCCGGCTGGAGCCGATACCCTTGCTTCGAAGCCTGCGTCGGCTCCGGCTGGAGCCGACACATCTCTAACCCAGCTCGGAGCCGACAAGCTGTCGGCTCCAACTGGAACCGAAGGTTCTTCGGCTCCGATGGCTCCGTCGAGAAAGAGATCTAGGTCTCCTTCCCTGGAGTCTATCCACTTGGCTCCGGCCTCTCCCTTACTTTCGGGGTGGAGCCATCGGAGCCGATCCTCAAGGTCTTCCAGACTCTCAGACCATGACTTGGAGAGAGTGGTGAGTAGACTGCTGAAATCACAGGCACTGGCCCAGATGCTCCATAGCCCGTCTCAGCAGACGACCACTATTCCACACCCTCCAGAAATTCCTCCTTCTACTCTCCTTCAAAGCTCGGAGCCGGAGATTATTGGTACCATGACTGTTGGTGCTTCGGAGCCGATACCACCCCTTTCGGCTCCGTCGTTTTCGACTCCTATCTCCTCCTTGCGACCTTCCTTGGAGGGATCCGGTCGTCGGGCTTCCCTGGTCGATTCTGAGGGGGCGAGTGGCATCGGACCCTTGTCCGACCCCGTTCTACCTCTCGGAGCTTCGGCCTTGGTTAGCTCGGCACCGACATCTGCTTCGGAGCCTTCCCTTTCGGTGGGGCCCGGGGATTCCTGTTTCTTCAGAGCGGGAGCTCTCGGTCCTCCCCGGGAGGGGAGCATTCGAGGTGATGAGGAGTGTGCTGGCCCCCGAGCTCAGTCAGCAGTCGGTTCCTTTAGCTCCTCCCTCTACGGTGCCTGTAGATATCTCTTCCCACTCTCTTGCTCCCTGACCCAGAGATCCATCGCCCCAGGTTTCCCCATTGGGAAGAACTTCCTCTTCCGAGGTTTCTCCTGATCCTTCAGGGGAACCCCCGCGTAAGAGGACCTGCAAGAGGAAGCACTTAGACTCCCCTGAGTCTACGACATCAGATACCGATTTAGATTAGTCGGAGGGGTCCCCAAGATCCCCCTCTGATGATGTCTCCTTTTCAGACATCCTTGAACTAATGAAACAGAGGGGGAACTGGCCCTCCATTAATCCCTCCGAGGATGAATCGGTATACCTGGAGGCTTTTGGATCTCGACCCTCTACCTCCTGGGTGTCTCCGCCTTTCGACCCCCTCATGGACGTGATAGCTCGAAAGGCGTGGGCATCTCCTGATTCTGTGGAACCAGTCCCCAGGAGGCCTTCTAAATTTATCATGGCCCCCACTGAAAAACAGTTTCTCACTAAAGGTGTCCCGGTTGATGCCATGGTGGTGGCGGCCGCCACCAAGAAGGAACTTGCAGATCCTTCCGTACCAGTCCACCCTCCTAACAAGGAGTCTAGGACCATGGACAGGTATGGTAAGCGGATGTTTTCCTCAGCGACCTTTGCTATGCGTTCGCTGAATTATTTATGTCACTTCACCCGACTTCAAAGAGATATCCTCAAAGAATTGGGTGAAGTAGTACAGGATCAGTCAGCTGCAGGGGCTCAAGAGAAGATTGCCTCTCAGCTGGGAATCCTAAATTCCATAACTAACTCCTCCATGCGGCTCATTTCTTATGCAGCCGATGGGGCGAGTAGAGCCGCAGGCACAGGAGTGGCTCTCGGACGTCAGTCCTGGATGCGGCTTTGCAATTTTGCAGACCCTTTTAAGGCGTCCTTCACAAACTCTCCCTTTGATGGGACAACTTTGTTTGGCCCTCAGGTGAAGGACACTTTGACCAGGTGCGAGCAAGACGGCAAGACTCTTTCTGCTGTAGGAGTCCGTTTCTCCACCCCTTCTAGACCTTACCCCAAAGGTCAGAAGGGAGGGAAAATGTGGTTCCGAAAATCACAGGGAGTCACGCCTGACGCACGTGGTCAGTTTACCCCCAGAGGCAGAGGGGGTAATAACAGACGCCACCCTAGGGGCAGAGGGGGTCCGCAGAACCAGGGCAGCAGAGAGCCTCTCTCTGACGAGCCCTTCCAGCATCCCTGAGGTGTTGCCCGACTGCCCACCCTTGGAGGCAGTCGGGGGGGAGATTGTCGCTGTACCCAGAAGCCTGGCTATCCCTCTCTCAAGACAAATGGGTACAGTCGATCATATCCGAGGGTTATAAAATACCTTTCGAGAAAAGCCACTTCCCTCAAAAAGGATCCATTCCAGACGTTCCACCCGGTCTAAGGGAAATTGCAAAGCTAGAGGTTTCAAAGCTTCTAGAGAAAAGGGCCATCCAGCCAGTTCCAACAGATCATTTAGAATCCGGAATCTACTCAAGGTTGTTTTTGGTCCCCAAAAAGACGGGAGGCGAGGCTAAACAAGTCTGTCAAAAAGGCAAGATTTCGGATGGTCACACTTCAATCGATTTTGCCCTTTCTGGGCAAAAACAACTGGATGTGCTCCATAGACCTTCAAGATGCGTACTATCACATAAAAATCCACAGACGCTCCAGAAGGTTTCTCAGCTTTTGGCTGGGAACCAGTCATTTTCAGTTCAGAGCCCTGCCCTTTGGTCTCACTACAGCCCCCAGAGTGTTCACCAAATGCATGGCAGTGGTCACGGCTCACCTGAGACGTCAGGGATTCCAGGTGTTTCCGTACCTAGACGACTGGCTCCTCTCAGCCACCACCAGGCATCAACTTCTCCAGGCCAGGGATTACACTCTACGTCTCTGCAGTCAGTTAGGGATTTCAGTCAACTTCGAAAAGTCTTCCTTATCGCTTTGCCAATCTATTACCTTTATAGGCACAGATCTAGACACTACTCGGATGTCAGCAAACCTAACAAACCAAAGAATCCTGGATATCCAAAACCATGTTCGGATGATCCTGTTCAGCAAAAAGGTACAAGCCAGGTTGGTCCTGAAAGTGTTAGGCCTTATGGCAGCTGCCATCACACTTCTTCCTCTGGCCCGTTTTTACATGCGTCTCCTGCAGTGATGTTGTTTACCCAATGGTCCTTCCAGCAGTTACCCATGCGTCACAAGATTCTTGTGACACAGACCTGCAAGAGCCATCTATCCTGGTGGACTTCTTCCCCCCTAGTCCATCAGGGCAGACCATTTGTCCCCTCGGCCTCGGTAGCCACGGTCACTTCGGATGCCTCCCTGATCGGGTGGGGGGGCATTATCAGGGCAGGATGGTCCATGGCACGTGGCAACTGTTCGAATACCACCTGCACATAAATGTCCTAGAGATGAGAGCAGTGCTTTTAACGTTGCAAGCCCTCAATGACTTTCTTCCCTTAGGGACAATTGCAGTTCACACGGACAATATGTCCGTGGTATGGTACATCAACAAACAGGGCGGGACCAAGTCCTATCCTTTGTGTCGAGAAGCTCTCAGACTTTGGCAATGGGTGATCTCCTCTCATCGGTTTCTGATAGCAAAGCATATCCCCGGGAAAACCAACATCATAGCGGACAGATTGAGCAGAGCTATACTCATGCCTCACGAGTGGTCTCTCAAACAATCTATAGTGGAAGAGATTTTTCAGAAGTGGGGCCGCCCATGCTGTGACCTTTTTGCTACACCCCAAAACAGCAAATGCCCAGACTTCTTCTCTCTCTTTCCACTTCCGGGCCATCCCCCCAGAGATGCTTTAACCAAGGATTGGCCCTGGGGACTTCTTTATGCCTTTCCCCCCCTTTCTGTTAATACCTCAAGTTCTTCAGAAAGCTACCGTCTTGAGAGCCAAGATGATTCTCATTGCCCCTTACTGGCCTCGACAAATTTGGTTCCCATTCCTTCATCGCCATCTCTTGGTGCAGCCTTGGCATCTGGACCCAGTTCCAGATCTTCTGACCCACCAGTCGGGTCAACTGCACCGGTCCATTTGTTCCCTCAACCTCACCGCTTGGTTGCTCCACTTCCTTCCTTAGCCAGGCTTCCTATGATCTCTAACCCCGTTAGAGATATCATAGTAGCTTCTTTAAAGTCCTCCACCAGAAAGATTTATTCTAGTAAATGGCAACGTTTCTCCTTTTGGGCAAAGTCTAAGAACATAAACCCTTTTACTGCCCCTATTCAGTCAGTCTTGGACTTTCTAGCTGAAATTTTTCACTCCGGTTCTTCGTCTTCCACAGTTAAAGTCCAGTTGGCAGCAATCTCGAATTTTCATGTCGGATTTGCAGACCAGAACATTATGTCTCACAAACTCTGTAAAGCCTTTCTTAGAGGGGTATTCCTACTTAAACCCCCTGTTAGGGATCCTCCACCGCAGTGGAACCTAAATTTAGTGCTGGCATCCTTGATACTCCCCCCTTTCGAACCAGCTGCTACATGCTCATTAAAATTTCTTTCTTGGAAAACACTCTTTCTAGTTGCTATTACCTCGGCTAGGAGAGTGTCTGAACTTCATGCTCTCTGTGTTCGTCCCCCTTACTTGGTCTTCACAAGGATAGAGTATCCTTGAGAACCAATCCATCCTTTTTGCCCAAGGCTGCTTCTAAAACAAATTTAAACCAATCTATTGATCTTCCAGTATTTTTCCCCAATCATTCTGACAGGGCGGAACAAAGATTGCATTGCCTAGATATTCATCGCCAACTCAGATAATACTTGGACAGAACAAAACAATTTAGGAAGTCTGATCAGCTTTTTCTTTCTTATGCTGAAAATAAGAAAGGTCTCCCTGTTTCTAAAGTGACCTTATCCAGATGTCTGTTTTCCACTATTTCGGACATTTATCAGCTAAGGGGCAAACAACTGATCTCAAAACATAAAGCACATTCTACCAGAGGTCTAGCCACATCTACAGCTTTTCAGGCTAGGCTACCCTTAGACACTATTTGTGCAGCATCCACTTGGGCCACTCCTCATACCTTCGTTTCTCACTACAAATTGGATTTGACCGCCAGGGACAGGGCAAGTTTTGGTTCCACAGTTCTCAAGAGTCTGTTCCATTGAGCCACCCAGGATAGAGGTGCTAGGGACGCGGTCCCATCCAGCAAGAATGAAGGCGAGATTGACAACTTAACATTTAGAAGTTATGTACCTACCATAACGTTCCATGTTAGTTGTCTTCTCTCGCCTTCTTTCTTGCGTCCCTCCCTCCTGTCCCCCTAGCCTGGACAGACCTTGAACTTCCTTCTTCTCTGGGAGATTGTTCTTCCTTGGACACTAGTTAGCTCTGGACCTTAATTACCTGGGTTCCCCTTACAGCCTTCTCAGGTTAGTTGTTGTTCTTTCCTTTGGAAGAAGATTATGGGCAGTTTTTTCCTCTAGATACCAAACGAGATCTGGGTAATCACCGCCTTGCATCATGGGATATGGGGCTGCCTCGAGCTGGTAAAAGTGACTCTCGAGCTTAGCAAGTGCCGAGTCGGAGCCGAGGATCGACTCCGAACCCATCCAGCAAGAAAGAAGGCGAGAGAAGACCACTAACATGGAACTTTATGGTAGGTACATAACTTCTAATTTTTGACAGTATAGACCAACAAATGATGAAATTTAGAGAAATTAAAGTAAAAAAAAAACTAATTAGAGATCGTAAAGCATATAGTGAGGGGATTGCTTTCCCCCCACCCCCAAGCTCTCAAGTAGCAAAATCCAGCAATGCTGTTATGAATGAATTTTTGTACAACACAACAAACAGAAATAAACCATCACATGGTCTATCTGTCTCAAATGACAGTAGTGCACTTCCATCAGGTGAGGGGTCTATGCTACCCCCACAGACAATTGTGAACAATACATCAGCTAACGTTCAAAATTTTCAGCATTAAGCCAACCAATGCAATCTGAGATCAAAGAACAAGAAATCTCATTCCAGCAACAACTACAAAGGGAAGAATTGGAAATGCAGGAGGTGATATCACCTCTCATTGTACTAGCTTCCCCGACAATCAGTGCTGCAGATTTTGGACTAAGGAACATCCTCATGAATAATGATAAAGATTTCAAAATCTATAACTTTTCTGATGTGACTATAGATCAACCACTGGTGGAACTATTAGCCAAGGGGTAAACTTTTGTCCCCACCAGAAAAGCAGACTTAGTGAAAACATTAATTGACTTAAAAATATTTGTGCGTAAACTCAATTTGTCTATGCTCTTTGTTGACAATAGTATGGTTCAGTCTAGTGCGCATAGTACCTTTTGTCCCCCTTTAGACCCAACTTTACAATGTTTTGAACTCATTTGTGAGTTGGATTTATATAATGTTTTAGGGTTGGGTAGTAATCATAAGCAGAATAAAAGTAAGAATGTTCCATCTGTAAATGTCACTAGTGAACAACTGCATTCATTACAACTAATTCAAGAAGCCCCAGTGCGTATTATGGCCCCAGATAAGGGAGGGGGGCTTGTTGTCATGAATGTGGATGACTATGTCAATAAAATGGACCAAATAGTCCGAAGTTCCACATATCAGTTGGTTTCACGTAATGAGTTAAATCAAGCATACAGCAAAATAAAGTCTGATTTATATGAAATGTTGTTAGAAACCAGGATTACTACCGATTTGTTTAGATACTTATCTATGCCTTCCCCAAGGATACCTGTTTGTTTGGTATCCCCAAGTTACACAAAAATGTGAATAACCCACCTATGCGACCCTTGGTGGATGCTATGGCAAGTATTCCTTACCCTTGGGAGAAATGGGTAGACCAAAGGTTGAAGAAACATGTAACTCAAGAGAAATACATATGTAAATATT
Organism: Protopterus annectens; assembly: GCF_019279795.1. Taxonomy (NCBI): domain Eukaryota; kingdom Metazoa; phylum Chordata; order Ceratodontiformes; family Protopteridae; genus Protopterus; species Protopterus annectens. Next base: position 140,152,086 of record NC_056751.1, read on the forward strand.
CTTGGTCGTTTTTGTCACAAATTAAGAATTTAGAATTCAATGCTGACTTCAATTTTTTAACAGTGGATGTGGTAGATATATATTCTTCTATCCCCCATGTGGAAGGCGTCTAACGAGTCAGTAGTTTCCTGAGAGCTAAAGCAGTAGTCCCTGATGAGGTGTCCTTCCTTAATAGAGGAAATGCTTGACATAATTTTGTATAACAAATTCATTTTATGCAATGACAAGTTATATGTTCAAAAAGCTGGTGTAGATATGGGGTCACCCTGTGGGGCAAGTTATGCCAATTTGGTAATGGCCTCATGGGAACAAGAATTTATCTTTAGTAAATAAGAAGTGAAACAGTACATCCATTTCTACACACGGTTTTTGGACAATATTTTTATCATTTTTGAAGGAAACGAGCAGCTAGTAAAGTAGTAGATTATTTCAACAGCACCACAGATTTCCTTTCCTTTACTTATGCATTTGAAATGTCCAGGATTTCGTACTTGGATGTGGATCTTAGTAAAGACATTGAAAGGAATGCATACATAGTGAAAATCTATAGAAATGCCACATATTCAAATTCCTTATTACATTATAGCAGTTGCCATCCATGGCACCAAAAGAAATCAGTGGTGAAGGGACAACTCGTGAGAGCTGCCCGTATGGTCATGCTGGACCAGGATTTCATGGATGAATTTAATAATTTGAGGTCAATGTTTGTTAGGAGAGGTTTCCCAGTGGACTTCTTTGAGTTTCTACTGGAAGAAGTAAAATATAAGAGAGAACAGGGGTTGTATAAACCCATTTTGTCCATCAGTTTGGTTTACAATGCGTTAAAGTAAGTGACAGAGAACTACAACAAAAAGTAGCATGGAATTTAAGCTTAATAACGCCCTATAGTAGTAATGCAAGGGAAATAATGTCAATTTTGAACAAAAATTGGGAAATAATTAGGAGAGACCCTCACCTTTCTGATAAGGTTAAAAGCAAATTTACAAGAGGGGGACTAATTTAAAGGAATTATTACAACATAAAAAAAACATCCCACAGTGGAAGTGTGGCATGTATAAATGCCAAATGTGTAACTGCTGTAAATACATGAGTACAGGACAAGACATTGAAGTTAAAAATGTCAGTTTTAAAATCAATATGAAGGATACTTGTCAGTCCAGGTTTGTGGTCTACTTAGCTCAGTGCCAATGCTGTGCAGCGTTTTACATAGGTAAAACGGATAGAAGGTTAAAAGAACGAGTATACGAACATCTATACAAAATAAGGACCCTTAACAGAGATAATGCACTATCAACAACATTCATTTTTGTTCAAAGCAATTGATTCAGTTGTTGATGATAGCCAGGGGGGCCTGCTTACACTCTTACTTGAGCAACGAGTTAAGTTGACAAATACGCACTGGGGCAATGCTTTACCTGGGCTTGAATGAGACAATATCTTTAAATAGTATCTTGAAGTTAAGAAATCTCAAATGTTAATTTGTGTATGCATTTTTACAAAATGTGTTTACATTTGTCATATCTGACTTCATTTGATTCGTATATGTAAGTTTCTGACATCTTAGTTAACTAAGCAACATTATATTTTGAGAGTCAATATGATAATTTGAGAATATGAGTATTATTAGTGTATGAATGTTTGCATATATATTTTTACCATTATTATAGGTAAAAATTCTGAAGGAAGGGTAGAGTTGAGGTGCTCTAAAATATTAGTTATATTTGTTTTTAAAAAAATGTTTTAAGCAGTAACAATGTGCATGTGCCTTTAAGACGCCAGGTTTTAACTAGAAGTGTCATGTGACACAAAGGGTGTATATATTGTTTGTGTTGAAGTTTGTTCAGTTTCTGATGAAGTCTTGCCATATGTGCAAGACGAAAAGCGCTTCATTAAACTGAGAGAGAATTTGCTTTGGTGTTTTCAAGCTGTTTTTTTGTTTTTCAATAGTTTCTTTCTTTGGTTCCTGTTTGTTGGACACGTATATCTGTCATCTGGTATCTGAACAAATAAGGAGGAACCAGATCCTGTCCTCTGTGTCAGGAGGTCACGAAGATTTGGCAATGGGCAATTTCATCTGGAAGCAACACACACATATCCTAGTCTTCCTCACAAGTGTTCCCTAAATCCAGGAGATGCCACTCAGATTTTTTTTTTGGTGCTGGGGCACTCACTGTTGCAATGTTTGTTTCTCCATCCATCACCAAGCACAGCAGCTATGCCTTAGTTCCTCCACAGAGGCAGTCACCTGGTGATGCTGTTCCATACGCTTGGCCCTCAAGTCACCTGTATGTGTAACCTCTTATTCCTTTGATAATAAAGTTACTCCAGAGGCTACCTGTTGGAGAGTGAATGTGATACTCATGGTTTCTTTTGGACCCCATTAGGTGTGGTTCCAGTCCTTCGGTCTTGGATACCATTCTGGATCTAATTTCTCATTTGCTGGGCTTGGAATTCCTGACCTTTGGACACATATATTAACTGCATGGTTTCTCCAGTACCCCTGATGACCAGAGATCCAAAGCTTTCATACAGAGTAATTCATATTTTGTCATCTTCTCAGAAGATATCCACTCACAAAGTCCATGTTAGTAGGTGTAGATGGTTCACCTTTTAGGCTTCTTTTGAAGGCTTGGACCCCTTCTCAGTGCCATTGGAGGCTATGCTTGATTTTCTTGCTAACTTATTTAATTCATGATCTAGTAATTCCATGATTAAGCTGCAGTTGGCAGCTATTTCTAACTTTGACATTGACAGAGGTAATATGCCTTTGGTAGTGTTGAAGGTTTTTCCTCAAGAAGACCTTTTTATTGCAGCCTCCTGTCCAGGACCCTGTCCCTCCGTGGGACTTCCCTTTTATGTTTCACATAACTCCTTTTAAATCACCAACTATAATTTCCCTGAAGTTTTTTGTCGAGAGACTGTCTTTGTGGTGGCTGTTACTTCAGCCAGGAGTGTGTCAGAGCTGTAGGCTTTATCCTCGGTACCTCCATATCTAATCTTTCATAAAGACAGGGTATCTCTAGGACAGATCCTATATTTTCTTCTCTAAGATGACAACAGAAAATTTAAATCAGGCCATTCACTTACCTTAGTTTTTCCTTGAATTTTCAAACAAAAGAGAATATTTGCATTGTCTCAATGTTCATAGGCATTCAAGATTTTATTTGGATAGAACCAAGTCCTTGAAAGCCTACTTAGTGGTTTCTCTCCTTTTCAAAGGCATGGTTGGAAAAGCTAGTGGATAAGTCTTCTCTAAGTGGCTGTCTGATTGCATTTTATTTAGATAAAATTTGAAAGTAAAGGCTTTGCCTTGTAAATTGCAGGGTCATTCTCCTAGAGCTATAACTACATCTATGGCTTTTCTTTTAAGAGCTGCTATGGAATACATTTGTGCTGATCCTACTTGGGTGGGTCCCACATACCTTTGTATCCCACTATAAGCTGAATATTCAGTCAAGATGTGGAACTTCATTTGATTTTACCGTATTGCGGAATGTGCTCTTGTAGGACCTCCTTAGGGTGTAACTTGGCTTGGCAGTCCGCCTCCAGGTTGAACCCAGATGGAAAATAGAAATTCCAGCCATCTCTTGCCTATTTCTGTACCCTAATTGTAGTCATTCCTATCAGCAAAATCCTTTTCCATTCTCATGTTAGCCTAGGTCTTAGAATACTTTCTGGTACTTTATGAATATAATATTATATATGACTGATGTTCTTCTTAAGGATCTGCATCCAAAATCCCACTCTCCACTTATTCCTTGAGTTTCCCATCCTGTTTCATCATCATCACTTTCACCTTTAAATTAAGCTTTTTGCTTGTGTTTTATATATATATATATATATATATATGTATATATATATTTCCCCTTTATAATCTCAAAATACTGAAATCTCTAATTTCAGTATCCCGAGACCATAAAGGCGAAACTTCAAAATAGTGAAAGTGCATAAGCACGAATACGAATATCTCGAATCCACGCTTTATGCATTTACGCTACGTTACATGAAGTGTTCAGCTGGGATGGTGTCTGGAATTTAAGGTAAGTGAGTGTATGTGAGCGTTTTTGTAAGTTGTATGTGAGGGTTAGGGTAGGGAGGTGAAAGTATGAGTGCGAGTGTTGGATGTGTTGGTGTTTGTGTATATGTGATGTGTGTGTGTGTGCGCGCGCAGGACTGTAGAATGTCTGGGTGTGAGTTTTTTTTTTCTGTTTGTGAGATCTCAGAGTTGGTATATATAAGAAGGGTGGCGCAGGTGGGCTTGCCTGCTTACATGTAGTGCAGGGTTTTGTATAGTTTGTGTGGTGTGGGTAGAATGGTGAGTGTGTTGTGTATGGTGTATGTATGTTCGTGATTGTGTGTTTCATGCTTTTGGGTTTCGAGATTGAGTCGTTCGCCTTTATAGTTTAGAGATACTGAAATTCAAGATTTCAGTATTTCGAGATTATAAAGGGGAACTGTGTATATATATATATATATATATATATATATATATATATATATATATATATATATATATATATATAAATATATGAGCCTTAATTGTGTAGCTCTAAAATATCCCTTCAAAACAGGTAATCCTAAACCACTTTGTTCTATTGGAAGGATCAGCTTTATGCCACTTGATCCTTGCCCTATTCCCCTCCCAGATAAATTCCTTTAACTCTTTATTAATTGCCTGGGCCAGAAGGGAAGTCAGTACAGTGATACTGGAAGATTCCTTCTGAATCTTCAGAACTACACTGGATATTACTGCAAAATGGTGAAAAAGCATACAGGAACATTCCTGTTCAAAGAAAAAAAGAGCATCCCCTTGCAAGTCTTCTTGCATGGAGTCCTGGAACAGAATATTGACAGCTGACTGTTCAGAGAGGAGACAGAGATTTACCCAAGGAACTCCCCACAGATGGATGAAGCTTTGGAAGACTCCCCTGATCTAGTTTTCATTTGTGAGTGTCTGCCCTGGTCCTGTTCAGCTTTTATGCCACACAGTTTTGCTCTGATGGAATGCAGGATGCCTGTAAAGTGACACTGTGTTGTGAATTTATATCCTAGTCTAATATGGCTAGTTTGCAAAGGGATATGACCTGGTCCCCCCTTCCTTGTTGAAGTCCCACACAACTGCGGTATTGTCTGATAACCACTTGATGAAGTTCCAGAGACCAAAGAGGGTTCAGAGAGTTGAGTGCCTTGATCAGGACAAACATCCCCTTAGCATTTATGTGCTTGCTTCTGTCCTTGCTGTCCTACACTCTCTGTACTTTTATTCCTCCTGAAACTGCTTCTCAAGCAAAGATCAAGGCATCTCTGGTGCCTGACTGCTTTGGAGCAGGAAGAGAGAAGGGGAGACCTGGATTTAAAGATATCTGTTGTCCTCAGCACTGGAACTTGAAAATATAAAAGGTGTTGGTGCTTAGACCAAAGATATTTCAGATGACGCTATATCTTTCTTATGTAGAGTCTTGCCAGGAGTATTATGAGAATCATAAATGCCATGAGACCCAAAATCCTGAAGTGTTCCCTCATAGTGACCTGAAGTCTTAGTGGGAAACTTTAGAAATAGATTTAGATCCAGATCTGTTTTTTCCTGTGGAAGAAAAACTCTGAATTAAGGTGTCCAGTCAATATCCCAGGAACATGATCATTTGTAAAGTAGTCAAGAAAGGCTTTTGAATCTTATCACAGCTTGAGTAAAAGATCTCTCACCCAACAGAGAGATTCCTGACACATTGAAAAAGACTCAGCAAAATAAGCAAGTCATCTAATTATGGCAAAATTCTGGATACTCTGTGGTCTGCAGTGAGCTATTACTGGAGCTAGGCATTTTATGAAGAGTCTTGGTACAGTGGATAGTAGAAAAGGGTAAGTCAGAGAACTGTTCATCTGATCCAGACAAGCGCAAAACCTTTAGAAATGTCTGAAGTCTGGATGAATGCAGATGTGAAAATAGGCATCTTTTAAGTATAGTGAACGAGGAAGAAGAGGTAGAAGGTTGTTTAGTGACATTATTTTGTATTTGGCAACTCTCACAAACGTGTTTAGGAAAGAAAGATCCAGAAATGGTCTCTACTATTTTCTTCCTTTGGCACTAGGAATATCCTTGAGTAAAAACCCTTCCCCACCTGCAAGTCGAGTGGAAACAGAAAAAGTCTTATCTGGAGGAAACAAAAAGTCTGATCTGGAGGATGACGAGTGACTCCCTGCAAAGGAGGAATTTTCTCCGACTGCCGTCTGTAACCTTGATGACTGATTTTCAGATCTCATTTGTCTGAAACTGTCTGTTGCCAAAGAGAAAAAAATGGAGATTTGGACTTTCTGTGGAAAAAAAGGGTCCAAGGTTGGAGGGGAATCACAAGGCCTCGTGAACAGTCATTCAGACTTGTTGAACTGTCCTTGGTTTTGATAAGATTTAGACTTCTTTTTGGAACCCCCTTACTATTCCTTCTTAACTCATTCACTCAAGTGGAGCTCAGTAAGTTTGTACTGCAACTTCCACTGGACGGAACCCAAGTCTTTTGACAGAATGAAATTACATCCTGACATTTCAAATAAATGTTCATATCTCTGGAACCATAGGGATTATGAAAGAAGTATAAATGGCAAACTCTTCAGCACAAACTATTTTTATAGCCGTAGTGTTCTTTAGGTTCTAGGTTTTGCACCGAATTTTATAAGTCACAGTAAACAGTAATTATTAAATTTGTAATATTTTGTAAACAACTTAATATCTCAGCAGCCACTCAAGTTACACACACTATCAGCAGCACTTTATTCATGTTGCGGAGAGCTTTCATATGAGTCTAAGGATTTCTGTGTTATTTGGTTGCTGAGATATTTAGAAAAGTGTGAAAATTATATCTATATAAATCAATATCATGAAAACAGTTACTATCTATTTAACTGCACTAGATAGAGGTCAAATATTAATGCAATTGAATTTGCTATCATGTAAGCTTTAAGATTAAATTTTTTAAAACCTTGTACATAGCATGTTTTTGGAATTATTGATGCAAATATGAACAAGCAATATTTGATGCCCAGAGGCGTCAGTAGGAGTTAACTGCAGATGCACCTGGAGGCATTACTCAGATTAATGAGTTAAGCATCTGTTTATCTGTATTTTGTTGAGACAGTTGATTCTGCCTTTTGCCAAACTGGCAAACACCTTTATTGAATTGTCACTTAAGACAAAGGCAGTCATATCTTTATATAAAAGAAACTAAACCATATTAATGTTTCCAGTTACTACATTGTATATAATATATCCCTTTGTATAGGCTATCATCAATCCAACTTTATATAAATTGACCAATTCCTGCCTTCCCCAAAACCTTACTCCTTCTTCAAAACTTTATTCTACATACATTATTCCCAGAGTTTCCATTTTTTCTATGTAATTTGCTCCTACCCTTTTCTAAAGATCTTAGTTCTAGTTCTTTTTTCTCTGTTACAATATTCACTACCTCAGAAACAGTAGGTTTAGACTTTGATTTCCATTTTCTAGTAATTGCTTTTTTGACAGCCACCAGAATTAAACTTAAGGCCTTAATATGTCTAGGAAATTCAGTTCCTATGTCTCAGCTCAAAAAAATAATTTCCTTAGTTACATGCATTTACTCACACATTATTTCTAACAGAGTACTCTTTATGGAATTTTAAAGTCTGCTAACTCATTACATATGTTCCCAGCTGCCTCGTTCTTCCCCATCACACCGTCAATATTTGCTGTCTGCCTGAGGAAAAATTATTTGGAGTCCGCTTGGGGTATAAAATACTTATGCAAACACATCCAAGCAAAGATCCTTAATCTTCTAGACTTGCATATTTGAGAGCCATACAAATGTCCCCCCGTTGTTTCCTTGTGAATTGGTTATCCAACCTATCTTCCTAATTTTTCTATCCTCCTCTGATTGATTTCTCCAGTTATTGCACATTATGTTATATGCCCTACTAATTATCCATTGTTTAACCATAGCTTCTGTTCTATGTCCAATTGAAAACTCTACCAAAGCAAGTCTTTCACCTAGGATTCACTTTCGTTTTGCCTGCACTCTGATATCAACCCCTGATAGGGAAGGCATCTATAGCCTGCAGTTTAAATGTCTTCTTGTCTTCTCCCATTCTGTTACCTTTCCCTTTCTAGTTATTTGATCCAAATATCTTGGCTGCTTTGCCAGTTTTCTCTAGTAAATTCCAGCCCCCTCTTGCCTATTTTCTTAACCCCTAAATGCAGTCATCCATATTGATAAAATCTCCTTTCTCAATTCTTATGTTGGCTTAGTTCTTAGAATACTTTCTGCTACTTTATGAATATAATATACTGTATGGTTTTTGTTTTACCTTAAACGTCTGTTTCCTAATTTCTTGGATTTACCCCCTGCTTTATTATCATCCCTTTCTACTTTGAATTATAGCTTTCTGTTTGTGTTATGTATATGAGCCTTAACTATGTAGCTTTAAATCAGGTAATCCTAAACTACCTTGTTCTTTTGGAATGATCAACATATCCCATTGCTTTCCTTTTTTTTTGTCCACATGACCCTGCCCAGTGCCTACCTTTTCTTGCTTCCATTCAGTTCATTTTTTTCCATCATAATGGATGAGAGCCTTATGCTCCCTTTGTTCCCTTTCTGAGTTAAGAGCTAGCTTTGTGGTAATTCATTCAACAAAAGGTGAGAACCAGGCGATTGGACAAACTGAACTGCTTCCTGTCATATGAGCACCACCACCATATGTGGTCTTAATTTCCTCTGTCAGCTCATTGTTTTCTTTAAGCCATTGCCTAGGTGGCCCCTCCCATGCCTGTGTGCTCACCTGGGAATAACCTTCAGGCTTTTTGTAGTGCAGTCCAGCCTGGACCAAGAGCTACTACCAGCAATCTGTCAGCACTTCTTTTGGGGGTCAGTGACAGTGTCATAACTCCCACCAATGGGCAAGCAGATATTTACCAGTGACTTCCACCCTGTCTTAGACCATCCATTACATGAGACATTAATTGACCCAGGTCATCTATGTTGTAGTCAGGACTTTATCCCCCTACACCGGAGGGATGAAGTCTTTTTAAAAGCTTTTCACTCAGCATTTATGTCCCCATTCTCCAGCTTCCAGGGATATATTTTCCTCTTGTCCCTTTCAAGAGTGTTTTGGTCTTTGGAATTCAGCTGTGACCTGCCAGTATTTTTTAGTCCTTCTTGCACTGCCCTTCCTTTTTATGGACCTGTCTTTGCCACTTTAGTTATGTAAGCACCCCAAAAGTAACTGTGTTTTTTCTGAAGAAAATTATATGAGAAAATAATCTAATGGAGTTCCTTTTGTAGTCGTGAGGCGTTCAGTATTATAATCTTCTGCTTGAGATGGTGATGAAGATCTGGAAGTATGTAGATGACTACATATTTTTTCCAGAAGCAGTTGGCAATGCACTATTAGTCTTTCAGAATTTCATGAATGTTCCTTTTGCTGCTTGGCCATCACATGAGAAATTAAAGAAATTATTTTACTTGGTGTGTTATTTATTTCAGAATGCTCCATAAATTAAATTACACTACTTCACTTTGGTTACACAGTTCTGAAACAATTATGAATAAAGTTTTAATACTCCTTATGACTATTATTTATTCCTTTATTAAAGGTATTAAAAACAACAAATCTATCTTTGAATGACATGCTTATTGCATGAAAATGATTTACTCCAGTTCTTGCAAAAGTAATATTTTCTACTATTAAATTTCTGTAGACCTTAATCCATCTCGGGGGAGTGGGTGAGCCAATGCCTGTCTGAACACTCATGGGGTGAAAATCAGAGGAACTAATCCTAAACAGGTTGCATCACATCACAGAATGTATGTACATTTACAAGACTTGCACACGTCCAGAAAATCTGGAGAAACACCAGTTCACATAATCTATATCTTTGAGATGTGGGATGAAACCAGAGAACCTAGCAAAAAAAAAAAAACACTGCAGTTGAATCAGTTTACTTTTTCCAGCTTTGTACATGTCTCTAATGCCCACATGGTCTTTCCTTTTTTTTCACATCAGTAAGCATTTTCATTTTTTTTTAATTTGTGCAGTCCACCAATGCAGTATTTAACTATACCTGCCTACTGTGTATATTATGAATGGTTTGTGTAATAATAGTGTGTGAAATATTTCTGCATTTTTTCTTCACTGGACAGTTCACATAATCTACATCTTTGGGATGTGGGATGAAACCAGAGAACCCAGCAAAAAACACTGCAGTTGAATCTGTTTACTTTTTCCAGCTTTGTACATGTTGTTAATGCTCGCATGGTTTTTACTTTTTTCACATCACTAAGCATTTTCATTTTTTTTAAATTTTGCAAGCCACCAATGCAGAATTTAACTATACTGCTTAGCATATATACTACTGTGTTTGTTATGAATGGTCTGTGTAATAATAATTGAGTGTAAAATATTTCTGCATTTTTTTCTTCACTGGCCATCAGCTGTTGAGCATCTGAAGTGCCTGGGCGCCTCGATAGTTGATATCAGATTACCAGAGATGGAAGAGGCTCGGTTGTCCCATGTCATATGTATACTGAGTGAGATGAGGGCATGGCTGGAGCATGACTTCACTAAGCACTATAATGAAATGGTAAGAATATTTTCATAGTATAAAGTAAAACACCCTTATCTGACAAGCCGTATGTTTTATTTTGTGATTAAAAAAACAGGTATGGAAACTTCATATTACCATAGGCAGTGCCCTGAAATTCATGTTATCATAATCAGGAGGTGTTATGCTTTGAATCATAGTTACTAGACAGGCTAATGTGCTGTTGATGAGTCACTTAATATGCCACACAATGAATCCTGCAGGTCCTTGTGAATCTACATTGTGAACTCTTAAAAGAATAGAGATAACATGGATGTCATATACCAGGAAAATGGTGACCCAGTAGGGACATCAGTTATAAAGATCTCTTTGTTAAGCTGCAGCTGCATTTGTTCAGTTATAGATTGATTAGAATGAATTTAATTCTAATTTACCAATACCTTGATGATGAATGGTTAACTTCCATAATAGAGTTCATCTTTAGAATTCATAATTTTCTAACAAGAAACAGCAACTTATTAATACAATATAATTGAACTAGTACCCCCCTCACCTAACCCCAAAAACTTTTATGAACTTCTCTTAGGTGAATTACCCCCTATTAAGGGATGGCAGAGCTCATTTCCAAGCTCCCCCAAATCCAGAAAACACAGAAGCCTATGCAGAGGAGTACACAAAAGCCTTGTATGACCATGTAAACAACTGCATAGAAATGGCAGATCAGACTGCAAAAACAATCCACCCTGGTGTTAATAGGTTGTATAACAAAAGAAAGAAAATCCTGTTAAGTAAGATGGAATGTGCACAGCAGTGCAAAATCAGGGAACTAGTCAAGTCTCTGAAAGCAGACTTTGCGGTAGAAATAGCTTCACAAGGTAAGGATAACCATAAGGCAATTTTTACTTGTGTCTGCAATCTTAAGGGCAACACCCAGTAATGTACAGAATTAGTTGTAGATGGCATCACCTGTACTCAGATGGAAGATATAACAGATCTGCTGGCTGACAAATTCAACTCAAATTCCACCTCCCCATCACACCCAATTTCCCTCCCAGGAAATACCCTCCACCACTTCACCACCAATTTTCAACAAAGAACAGGTTGCCAGTGTGCTGTTTAAAGCAAAACAACATGGCTTCAATGGGGCCTGAATATATACTAGGTTGCCTCTTAAGCAGCTTAAATAAGGACTTAACAGGCCCATTAGGATCTCTGTTTAACCACAGCCTGTGGACTGGCTTTGTCCTGATAGAGTGGAGGACAACAACAGTCATCCCTCTATGTAAAGGAGGACCATCTAGTGACTCGGGAAATTACAGACCTGTAAGTTTGACTTTTCTTATCCGTAAGCCCATTGAAAGAATAATCATGGACCTGAAAATTAATGACATAGGAAACCTCCAAACACTGGACCTGACTCAATTCGGCTTTATCGAGGGTAGGTCATACCTTCTGAATCTGGTGGATTTCTTCAAGAAAGTCACTAAGGTCAAGGATGAGAGTAAAACAGTACACACCACCTATCTCAACCTGGCCAGTGGATCAGCATGAGATGAGCACTAAAATCTGTGGACCACCTAACTGCACTTTCTGTGAGTACTTGATGGAGTACAACTCATTTGAGTGCCCCTATCTTAAAATGATGGTGAAATCTTCAGCAGTTGGTAACTGTAATACTGAAAAAGTTGTATATAGGGCCAAGTGTAATGACTGCCCTACATTTTATGTGGGTAAGACTATGAATAAACTGAAAAGGAGAATTTTCAGGCCATCTTTCTGACATCAGACATGAATACAAGAGGAGCACCTTAGCCAAATACTTATAACACCCCAGACATTCTGATTTTAAATGTATTATTCTGGACTGTGTGGAGATGGATAAGCCTGAAGGGGACCTCAGTGGTGTTTTGGAGAAAAAATAATTGTGCTGGCAGCTGAAATTAAATACATTCAGAAAACCAGGACTTACTATTGCACTATTAAGAATGTTCATAGGTAGGTACTAGGCTATCTGCCCAAAGGCATTTATAAGCCTAGTCGGAATGTGTTGGCTTTCGCTGCCCCCTTAGATTAGTTCCCTGTGCCTCTGTCCAGTAGAGCCATTGAAGTGATCCTTGGGGTAAACTTTTTCCCATCCACTCGTCAAGGTTTCTCTTGAAGAGAGTTAGCGAAGAGCTCTGCCTAATGTAGATTGTAATCTTCCAGAGCATGGGAAGTCTCTGGGACAGGAATCTAGCCCTCCAGCACATCTTATTTATTGTTGTGGTGAGGTTTAGATCTCTGGAGTGTGTGGCTTGAGGGGATATGGTTTTCTTTAGGTGGAGCATGTCCATCAATTCTGGTTTGGACATGGCCTTGTATGTCAGGCAGAGATCACTTCTGAGTAGGCGGTATGCAACAGAGTACAGCTGGAGTTTCTTCAGTCGAGCTGCATAGGGCAGCTGCTTGAGGCCAGTGATCCTCTTGGTGAAGAACATCTGTGGTGGTGAAGAACATCTGTTGTCTTTCCAGTTGTTGCAGGTGTCTTGGAAGGTACATCCCAAATGGGGCATTGTACTCTATGATGGGTCTGATGAGTGTTGCATAGAGGGGCCCAATGACCTCTTTTTCGATCTGGATGCAAACCCTTTTGTGATTAGGTGGGCCACATAGAAGGATTTTCTAACCACTTTGGCAATGTGATTATCAAAGGAGAGGTTACTATCTACTTGGGTCCCCAGATCCCTTATTACGTCTTCCGTATTTAGGGGACTACCACCTATGTGGTAGTTTGTGGGTACTTTGTTTTTTCCAAAGGGGAAGACTATGCACTTTTTGGCATTTAGCTTGAGGCCATGGTTTTGACACCAGGTATCTGCCTCAGTGAGACCCTTTTGGAGGATGTCTTTGTCAGCCGGAGAGTCAATTATTGTGTTATAGTGTGTTGAATTTATGTAAGCTGCCACACAATCTATAAAGTTTTTTTTAGGGAATTTGTGAGGAAATATTTTTATGTACTAAAGGTACCAAAAATACTAAAAAATAATGAAAAATGATGTGTAGAATGTGTATAACTATATATATGTTTAGTTACTTTAACCTCAGTTCTGATTTGATTAGATTTAATATGCTCTTGCATCACAACAGAAATTTAAACAGTAGATTTCAAAACACACATTTTTTCATGCCACTATTGCCATAAAGTTTTGGTATAATTCCCCTATTTAGCATGCTGGTGCACACTAATGCACACACCTGTGCACTTTATATATTACTAGTTTACTTCATCTACTGATTTTCTGTATTTTTGTGTGTTTTTTCTACTGGTTTTCATTGTATAAACATGTTTTGAGGGCTGTAAACATAACTGTCATGACATATGGGAGTGGTAAGTACTAGGTAGCCTGTCTACCACAAGAGGAGTGGTTCTTGGCCTAGGAATTATAGTTTATTGACCATTCGGGAAGTTGTCCATCTCTTTCAACTTTGTGGTTTAAAAGACCACATCTGTGCTTGTTTCCCATCTTTCCTGTAACTAACCTACTGGAAAGCACTAGAAAGCCTTAAACTGATATAAGCCTTCTAGCTTAAAAGAGAGACTTTGGAGTGATTGAGTATCAGCTCTCTGTATTTTCTTGCTGTACTTAACTGTTTTCTGCCTAAACGCTGATTTTCCAGCACTTATTGTGATTTAAAAGCTTGTTTTTTTCACATATTGTACTTATTTGACTGCCTGCACTTTTAAAAAGTTGTTTTTTGTTTAAATAAATTATTTAACTGTTGTAGGCTACACACTAAAGTTAGGCTACACACTAAAGTGTGATAGCCTTTTCTGATCGCTTGTATTCATTTAAAGCTGTTTTAAGTGTACTTTTTACTGTTTTTACCTTATCTTTAAAAAAAAAAAAAAAAAAAAAAAATTCTTGTTTCCCGCCTTTCTAAGCTAGTATAGTGCAGTTTTCAGGCTAGTGCTGAATTCACGGCTGTTACAAGTTTCTGAGTTGCCCATACCTTACTTGGATTGAGGGAAGTTTCTCTGTTCACCTGTGAGAGAGGGGAACTTTGAGCAGCCATCTGTCCCTGGAGGAGTGGTTCCAGCCCAGAAGTTAGTAGTTTAAAAACCGTGTTTGCACGGTTTTGTGTGCCGGGCAGCACTGGTCAGCTAGGGTTAAATTATTCCCAGCTCCACTAAGTCTCCTCTTCAGTTTTTCACTTAAAACTAGTCTAACTTTCAACCTAAGCACTCAAAAAGCATCCTACAGTCCAGCACTTGCTCAGACCTAATAGCAAGCACTAATATACCCCGACACTTGACTGCCCAGCAGGGCAAGGCTCTTTATCCACCCCTCAACAACCAAGCGACCAAGCAGCTCACCCTACTATTCAGGCATGACCAAAGGGCAATTTCAGGTGTACTCTCCAGTCCAGTTGGTGAATCTGGGTATCCTGAGGCAATGTTACAACTGCCTCATGTACACAGACAGCCCTCTCCTTCTACCACAAAATACTAACATATGCGAGAGATGCAGTTATACAGCCAAACTGGAACTGACAGTCATGAGGAGAAGGTTAACACTTGCACCACACCTCCAGCCTCACATAGACCTACTAAACCAGCACTGGCAAAAAATACACATAAATACACAAAATCATACTCGGAGGTTCTAAATTAAAACCTGCAAAAGCATCAGAGAGCTCCAAAGCAGACACCCACAAAACCTGCACTTCCCGTCAAAAACCAGACAACACATAAAACACAAAATCGGTGTGCCGCACAATCGCAGCCCTTAAGGCGAAATAACATACCTAACACACTAGTAATAGGTGGCTTAATAGTCAGGCACACTGACACCGTACTCAATAGGCTGGACAAGGAGAAGGTTACTGTTAGCTGCCTGTCGGGAGCCAGAATCCGCCACATAACACAAGCACTCGGGTCACTCCAGAACAAGTACAAATATGATTCTGTCATTGTTCATGTTGGTGTGAATGACCTGAGATGACCTGGACTATATGAAAAGAGACATGGAAGAGCTCTCTAATCATGTAGCCCAGGCGGGTATGACTCTGACCCTGAGTAGCATCCTGCCCTCACCAAGAATGATACCTCAGTATAAAGAAAAAATTATCAATTTCAACAATTGGCTAAGCTTCTGGTGTCATTCAAAGGGGATCCATTGTCTGTCAGCCTGGAATGACATGCTCGACAAGCTGCGTTGCTTCGCAATAGACCGCTTGCACCTGTCACCCTTTGGCTTTCGAATATTGGCCAAGGCACTTGCTGCCCCCATAGTGCATTTTTTAGGCAATGCTCAAAATTCAAACCCACCTCTGTAAACAGCACAAGTAAAAAAATGAGGGTTATGCTACTCAACGCCAGGAGTTTAAATCTCAAAATGCATGTGCTCAAAGCACTCCTAAGTATGTAGAACGTCGACATCTGTGCAGTAACTGAAACCTGGTTCTAGGTTCCAGAGAGCACTCCAGCACTACCAGGCTACAACTTGTACTACACATTTCGGCCACAGAACACAGACCGAAACACAAAAGGAGGGGGTGTATCCATATTTATTCAAGGATACCCACACCTCCAGGTTAGTGGCGCAGCATGATACCTCTGAGATCATCCATGTGCAACTAACATCAGGCAAATCTGCAATGCAAATTGTGCCCTGCTACAGATCACCCTCCATGACCCAGGACTATCAACTCCGCCTTTCCTGGAGACACTGGAAAACATGAAGGTCTTACCGAACACCCTGATATTAGGAGATTTCAATTACTCTACCATTAACTGTGAAAACTACTTGAGTACAAACTCCCAGGCTCAGCCCTTCCTGGAATTTATCAACTCAAATGCCCTGGATCAGCTGGTAAACTCCCCTACCAGAGGCCACAGCATATTGGACCTGGTCATCACCAACATGGTCGACAGGTGCTCCGTACGGGAGGTCAAGCTGTCACTGGTTAGATCAGACCATAAACTAATCACCCTGGATGTCCACACCCCACCACCACCCCCAACCAAGGAAACCACAGTGAAAAACTTTTCTAAAGCAAACTTCATTTTACTTAAGGCAGAGGTGGTAAGTTTCACAGCCCCCACGCTAAAGGATAACACTACCCAAAATGCAGAATCCTTTACAATTGCACTCTGTGAGCACCTACAAGGATGCATGGATCGTGCCATCCCTAGCAAAACCAAGACTCTCTCCCCTAAGAGAAGGAAACCAGTCTGGTGGACCGCTGCCATAAACAGGTTATACAACAAAAGGAGGAAACTAGTTCAGAAAAAAGCAAATCCCAAAAAGGAAAGACATCCCTGATCAATATCAGTAAGAAACTAAGGTCCTTCATAAAATCATCCAAGGCTAACTTCGAAAGAAAAATAGCCAAGGATTCGAAAGATAACCACAAAGCCTTCCTTAGCTATGTCAAGAATCTAAGTGGCAGCTCGCAGATATGCCCTGAGATACTGCAAAGTAGCACAAAATATACTGAACCTACTGATATTGCCAACATACTGGCAGATAGATTCAGTGCAAACTTCACCTCCCTCTCACCTTCAAAAGGGCCCACAACAATACAGGAAAAGTGTAGTGTCCCGGAAATCACAGAAGCACAGGTGAAAACAGCCCTTTCAAAAG